>NC_133331.1:99215145-99841395 GCF_042186555.1 Aquarana catesbeiana
TAACTTTTGACGTTGCCTGTCCTCTATTGGGACCCTCTGGCAGCACAAACAAAACATCCGTCTTGCAGATCTGAGTAGCTGCCCCTAGATAGGCCTTAACTGCTCTTACTACATCCAACGAATGTAGAGATCTCTCTTCCAGAGAACAGGGATCTGGAAAAAAGGAAGGTAGAACCATGTCTTGGTTTAAATGAAAATCAGAAACCACCTTCGGTAAAAAACTAGGATGAGGGCGTAGTACCACTCTATCCTTGTGTATAATCAAATAAGGCTCCTTACAGGAAAGGGCTGCTAATTCTGATACTCTTCTAGCAGAAGAGATGGCCACCAGAAAAATTAATTTCCTTGTCAACAAGACCAAAGGAATCTGACTTATTGGTTCAAAAGGCCGTTTCTGTAACACAGCCAGGACCAAATTCAAGTCCCAGGGGTTTAGGGGCGCTTTAACCGGAGGATTAAGACGCATCACCCCCTGCATAAAGTTTCGGACCAAAGAATGCGAAGCAAGTGGCCGCTGAAATAATACTGATAAAGCAGAGACCTGGCCCTTGATGGTACTCAAGGCCAGCTTCATCTCTAATCCCATCTGTAGAAAATCAAGGATTCTACCTATGACATATTTCCTGGGATGCCAACCTCTGGATTCACACCAGGTTATATAAGCCTTCCAGACTCTATGATAAATCATCCTGGAAGCTGGCTTCCTTGCATTAACCAAGGTAGATATGACAGGACCTGAGAGCCCACGACTCTTCAGAACGTGGGTCTCAATAGCCAAACCATCAAATTTAGCGTTTGTAAGGCAGGATGGAACACTGGACCTTGAGATAACAGGTCTGGGCGTTCCGGTAGTGTCCACGAGGAACCTACCGTCATCCTTACTATTTCTGCATACCAAGTCCTTCTGGGCCAAGCGGGGGCCACCAGAAGTACCGACTTCCTTTCCTGCCTGATCCTGCGAAGGAGTCGTGGTAGTAGCAGAATAGGCGGGAATGCGTAAATCAGTGAGAACCGATGCCACGGAAACACCAACGCATCCGTCCCGCATGCAAGAGGATCTTTTGTCCTTGCCACAAATCTGTCTATCTTTTTGTTGAATCGGGATGCAAAGAGATCTACATCTGGAACCCCCCATCTTTGTCATATGGCCCAAAAGACGTCGGGATGCAGAGACCATTCCCCTGGAAGTAACTGCTGGCGACTTAGATAGTCCGCCTGCCAATTTTCTATTCCCGGGATGAAAACTGCCGATATGCATGGCACATGCATCTCTGCCCAGACTAAGATCTGGTTCACCTCTTTTTGAGCAGCTCGGCTCCGGGTGCCTCCCTGATTGACATAAGCCACTGCTGTGGCATTGTTGGACTGGATCCTGACCGGACAACCCTGTAGCCTGATAGTCCCGGCTTTTAGAGCTAGATGTATCGCCCGGATCTCCAGAATGTTGATGGGTAAGGTCCTCTCTGTCTTGGACCATACCCCTTGGACCGCAGCCTGTTCCAGAACTGCTCCCCAACCTGACAGACTGGCATCTGTTGTTACCACCGTCCAGGTAACCGGTAGAAAGGATTTCCCCTTCTGCAGGTTTTCGGGTATGAGCCACCAATTGAGGCTCTGACGCACCGCATGCGACAGGTGCATCGGAAAGTCTAATGCCTGAACCTTCTTGTTCCAGGTCGACAGAATACTGTGTTGCAGCATTCTTGAGTGAAACTGAGCATAGGGAACTGCTTCGAATGAAGACACCATCTTCCCTAGTAGCCTCATACAAAGGCGGACTGAGGGACCCTTCTTGGTCCTTACTGTCAGAATCAGCTCTCTCAAAGCAGTGATCTTTGCCTGGGGTAGAAATATCTTCTCCTGGCTTGTATCTATAATCAGACCTAAATACTCCAGTCTTCTTACTGGTTTTAGGAAAGACTTTTCTAAGTTGAGGATCCAACCCAGGTGTTCTAGATACCTGACCGTGGTCCTCAAGTTTCCCTTCAAAGAGGCTACCGACCGGTCTATCAAGAGCAGGTCGTCTAGGTATGCTATGACAGCTATACCCTGAGCCCTTAATCTGGCCAGAGGAGCAGCCAAGATCTTTGTGAACACTCGAGGTGCAGTGGCTATCCCGAAAGGCAGAGCCACAAACTGGAAATGGCGCCCTCCTACCTCGAAGCGCAGAAACTTCTGATGAGCAGGAAAAATGGGCACATGCAGATATGCATCTCTGATGTCTATTGATGCCAGAAATTCTCCTCCCTGCAGGGTGGGAACTACTGTTCGAATTGATTCCATGCGGAAGGATTGAATCCTTAGGAATCGGTTCAGATCCCTTAGGTCCAGAATGGGCCTGACATCCCCATTTGGCTTTTGGACAGTAAAAAGGTTGGAATAGAAGCCCAATCCCTGGTCCTTTGCGGGAACTATCATAATGACCTCCTGCGACAAAAGTCGCTCTAACGCTAGAAGGAGCCTCTGATCTGAGGAACCGAGGAGAAGGGAATTCCTGAAACTCCAGCTTGTACCCTAAGGTTACCGTGGAGATTACCCATCTGTCCTGGAAGTCCTCCTGCCAGAGCTCTGAGAACTGTCGCAGTCTTCCCCCACTCGAGTGAGTGGGGGCGCCCCCTCATGCAGAGGTCTTAGTGTTTTGCCTAGTAGGCTTCTTTCCCCAGGACTTCTTTTGTCCCTGGGGTTGACTCTTGTCTCTGGACCCCGATGGAGGCGGCCGTCGAGACTGCCTGGAGGCTGAAGCCCCCGGCGCTGGGGAAAGAGTCCGTTTGAAAGAGGGACGCTTACTCTTCTTCTTGACAGGTAAGAGAGTGCCTTTTGCCACAAGAGATTCTCTTGATATAGTTATCCAAGTCCTCTCCAAACAACCTTGCACCACGAAATGGAAACCCAGCCAGTAGCTTCTTACATGGTGCTTCGGCTGACCAATTTTTCAACCATAGGATTCTACGTATATGCACCAACCCCAGTGAAAGACGGGAGGTTTGCACGATAGAATCTCTAATGGCGTCAACCACAAAGCATAAGGCCGCTGGAAGGTTAGCAAACCCCTGGGCCTGCTGTTCAGGTAATACTTTGATGACCTGCTTAACATGGTCTCTTAAGTATTGGCAGACTCCAATCGCTGCTACTGCAGGTTGGGCCACTGATCCTGCTAAGGAGAAAACATCCTTCAATAGGGATTCCATCCTTTTATCTACAGGATCCCTGAGCATCTGAGCATTGTCTACAGGACAAGTCAGGCTATTATTTACGGAGGAAATGGCGGCATCAATAGCCGGTATTCCCCACATTTTAATAAACTTTTCTTCCATCGGATAAAGTGTTGAAAACTTTCTCGGCGGAAAAAAACATTTGTCTGGGTGATCCCACTCAGAATAACTAAGCTTTTCAAGAAAAGTATGAACAGGAAAAGCATGTGCTGCTTGGAAAGGTTTCAGTGACCCCAAAGCAGAAGAGGATTCTTTAGCAGTTTCAGGTATGGGCAACTTAAATGTGGAGCGGACCAATCCAGTGAGGATCTGCACTAAGACTTTCTCCTATTGGGAAGTCGCAGAGGGTCCCTCTCCACCTGAATCCTCCGAAGACGAATCATCCATCCCATCCCGATCCTCTGAAAGGGATTCATCTCCTTTATCCCAGAGCTCCTCTGTCTGAGGGTCTTGGGGAACAGAGGAAAGCCTAGTGCGTTTTCTTCCACCGAGTGAAGACGTAATCACGGCCATTAATCTTTCCTCTAGACCATTAATGGTTGAGGAAAAAACCTCTTGTGTAATATATACAGGTAAGAAACAAAAAGTGTAGCGCTAAATATATACAGGGGCTGAAGTGCCAGAAGCAGGTGTAGCCCCTGACCCCAATGGCTCTCCCTGGCTAGCCGTCCCTGGCCCATCTTTAGGGGGGGAGGATGCTGCCGACAGGGGGCCCTCAGAACCTGAACGAGATCCCCTAGTGTCTCTGGTTCCTGGGGTGCTTGAACCTCTTCTACCCATAGTGCAAAGCAACAAGGTGTGAGGTGTACAAATGAACACTGCCCGCTGAGCGATGTAGTCTGGCTAAAAGCCTTGCTACCCAATGCTCAGTCTGGTGTTACTTCAGTAAATGCTGCCTAGGAGAATGCCTGTGTCCCACCTTACATGCGACCGTCAGCTCTGTGTCTCTCAGAAGGCTGAGTGCACCTGTACAGAGTGCCTTTAATAGCCTGCAGCTGGCCTGAGTGGGAGTCTAAGCACTCTGTGCTGACGTCCCGCCCCCTCCTCTACCGCCCCCCCCCCCCCCCAGTTTTGAAAAAAAGGAGCGCTTCCCGCGCTGCCGACTCTCCTGTCATGCTTCCGGAGAAAGGCTGGGGATGGGGGGGGGGGGGGGAGGGAGGGAGGCTGGTAACAAGATCTGCCTGAACGGCTATCTTGAGAGATGGTGGCCATTAGGCCGCAGAGCCCGGGTGGTATAACCACTTTCTAGACCCCTGTGGCCCCTCTCTAGCCTGGGGGGGAACATTCAAACATGAGAAATCCCCCTTTCCACCTTACCTGTTTGCAGCCTGCTTGAGACGCTGGGACATAAACAGCGATTACAACACCTGAGACAGAGTCAGCATGTGTAGGTTTGTGCTCTTGGCAGCCCCCGGTGGTCACAATAGGAATAGCATGCATTTACCTTAAAGGAGAAAAGCCACTAGAACTCAAAAATTCTGTGGAATCTCCTCTTACCTTATCCAGCCGCAGGGTGCTGTTTACACAGACCCAATCTTCGCCTCTCATGGTGGGCTCCGTTTGAAAAAAACGTCAGAGACTGGGGCCCCCATCAGTAGGGGGATCCAACAGTTCTGGGACCGTAAAGCACCTCGCCAGAAATTAGGAAGTTTAAAGCCATTTTCTGATCTGCGGGGTCCAGCTCTCTAAAAAGAGAAGCATTACGGGTAAAACCTCGTTTCTTCGGACACGAGGCCCGGGTACCATTCAATTCGGCCATGAAAAGACACTTTGAATGGATCCGGTTCGCCTGGCTTGCCCCAGTATAGGATCTTAGGATATTCCCTTTGGAGCTCAGCACAGGACATCTTTACACGTCCATTACCTAAGACACTGGCGTAAAAACTGAGGTATCCCTGCAAGGGGGAGGGATTATATAGGGGGTTGAACTTCCTGATAGGGTGTACCAGTGTCCAATCACCAGTGATACCTATATAACCCATCAGTAATTACTGTGGCTCTGTGTCCCGTGATGTTCGAGAAAGAAAAAAAATTTTTTTTTTTTGGGTTTACATCCACTTTAAAGGTGGATGTAAACCCTCACATCTACCCAGTGAGGTGACCGCCTCAGATGATACACAGAGATAAAACAAATATCCCTACATAAGTTTTACATGTATCTGCTGTCTTCAGCTTTCTACATTCTTTAGAAAGTGCACATTGTGTTAGAAATTTTCTTCCTGTTTCAGCAGTGGGAGGAGAGTCTGGACATACACTGTGTGTAAGCTGATTGGAGGAAAGGCACCCCCCCCCTCCACATAGGAATGAAGAAACTTGTAGAGCTGTGCTGTAAATAGACAAGCTATCTTCTTATCGGTCTCTAAGTTACCTCCCCGACATAAATTTAAAGCTGCTTTTATCTCCTCTGTCAGAGAACTTCTCAGAAGTTATCATGTGTATAACACATGAACCGAGCAGCGGAAAAACATGGGACTTAGGGCTTTGGAGAGAGATCAGTAAACACTACAGATATATCTGCGTAGGTCATCTTTCTTGACAAAGAATTGTAAAAAAATAGATTCCAATAAAAATAAATTTAAAGCACCACTTACCACCCCACCACCACCTAATGCAAATATGCATGTAGGCCCAGAAAACATATGTAAACAGTTATTTTACCACACAGGTGAGTTTATCGCTGTGAAAGTCGAAGTCAGAGCATTACATTTTATGGCCATTAATCATTACTAACCATAAGTTGATAAATTGTAAAGGCTTTTAATGTACCACCTATGGAAAATTTTAGGTACCATAGTTTGTCTCTAAAAGGGCATGCACAATTTTAAATCTTGACATATTCAATATCTATTTACAATGCAACATCATCTTTGCTATTTTACCAACAAACTAGGTATTATATTGTGTTGATGTGCACTAGATTTCAAGTGTATTTTTTCCTGAAAACCTGCATTTGATAAACGGCTGTACAAATATCACGTGACAAAGAAAATTGCAGCAGCCACAAGTTTTATTCTCCAGGGCCTCCAATTTTATAAAATATATAACATTTGGGGGTTTGCAAGTATTTTTCTAGCAAAAAAAAAAAAAAAAAAAAAATGCTGATTTTAACATATAAGTGAAAATTTTCAAAATTGTCCCACGCAGCAGGTGGTTAATGAACTAAGAATTTGGTTTTAAAATCTCAAGAAAAAAAAAAATGGAAACATTTTGACCTATAGTGTAGATAATAAAAACCTTACCACAAACATCTAAAACCTTATTTAACTGGTTTAAATAGCTTGTGCCTACCTGTGTGGGGGTGATAATGGGAACACCACCCACAATTTCAGTCTTGTAAGAGATCTGTTTTTTACTGCCAGTATATTCAAGCTGGTTCTGCGTGCTGTCTGCAGGGCATGGTTGGTCACAAGGTTTTGGTACCTACAAGTAAATAACCAAAAGAGAAAAAAAAAAAAACAAAAAAAAGGGGAAAAACAAGGTTATATATTAACGTAATGTAGCTACACATCCATAAACACGTTGATGAAGAAATGTATCCTGGTAAAACAAACAAAAAAATACATTTTTAAAAGAAATAAGGCTTCTGAAACCAGATATTTAATACTAGACCACCTTTTTTTTTTTAATTTCTGGATAGAGTGGGAAAGTGCAAGTTTCACATGGTGACCACTTACACTAGGACAGGAAATTTGGAGACTCTTTCCCAACGGGAAAAACAAAACAGCAGTAAAAGCCTGACAGTTTTTAATCTCAGGTTGACGTTTTATATTTCTTGGAGACTATTGGTTGCAAGATAGTGAGTTGCAATAAATTGCCATGCCTAGTAAAATATAGATTAATAAAAATATATTGCATACATTATTTTACTATCAGATTATTATGATATGTGGAAATGCATAATGTTACTTTTATGAACGTAGCTGGTCTAAAGTATGTTTGTATGCTATGCAGGAAAATTTTACATCTTCCCTGCCTTCAGTAGTATGTCAAAGCCAAACATTAGGCATTGTAAATAAGACTGCCTTTTGTCTTTAGGGCTGTGACCAGACACTTTGTCTCCATTTGGTTATGGGGTTTTTTGGATGCCAAGTTGACTGTATGTGTCAGAGGATAACGAAATTGTAAATATTGAAAGTCAGGTTCAGACATCACGACTCCAATAACCACTTGCTGACTGCTCTATAGCAGTTACACTGCTAAAGGGGAGGGGAGAGCTCTTTGCAGGATCGCGTATATATACACGTGACCCTGCACTTCCATCTGTAGGGGGTGTGCGCTCGCGCCGCTGGCAGGCCCCTTCTGCTGTGATTATTCACAGAAGAAGCGGGTCTGCGGGTGCCGGGTACTCGATGTTCTCTGGCACCCGCCAATCATCGGTAAGCCACAAAGAACAATGATCTGCCTATTTAAACAAAAGGACTAGAATCCATCTCTTCCCTTAGTAAAAGCAGCACATACAGAACACAAACACTGGCTAGGCAGTTAACCCTTTGATCACCTTAGATGTTTAACCACTTCCCAGCCAGTGTCATTAGTAAAGTCACAGTGCATATTTTTAGCACAGATCACTGCATTAGTGTCACTGGTTCCCGCAAAGCGTCAAAAGCGTTAGTGTAAGTTTCTGATCCCCACAATTACTAGTATAAAGGAAATAAATAAAAATTCCATAAATATATACCATAGTTTGTAGACTAAACCAATCATGCGCTTATTGGGATTTATTTAACCAAAAACATGTAGCAGAATACATATTGGCCTAAATCTATCTAGAAATTTATTTTTTTGGATATGTTTTATAGCAACAAAGTAAAAAATGTTTTTTTTTTTTTTTTTATATCGTCTTTTGTTTATAGCACAAAAAGTAAAAAATGCAGTGGTGGTCAAATATCATAATTGGGTGGAGCTTGATTGAGGATTACCTGGTGAGATCCTGACAATAGCCAAATTTGGGGAGAAACTGGACTGGATTGGCAGACTTGACTGAGGAGGGGTATTATTGGATGTGCTTGTTAACTAGATATCTTGCCAGTTTAGAAATGCTTAAAAATTGTATTTGGTTTTGGTTTTATAAGTATTTGACTTTGGTGCGGAGGTTGCATTATTTGCTAGCATTGAGAGTTGCTGTTAATATGAGTCATATTTATACCTCTAAAAGTATTGTCATTTATGTAATATTTTCTTATCAGAGACTGAGCTGTGTTAATTCTGGGTACAATATAATCCCTTTCGCCTACAGTGTGGGTTGTGTGTGTCATTGCTGATCTAACTCTAAAAAAGAACAGTGCATGGATTATTGATATTATTTATGTCCGTATAATTATTTGAGTAATCACCCCCCCCCCAATTTGCTTCCAAAGTGATATTCAATTTTCTTTCCACAAATGTGATTCTAATAAAATAACTTACATACATTTAATTTTTTTTTTTTTTTTTAAGAAATCTCTAACTCTGAGCTTCTTTTTTTCAAGTGTCCCCTACCTGCACTTCTACATTGCAATTCTATGTGTGTCCCCTGTGCTGCGGGGACCTATGGAGTCCTGTAAAGTGTGCATTCTTGTTGATACAACAAAACTGTATGTGCTGCGCCACATATGCAGGCAGCACGAGAGGGACAGAGCAAAAGCAACACCTTTCCTCTTCCTTCAAATCAGTGATTGCCAACTCTGCATATTCTTCGTGTTACAGGTGTGTTTGACGCTCTGTTTGGCGGCATATAGTCAAAGCGAGAGTACAGGACTTCATAACTCCTGAAAGCACACACAAAAAAAAAAAAAAAAAAAAATGGCACTGTAGTAGTGTGACCAGGGGATAGTTGGAAAAAGAATTTCCGAGAGGTAAATTTATTTAAAAGAAGAAATACATACATACAATTATATTATTGGCATCAAATGGACTTCATAGTATTACCCTATAAAACAGTGGTCATCAACCCTGTCCTCAGGGCCCACTAACAGGCCAGGTTTGCAAGATAACTGAAATACATCACAGGTGATATAATTTGCTGCTCGGTGATTGCAGTATTCTAGTCTGCATCTCCCCAAGGTAATAAATAAAACCTGGCTTGTTAGTGGGCCCTGAGGACAGGGTTGATGACCACTCCTATAAAACACCCCATTCAGTTTGAAATAGAAATGTAAGGAAAAACAAAACACAAAACAAACACAAAACACACACACACAGTTTGACAAAAACATGGAAACACCACATGATTTGCAAGTGTGAAAGTGACCACGTTTCGCATTGAAAGCGGAAGTGATGTAACATTCTTTTGCTTCCGCTGTGTGACGAGACACCTAGCTAACAGGTGGGAAGCCTCACTTTTGTCATTCACTAAGTGCGCTGCTAGTAATACGGAGTCATGTCAGAGCTTACAGAGTTTCAAAGAGGGCAAATTGTTGCTTCCCACTTAGCTGGTACCTCTGTGACTGAAGTTGCCAATTGATTTGCGGTGCTGTGAGATACAGTATCAAAAGTTATGACGGCATATACAGTTTCCAGGAAAACGTCGTCTGATGAGCAAAAGTGCCATTGACAGGGTCAATTGACTTAAAGAGGCAAAAAAGACATTTCACAGGCTTGTGACCCAGAATAAGAAAACTTGCAAAAGTGACTGCAGAGCTTAATCTCAGTCTTCCAAAGCCTGTGTCCACAAAAACTGTGTGGAGAGAACTTTATAAGCAAAACATTCAAGGGCGAGCAGCAATTGCCAAACCATTAGTGAGCGATTTTAATGCTCAGACGAGGAGAGAGTGGTGTAACACCCATAAATCGTGGACTTCTGATCAATGGAAGACTGTAGCATGGTCCGATGAATCGAGCTTCACACTGTCCCCAACCACCGGATGTGTTTACGTATGGAGAACACCATCCCAAGCTTATAACCAGGACTGTCTTGTGGCAAAGGTAAAGGATGGTGGTGGCGCAATCATGGTTTGGGCAACCATGTCTTGGTATTCTGCAGGCCCCATCATTACCTTGAAAAGTACAGATTTTGGCCGACCATGTGGACCCCGTAGCAAAGAAGAGGGTTTCATCATGTCAGATCCCAAAAGTGTGGTTGCCACATCCCTAGTGTACAATTAGGAAAAAAGAGAGATCCCTCTTCATTGGGACTTTAAAGGCAACACACACTTGGCTAGTACAAAAAAAGTCAATTTTATTGAATATATATAAAAATATTACATTTAAAAAAATGATCGATTAAAAAAAAATAAAAACTAAATTGTTTACATACAAGAAAAGAAGAAACACAAAACAATAATTTACATGAACAGTATGACAATAAGATCATACTCTCTGGTAAATGATAATCCCCGGTACCCGACGTGTTTCTGGTTAAACACCTTCGTCAGGGGTATAGGATAGGAGTAAGTATAGTCACAATGTGTTTTTCACATGCAAAATAATTCCAATAAGGAAAGAATTAGGTGAAGCAACTGTGCAGGAGGGGGGCACAAGTGGGTGCCAAAACAAGCGGTAATGTAATAGAACAAAGTACATTCCAAATTGGGGATCCACATACTAGGTAGTAGAGACTTGATTCTGGTAGCTTTGCGGGACAGTGTCCGATAGCCAAAAGTAGCTAGACAGAGCTTTAAATAAAGCTTCAGGTCAGTAACACCAGGGGTTCCAAAACATTACACGGGTGTATATCCCATGCAGATGTGTGTGGGTCTCAACGAGTGGCGTCTCCTTGCTCTGCAGTGCTCCCCCCTCCTCCCCAGCACTGTAGTGACTATACTTACACCTATCCTATATCCCTGACGAAGGTGTTTAACCAGAAATGCGTCGGGTATCGGGAATTATCATTTACTGGAGAGTATTATCTTGTCGTCATATTGTTCATGTAAATTGTTGTTTTGTGTTTCTTCTTTTCTTGTATGTAAACCATTTTGTTGGTTTTTTTAATCTTTTTTTTTTTATCAAATATTTTTATATATATATTTAATAGAATTTACTTTTTTGTACTAGCCAAGTGTGTGCTGCCTTTAAAGTCCCATTGAAGGGGGATCTCTTTTTCCTAATGTGGACCCCATGGTGCAGACATTGTTTCCCAAAGATAGCACCATTTACCAAGTCCATAATGCTCAGATTCACTAAGCTGTTGTTGTGAAATCGTGGTTTGACGAGCATGCAGATGAAGTCTCACACCTTCCCTGGACCTCAATACCAAAGAGCCAATATGGTCAAATTTGGAGAACAAGGTTCAGGCTCTTTTACGCCTCTGGCATCTCTGCAAGAACTGGAACACATTTTTGCACAAAGAGTGGTATCAAATTCCATTATCCACACTTCTATTTGTTAATTCCCAGGAAAAAACACCATATTAGCTAACGATTTGGTTCATTTACCTGGTGTTTCCATATTTTTGTCCAACCCTTTGGAACCCCTTTTGCCTTCACAACAGCCTTAATTCTTCGAGGAATAGATTTAACAAGGTGTTGGAAACATTCCTCAGAGATTTTGGTCCATATTGACATGATAGCATCACAAAGTTGCTGCAGATTTGTTGGCTGCATATCCATGATTAAAATCTCCCGTCCCACCACATCCCAAAGGTGCCCTATTGGATTGAGATCTGGTGACTGTGGAGGCCATTGAAGTATAGTAAACTCATTGTCATGTTCAAGAAACCAGTTTGAGATGATTTTAGCTTTGTGACATGGTGCATTATCCTGCTGGAAGTAGTCATCAGAAGATGGGTACACTGTAGTTATAAAGGGATGGACATGATCAGCAACAATATAGTCAGGTAGGCCACGGCGTTTTGCTCAATTGGTACAAGGGCCCAAAGTGTGCCAAGAACATATACCCCACACCATTACACCACCACCACCCGCCTGAACCATTGATACAATGCAGGATGGATCCATGCTTTCATGCTTATGCCAAATCCTGACCCTACAATCTGAATGTCCCAGCTGAAATCGAGACTCATCAGAACAGGCAACGTTTTTCCAATCTTCTATTGTCCAATTTTGGTGAGCCTGTGAGAATTGTAGCCTCAGTTTCCTGTTCTTAGCTGACAGGAGTGGCACCCGTTGTGGTCTTCTGCTGCTGTACCTCATCTGCTTCAAGGTTCAATATGTTGTGCGTTCAGAGATGATATTCTGCATACCTTGGTTGTGGTTATTTGAGTTACTTTTGCCTTTCTATCATCTTGAACCAGTCTGCCCATTCTCCAACAAGGCATTTCCGTCCACACAACTGCCGCTCACTGGATATTTTCTCTTTTTAGACCATTCTCTGTAAACCCTAGAGATAGTTGTGAGCAAAAATCCCACTAGATCAGCAGTACTGGATATTTTCTCTTTCTAGACCATTATCTGTAAACCCTAGAGATGGTTGTGCGCAAAAATCCCACTAGATCAGCAGTTTTTTAAATACTCAGACCAGCCCGTCTGGTAACAACATGTTCAAAGTCACTTAAATACCCTTTCTTCCCCATTCTGATGCTTGGTTTGAACCAAGTTGTCTTTACCATGATATCTAATCGCAGTTGCTGCCATGTGATTGGCCGATTAGCAATTTGTGTTACCAAGCAATTGAACAGGTGTACCTAATAAAGTGGCCCTGAGTCATATACACACATTATATATATATATATCTATATCGATAGATATATATATATATATATATATATATACACACACACACACATATATATACATATATACATACACACACACACACACACACACACACACACACACACACACACACAGCAAATACTTTTTTTCTTTTATAACCAATCACATATTCTCTGTTCTCAGCTGCATAAGAGACTTAGAGAAGTGAGGGTGAAGAAACAGCAGTACATTGATGCTGGCTGCATGGCTGTGCAGGGGGGGTGTCAGCACATGTATGACCATTGGAAGACAGGCAGGCTGTTCTCACAGCCAGAAAACTGTTCACTGGGAAGGATGCGCTTCTATGCCTAGCGTGGTCAGTTTGAAATAAGAAAGCAGAGGACTGAAAGGATCAACTGCTATTTCACACAAAGGAAAAAATACAAAGAACAGGATCATTTTTAATACAAGTATGATAAAACAAGGAACATATTAGGAATACGAAATGTTGGGGTAACATTCTTTAACCCTTTCAAGCCTAAGCCAATTTCTGACATTTGTTGTTACAAGTTAAAATCCATATTTTTTGCTAGAAAATTACTTAGAACCACCAAACATATATATTTTTAGCAGAAAATCTAGAGAATAAAATAGCGACCGTTGCAATATTTTATGTCACAGTGGAATTGTGCAGCGGTCTTTCAAGCGCATTTTTTTGTGAAAAAAAAACTTTCATGAGACCCCAAATCCCTCCTTTGAACTTCAAAGTATTCAGATCGCCAAAAACAGCAATTCTGAATACTGTCTTTTTTTTTTAAACTGTGTCATTGACAGCCGAGTAAACCGGAAGTGACGTTGCTTCCATGTTTACACAAAGACGACTGGAACAAAGCCATTTCTGGCTTCCTTGCAGTCTCACTCTAGCCAGCGAAAGTGCTGGATCGTGGATCGGGTCTCCAGGCAGGATGGGAGGCTCGGGAAGAGCGGCAGCGGGGGTGGGGACAACGTCCCCTCCCGCTCCTTTGGGATAACAGCCAAGTGGCTTTTAGCCCCATCAGTTTTTATCCCTGAAGAGCCGACCGCCCGCTCTAAAAAACGGTACCAGGATGATGCATGCTGCTGCATGCATCATCCCGGTATAACCCCTTAAAGGCGAGGCCGTATATGTGCGTACGGTCGGCGCTAAGGGGTTAATACCACTTTAATAAATGGTACACATACAACAGTCTCCAAGATATATAAAAAGTATATTTGAGATTATAAACTCCTGACTTTAGTACTTTTACTACTCAGTGAAACAACTACTGCCTCAGTTTATGACCAGTCCATAAACCTCTTTAATTTAATACATATAAGGGTAGAGCAAAGGGTGTGAGAGGAGAAACTGGCAAAAGGTCTACACTGAACATGCCAGGTGTGCTCCCTATTAAAACAAACACTAGCAGCTTAGAGAGCAAAGAGCCCTGAAAGCCACATCTAATGTTCAATTTCACGTAGCTGTATGAATAGGTGAAGGTTCGTCATCTCCAACTCAACCAAGGCCTCAGAAGAAGTGATTATTCTGCAGCCAATCAAATGTGTGTGGGAGTGAAGATGGTTTCTAGCAGGAAACCTAGCCTCCCACAGCCCTGTGCTTTTAATAAGCATCAATTCATGTCTTGAGCTGGGAGTTTAACACAAAAACCGTCCTCTGCACTGCAAGTGGAGTCAGGCGCAGCAAAGCCCTGCACAAAGCCTTTCCACAAGCCATTTCCTGTGTGAGATGAACTGACAATAGCTCATCCTTTCTACTACTCATATATGACATGAACTGTAAATGCCAAACGTCAGTCAAGGTCAAAAGAATAGCAAAAACACGGCTCTATTTACAATTCACCTGTCATCTTAATACTGGACAGCCATGTAATATTAGGACCAATAATTATTTATAATATTCATGCTGTAATATACATAACTGTACAAAAGTTTTAGGCAGGTGAAAAAATGCTGTAAAGAACGCTTTCAGAAATAGAAGTGGTAATAGTTTTATCAATTAACAATATGGAAAATAACTGAACAAAAAAAAAAAAAAAATCCAAATATTTCGGTGTGACCACTCTGGCTTCAAAACAGCATCAATTCTTCTAAGTACACTTGCACATAGTTTTTGAAGGAACTCGGCGGGTAAGTTGTTCCAAACATGTTGGAGAACTAACCACAGATGATCTGTGGATGTAGGTTGTATCAAATCCTTCAGTCTCTTCATGTAATTGCAGACAGACTCGATGTTGAGATCGGGGCTCTGTGGGGGCAAAACCATCACTTCCAGGACTCCTTGTTCTTCTTTATGCTGAAGATAATTATTAACGACATTGGCTGTATGTTTGGGGTTGTTGTCGTTCTGCAGAACAAATTTGGGGTCAACTACACACCTCCCTGATGATATGGCATGATGAATAAGTACCTGCCAGTATTTCTCAGCATTGGAGGACACCATTGATCCTGACCAAATCCAGTCTATTTGCAGAAATGCAGCCCCAAACTTGCAAGGATCCTCCACTATGCTTCACTGTTTCCTGCAGACAGTCATTGTACTGCTCTCTAGCCCTTCACCAACAAACTGCCTCCTGCTCAGCCAAATAATTAAAATTTTGACTCATCACTCTAGACCATCTGCTGCCATTTTTCTGCCCCCCAGTTACTATGTTTTTCTGCATAGTTGAGCCGCTTAGCCTTGTTTCCACATCAGAGGAATGGCTTTTTAGCTGCAATTCTTCCATGAGGACCACTTCTGGCCAGACTTCTCTGAACAGCAGACATGTGTACTTGGGTCCCAGCATTTCTGTGCTGCTGGCACTGCTGGACATCTTCTGATGCCGAAGGGAAGTAAGCATGATGTGTCTTTCGTCTGTTGCATTAGGTTTCTTTGGTCGACCTCTGAGTCTACAGTCCTCAACACTGCCCATTACTTTGTGCTTCTTAAAAAGAGCTTGAACAGCACATCTTAAAGCCCCAGTCTGCTTTAAAATCTTTGCTGGGAGAGATCTTGCTGATGCAGCATAACTATCTTGTGTCTTGTTGCTGTGCTCAGTCTGGTCATGGTGTATGACCTGCAATATGAAACGGTCTTCCACAATCTCACTTTAGTAGAATTTGGCTGTTGCTTACCCAGTTTTAAGCCTCTGGCACATTTATCTTAATGAGTGTTTCAGCATATGAAATTGATGATCATTGCACACGCTTGGTATAATTGGTTAATCATACACCCGACTCCAATATTACAAAATCCCTGACTTGGTGCAAGTGTACAAAGTGTGTAAGAATTGATGCTGGTTTGAAGCCAAAAGTGTAGTCACACCAAATATTAATTTGATTTAGATTTTTCTTCACATTTTGTAAAGTGATAAAAACTATTAAAATATAATAAATCATCTATCTATCTATCTATCTCTCTCTCTATATATATATATATATTATATTATATATATATATCTATCTATACAAATACCACTGTCCTGGGGGGGGGGTTTAGAGTTTAGTTCAAAAAAATATCTAACAGTAAGATCTTTGTGCCACATTTCCCAGCTATATTTCTTTCCATCTGGGAGTGTTCCCACCCACTTTTGTGTGGCCCAACTCCTCCTGTCACATGCTGCCTAATATCAAATAAAGAAATCAACTGGGGAGAGAGGGAATCCCTCACTATGGAAAAGCAGGCCTAGGAACCTCTTTGCATCTAGTTTACCAATAAATTCACCAAAAGATAAAGAAAATTTGAATGTAGTTAATTCTCCAGCATATTCCAAAAAGTTGAATGTCTTATTTGGATTGACTGACAGATTATTTAAGCTGGGTATACATTTATAGAAGAAGTTCAGCTGGTTCAGCAGGAACCAGCTAAATTTCAATCCGTATGTTCAACAACCAGCTTCTGTTGAACAGTCCTGCTGGAAAACCAGCATTTGATCAACCACTGCAGCCAATGCCTGCCAGCATTGATCAGTGTATTCCGATGGGAGATTAGGGGGGGCTGATTGAATGGGGGGGGGACCTCCCACAGTGTATACA
This sequence comes from Aquarana catesbeiana, assembly GCF_042186555.1. Taxonomy (NCBI): domain Eukaryota; kingdom Metazoa; phylum Chordata; class Amphibia; order Anura; family Ranidae; genus Aquarana; species Aquarana catesbeiana. The sequence goes on from NC_133331.1 coordinate 99,231,974, forward strand.
CAGGTTGGGAGTCCAACTGCAGGAAGAGATGTTGGTTTTCTAAGGATAAATCAATGTTTATTATTTTACTAGTTTCTATGCAAATACTGCTTGGTTTCTTTAATATAGAATTCAGTTAAACGTGTTGAAAACATTACATGAATTTCTGAGGATAATTATCCTACATGCATTTAGAGGCAAATATATACTAAACCAACAATTGAACATTTTTTCGTTGATTAACTTACAGCAGATATTTAGTCACCTATACAAATGTAACTTCAGTGTCTAGTGGGATCAACTGACTTATGCTGGCAAAATTAAAGCAATGAGCCTGGGTTCACACTGGGTTTGATGTGTTTAGGAACACACAGATCATGTAAAAAGCATAGTACTCCATGGCTTTGGTTCACATCTATGCGTTGCAAACTTGGTGCGGGAAAAAAAAAAAAAAAAAAAAAGGGTCCTGTGCGTGTCGACTGCCAGTGCGATGCCAATTCCTATGGTGCAGTGCGAATTTTATCTTCATAGGTTTCAATTTAACTCTCAGTAAATTCGCAGCACACAGTTCACATCTCTGCCTCCTGAAATTCACGGTAAAATCACGATAAATTCGCACCTGTTCACCTCAAAACACAAAGCAAATGCGCACCTCACACAGGAGGAAAAAATGGATCAAATTCGCAGTACATCTCATCACAGTAGTGTGAACCTAGGCTGAATGTGTACTTTCCCAGCACAACTGATTTTTTTCCCTGGACCCCTGTGTGGTGCATACGCTGCAATGCCCCATTAATGGCATCAGAGAGATAATACAGTAAGAGGCCCAGGGTGCCTGGTGACAGACACTGTAATATAAGGCAGTCAGTGATAATTTATGATCCCATGCAGATCAGTACATCATGGTGCTGGGCACCATGGTTTGCGAGTGTGAGATTTTGCTTTATTATATCATCATGTAAAATGTGCAGAGAATGCAGAAAGCCAGCTGCACGCAAAATACACAGATTAACAGTGCTGCACAAAGATGTATGCAGTATTTGGAGGTTAGTCTACATAAAAACCACTGCATAAAAACAATGCGGCGGGGGGGGGGGTTATAGATTTCATCAGTGACCTCCAGACCCCCTTTAATTCTAATAGAACAGTTGGATCCCCTGAATATGTACACATTTCTATTGAATATATAGTCTTTACACACCTGTTGTTAGGTCTTTAATTTAGTATAGTAATAGCAGTAGGAAAACAAGCTACTTTGGAAGAAGCTATCGGTGGCTTCCTCTAAAAATGTTAGGTGCCTGGGGCGTTCTGGGGATGGAGGTTGTTTAGCAACATTTTAAAAATATAAATACAAGTGTAATACGTAACATGTTGCAAAAGGTGGAATTAGCATTTTAGGCTCCATTCACATTAGCACGTCTCCAAGGCCGCACAATTTCCAGTGTGACATTCTATGGATCAAAGATGCATCAAAAGCCGCACCAAAATAGTGCAGGCCCCTTTCAAGTTGCACCAATTTCAATGTTTGCCACTGAAAAGAATAGGGTGCAATTTGTCATGCAACTCTGATGTGTGAATGGAGCCTAAAGATGAGTCTGATCAGCCACTGGACAAAACATGTGAACTCACAAGGGACAGAAGTCAAAAACAAGAGAATGACATTTTACAGTTGCATACTAGATTTGTCTAATTACATCTGTATACCCTTTTCTTTGCTGTCCTGGAAAGGCGAGCTGAAATTTGGTTGGTATAAGTAACAGGGTCACCATTTCCTCCTATGCACCCAGCTACATACATCAGTCATGTGTAGGATTAAAAACAAACGTTGAGTATAGCCTCATATATCATTCAATTAATAACAGTAAAGGAGTACCATCGTCCAAAATGACATATGTAATTGGGGAGGGTGAAGATGTGAGGGTAGTTGCCAAAGCTGACCCATACACATAGGCACCCAAAGAAAACTGAATGGACTTTCTTGGTACTGATATAACCACAAGATTGTTTTAATAAAATACAAATTTTATTCTGTAACAGTGTACAAACAATATATTAAAAACAAGGGAATGTATACAAAAACAAATTATAAAAAATATATAGTATAGTATACGCCACACAGAACTAACTAATAACAGGTTTCCCCGGTATGTGTAGGATTAAAATGGATACTCACTGTAATTTTGGTTGCTTTATTAAGGACGTTAACCCATTCTACTAAATCTTGCTGATCATTAGCTTGCAGGAAGTATTTTCTCATGCCAGCATTCATTACTGTAAGAGAGCAGCAGACAGGATGAGAACAACAGTTATTCAACACATCAGCAGCACAGATCAATTATACACATTTTGCTTACATTTCCAAGCAGTAATGGTTTTAATTTATGGAGTATGACACAAAGGGAACTATCCTTGTTCTAGAAACAGCATCCTGGAGAAATTTTAATAACTTCTAGCACAACGCTAAGCTATATTCATCTCACTGCTGGCAGCAATTGTGGCCTTTTTGGCATATAATACTTCTTGACCATGTGATTCAAACTGTCAGCAAACATACAAATCTGAATAGCCAACTCTGAGTGGAGCTATAATTTGAAAAGTGGTAGAGGTCCTGAAAGTCATGGGGTACTGGCACCACATCTCCACAGAGTAGGAACAATAAGGCTGGGCTCACACAAGTGTCAATTGGATGCGAGTTTTCCCGCATCCAATTCGCACAGCAGGAGATTGTGACCAGCTATCTATGGAGCCAGTTCATATATCTCCGCAGCTGCTCCAATGGACCCTGTGCATCTTTTGGTCCATTTCAGCCAAAAATTAAAGCTGAAATCGGACCTGAAACGGTGAACGAGGACACACCGGACTCCTGCTGTGAGCCGCTGCGGGCTCATATTTGAACCCAGCCTCAGTCTTTCCAAACCATTATACTACAAAGACTGCATATGGAGCCAATCACATGCAGCCGAGCACAGCCACAAACCAGCACCAGAAACCTCAACCAGCGGATATTAGTTTTCTCTTTTTCCATGAGGACTTTTTTTGCTTTATGGTTAACTGGTTACTTAAAATGAACTTTCCCCCCCAAATTGGCAATACACTTTTTTTATATGACTGTACTCCCTTTCCTTCAGAGTTATCAGAAATTAAAGTGAAACTCCAACTTAGATTGAAAAGTTAAAAAAATGTCCATTTGGCTTAAAAAGATGAACCCTAGGAAAAAAACTGCTGGGTTTCAAATGTAGTTACATCTCTGGAGCTGTATGCCAGCTCTTGAATCTCACTTTCAATGAGCGCCGATAGCATAGCTTTTGCTATGTTTCCATTGCTCCCAGTGAACTTGTGGCTTTTCGACACATAAGCTGCACTGTCCACACCTCCTCTGTCCTGTCCAGTCACAGAACGCTTGGCAATTTTGAGGCCCTGCTTTCTCATGCTATCACCATTGAATTACAGGGGTTTGGACCTTTATTATGTAGGGTGTTCTACTTTGCATTTGAAGAATCAGCCTGCTGTCTCCAACCTTGTATCTTTGAGCGATTGTGGCAACCCCCTGATAGCTTAAAAAAAAAAAAAAAAAAACTGTGCACCACCACCCAATACTTAGCAATTCTACCTTTGCGCCACAGATTACATGAGAACACAAAATAATAAAACAAAACCATATAAATCATAAACTTCTTAAGGTAATTGCTGCCACTTTTAAAGCAATGCAAATAATCATAATGGATTCACCTCCAACAACGAGGTAAATAGCGGTGCTATTTTAAACATAATAAAATCTTTCAAATAGCCACTAAAAATAACAAAAACAAAAATCGTATATTTGTGAAAAAAAAATAAACAAAACAAAAAAATAAATAAATAAAAAAAACACCCAGTGTTGTTAGAATGTGGAGAAATATTCATAACAAAAAAAGTCCACATAAAAGTCCACTGTGTGAATCTTCCATATATTGTGAAATCACAATGTCGCCACCTCCCCATAGAACACTCGCTCACCAGATTTATTTGCCTCACACTCATGTTCAGCAAAATGTGTTCGACTCTGAGGTCAGTATATTCCACCATCAGCACTCTCCAGGCCATGCTATTCATAATCCCAACATGTCATCTCATATAGGTGGGAGAAGAAAAGCTCCAATAGTGTAATATGTTAAAAACACCTTTTATTACTCATTCGTCTCACATTACACTTGCATGCCACTGGTTCTTTGAAAAACTTTGAAATATGTGGGGGTTATATACTAGAACTGGAGAGTGCAAAATCCAGTGCAGTTCTGCATAGAAACCAATCAGCTTTCAGGTTTTATTGTCAAAGCTTAATTGAACAAGCTGAAATTAGAAGCAGATTGGCTACCATACACAGCTGCACCATATTCTGAATGCACCAGATTTAGTAAATCTCCCCCATATAGTCACTAGCGTGACCGAGAACATTAACCAGGTTACTATTATCGGCGTCTCAACCGATGATGGTATAGATGGTGGAATACACGGACCTCAGAATCAAAGCACATTTTGCCAAACATGAAAGTGTGAGGCAAATAAATCTGGTGAGTGAGTGTCCTTTGGGGAGGTGGTCACACTGAAGCACGAGGTGTGGTGTGAAGATTGCGCAATATATGGAAGATTCACACAGAATTCCTTTGGGATTATTTTAAGTGGACGGAAAGTGAATACTTTTTCACATTAATATAAACACTGGGTGTTTTTTTGTTCCACAAATTTATGGGTTTTTTTGTTGTTATTTGAAAGATGTTTTATTGTATTTAGGATATCACCGCTATTTAAAAATGTTGTTAGAGGTGAATCCATCATGAACCCCCTGACATCACTTCCTGTCCTCGCATGCACTCCACCGATCGTGTGCTGCTTCCTGCCTAGTCACCCCGGCTACCACACTCCACTCCTTGCAGCAGCAGCTCAATCTTGGGATCCTGGATGCCTCCTCCTCTTAGCTGCAGATGCAACAATGTCTGTAATGCAGGAGATCATCCACACACTCTTGTTGCAGGTACCATCCAGTCCATATCCAGTGTATCCATTGTAACAGTTTCTTTGGTGTCTTCCCCAGCCGGGAAACCTTTGTGAGTTGTAAATTGTTATCCTTTAATAAGTGTTCACACACCCACTACACTTAGACTCCATACACACTATACAACTTTTGTTATCAGATTTTCTTTAGATTTACCAAAACCATGTAGTGCAAGGGCCTGCCTGATTGCATACAAATTGAAAAATTCCACACCAAGGCGTTGGCGGGAAATCGCCGCTATTTTTAGTGGCGCTTTACCGTTATTTTAGCGGCGCTATTTGGCCGCTAGTTGAGCACTTTTAACCCCCCGCTAGCAGCCGAAAAAAAGGGTTAAAACCACAATCAGTGCATTTTTATAGCACTGATTGCTGTATAAAGGTCACTGCTGGTCCCAAAAAAAGTGTCCGATCTGTCCGCTACAATGTCGCAGTCCCACTAAAAATCGCAGATCACTGCCATTACTAGTGAAAAATGGACGGAAGGGAGGTGGAGTGGGAATCCTTCTAGCCCCATGCAGCACCTATCAGGTACTTCACCCACCTCCCTCTCTGACACTCTCCTCTTTTGAGGCACATTGCATTCGTCTATTCTCTCCCATTTCTCTAAGAATTGCTGTCATCTACCGGCCCCCTGGACCAGTATCAGCCTTTCTTGATGACTTCTCTGCCTGGGTACCCTACTTTCTCTCTTCTGAAATCCCCACAATTATTCTTGGGGACTTCAACATCCCTGTTAACACTAACACTACTATTACTTCTAAACTTCTCAGTCTAACCTCATCGCTTGACCTGAAGCAATGCACCTTATCTCCCTCCAACCGCCTAACAGTTACACGTAGAAACCTTCCCCACCTCAACCCTTCTCTTCTCTACTCTGCTACTGATCACCTCTATGACAAAATCTCACCTCTGTCCTGCCCCAAGCTAGCTACTTTCATCTACAACAGGCTTGCCCCCCTCACTACACGCAGAATTAGGCCCCGACTGCTACAACCCTGGCAAACAGATGACACCAGAAGTCTCAGAAAACGTAGCCGCGCTCTTGAGCGCCTGTGGCATAAGACTAAGACCCAGGAAGACTTCACACAATATAAATCTGCCATTCTAAAATACTACTCCTGCCTTCACACTGCCAAACAGACCTACTTTATCACACTTATTAACACCTTCTCATCCAGTCCGCGTCAACTCTTCTCTACCTTCAACACTCTACTCTGTCCTCCACTGCCTCCACCCACCAACTCACTCACTGCCCAGGAGATTGCCAATCACTTCAAAACTAAGATTGATACAATTCATGAGGAGATCACCAATGCGCAAAAACCTCACCCATGCAACACCCCATGTCCACAGATACTATCATTACTTCCCACATTCAACCCTGCTACTATTACTGAGGTTGCTAAACTTTTATCCAACATTCATCTAACCACCTGCCCCCTGGATCCTGTTCCCTCGCAAATGCTACGCTCACCCTCTGACTCGATTCTACACTCTCTAACTCACATTTTCAACCTCTCCCTCTCTTGTGGCATCTTCCCAAACTCTAAAACATGCGTTAGTCACCCCCATACTTAAAAAGCCCTCCCTGCACCCCACCAATCTCAACAACTTACATCCCATCTCCTTACTCTCCTTCTCCTCCAAACTTCTTGAAAGACTGGTCTACAACCGACTAAGCGACCATCTGACCATGAATAAACTTCTTGATCCCCTTCAGTCCGGTTTTCGCCCTCAACACTCCACGGAAACTGCTCTCCTTAAACTCTCAAATGACCTACTAATGGCTAAAGCCAATGGACACTATTCTGTACTACTTCTCCTGGATCTCTCTGCTGCCTTTGACACAGTGGACCACCCCCTCCTCCTCAAAAAAACTCCACTCCTTCGGTCTCCGTGACTGTACTCTTCGCTGGTTCTCATCCTACCTATCCCACCGCTCCTTCAGTGTCACTTACAACTCTCCTTCCTCTTCTCCTCTTCCTTTCTCCGTTGGGGTCCCCCAAGGTTCTGTTCTTGGACCTCTCCTTTTCTCAATCTACACCACCTCCTTGCGTCAGTTGATTGTCTCCCACGGCTTTAAATATCATCTCTACGCTGATGACACCCAAATGTATCTCTCCACCCCCCAGCTCTCTCCATCTGTCTCCTCACGCATTACCAACTTACTAGCAGACATATCAGCCTGGATGTCACATCACTTCCTCAAACTCAACCTATCCAAAACCGAGCTCATGATATTTCCTCCCTCAGGTGCCGCTTCCCCTGATTTCCCTGTCAATATCAACGGCTCAACTATCAACCCATCTCCCCAAGCCAAGGTCCTAAGTGTAATCCTGGACTCTGAACTAACCTTTAGACCCCACATTCTATCACTATCCAAAACTTGCCGCCTCAATCTCCGCAACTTCTCCAAGATACGCCCCTTCCTAACCAAGGTCACCACAAAGCTTCTAATCCACTCCATGGTCATCTCCCGCCTCGACTACTGCAACTCCCTCCTCATTGGTTTACCTCTAAATAGGCTATCCCACTTCAGTCCCTCATGAACGCTGCTGCCAGGCTCATCCACCTCACAAACCGCTCAGCGTCTGCTACACCCCTCTGCCAATCCCTCCATTGGCTGCCACTCAGTCACCAAATTAAATTCAAGATACTAACTATAACTTACAAAGCCATCCACAACCTGGCCCCCAGCTACATCTCTAACCTAGTCACAAAATACCAACCTAATCGTTCTCTTCGCTCCTCCCAAGACCTCCTGCTCTCAAACTCCCTTGTCACCTCATCCCATGCTCGCCTTCAGGACTTCTCCAGAGCCTTCCCCATCCTCTGGAATGCTCTACCCCAATCTGTCCGATTTTCTCCTACTTTATCCACTTTCAGACGATCCCTGAAAACTCATCTCTTCAGAGAAGCCTATCTGGCCCCCACCTAACAACTGTACATTTATCTTCTCAATCAGCACATCACCCACAGTTATTACCTCTCTTGACCTTCCCTCTTAGATTGTAAGCTCTAAGGAGCAGGGCCCTCTGATTCCTACTGTATCAAAGTGTATTGTATTTGTACTGTCTACCCTCAAATTGTAAAGCGCTACGTAAACTGTTGGCGCTATATAAATCCTGTATAATAATAATAATAATCCTTTAATAAGTGTTCACACACCCACTACACACTATACAACTTTTGTTATCAGATTTTCTTTAGATTTACCAAAACCATGCAAACCAATCAATATACGCTTCTTGTGATTTTTTTTAAAACCAAAATATGTAGAATACTTCTTATTGGCCTAAACTAAGGAAGGAAGAAAAAAAAAAAAAAATTATATATATATATATATATATATATATATATATATATATATACACATACATACATATATATATATATATATATATATATATATATATATATATATATATATATATATATATATATATATATATATATATATATATATATATATATATATATATACACACACACATACATACATACATATATATATATATATATAAATATAAAATTTGGGATATAACAAAAAAATTGCCTAGTCATTAAAATCTTCTGGTCCGTTGGTGGTTAAATACCACCAAAAGAAATCTCTGTTTGAAAAAAAAAAAAAAAAAAAAATGATAAAAATGTCATACGAGTAGAATTCTGCATGACCGTGCAATTGTCATTGAAAGTGTGACAGCGCTGAAATCTGAAAATTGGCCTGGACAGGAAGGGGGTGAAATTGCCCAGTAGGCAAGTGGTTCAACCTGTGTTTTAGTGTTTGGGTAGATTTTGGGGAGTTCATCAAATGTGTGCTAAAAAACCTTAGTTAGACTTACCGGTGACGGTATTTCTACGAGCCTTTCAGGACAGCACCTTTGGAGAGAGCGCAGCTCCACCTCTTAGACAGGAAACACTGCGTGACAACGCCCCTTTAAAAAGCAGCTGCTTCCACCATGCCGTCAGTTGTTACCGAGAAATCCTCCGACATGCTGGAAAATATAATCAGACAATTACCAGGTCCTATAATTATACTTTACATATGATAACCAAGGGAGGGAAGTAGGTTGCTGTCCTGAAAGGCTCGTAGAAATACCGTCACCGGTAAGTCTAACTAAGGTTTTCTCCCTTCGCCTTTCAGGACAGCACCTTGAAGAGGATAACCGAGAAACTTACTTCAGGGTGGGACTACTGCCTGCAAAACCTTCCTACCAAATGATTGGTCCGAGGCTGATAGTAGATCCAAGCGGTAGTGCCTTATGAAGGTCGAAAAACTGGACCATGTGGCAGCCTTGCAGATTTGCTCAGGAGATGCCCCGGCCCTTTCTGCCCATGATGCCGCCACTGCTCGAGTAGAATGAGGTAATACCCCTTCCAGAGGTTCCAGACCCAAAGATTTGTATGCCTCTTTAATGGCTTGCTTTAACCATCTTCCGAGGGTGCTCTTGGAAGCTTTACCTCCTTTTTGAGTACCTTCCATTAAAACAAAGAGTGAAGATGACTTTCTGATTTCCTTTGTTCCTTCCAGATATTTAAGCAGACACCTCCTGACATCAAGAGTATGGAAAGCTTCTTCTCCTGCCCCCGAAGGTAAAGGACAAAAGGTAGGGAGAATGATTTCCTGTGTACGGTGAAAAACTGAAGCCACCTTTGGTAGAAATGCTGGATCTGTCCTTAAGACTACCCTATCCTGTAGACATCTCATAAAGGGCTCTTTAATTGAAAGGGCTTGTAAGTCACTAATTCTACGTGCGGAAGTTACTGCTACCAGTAAAATAGTCTTTAACGTCAAGAAACGTAATGATGCTTCTTCTATGGGTTCAAACGGTGCCTTAGTTAGTCCCCGAAGAACTAAAGATAAATCCCATTTGGGAAAACTAATAACAGGTCTAGGCTTTACTTTTGCCATTGCCCTAAAAAAATCTGATTATTAAAAAAGGTCTCCTGACAGGGTTCTTTCCAAAAAAACTGATAAAGCAGCTACCTGCGTCTTGAGCGTACTTGCTGCTAACCCCTTCTCCAATTGCTCTTGAAGAAATTCCAAAACTGAAAATGTGATACGAAAATCAAAGTTTTTACTGGAACACCAAGAATTATAGATCTTCCATACTTTAAAGTAAATGTCTCTTGTCACTTTTTTCTACTTGCAAGAAGGGTAGAAATAAGCTTCTCTGATAAACCCTTCTGTCTTAAGATTTGTTCTTCAGAAACCAAGCTGTTAGTTTGAGATAAGCTGGATCTGGATGGAGAATTTGGCCCTGACTCAACAGATCTGCCCTGATTGGTAATCTCCAAGCAGGTTTCACTGAGAGGTTCATCAAGGTTGAAAACCAGGGTCTTTTCGGCCAATAAGGAGCTATTAATATTAGCTCCGTGGACTCCAATCCCCAATTTGATACCTTTGGTATCAGTTGAAACGGGGAAAAAAGCGTAGGACAGATGGAAGTCCCACTTGTGAGCTAACACATCTACTCCGAGAGCTTGATCCTGTCTCTGAAGGGAGAAGAAGACTGGTATTTTTGCATTTTCCTGTTTTGCAAAGAGGTCCAACTGGGGATAACCCCAACTCCTGGAAATTGTTTCGAATAATTCCTGATTGAGAGACCACTCTGCTTCCCTTATTTCTTTCCTGCTGAGGAGATCTGCTAAGGTGTTTTCCGTCCCCTTCAGATGGACTGCTAATAGAGAGGCCACATTGTTCTCTGCCCATCTTAGGATCTGATGAACTAGACCCATTAGGGTTTTGCTTTTTGTGCCCCCTTGCTTTGTTAAATATAATACTGCCGTCATATTGTCTGACAATATTTGGACATGTTGATTCACTAGAAATCAGGGCAGATCTGTTGAGTCAGGGCCAAATTCTCCATCCAGATCCAGAACAGCCTTTAACTCTCTCCAATTTGAAGATCTTCTCGCTTCTGGTTTGGTCCAAACTCCCTGAATCGTTTTTTCTTCCAGATGAGCTCCCCATCCCCATGCGCTGGCATCTGTAGTCAGCCTTCTGGTTACCGGAAAGACCCAAGGAAGCCCTTTTGAAATGTTTCCTTGGTTCCTCCACCACCAGAGCGATCTTTTTGCTCTTGCCCCCATGTTGAATTTCTCCTCCAGAGGTTCCTGGTATGACCAATTCATCAGAATATCCGATTGCAGAGGACGGGCATGCAACCTGGCCCACTGTACCGAAGGAATTGCCGCTGTCAACAGTCCCAGAGCGGACATGGCTTGTCTTACAGAGATCTCTGCGTTGGATTGAAGTGTTTTCAGGGTCAACTGCATCTTTTCTATTTTCACCTGGGGTAGAAAAATTATCTGTTCTATCGAGTCTATTTCGTACCCCAGAAACCTTACCCTTTGAGATGGTATTAAGTTTGACTTCTGAAGATTGAGAAGCCATCCCAAACTTCTTAGATGTGTTTGAACTGTCTGTAGGTTGACCTCTACTTGACCCTTTGAGTCTGCAAACAGTAGCAGGTCGTCCAAATAGGGTACTATTGAAATCCCCTTCAGCCTCAGGGGCTCCAAAGATTCCGCCATCACTTTTGTGAATACCCTGGGAGAGGAGGAAAGACCGAAAGGCAGAGCCCGAAACTGCAGGTGCCAAATCTCCCCCCCCAGATTGACTACGAGACGCAGGAACCTTTGTGATGGGGGCACTATTGGTATATGGAGATCTCTCAAATCGATGGAAGCCATATGAAAATTTGGGGGTTAGCAAGTTCCTCACTGAGAAAATCGTATCCATCCTGAATTTTTTGTATTTTATGGATGGATTTAGAACCTTCAAATTGAGAATCAGGCGGAACTTCCCTGATAGCTTTTTGACCAGAAAAATGTGGGAGTAAAACCCCTTCCCCTCTTGATCTTTTGGAACCTGGAAAATGACCTTCTGTTGCATCAGTTCCTGTAACAGAGACTTCATGGCCAGAGCCTTTTCCCGATCCTTTGGCAGGTTTGTGATGTAAAACCGATTTGGGGGCTTTGTGAGAATTCCAATTGATAACCCTTTTTGATTAACCTCAGAACAAAAGGACTCTTTGTTGTTTTTTCCCAAATTGGTAAGAAGTCCTGTAGTCTCCCCCCTACTAGATGGTCATTGTTTTTTAGGGGTTTGTTCTGGGGTTCTAAAGGAGTACCCCACCTCTACCTCTGAGAAGACCAGGGTCTCTTCTGTGTGTGGTCCTTTTCCTTATCGGCTTGTCGAAAAGAACGAAAATTTTTCCTCTGCTGTACCGTTTTCTTCTTCTGTGGGAAAGCTTTCTTCTTCTCTGCTGTCCTGTCAAGGACAGTCTCCAGTTCTGGCCCAAACATCAGGTCTCCTGAAAAGGGAATTCCGCAGTTTTACTTTAGAAGCTGAATCCCCTGACCAGGTCTTTAGCCAGAGTGCTCTTCTTGCTGAGTTAACAATCGCAGAGGACCTGGCTGACATCCTGATAGATTCTGTAGAGGCATCTGCCATATATTTTACTGCCTTAAGCAGGGTAGGGAAGGACTCCAATAAGTCTTTTCTGGAGGTACCTGCAACTACATGATTTTTAAATTGATCTAACCAACACTCCAGATTCCTAGCCACAACTGTAGCCGCCATTGCTTGTTTAAGATTAGCTAGAGATGCGTCCCAGGCTTTCTTCAGTAGCCCATCTGCCCTCTTATCCATAGCATCTTTGAGAATACCCATGTCCTCAAAAGCTAAATCAGTTTTCCTAGATACTTGAGAAAAAGCAGCGTCTATCTTTGTTTTTTTATTCCACAACAGTTCCTCATTCTCCTCAAAAGGAAACCTCCTTTTGAGAGCTTTAGAAAAAAACTGTCCTTTCTCTGGTTCCTTCCATTCCTTTTTAATAGTGTCTGTTAACACTTTATGCACAGGGAACACCCTGTGTTTAATTTCCTCCAGCCGCCCCAGGTACATTTTGTCATGCACGGACAGCTGAGTTTTCCTGGATCTCCAGGGTAGTATAAATTGCCTTGAGTAATTCATCCACCTCCTCAAGTGAAAGCTTATATCTAGATGATCTTGACTCTTCTTCCACCACCTCCTCCTCAGAATCAATGGTTGAGGGTGGAATGCTTTCCCTTTCCTCCTCCGACTCACTTTCCACCTGTCTGGAAGTGGACTGAGGGAAACTGGAGTGAGAACTCTGTTCTTGGCTGGAACTCTGGCCGCATTTCACAAGGGAACACACTGTCCCTAGGGCCTCTGCTAATTCCTTCCTCACAGAAGATAAGAGTTCTTTGCACTCTTGTGAGGATTCTTCTTTTACTAAATCCACAATGCAGGATTTGCACAGTGGTTTGGGCCAAGAGTCCCTTAAAGTATTTTTGCATGAGGGGCACTTTCTCCCTGTTCTCTCTGATTTGGCAGTAGCTTTCTGAAACAGAGAAACAAGAAAAAGCCAGGTCCTTAGAACTAAGGCTTCAGAGAAAAGTAGTACCTCCAGACAACACCCTAAGTGCCCAGAGTCTCACTCCTTTGCTGAACTGCTAATTGAAAATTTTTACCCCATAGCAGACAGCAGCAGGCTTTGAACCATATAAAGATAAAAACACCAAGTGATATAAAAGGAAAGAGGTGTCACCGCACCTCTCCTACCTGGGCCTGGCCGGGAACCTGGGCGCCTGCATCCGCCATTGCTGCTGACGATTCCGCTGTCTCCATAGTGAAATCCGCAGCTGCTGCACTGTGTACTAAGCTCCATGTGCCAAACAAAAGGAAGTCCCGGCCAGAGGACCCGACCCTTCCTCCCGCATTCCAGCAGCAGGAACCAATCGCTAATAAGCCCCGCCGGAAGTCTCCGCCCACCGGAACTTGTGTCATCCGCTGTCCGGGATTCGGCGCCGCCATGCAGAGGCCTGGCATGGACGCTCTTACTGAGCACAACCACGGCCCCCCGAACACCCCGGGTAGAAAAACTTCCGGCAGACCATTACTCCTGTGAGCCGGAGAAGGAAGGGACACCGGAGCACCCCCCTCACGTGCGGGAGGGAGCTGGGCTGGTCTGAGTACTCAAACGTGGAGGTCCTGCCAAAACCCTCTCCTTGGAGAGAGCGCAGCCCCTCTGGTTCCCCAAGCAGTGCTTCCACCATGGCGGAGGAAACACTAAAACTGATGGCATGGTGGAAGCAGCTGCTTTTTAAAGGGGCGTTGTCACGCAGTGTTTCCTGTTGAGCTGAGCTCTCTCCAAGGTGCTGTCCTGAAAGGCGAAGGGAGAAAAAATGTAGACTACCATTGATGACTTTTGCTTTTTTTTTTTTTAAACTGTAAGGCTGCTTTCACACTTGGGCATTGGGGGAGTCGGCGGTAAAGCAACGCTATTTTTAGCAGCGCTACTTGGCTGCTAGCAGGGCATTTTTATCCCCCACTAGTGGCCGAAAAAAGGGTTAAAACCGCCCACAAAGTGCCGCTGCAGCGTCGCTTTGCCAGCGGTTTGACGGCGCTGCCCCATTGATTTTAATGGGCAGGGGCGGTTTAGGAGCACTGCAAAGATGCTGCTTGCAGGACTTTTTTTACCGTCCTGCAAGCGCACCGCTCCAGTGTGAAAGCACTCAGGCTTTCACACTGGAGAGACAGGAGAGGCTCTTTACAGGCGCTATGCAGGGGCTATTTTTAGCGCTGTAGCGCCTGTAAAGCGCCTCAGTGTGAAAGCAGTCTTAAGGTTTGACCTCATATTATATGGTTTTGGTAAATCTGAATGAAAAAAATCTACTGAAAATCTTATTGTGTGTATCTAGATTTAGTCTGTGCACTTCGCTCTTTTTCCCCATTTGCAGCATGATTGCCTTGGGGGAAGCAACTAGGTGCATACAGCATGAGGTGTCTGCCAAAGCTTCACTGGACCACAGAACGCCAACACAGCCTATATTGTACTCAAGAAATAAATCAAAGTGAGACTAGAATGAGATCACTTCAATCTTAACACAACAGTTCTTGTTCATTGAAATGCAGTAAAGTCTAACTTCAGTCACCCTTCCGAAAGCAACTTCCAAATACATCAACGCACAAAAAGATACTCAAATACATGAGCTGATCATTGACCAATCAAGCTATGATCCTCCACTCTAGACATTGCACCTGACCCAATTTGCTGACATATTTTTGGTAGAGCAGAATCTAACTATCTACTAATCTGGCGATTTAAGGTTCTTTAAGCATGCATTTTTTTTAGCAGAAGTGCTCAGTACAATATTGTGACTAAAGAGTACAATGTGTCTGGAAAATATTAGCCAGGTAGTAAAGCAGCTTTGACACAAAAAAATAAACTGCAATTAGGCATAACTGCAGGCACCTGACTATGCAGAATCCTCCAAGACCTGCCGATATACCCAAATATTGAGCTGTTCTAACAGGCATCACTCTGACACTTCCTGGTGGTGTTGAAGCTTGCCCTTCTCTCACACATTCCCTTGGGCTCAAGATTTGATAGGCTGGTTCACTATCCAAAAAGAAACATGCATGAGCCAAGAAGTGAAACAACCAGTATGGGAGCTTTGCCCATCAAGATTAGGCTAGTATTCAGGTGCTACAGTGGGGCTTGGAGGCTTCTGTGTTCAGGTACCTCTAGGTGTCTGCACCCGATACTTGACACTAAGGTTTTATTTTATCTTTGTAATATTTGCTGAAAATGGTTTTCATCAAGGTTCTATGCTATTAAAGAGTGACAAAAGGTCAGAATTGCAAATAAAAGAAAAAAAAAAAAAAAATCGGTACAAAACAAAGCATTCTAACCCCTTCAATGCAGAAAGTTACTTTCTAATTTAAGTTAAAAAAAAAGTTCAAATTCATTTGTTTAAAATTATGAAAACTAAAGCTGTGGGCTGAATGAACGAAACTGAATAGATCCCACCACCTTTAATAAACAGCACAGATGGATGAATCTTCTGCAGCTCTTGGAATAACCAAACAGTGACTGCAGTCGATTGGCTGCAGTCACTGTTCAGATAAAATATTTTCCACCCGGATCCTTCAATTTTCATATTGATGTTTGTTGAGTCAGGTGGTGCCAACATTGCCACTCACAAATCCCATTTTATCTGACTCAACAAAAAAATGGCCAAAATTAGATCTATGCATGGCCAGCTTAAAGAACTCCAAATCTTACTGGGAAAAAAAAAAAAAAAAAAGTACTTTGGTCCACCTCGGTACAATCTAATTCTTCATAAGTCATCTCAGTAGGGCAACTGGGGTTGCTGCAAATGACTGTAGTAACTTCTACTACATGCAGCATGTGCGGATCTCTTCTAATGGGTGCTTAAACGACTTCACGTGTCTAGTACACACGGACTGAATATCAGCCGGTTCAACAAAAAACGTCCAACATTGGCCATGTGTACACCAGCCTGGGTTCTGTCAAATGGACATGCAGGAAAACCACCATCTGATCGCCATGCAATCAGCGCTGGTAGCCAATAGCTGTGAGCACTGACCGTTGTGTTCTGGCAGGGGGGGCAGTCCCCCTGTCAGAACACAATGGCTCAGAGGGGAGGTCGTTGTACTAACATTGGATAGTTGGTACAGCAAGCTCCACTGTTTTTTTTTTTTTTTTTTTTTTTTTTTTTTATTTTGGTTCAGCCCACTGGGTTAAACAAAAACAAAAAAACGATAGTGTGCATTAGGCATTAGAGTAAACAAAGCCCCACTCACTACTGCACCTCAGCCATTCCAGAAACACTTTGAATTTATTCAATGAATAAAAGCAGTCTCTGGTTGGATAAGGTTGAGATTGTGCCATCACCCACCCCCTCCTCTACACCACATCCAATTAGAGAACACCTTGTATGCAATTAGAAATATACAAAGAATATACAAAAAATTTCCTGAATGGTGAGAACACCACCGTGTTTAGTGCAAGACACAGGAAGTTGTTTGAGCAGCCACAGAAATTTCAGCATTGTGTGTATGCAAGGTATTACAGTCACTGGCAGCATTCCCAGTGGCTGTACCGAGGAGGTCTATAAACACTAAAGCCTCGTACACACGATCCGATTTTCAGCAGGGAATTGTGTGATAACAGACTATTTGCCTAAAATCCAACCGTTGGTACGCTCCATCAGACAACTGTTGGCCAACTTTCCGGCAACAAATGTTGGATGGCAGGCTAGTAAATTTTCGGCGGACAACGGTCTGTTGTCAGATTTTCGTATCGCGTGTACACAAGTCCGTCACACAAAATTCCAAAGTACAAACACGCATGCTCGGTATCAACGCTCACCAAACAGGACATTAGCAGGAGGTGCCCAAAGTGTGGCGCTCAAGAGCTGAAATTCCACGTAGTACGACACTACGTTCGGGTTTGTTGGCCGACAATTGTTTACCATTTGTATGCAAGACAAGTTCTTGGCACACGCCCTTCGGATAAAAGTCTGTTGCTTTGTCTGCGGAAAATCGATCGCGTGTACGAGGCTTTAGATTACCAAGCTTGATCAAAGTCATTTTTCAAGTAAGATCATTTCTGGAATACTTCTTTAGGACATGATTATGCTGCTTAAAAGTGAATCATTTGTTTCACAATACAAAGTAATGACATTTACTGTTAAAATTTAATTTTTAGAGGACATATAAAAAGAGAACTCAAACCAAACTGCTAATCAATTTATAGCTAAAACTAAGAAGTGTGTTCTTAAGCCCCATACACACAGGCTGAATGTCGGGAGACAGAGGCTGGTTCAATAAAAACCGGCTAACAGTCGGACTAGTGTGCATGTCAGCTTGTCCAACAGAAGCCAGAAAACCAGCAGCCGACTTGAGTGTTCTGGTGGAGGGCCATCCCCCTGTCAGAACATAACAGCTCAGTGAGGGAGATCTCAAAAAGTGAATTATTAGAAAATTTCCTTTGCACTGGTGGATAAATAAATATAATTGTGACTAGGACATATATAATTAAGTGATTCTTGTCGAACAGTGAAAAAATATTGCAGCAAAATGAAGGTGTTCACATAAACACTAAATTAATAAATATTAAAATAAATTTTGCGCAATATAGGCAATAGATATATGTGAAATACTATGTAAACATAAATAGTGGCTATATTGGATAATAATTGCTGCGATAATGGTCGCTAGATTCTGCGATCTGACCCAGCGATCTCCAGGGTCAGTAGTCTCTATGTTGCAGCCTATAATAATTATTACTAACTGTGATAAAGTGCTGGTGCTATATTAAAGGAGTGAAAAAACATATATATGACCAATATATTATTGTGAGAAACATCCGTGAAAAACATGCTAAAAATGAACACACTCTCACTTTCTTTGCTGTTAACTCTCCATGGTTTCTTCTAGGTCACGCCGCTCTAATAAACTCAGTAAATAAAATGAGGGAGGAGGGGAGAGAGAAAGGAGGCTCCACTAGTGTATTAACGTTTTAAAACCAACAGGGGGATATTTATTTAAAGTATTGCTCTTACATTTGTTACATTAAAAATAGGCAGAGTAAATCGGTAAATGGTGTGGCGTTCTCAGCGCCCTCTCACTTGTGCTTCAGTCTGTGTGTGCCGCTCCAGCCAATCCCTACGCGTTACGACACCGTCACGTGTCTTCATCCCAGATGACCCATGAAACCATGGAGAGTTAACAGCAAAGAAAGTGAGACTTCTTGATACTGCTTCTACTGCTTAAAGACACAATCACTGAAAGCCTGATTAATACTGATCTAAGGTGAGAGTTCTGTGAGACCACAGTAGGAGGCATTACTACAGAAATAATATACTTAGTATATAACAAAGAACCAGTTTGAACAGAAGAATTATTTATGAACTTTTTATATATATTGCCACCTATTTTCTATCCCCAAGGACTTTTTATATTTATCACCTGTATTTTAAAGGCTATATTTTAGTGTACTGTGACTGCATTCATTTTTAGTAAAGAATTTCTACTGTTTAGGTATCATCTTTGATTGGTTGCATATTTATTTCACAGAAGGATTTTTATTCACAAGGCTATAGATTTATTTCACAGATATATATTTTTTTTTAGCCTTATTCACGTGAATGTGTTCATTTTTAGCATGTTTTTCACGGATGTTTTCTCACAATAATATATTAGTTATATATATGTTTTTTCACTCCTCTAATATAGCACCAGCACTTTATCACAGTTAGTAATAATTATTATAGACTGCAACATAGAGACTACTGACCCTGGAGATCGCTGGGTCAGATCGCAGAATCTAGCGACCATTATCGCAGCAATTATTATCCAATATAGCCACTATTTATGTTTACATAGTATTTCACATATATCTATTGCCTATATTGCGCGAAATTTATTTTAATATTTATTCAGTGAGGGAGATCGTTCCACTGTCAGATCATTAGTACAGCAGCTCTGACCGGAGTAGTCAGTTTTTTTTCGCTCAACTTGCTGGGTTGAACGAAAAAAAAGCTATTAGTGTCTACTAGGCTTTACATTCACCCTACAGACTGCTTTCCCAAATCACTGTCTGGATATTTCTCGAGGACCTTATTCTGGGACTGTCTATGCTATTACTGACTGTTCACACCTAAAATTTAAAAAAAAAAGTCCGTATCAACAGTGTGATCGTGTTGCACTCTGGCACTCTAACCAGTTGTCCAATGTGTACAGATGATATTATATAGAATGGCATGTGAGGAATGTACAGGAAATACTACCGAGAGCAGGAATTCAGGGGACAGGTTTAGACTGGTCTTTTAGGAAGGTGGCTCATTTGACTGTAAACATTAGTACCAATATATTTGATATAATATATCATACGATACTGCTCACAAGCTTTAAGTATTTTTTAAAGCATGTCACTAAAATGGTCCATAAAAAAGGGAACACATACCTGACTGTATGTGTAGGGAAATTTTAGTACACAACAAATTGTTTTTACACAAAACAAAAGTGCCAAAATGACAATGTTTTGCTTTAAGCATGTAAGACAGTAAATAACTACAGAATGCTGACTCATTTGTTATTATCTGTAGCCTCGTCACCACTCGCCTCCAATCTGCAGTACTAGATTTTTTTAAGTTAATAAAGTCACTCATGACCAGCACTAAGTCGCTGCTTCTCCCTCTGACAAGCTGTTACTGGCTCTGCCCTCTCCCCATTCATAGAAATTCTTATGTTTAGTAGAGCTCTGCCTCCAAGTTTGGACTGCTTTAAAGGAAAAAAGTATAGCCAAATCTAAAGCCCGCTGTCGGCTGATGTCACAGAGCCGGTCCAGGCCCTGAAAAGATCCCAACCATATGGTCAGGATCCACCCAGATGCCTGGACCAGCAGATAGCTCAGCCTCAAAGTAATCTACTGGGAGCCTGAGCCAGCATCAACCACAACAGCCCATCGAGCCAGCATCACCCACCACGCCGATGAGTACTGGAGGGGCAGAGCAGAGAGCCAGAGACTTAGCGTCACCGCTCTGTGCTCAGAGCAAAGGGGGAGGACTGAGCAATCAATGGTGTTTAATCGTTCAGTTCGGACTGCAAAGCCAGGAGGGGGGCAGATGCAGCAACGATCCACCTAGAGGAGTATAAATGTTTGTCCATACTTCTCTTTTAATGCAATCAAGATTTTTCAACCCAAGGGTGCTTGGATCAATTTTGCAAATCATTCAATTACAATTTTGGCCTCTTCAGCATTAAGTGCAAACTTGGTAAATGCTGGAAAACCCCTTAAACCAATTTTGAATTAAAACCCAGACTTCCACAGAATAAGACCAAAAGTCCCATGTTCACCTCGAGACACCCACTTTTTTTCCTACTTACCTTGTTCATTTTACTGAACGTATTTTAAATGCTCAAATAAAAGGTAATGCAGCAAATGCATCAATGAATAAAATAAAAGAGGTGCTGTGCTACATGAGTACAATCTAACAAAAAAGAAAAAAAAAAAAAAATCAGTATCTTGTATACAGTAACTGACTGTAAGGAGGCAGGTCTGCTATAAGACAGAAAACATCTTCTGTATTTAATGATGCATCATAACAGCCAGTGATTACCAAGCACTCCAAGAATGTTCCGTTTTAAAATTCTTCCCCAAAGTAGCTGTAATCATGGTATCAGGAATAAGGAAAGGGGACGAAAAAAACTATACACCACCCCCCTACAAAAATCCAATTTAGAATCCAGACTGTCATGTGATTTATGTTACTGAAAGAACACATTTAAAAAAAGTAAATAAAGCAAAGTATAATATATATATATATATATATATATATATATATATATATATATATATATATATATATATATATATATATATATATATATATATATATATATATATATATATATATACACACACACACACACACACATATACATATATATACACACACACACATACATACACACACATCCAAGTGTTTAGCTGGGGAGGGGAGTGCCAGAATTCAGCCCTAGGGAGATGGTTATGTGACCAAAAAAAAAATGCTTCTTAGGATGTTGTCAAGGTAGCAAATAGCGTCACTGGTATCCCTGTTAGTCACCATATGTTGCTATTCTATCAGGGCTAAGTGAACGTCTTGGATTTTCTTTATATGCTTGGGATAGACTTGTCTCCGATCTCTGAAAAAAGCACAGTGGTAAGGAAACAAACATGGGGCTAATATCTCTGTAAATATGCCTATATTAAAGATTTTTTTTTTAGGTGGGAAATTAGGGACGCATTGGGGGGGGCGGCTTGGGACACTGGTGAGGTTAGTAAACTTATTGAAGATTACATAACAGCTATTCATTTCATTCATATACACATTTTTTTTATGCAGTTCACTATAACACTCAACTTGATGAAATTACTATACACGGCTTCTTTTAGCACAAGACTCCCATTAACATGGAATTTCAGCTTAAACCAGTACTTAGCCTAAAAAAATTCCTATACCCCTCTTAACACTTATGCTGACAAACCTGTATAAAAAAGATGCATATACTTACCCACTTTCAGTACAATCCGGTCACATGAACCCCCGGCTTCAGCCAGCACTGGCTGCAAGGGAGAGTAGAGAGACCTCGACCACGGCTGGAAAAGCCTAGGGAGGCAACGTCACTCATAAGTTCCTATGATCCATCCATTGTCAGCTCTCCCTCCTCTCCTCTACAGCTGCTGCTGGCTGACACAGGGGACATGGATCAACGTGACTGGAGTGGGCTTAAAATAGGTAAGTTAATGCATTTTTTTTTTTTAATACAGGTTGGTCAGCATTAGTGTTCGATGAGGGGAGTGGACATTTTTAAGGCTAGTCAGGATTAAGCTGAAATTTCACTTTAAAGAGACTGTTTTGAGCAGAAGCTTAGTACTGCCATGCATTAAATGCTACAGGTATGCTTCTCCATCTCCAAATTTGGAGTTTAAGTCATACCTTTTACTGGGCAACTTAAATTATTAAAGATATAAGCTTTTGGGACCCATTAGATCCTTTCTTCAGGCTTTTTACAATTATAAAATGGTTTAAAAATGCACATACAGTGGGGCGGAAAGTATTCAGACCCCCTTAAATTTTTTCACTCTGTTATATTGCAGCCATTTGCTAAAATCATTTAAGTTCCTTTTTTTCCTCATTAATGTACACACAGCACCCCATATTGACAGAAAAACACAGAATTGTTGACATTTTTGCAGATTTATTAAAAAGAGAAAACTATCACATGGTCCTAAGTATTCAAACCCTTTGCTCAGTATTCAGTAGAAGTACCCTTCTGATCTAATACAGCCATGAGTCTTTTTGGGAAAAATGCAACAAGTTTTTCACACCTGGATTTGGGAATCCTCTGCCATTCCTCCTTGCAGATCCTCTCCGGTTCTGTCAGGTTGGATGGTAAACATTGGTGGACAGCCATTTTTAGGTCTCTCCAGAGATGCTCAATTGGGTTTAAGTCAGGGCTCTGGCTGGGCCATTCAAGAACAGTCACGGAGTTGTTGTGAAACCACACCTTCATTATTTTTTAGCTGTGTGCTTAGGGTCATTGTCTTGTTGATAGGTAAACCTTCGGCCCAGTCTGAGGTCCTGAGTACTCTGGAGAAGGTTTTCGTCCAGGATATCCCTGTACTTGGCCGCATTCATCTTTCCCTCGATTGCAACCAGTCATTCTGTCCCTACAGCTGAAAAACACCCCCACAGCATAATGCTGCCACCACCATGCTTTACTGTTGGGACTGTATTGGACAGGTGATGAGCAGTGCCTGGTTTTCTCCACACATACTACTTAGAATTAAGGCCAAAAAGTTCTATCTTGGTCTCATCAGACCAGAGAATCTTATTTCTCACCATCTTGGAGTCCTTCAGGTGTTTTTTTAGCAAACTCCATGCGGGCTTTCATGTGTCTTGCACTGAGAAGAGGCTTCCGTCGGGCCACTCTGCCATAAAGCCCCGACTGATGGAGGGCTGCAGTGATGGTTAACTTTCTACAACTTTCTCCCATCTCCAGACTGCATCTCTGGAGCTCTGCCACAGTGATCTTTGGGTTCTTCTTTACCTCTCTCACCAAGGCTCTTCTCCCTCGATAGCTCAGTTTGGCTGGACGGCCAGCTCTAGGAAGGGTTCTGGTCGTCCCAAATGTCTTCCATTTAAGGATTATGGAGGCCCCTGTGCTCTTAGGAACCTTAAATGCAGCAGAAATTTTTTTGTAACCTTGGCCAGATCTGTGCCTTGCCACAATTCTGTCTCTGAGCTCTTCAGGCAGTTCCTTTGACCTCACGATTCTCATTTGCTCTGACATGCACTGTGAGCTGTAAGGTCTTATAAAAAGACAGGTGTGTGGCTTTCCTAATCAAGTCCAATCAGTATAATCAAACACAGCTGGACTCAAATGAAGGTGTAGAACCATCTCAAGGATGATCAGAAGAAATGGACAGCACCTGAGTTAAATATATGAGTGTCACAGCAAAGGGTCTGAATACTTAGAACCAGGTGATATTTCAGTTTTTCTTTTTTATTAAATCTGCAAAAATGTCAACAATTCTGTGTTTTTCTGTCAATATGGGGTGCTGTGTGTACATTAATGAGGAAAAAAATGAACTGAAATGATTTTAGCAAATGGCTGCAATATAACAGAGTGAAAAATTTAAGAGGGTCTGAATACTTTCCGTCCCCACTGTATTTATACACAGAGTTAAAAGAGAAAGTAATGACATACAACCCTAATAAAAATACAACAATTTTTCTCTAGACACACTTGGAATAGCAATGTTGAAAAAAAGTTAGTAGGCTATACAGATAAAAGAACATGGCTAGAGTGTCATTGGGGTAACTAAGATTAAAAAAAAAAAAAAAAAAAAAAAAAAAAAAATTCTATATTTTTGATACTTAAGCATTAAAAATTCCAGCTTTACAAGAGAAACCACTTTGGGCTTGATGGTGTTGCTATTTATGCTGCCAAATCTTTTTAGTTACTCTCTTTCTGAAATTGTTGTCCCCAAGTTCAAGTTTCTAAAATCAGGCTCAAAATACTATTGTTCTAATGCTGCAGATTTAAATCAGAACTGTTTGATATTTTCTACCAAAAAGCCAATGCTTCAAAGCTACTGAAAATGTTTGTCCAACAAATAAGGACTTCCTTTGTTAAACTGTAGGGTGGAGTGATTATCCAAATATTATGGAAGCTTCTTAAAACGGTATACTTTTGATGCGATGGCTGGAACACCTGAAGATCAGGCCATCCAAAGCCAGCCATACATGGCTGAATTTGAGAAATTTCAAGTTGTGGGTGGCCCCTTCAACACCACCTGGAAAATGTTCGGCTGAACCATGACTAAAAACACAAAAGCCAGATTCCTCCATCCACACTGGTTATAGCATGGATGGGGGAGGTGAGTGATTTCTCTGGTTCGCAATGGAAATCTAACCTTGTGTGGCCTTACCTACCATTTGCCCTTTCACTTTTATGGTAGAATATTTTCTGAACATTACTAAAGTTGGAGAGTGCAAAATCAGGCTCACATCTGCATAGAAACCATTAAGATTCCAGGTTTTATTGCCAAAGCTTAATTGAACAAGCTGAGGCTAGAAGCCGACTGGTTTCTATGCAGAAGTGAGCCCGATTGTGCACTCTTCAGTTTTAGTAAATAAACCCCTGTATGTGTGTGGGTAGCTTTAGTTCTGCACCAGTGTTCACCAGCATCAACTGTGATATCTTCCATTACAGCCTTCTGCTACTTTTAATTCCTCAACTACAAGCCTACAAAAATAAAATGCTCAGGTTATACTGCTCTCATTAGTGCCTTAAACTATTCTATACCACAGGGCTGGGAAAGCTTCAGGTAGACCAGTAACCCCCCCCAAAAAAAAAAAAAAAAAAAAAAAAACAACCTGTAGCCTGAGCCTAAAAATGTTTTCACTCCTTCGGACTCTCTAATTTACAAAACATCTGCCCATACCTGCTATGTCAAGGAGGCACAATGTCAGAGAGGCAAAGTGTAGGATTCCTTTCTTTTTTCATTAATTACTAAACTACTACTTTTACAGCCTTCAACAACTGTTTCCCTTTATGCTTAGTTTTCAAAGAAAGAAAGCAACGTCTTAAACGTGACACGAGTTAGATAGCAAGGAAGCTGCTCAGGAAGAGAGGAAAATGATGCACATCTATACAGGAAGCTTGGACTTAAAATAGCTCATCTCAGGAGGGTCTGCTGGACAGAAATCAGTATTTAAACAAGCTCCTGAAAGTAGCAATAAGGGTGTCTATCTAAATACAGATCAATAGGCATTTCAGTTCAAGCAAAGAGATGCTTTTTACTAAGTGACACGTTTTGTAGGACAAAGCAAATCCTAAAATAGGTCAGTTTTACCATAAAGAGACTGCTCAGATTTTCCGCCTGAAAGCCCAACAAAAATCAATGCCTGTTGAAGCTGAGCCTAATGCACCTGCAGCCTCTGGTAAAGGGATACATAAGATACATGACTGACTACCACATAAAACAGAAAGTTTGGCTACTTCAAGAGTGGTATGACCTACTTTAACAGATAAATTGCTGGTATCTGAAATACACACTGGCTCCTACATGTCAGCGGTACCACTGGTTCCTGGCTTCACCCTTTCCACCGCAGCCATTAAGTAGTAAGAAAAAGCCTCACCCTGCTGGTTTTGCTATAATGTAGAATGAGTGAACACATGGAGAATCTCTCAGTGGTATCAATACCTATACCAGAAGTGTGGAGTGGAGAATTCAGAATTAGACAATTAAACACGGGAGTTCTTTAAAAAAACAAAAAGCCAGTGAGCAGTTAAAAGTGTTACTAAACCCACAACAGTAAAATCCGTGTGTACATGCAGTAAAGAATGCTTCTTATACACACTGGGGAACCTAAGGGGTTAATCCTCTGCATTGTGTAAAAAGGCTGTTGGATCCTGCCTTCTCTGATCCTCCCTTTCTTCCTTCTTCCACTGTCCGCATTCCATCTCCTGATAGTACAAAGCCTCTGAAGTTGCTCTGCATATTTTCAGTTTGGGGTGTATTGCTAGAGCCGTTTTTTTTTCTTGGTAGAGTGCATGTGATCAGCACAGGGCCAATCAGCACTGGCCAGACAGGGGGTCAAGGGTCCTGCAGCCTCATAGGACAGTCAGAGTAGAATAAAAACTCCTACAAAATTTTAAACCAGACACTGATAGAAGTCACAAGGCTGATATATACTGCTGATGAGAAAAGGTATTTAGCAGTTTATATTTACTAAAATAATTGCATTATCATGTTCTGTGTATTACGGAAGACCAGATATAGTGAATGCACGGTCCTGGGTTTAGTAACACTTTATTTGCATCTGTCCCTAACTGCAGGTAATTGCGCCATCTGCAATTACATTTGAACACCTGCAGACAGCTGTGGCTGTCGTCAACCTGTCATTGCTTTGCACAGGCTGAATGGTTGCAACTATCCTCACCCACCTGTGAAGGAGGCCTAACCCTTCTTTAAACAATATAAAACAGTTTGGACTTTACACACACTTGAAAACCCCTTTTAGTTTTTTTAGGTTACTTTTAGGCTTTGAGGGTTCCCTGATGATCACATCAGAACGGATCATTGTCTCCAGGACGGAAAATTAGGGGGATTCCAAAATGTTACAGCTGCCACTGATTGAAAGTCAGTGGAAATGGATGCAAGCAAGGGGAAATCCCTTTTTACACAGTTATCACTGGAACATTAATCCTCAATGGGCTATTTCCCATCCTATTTCCTGTGTGTGAATGGATAATGTCCATTCACAATAGTGTGGCTTGGGATTGAGCCTGCTCGAGTGCCCCCATAGAAAGATTCTTGCTATTGGGAGCACCTGGCAGAGGGGAGCAGACAGTACTGCCAACAGGGGACCCAAAAAGAGGAGGATCGGGGCTGCTCTGTGTAAAACCAAATGCACAGAGCAGGTAAGTATAACGTGTTTTGTTATTTAAAAAAAAAAAAAAAAAAAAAACACCTTTTAGAATTATTTAGTGTGATACTAAGGTCTTGGGTTTTTGTTGTTTAAAAAAAACAAACATGTTATACTTACCTGCTGATCCTCCTCTTCCCGGGTCCCTGGCCGGCGCTCCTGGCCCCTCCCTCCTGCAGAGTGCCCCCACAGCAAGCAGCTTGATATAGGGGCACCCAAGCCACTGCTCTTTGTGCCCAGACACGGAGCCATGGCTCAGTCCCATCTCCTCTCTCTCCTCATTGGCTCACTGACTGATTGACAGCAACAGGAGCCAATGGCACCCCATGTGTCTCAGCCAATCAGGAGGAGTCCTGGTCAGCCAAGTCTCTCGTGCAACATCGCTGGATCGAGATGGGGCACGGGTAAGTATTAGGGGGGCTGCTGCACATCGAATGTTTATCTTAATGTATAGAATGCATTAGGATAAAAAACCTTCTGGCTTTAGAACTAGGGATGGGCGAACGGTCCATCCCTGGCATAAGTTCGGGGCGAACTTTCGTTGTTCGCTCGTTCGGCGAACATCCGAACAAACCGGTCATTCGACAGTGCATTGCAAGCCCTGATTGGCTGAAGCAGTTAAAGCTTCAGCCAATCAGGGCACAGAGCACCGTCAGAGTCATGATTGGACACCGTCATCATGACTTTATCCAATCATGGCTCATTCCCACCCCACAGTATAAAAAGTATTCTTTCAATGGCAGCCATTTTCAGTGCAATTTCAGCATGAAGAGAGAACAGGGCTCTGTCCAGTGCTATTAGTTACTGTGCTATTTTGCTTCAATTGTCAGTGTAGAATATTAGTTTAGTGTCAGTCTAGGGATAGTGTGAGTGTAGTGAGGAGGACCATTATTCAGCTTTGCATAGTGTGCAGCTAGAGTAGGGGACAGCTCAGACAGTTTCACTGTAGTGTAGTGAGACCATGTCATCCATATATTAGTGTAGAGTAGGGACAGTTCAGAAAGCGGTGTAGTGACAGTTGAACACTGCCAGTTTAACGCCATATAGTTTTGTGCATTACTACCAGTTTAACGTCATAGTTCTGTGCGTCACTGTACTTTTGGTGCATTATATCGCAGTATATTATAGTGCATCCGTGGAGTGTGTCTATGTAGTGCGAGTACTCAAATTAAAGTGCACCAAACACCTCTTTACATTGATTAAAGTGCATCTACGTAGATTTCAACTTCTTCTTTACATTTGCTTATAAGCACCGCCCCCTCCCTCCCAATAAGGACAACAAGGAGAGGCAGACGTTCCCTTGGCACTGTAAGGGGGCCAGCAACAAATGTGTCCACAGGCAAAGGTGGACGTGGTGGTCAGTACTCGGGCAGGGCATCATTTCCTGTTTTGGTGAGTTTGCCCGTGCTATCCAGCCACAGCATGCTTACTAATCCTTCCTCCTCCTCTGTCACGCAAGCAGGGACAAGTGTGCAGTCCCCTGCAGTTGCCAGAGTGGATAAACCTGCCTCCTTGTCCATATCTATTCCTGTCATAGCCCCAACATCAGCCATTGAGGAGTCAGTTATTTGACCACAGCGTCAGCCACTTGCTCCTTGATTATGCCCAGCCATTACTGGATTCCGATGTTGGTTCTGAGGTTAAGGATGGCAGGAACATGAGCCTACGGAGAGGGAGGAACACTGGTAGACAAATTGGCATTCATGTTTCCCAAGCCGCAGCATTGCCAAGTTGTCTCCAGTGGTAATGAAGATGGAGGAGATGAAGATGTCACTGATGCGACTTGGGTGCCAGATAGAGCAGAGGAGGAAACTGAAGGTGAGGTGGCACAACCCCAAGGAGGCCGACATCAAGAAAGAGGAGAGGGCAGCCACCCTATTCCATCACATTCTGAAGCTGTTATCCCCCGACCCACTCCCCAAAGCTCAGCTGTCTGGGCCTTTCAGTACATCTGCAGCAGATCACACTGTTGCTATCTGCAAACTGTGTCTCAGGCACATCAAACATGCCAAAAACACCAATCACTTGGGTACCACATGCTTAACAAGGCATTTAACGTCCAACCACTCAGCCTGTTGGCAAGAGCGCCTAAAAGCCACACAAAAGGGGCACAAATCTGTCCCTGCTCCTCCTTACCCACTTCAGTCTGCCCCTGCTATACCGAGTCATTATCTTTCAGCAGCCTCCACTGACAGGGATGATGGTATAGCACAGGGTGTCCCAGGTCCTAGCAGCACACCACCAGCTGTAGACTGTAGCCAGCAAATTTCTCTGCCCCATCTACTGCAGCGGAAAAAAAAAAAAAACAGTCCCTGCCACCCACATGCCCAGCGTCTAAATGCAAGCTTGTCAAAGCTGTTGGCTCTCCAACTTCTGCCTTTCAGCCTGGTGGATTCTGCCCCCTTCCGTGAATTCACACAATGTGTGCTGTAACCACAATGGCAGGTTCCCAGTCGCTACTACTTTTCATGTAAGGCCATTCCATCTCTCTACCATCACGTGGAAGGGAATGTTCTGGCATCAATAGGCAAGGCAGTCGGCCGTAAAATCCACCTTACTGCTGACACGTGGTCCAGCAAGCATGGGCAGGGAAGATATATTTCATTAACGGCACACTGGGTAACGCTGCTTGCAACTCGATAGAATGCAGGACAGGGCTCGGTGCTGCAGCTTGTTGTGCCCCCATGTCTCCATACAGCTGGTGGTGATGATGTCAGACCTGAGAGCTCTACCCTGGTGGTGATGATGCCAGACCTGAGAGCTCTACCCTCTCCTCAACCACCTCCATGCCCTCTTCTGCAGAACTGTCCTATGAACATCAGGTACCCTTTAAAGCATTCAAAGGGCTATTCCCACAGTCAGGCTAAAAGGTGCCATGCAGTGCCTCAGCTGGTGTGCTTAGGGAACAGAAACCACACCAGAGCAGAGATTCTTGCAGCTCTGCAGGGACAGGCCCAGAGGTGGTTCACACCATGCCAGCTGGAGCCAGGAATGGTGGTGTGGGATAATGGCGCAAACCTCCTGTCCGCCCTTAGACAGGGAGAGTTGACACATGTGCCATGCATGGCACATGTCCTCAATTTGGTGGTGCAGCCTTTCCTAAATACATACCCAGGTTTGCAAGATGTGCTAAAGCAGGCCAGAAGAGTCTGTAGCCATTTCAGGTGGTCATACACAGCCAGTGCTCGGTTGGCTGAAATTCAGCGGGAAATCCACCTGACCATAAACCACCTGATTTGTGACAAGCCCACCAGGTGGATTGCTACTTTGGCAATGTTGTAGCGGCTATACATGCAGCAGAGGGCCGTGAACAAGTACCTGTGCGAATAAGGCGCGACAACAGGCTCGGGCCGAGGCAGCTCTTTTTTCCCACGCCAATGACTGATCATTAAGGAAGCATGCACTGTATTGTCACCATTTGAGGAGGCCACAAGGATGGGGAGCCGTTACAGTGCATGCATCAATGACACAATCCCTGTTGTGTTCCTGCTAGAGCAGACTCTGCATGGCATTATGGACAGGGCACTGGAGGCAGAGCTGCAGAAGGAAGAGGAGGACTTCCTTTCCTCTCAGGGGAAGGATTCTGGCACTTTCATAGGCTTCGAAGAAGAGGAAGACATGCGTCAATCTGTAAGCGATGGCTTTCCAACCCCAGGACCCTTGAGAGTAGTAGGTGGCTGGGAGGACGAAGTTCCAGATGCTGTCCTCCTGAGTGACCCCGAGGAGTCTGCTTATCAAGCCTCTGCAAATTTGAGGCGCATGGGCAACCTCATGCTTCAAAGCCTGCAAAAGGACCCAAGAATACATAGTATAAAGGAGAAGGATGATTACTGGCTGGCAACCCTCCTTGACCACCATTATAAAGGGGAAGGTCTCAGAACTCATCCCGTCCCCTCAGAGAGTGCAGAAGATAAAATCTCTTGAGGACACGTTAAAGAGGATTATAGTAAATGTTTTTCCTGACTCCAGTAGGTTACAGTGTCGTGAAAAACATAGTTTTGAGTCTTCTGTTGGTCAAGAGAGGAGCGTTGGAGTGCCTAAGTGAAGCATTTCGGAATTTTTTTAGTCCTCGCCGCCCAGGGCTGTTAGCTTCCACATCCAATCGGCAGCGTCTGCATCACACGGTGGACGATTACCACTGGGCCAAAACAGAGATGGAGAGCTTTCCAGCTGACGATCCACTGACTTACTGGGTCATGAGAATAGACCACTGGCCAGAACTTGCCCAGTATGCTATTGAGTTGTTGGGCTGCCCTGCATCCAGCATGCTTTCAGAATGGGCATTCAGTGCTGCAGGAGGTTTCGTTACTGATCATAGAACGCGTCTGTCCACCGACTCCGTGGACCGTTTGACTTTTATAAAAAATTAATCAGTCCTGGATTACCAGCTATGAAGCCCTTGATACCAATGTCACTGATTAAGTCTTTTTGGGATGTGGAATCTCTGCAGGACTTCGAGGCTCCATAGTTACAGTGGGAAGGTGCCATCGACACCCAAAGACCAATTTTTCTGCACCTGTTTGACAGGTGCATGTCATTGCAATTTTTTACAGCAAGGCCAATTCTTTTTTTTTTTTTTTTTTTTTTTTTTTTTTTTTTTTTTTTTTACACACAAGTTACTTCTATCCAAAGTGACACCAGAATGTATCCAAAAAATCTCTAATCTTGTTCCCAGTGCACTACACTGTGGCCTCATCATACACACTGGCTCCCCAGCTGTTGCTGAACAAAATAAAGGCAGCTTGCAGGGAAAATGTAATTTTTTTGGCTTTACAAATGCAATTATTGCTTCAGCAGATTCTAGACATGGTACAGATCTTCTTCTTTACATGTAGACTAAGGGGACCCCCAGGCACTCACTATATTGGAAGGAATTTTTCATTTTTATGCTTTCACGAAAAAAAAAAAAAAAAAAACTGCTCATTTAAAAATGACGCTTTTCACAAACTTTTTTTTTTTTTTTTTTTTTTAATTGATACGTGTCCCCCCAGGGCAGGACCTGGACCCCTATAACCATTGTATACCCAATTACTTGCATATAAGCCTTCAAAATGGGCACTTTTGATTTTTGATGTTCGGGTCCCATTGACTTTGAAGGGGTTCGATATTTGGGTACGAACTTTCACGGTGTTCGAAAGTTCTGTTGGGAACCAGACAGGGGTCCATTCAGCCTATCCCTATTTAGAACCACTTTAAACATAAACAAAGTACTGGTAATTTGCTCAAAGCCTACGACAAAGCAACAACATATATATAAAGGAGGGAATTCTATTTTTTTCTCTATTAGAAAAACATAAGCTGGAATTCAGTTTGTGGCCACATCTTCACTTTCTTTCCTCTAGTTTATAAACATCAGCCTTATGTCATATGGAATAAAAATCCACGGTAAATTTACAGTCCAATTAATGTATCTGTGCGAGAATGGAACTTAAACGCTTTACTGGAGATCACATGATGCAATACTGGAAAAGCACACAACCAAAGTCATCAATCACATACTCACCAAAACAAAATTCAGCCTTTGGTCTGAGCTTGGTGGCATCGCTCACCTGTCGAGCAAGAGCACGAAATGAGACCAACAAAAATAAACAGACAAGTCCTCAGGCAGAAATGCAAAGCAATAGGTGACAGGACTTGTTTTGATACAGTTCTCAAAATGGTAAAAAGCTTACCTTTGAAATATATGTGAGCTTAAGACACCCTACAGAAGGGGAACCTGCAGGAAGGTTCTGCAAAAACAGAAAACATTCAGAAATAATACAAAAAAAAAAAAATACTAGAAACAGGGCTACAACAACCACAACTAATTATACATAAAACTAGCAAAAGGATATTGACACCAGCTAATTTACCTGGTTATAAGCTAACCACAAAAGATGAGAGGGCATTAGCATAACAGACAGGCTGACTTGATCTATATAAATTTCTGCTGTGCATCATTGCTGTGTACACATTGTCTGTGTCGGGCTCACCTGTGGATTGTCCATGTACCAAAGCAGGCTATTCTGGCTGGTGTCCAGGATAAAATATCTCCGCAGAAACTTGCCACTGTTTTCATGCTCCTCGATGTCCAGGAAGCCACAAATACGATTCTGACGATCCACATAAGGCATGTCTGGACTGGAACATTACCCTGTGTGAAATGAGTCAACGCTATCATCAACAGTGTGGGGAACGTTATTACAGAAACAAGTAAATGGCTATAATATCAAATCGCCTCTTTGTTAGACCATGACCCAAATGAAGGTTGAAGCTTCTGGGTGAGACACTCATCAAGAGTGCACTTGTACCCAGACTATGCACATTAAACAGTTTACCATTTTTCATAACAAAGCAATAAAGGCTTTAAACAAGCCATCCCTGAGCTCTCTAGCTGCTTTTAATGTGAAGTTCATTCTCCAAAATCCTCAAGAATCACAATAAAGATTCTTGAGCTGGGTTCCAAACGGCTTATAAACACCGGCTGTGCGTTTACATTATCTATATCCTGTTCTAGAAAAAAGCCTGTGTTGTGAACAAATTTCTTTACATTTCTTTCATATAGTTTATGTATGGAGGTAAACACCCTTCAGTGTGCAACTTCCCCTTCAGCACTCCTAAAAATTACCTGAGCCCCATCTCGATCCAGAGATGTGCATGAGAGCCAAGGCTCTCTTGGGTTTATCCCTCCTTGTTGGCTGAGATGCAGTTGCCATTATCTCTCGCTGCTGTTAATCACAGCCAGTGAGAAGAGAGCGGGGGGCGGGGCTGAGCTGCACTCTGTCTTATGGACACAGAGAGCGGGGCTCGGGAGTGAGCAAGCACGAGTGACCCCGTAGCAAGTGGTTTGCTATGGGCAATGTTAATTTCGTCAACTAAAACATTTTAGTCGACTAAAACGATTGAGATGACTAAAATACGACTAAAACTAAAATGACATTTTAGTCAAAAGGCTAAGACTAAAACTACATTGAAATTTGATGTAAAAATTAACACTGGTCTGCATTGCATGTTCATACCTTAACACTATAAATAATAACATATTAGATTTTTCACTCCAGCAGCATATGAGTTTGGAAATTGTAGAGAAATGCTTAAATAAAGCATTACAATTTAACTACACCCATTTGATTTTAGATGACTAAAATGAGTTTTAGTCGACTAAAATGTACTGGGGATTTTAGTCGACTAAAATGTCCTGGAGATTTAGTGACTAAATCTAAAACAATTGCAGAAGACTAAAATGGGGCTAAAACTAAAATGCCATTTAGTTCTAAGACTAAGACTAAAACTAAAACTAAATTGAAATTTGCTGCCAAAATTAACACTGGCTATAGGGGTACTCGGCAGTGGGCAGGAGGATCAGGGCTGCAAAATCATTGCACAAAGCAAGTAAGGGTGAGCTGTTTATTTAAAAAAAAAAATGAATAAAAATTGGCTTTACAAAGTACTTTAAAATGCATTTTTACACAGTGCAACTCACACTGCTGTGAAATAATTGTTTATTTTGTGGACACTTCAAAACGGTAAATAAAAAAGTAAAACCACGTGTAATGCATGTTAATAATGCTTCAAAACACCCCTACACAATGTTCACCAGCAAACACGTTTTAGTGCACAGGCTGGAGTAAATTAATCCTAAATGTTACTACGAATAAGTCAACGATTATGAGCCACTATTCATTTTAAAATGGACCTATATTTAAAATCTAATGTATGGCCAATGGGTTCATAAGCGCAAAATAATATGACAAATATATCCGTAAAATGAATGCATTCACTGAACAAACAACATTTGTCCATTTTCTTTTATAAAAAGGATGACAGATAAGTGCATTGCCCATGTTTTTTTCCTATCATCCCAGCCATGGTATTTAATTTTTCTGTCTGCAGCCAATGTATTCTCAATCTTCCTGCTGTCAACCCCATAATGTTCTATGACTAAAATAGAGGCATCATCAAGAACAGATCAACTTTTAGATTTTTTTTTTTTTCAATCCTGGGTTGGGTAAAAGAATAACTAGAGATGACCTCACATACAGCTGCTGTGTTGTATATCGTGTGAACCTGTGGCTGCTATAAGATACAGTGTGCAACAATGCGGTTATATTATGCAAATATATGAGATGCAGCTGCTATATGACAAAGGGTATAATACAGCCACTATAAAAGGTGCAGTGTATAAGCTGCTACATGATGTTGAAAGCAAGAGAGTCATTACTGAGCTGCCACACAATCATTCTAGCAACCAGGAGATGCTTCAGAACAAGTATTCTTATTGTACCACTTCCCAAAAATAAAAGTTTAGTTCTTTTTCCCACTTTAAGAGGAAGCTTAAACACTATGTATTTTATTCAGAAGGAACAATCCATGCCTTAGAATAGTTGCAGGAAATGTGGCCACTAAATACACACACAGGGTTAGGGAGCAGCTCCTCATTATAACGGGAATATGGACCTCTCTGAGCAAAGGGCCACCCTAGGACAACAGGACAAGGAGCTACCATCAATATACTCCTTTCTACTGCTGAATGCCATTAGCACAGCAAACATTAGCCTAATTGTTCTGCATTACGGAAACAATTGCAGGACGCGCAAGGCTCACCCCCCTTCATCCTGGGGCTTTCCTCCAGCACAGTGCTATATGTAATTACCCCTCAGAGACAGACTCTAAAGACCAGCAGCCCTTGTGGACAAACTCTGGGCGCAGCTAGGAATGGGATGGAGGGATATGGAAAACAGGCATATACTCATTTCCCCTCATTCTGCTGCGGTTCCACTGGGAACAAAGATGGTTTTCTGAAAACTGTGCATATGAATATTCATAACACTATTATGGATTTCAGCCGAGATGCACAGATGAAAAGATAAAAACTAAAGCTTTTTTTTTTTTTTGGGTACAGTACAGAGGAATGAGAAACAACGGGCCATTCAGTGGAAACAAAGCTGAAAGAATGAATGTTGGTTCATTTAAAGCTGAACTCCAGAACTGATCTATTGCATACTTAAAGCAGAGTTCCACTCGTTTTTAAGTTTATTAGAAGTCAGCAGCTACAAAAAGTGTAGCTGTTGACTTTTAATAAACAGACACTCACCAGTCCCATGGTTCAGCGATGCGGCCGCCCGAAGCTTCGCTCCTTTCCTTCTCCTCGGCGCCAACATTGCAAATGTGGGCACCCGGCTGTGACAGCTTGCAGCTTCACAGCGGTGTGCGCACTGTGCGAGTCGTGCGGCGCCTTCTTAGTGGCTGAGTGGGACCTGTGACATGTCCCAGAAGATTGCAGGCAGGGAAGGAGGGGGAGAGGAGTCACCACCTAGGCAGTCCGAGTGGAACTGGGAGCTAAGTACCTGTCAAAATTAGGTACCTGCTCCCCCCAAAAGAATTAGGGGGCGAGGAGCGCTTAAAGCGGACGTTCGACTTTTGGGTGGAACTCCGCTTTAAAAAGAGGAGAAGTAGGGCCAAAAGTTCTTCTGGCCCTACTTTTCCTGTTTGTAGGTCACAGGTGTGCACTTCGTTCTGCACTCCTGTGATCCGTATTCAGCCGACAGCAGGCTAAAAAGTCTGCTGTCAGCTAACCTAACTCCTCCGGTCAAGGCTCTGGAGAGATCCAGACTTTACTGTCGGGATTTACCCAGAAGCCTGGACGGCCAGGTGGCTCAGCCTCTCAGTGATCTGCTGAAAGCCCGAGCCAGCATCTCCAGCCCCCTCCACAGCCCAGCGCTCGAGTGAGTGCTAGAGGGGTAGAGCAGAGAGACTGACTCAGTTACCAGCTCTCTGAAGACCAAGAACTGAGCGATCAGTGGTCTTTGATTGCTCAATTCTTGGTCTTGGAGGTGGGGGACCGATGCTGCTTCCACCTAGGGGAGTATAATAGTTCTTTTTTTTAATTTCCAGATTTGTCTTTTAAATTGGTCCAGCTTTGTACAATGTACTGTAAGTATGCAAATCTTATACCTCATGGGCTGCTGGGGAAGCTGAAATTCACAGTAGTATTCGGGATTACCACAGGGATAGCTGTAATCTTCTGGCTTCGGTTTAGGTTCTGGGCAAGCGGCCTTCCCTCTGCACACTAATCACAGGAGGCTGCTTGCTTGGCACTGCTGCCATTCATTGAAAGCCTTGTACTTTTTTCAGTGAATACAGGGTGTTCTCTGTTGGGACGGGGCAGTGAGTAGGGGTGGTGACATCAGTGTGCCATTGGGAAGTCGTTTACACAGAACCCTGGCAGGACCCCGAAGTTCATGGCTATTACTGTAGTAGCGCTGACTGCTAAAGTGATTTTCAGCTTCCCTTACGGCCCATCATTTTTGGGATATGCACACTTACATTGTGCCAAGCTGAACCAATATTAATATGCAATACAGATCATTCCTGGAGTTCAGTTTAAAGTGGATGTAAAGGCTCGAGGTGTAGCAGCGCCCCCAAATAATTACCTATACCCATCTTGATCCAGCAATGTGCACGAGAGCAGCAGCTCTCCGGGGTCTCTGTCTCCTCATTGGCTGAGACAGCAGCGAGAGCCATTGGTTCCCACTACTGTCAATCACAGCCAGTGAGCCAATGAGGAGAGAGCAAGGGTGGGGCCAAGCCACACTCTGTCTGAATTGTCAGACAGGGCAGCGGCTCGGGAGTGAGCCTGCTCGAGTGCCCCCATAGCAAGCAGCTTGCTATGAGGGGCACTCGGCAAGAAAGAGGGGCCAGGAGCGCCAGTGGGGAACCCGAGAAAAGGAGGAGGATCTGGGCAGCTCTGTGCAAATCCATTGAACAAAGCAGGTAAGTATGACATGTTTGTTACTAGAGGTCGACCGATATATCGGCCGATATTTGTCTTTTTTTACTTAATCGGCATCTGCCGATTGTGCTGATAAAAAAAGCCGATTATAACTTCAGCGGGACTTGCAAATGACTTCTGTAATAGAAGTCAATTGCAAGTTGTCTGAAGGTTTCTTCTCTCCTCCTCTGGGCAGCCTGCCAAGTCTGATAAGAAGATACATTGTATCTCTTTCAGGTTCTTTTATCAATAGACTGAACTCCGTGTGTAGAAGTTCTCAGTTTAACCATTTAAAGACTAAGGCCTCTTTCACACGGGGCAGATCAGTGATGATCCGCCCCGTGAACACACGCTGGCTCAGCGGGGATCGCTCCGCCGATCCCCGCTGAGCAGGAAGATGACAGGTGCATCGCTGCACGCTGTGCAGCGACGGACCTGTCAGAGCGCCGCTCTCCCCTATGGGGGGATCGGATGATGACGGTCCGTAGTGTCCGTCGTCATCCGATCCGATCCGAAAACGGAGGGAAAAGTAGGTTTTTCCTCCGTTACACTTTTCGGATCGGAGCGGGGTCGGATGTCAGCGGACATGTCACCGCTGACATCCGACGCTCCATAGGGATGACTGTATGTCCGTTTTTCATCCGAAAACGGATGGATGAAAAACGGACATACGGATCATCCGTGTGAAAGAGGCCTAAATCTTTTTTGACATTTGTTGCTTACAAGTAAAAATTCTGTATTTTCTGCTAGAAAATCACTTGGAACCCCCAAACATTATATATATATATTTTTTTAGCAGAGACCCTAGGGAATAAAATAGCGGTTGTTGCAATATTTTATGTCACACGGTATTTGCGCAGCGGTCTTTCAAACGCAATTTTTTAAAATAAAATAAGCAGTAAAGTTAGCCCATTTTTTTTCGTCCAAAAGTTTTGGTTACCTGTTTTTGTGTATTTAATATTTAAGATATAGTTATTTTTTTTTTTTTATCTAAATTATACATACAAGTGAACTGATTGGAGGTTTGTTTTGTTCAATAAATGTTTAAATGTAAAAAATTTTCTGTATCACTTATTACTTAAGGTTGCTTTCACACTGGAGCGGGCAGGCGTTGACGGTAAAACGCTGTTAGTTTTAGCGGCGCTTTACCGTCATTTTAGCGGCGCTATTCGGCTGCTAGCGGGGCGCTTATAACCCAGCTAGCGGCCGAGGAAGGGGTTAAATGCGCCCCTGAAGTGCTGCTGCCGAAACACTTTGCAGCCGCTTCGGCAGCGGTGCGCATTCATTTCAATGGGCAGGAGTGGTGGAGGAGCGGTATACACCACTCCAAAGACATCCTGCCAGCGCATCGCCTCAGTGTGAAAGCACTCGGGATATCACACTGAGACTGTAGGGAAGCCGTTTTACAGGCACTTTACAGGCGCTATTTTTAGCCCAAAAGCGCCTAAAAAAACGCCCCAGTGTGAAAGGGGTCTAACTGTTAGATTTTATGAGATGAAGGGGGAAAAAAAAAAGAAAAAAAATCGGCCTAATATATCGGCCCAAAAAAATCGGCATCACATATCGGCCATCGGCCACCGCAATTTCTAAATATCAGGATCGGCCAGAGAAAAACCAATATCGGTCGACCTCTATTTGTTACTTTAAAAAAAAAATAAAATCAGCCTTTAAAATTTTAAAGGGATTGAGTCACATTTTGTAGGTTTTGTCAGTTATTGAAAAGGTCACATGCCCTTTGTGCATTCATTAAACACCTCAGAAGACTTCCAAACTCTCCTGGAACAGCCGAATCCCAGCCATATCCGACAGACAAAGCTCCCTCACCCTTACCCCACACATCCCAAATGGGCTACTACTAAAATAAGTAGCTTACCTGGCCAAGAAGAATTTGCAGTAGGCAGAAAGGGAAGGGCAAGCTTCATCACTATCAAGATGTATATCACCTACTGCAAGTAGGTAACTGCACTTTAAACCGGCAGCATTACTTCTGTTTTTTTTTTTCCACATTTCACTAGATGAATTTAACAACTGTTTTATACACTATTAGTGTGCAGCCACTTATAACAAAAAAACTTAAAAATACACATATCCTGACATTATGCAATTCCAAATTCCACTGAGTTTTATTATAATTAAAGTATAAAAATGTTTTTTTTTTGTTTTGGATAGGGTAAAGAGGGATTAGAACAGCTGTCAGTTTATATTACTGTCTGTTCCCCCATTAGGGAGATGCTCTCTATTTGTCCTGTTTACCATTATCATTGAAAGTGAAAGTAAAAGAAAATCCCAAATTTTGAATTGTCCCAAGTAAAAGAGGGGAAATCTTCCAATGGGGCACTAGTTCTGGTGTCCCGGGGGTCCCCAAGAGATTTGCAGGGATTTCCTCTCGCTTCCTTTTTGGCTGTGGAACAGAAAGTAAACATAAAATCTCCCAATGGGACACAGATAGAAAAAAAAAATAAACCTTACAGGGGTTACAACGCCCCTTTACTCTATCCAGAAAGAAATGAAAAAAGCTTTGTCTATAGGTCTACTTTAACCACTTGCCCCCCATTCACTGGCCAACCCAGAATTCAGGTGAAATTTCCCTTGACTTTTACAAGCTGTTTTTCACAGAAGATCTGTACAGAACTATTGTGGACCAAAGCAATTTATATGCTGGTCAATTTGTCGCCGCAAATTGAAACCTATAATGGTTCCCGAATTTAAGACCTTTATGGGCCTATCCCTCATGGGCATTACTAAAAAGAGTGAGTTGCGATCATATTGGTCCAGTGACCCAATTCACCATATGCCGTGACCAGGACTAGATACGAGCAAATCTGGCGGTGCATGTATTTCAATCACAATAAACTCTGACCCTGAATATGACCAGCTCCACAAAATTTAGCCCCTCATAAACCACTTCAACCAACAATTTGCAGCCTTGTTTATTCCCGATCAAGTTGTCTGCATTGATGAGTCCCCGATTAAGTTGTCTGGCCACCTTACTTTCAAACAGTATCTCCTCAGCAAATGTGCCAGATATGGGGTCAAGATGTATAAGCTCTGTGACAGGGCCACAGGCTATACATATAGTTTTCTGGTTTACGAGGGATAAGATAGCAGCCTGGAGCCCCCAACTGCCCAGACTACATAGGGAGCAGTGGTAAGATCGTTTGGGACTTGGTGTCACCCTTATTCGGAAAGGGGTACTACTTGTACATGGACAATCATTACCCAAGCTTGCCACTTTTTAGTCACCTTTTTGATTTTGGAATTGGTGCATGAGGCACCGTGCGAGTTAATCGCTGGGGCTTCCCCCAATAGGACGGGGGGAGAGCCTGCTTGACGTGTAATGAATTGCTTGCAGTGAAGTGGGGGGGGGGGGGGGGACACAGAATTTTTTCGTTCTGCCTTCCATTCATGCAGATACGACCAAATTACAGTCCAAATTACAACGGTGATGGGTGTTGTTGAGAAGCCCCTTTGTGTCCACAAATACAACCTTAACATGGGAGGGGTGGACTTCCAACGACCAGATGATGATGTACTTAATTGCCCGTAGGCTCGGACGCTGGTATATAATAAAAAAAAAAAAAAAAAAAAAGAAGGTGTCTGTATACTTATTCCAATTGGCTCTGCTAAACGCTTATGTGCTATACAAAGCATCAGGAAAAAGCTGGATCCTTCCTAAAATTCCAGGAAGAGATCATTACAGCCCTTCTGTTTCCAGACGGTGCTGTGCCCAAACTTCCCAATCCAAATGCAGTGAGCCGGCTGCATGAGAGGCATTTTCAAGATGTCCTCCATGGTACCTCTACCCAAAAAACATCCCAAAAAAGATCACGTGCCTGTAGAAAACGCGGATATAGGAGTGACACCCACTTTTATTGTCCCTCCTGTCCTTTACAACCTGGTCCCTGCATCGGTGACTGTTTCCGTCGCTACCACACACACACTAGTTAATAGAATAGGGAACAGCACGGCACAGTCCTAGGGCACATTTTCACACAGGGTCTCAAAAGATGTTAGATGGCCATGACAAGTGTAAAAAAAAAAAATTTAAAGAAAAAAAAAATAAAGAAAAAAAGCCAAAAATATTTGTCGTTTTATTGTTGTTCTTTTTCTATTGTCCTGCTCTGTTTTACTGTATCGTGTTTGCTTTGCAGGTATGTCATTCTACTGTTATATACTGTACTGTTACTGTGTTTAAGGGTGTCGGCGGTAAAGCACCGCTAGTTTTAGCGAGGAGCTTTTAACCCCCGCTAGAAGCCAAAGAAAGGGTTACTAGTGCCCGTATAGTGCCGCTGCTCTTTGCAGGCATAGCGCTGCCCATTCATTTCAATGGGCAGGTCGTTTTAGGAATGGTGTATACACCGCTCCTAAACGGAGGAGGAGGGAGGAGGGAGGATGAGGAGGGAGGAGGGAGGAGGGAGGGGGGAGGAGGGAGGAGGGAGGAGGGAGGAGGGAGGAGGAGGAGATATAGTTTTCAAAATGTTTATTCTTTTTATAGTTTATCGCAAAAAATAAAAATCCCAGGAGGTGATCAAATACCACCAAAAGGAAGCTCTATTTGTGGGATTTAAAGGGGATGCAAATTTTGTTTGGGTACAGCATTGTATGAATGCTGTTACGGGACAGAGTCAAGTGTTTAGGGAGGGGGTGAAGGGAACAGGCATTGGAAATCTTTCTACCTTAAAGGGGTTGTAAACCCTCGTGTTTTTTCACCTTAATGCATCCTATGCATTAAGGTGAAAAAACTGACAGCGACCAACCCCCCAAGCACCCGAGCCCGTTCGTTACCTCGGCAGAGACTCGCTCACCTTCTCTGCCCAGGGTACACAAATAGATAAATGAAAACCATATACAGGAAGCACAGGACAAAACCAAAAGAATTCTAGCACAACATCACCTCTGTAGTGAGCACGGAAGTTGGTTGGGGACAAATGAGGAGGCAGCAGGTGAGCCAATCAGAACAGCCTACGGCGGGTTAGCTGTGAGGCGCTGCCTAGCTATGCTAAAGGTTGTCTGACATAAGCCTGGTACACACTAATAGTTTTTTTTTTTTTTTTCATTCAACCAAGTGGATTGAACGAAAAAAAAATAACTGACAGCTGGTCGGAGCCGCTGTGCTAACGATCCAACGTTAGTACAGCGCTCTCCCTCGCTGAGCTGTTGTGTTCTGACAGGGGCACAGCCCCACACCAGAATACTCAGATCAGCGCTCTTAGCCACTGGCTGAGAGCGCTGATCGGAAGCTGGTTTTCCAGCATGCTTGTCCGACAGAAGTCGTCCGCCGAACCGGCTGACATACACACGGGCAGAATGTCGGCCGTTTTTTAATGGGTCGGCCAATGTCTCCCGATATTTGGCCCACATGTACTAGGCTATAGGCTTG
Source organism: Aquarana catesbeiana (assembly GCF_042186555.1). Lineage (NCBI taxonomy): Eukaryota > Metazoa > Chordata > Amphibia > Anura > Ranidae > Aquarana > Aquarana catesbeiana. The sequence goes on from NC_133331.1 coordinate 99,275,440, forward strand.
TCAGTGCAGGTGTTTAGAGCAGGTGGAATGTGTGTTTTTCCTTACAAAGATGCCAAGGGTTGCTCTCAACAGCCAAAGCTCTCAGCAAGTTCACAGCTCATTTCCCCTGCAGCTACTATTGTCCAAGTAGTAACTAAGCACTTAACATTTCCTGTGTCACTAAACCATAAATGGTACAATATTAACAGTATAAACAATATTAGCAGTCAAAACTATTTACTTCATAAAACAAAAAGAAACTGTACCTGCTGTTTAATGACAGATTATACAATATTACTCTGGTATTTTCTGTACCATATCAGAGCCTTCAGGGATGAATAAATAACCAGTATCTCGTATTCAGAATGCCTAAATAAAAACGAATTTTCCTGCAAGCCACAAAAGCTAATCAGTCATATTTTCCACTTTTATAACCCTTAAGTTCTAAGAACAATATGGTCAGTGCAACGAATGAGTTATACTAAGACAGCTGTCCATTTCTATTGCACAGGGCAGAAGGCCACCTACAGGCCAGACTACTACCCAAGACCAACCAGCACCCAGGTTAGCCAACTCCAAAGCTCATGGTATTATAAGAAGTTGCAGGAAACACAATCGCTGTTCTGTGAGGTTTGAAGTAAAGAGCTCAACAGTTTTACCACAACAAACTCTCAGCTGTAATGAAATGTATGTAAGGACAATGGAATGGCATTTTGAGATAGTCAAACACAAGCAATGGCTTGCAGAGAGACAATCATACACCATAAAAAGCTATTGTAAGCCCTCACCTTGTAAAACAACTCATTCAGTTTAAAACAGAAATGAAAGACCCAACATTTGTGTATAGATATAAAAAAAAAAAAAAAAAAAAAAAAAAAAAAGTTACCCTGTTAAATTATCATATATTAATATACACGATTTATATAGCGCCAACAGTTTACGCAGCACTTTACAATGTAGAGGGTGGACAGCACAATTACAGTGCAGTTCAATACAGAAGGGACAGGAGGGCCCTGCTCGTAGAGTTTACATTCCAAAATGGGGGGGGGGGGGGTTCAAAAGGTAATAGATGCGGGGAACGATTTGATGGGGGTGGCTCGGGGATAGTTGTTAGGCGAGTGTGGGAAAGGCTTCCCTGAATAAATGAGTTTTCATGGATCTCCTAAAAGGTGGACAGGTTAGTCCAGAGGATGGGAGAGGCTCTGGAGAAGTCCTGAAGGTGAGCATGGGAAGAGGCAACAAGGGAGCTAGAGAGCAGGAGGTCCTGGGAGGAGCAGAGAGGACAATTTGAGTGATATCTGCAGATGAGGTTGGTTATGTAGCTTGGGGCAATGTTGTGGATGGTCTTGTATGTTGTGGTTAGCATGTTGAATTTTATACAGTGGGGTAGGGGAAGCCAGTGAAGGGATTGGCAGAGAGGAGCAGTAGTCACGGATCGGTTAGTGAGGTGTATTAGTCTAGCAGCAGCATTCATAATAGACTGAAGGGGGGATAGCCTGCGTAAGGGTAGGCCATTAGGGAGAGAGTGGCAGTAGTCAAGGCGGAAAATAATCAAGGAGTGAATAAGTTGCTTTGTGGTGTCAGTAATCAGAGAAGGTCGAATTCTGGAGATGCTGCGGAGGTTAAGGCGGAAGGATTTAGCCAGTGATTGGATGTGGGGGCTGAAGGAGAGGTCAGAGTCAAGGATTACACCCAGCACCCTGACGTGTGTATGAAGGGACCAATTGTTGTACTGTTGATCTTAATGTTAAAGTCATGGGGGGGGCCGGGAAAGAGGTAATATAACAAGCCCAGTTATAGAAAGATTAAATTTGAGAAAGTGGTGTGACATTCTCACCGATATGTCATTCAATAAGTTTGAGATCCGTGAGGAGATCGAGGGGGTGAGTTCAGGAGTGGAGAAATAGATCTGGGCGTCGTCGGCATAGAGGAGGTATTGTAAGCCATGGGAGGTTATCAACTGGCCCAGGGAAGAGGTATAGAGCGAGAATAGGAGGGATCCAAGGACAGAGCCTTGGGGTACCCCAACAGAAAGAGGAAGAGAAGCAGAGGAGATGGAGTTTTAAGTGACACTGAAAGTGAGCTGAGATAGGTAGGAGAACCAGGATAAAGCAGAATCAGAGGCCAAGCGAGTGTAGTTTGCTGAGGAGGAGCAGGTGGTCAACTGTGTCAAAGGCAGCAGAGAGGTCCAAGAGTATGAGTACGGAGTAATGGCCATTGGTTTTAGCAGGTCATTGGTGAGATTTAGTAGGGCAGTTTCAGTGGAATGTTGTGGATGGAAGCCGGACTGTAGTGGGATGAGAAGGTTGTAGTCCGTGAGGTAGCGACTATTTGGTCATGGACAAGGCGTTCGAAGAGCTTGGAGGCAAACGGGAGCAGGGAGATGGGTCTTAAGTTATTCAAACAGGTGGGGTTGTTGATGTAGGTTAGGGAGTTTAGGATAGAGCGGGAAGGTGTTCTCAGTAATTGTGAGGGGACAGGTGGTGAGGTGGGCCATGGAGAGGAGTTAACTGGGCAGAAGGAGGAGAGTACTGAGTGCGGTGTTGGACCTGATGTGTTGGGTAGGGGAGGAAGTTGAATGCTGGATATCTCCTTGTGAATTGTGTCGATTTTGCTCTTGAAATGGTTGGCAATCTGTTGAGCGGTAAGCAAGTTGGTGGGTGGGGGCAGTGGGGGGGGTGAAGTAAGGAATTAAGAGTAGAAAAAGAAAAAAAAAAAAGTTGACGGAGGTTTGGATGAGAGGGTTTTGATGAGAGTGTTGTAGTAGGTTTGTTTAGCAGTGCGGAGGCAGGAGTTGTATTTGAGAAGGGCAGATTTGTAGAGGGTAAAGTCTTGCAGGGATTTAGATTTACGCCATGCTCGCTTAAGGGCACGGCTGCATCTCTTGAGACTTCTGGTGTCGTCTGTTTGCCTGGGTTGTGGCAGATGGGGCCTGGTTCTGCATGTAAAAAGAGGAGCAAGTACATCTAGGGAGGAGGACAGCGTGTTGTAGATGGAAGTGGTTAGGTCTGGGCAGGACAAGGGTGCGATTTTGTCATATAGGCCATTAGCAGAATGAAGAAGGGAGAAGAAGTGGAGTGAGTCCAGAGGAGGCCACTGTGGGACAAGGCAGCTGAAGAGGTAGTGTCGAATTCCTGGAACCAGGTTTCAGTAATAGCAAATAGATTAAAGGGATTTGGAGAGGAAAAGGTCATTGACAGACATATCCTTTGTTCTCAGCTGCATCAGAGCTTGTAGGGCAGAAACAGTAGCACATGAAACTTCCCAGTGAATTATTGTGCAGGAAGGGGGTGGGTGTCAGGTCAAGTCTGATCATTGCAAGAGAGCAGGTTCAGTTCCCAGCATTGCTAAAGAAGTGACCATGCTGTGCTCTCATGCCTAGTGTGGTCAGTTTTTAATAGGAGAGCAGAGGGACTAGCATGAACATCAGGGATTTCACACAAAGGAAGCAATACATGAAGAACAGGATACTTTTTCATACAAGTACATGGTACAGCAGGCACATATCAGGAATATAAAATGTTGGGTTTACATATTTTTTAAACATATTTGGGGAATCAATGAACTCTGCAGTGGAAATGTGAAGTTTTAGGCCTCCACCCCTTTGAACATATTCCATGAATGTATGCCTATGTGACATGATGACTAGGATGAAGAATAGGATGAAGTTTAAAGGAGCAGTTTCTATAACCTAAAGCATGGGTTGACCACTTTTAGTAAGATGGTCAGCGCTATCTGGTCAGTACTAATTCTTGAGGGTAGTTTGTGGTAGTCTGCACCTGCCGATCCAGACACTATTGTGGATTAGCAAAGTCGCAGGACTGTTTTTTTTATGAAATAGTATGTTTACACTGTGAATGATTCCCATACAGGCAGTCCCCGAGTTACGAACACAATAAGGACTGTAGGTTTGTTCGCAAGTCGCAACACTGCATTTGTAAGTGTAACTTCCGCCTGTGCATGGATGTGGGATGTTCTGCGCTCTTGTTATGTTATCTGGGGCTCTTCTGGCCATGGAGTACATGTACTACGGCAGTGTGGGACGTGTCCGGAGCTGCTCGGGAGGTATCCAGGACCAGCGTGGAGCACAAGTGGCTGGCATTCTAGGCCGTTCGTAAGTAGAAGTCGTTCGTAACTCAGGGACTGCCTGTATACTGTATGGTATGGAGATTAGCTAGATAGATTACATTTTTGATGCGCAAGTAGGAAGTGCAATATTCATGACTGATTTTGATATACAGTACAACATATTTTGTACATATGTACAGTGCCTTGAAAAAGTATTACTACCCCTTGGAATTATTTATATATTTTGTCATGTTACAACCAGAAATGTAAATGTATTTTATTGGGATTTTATGTGATAGATCAACACAAAATTGGCACATAATTGTGAAGTGAAAGGAAAATGATAAACGGTTTCAAAATTTTACACACATAAAATACCTGAAAAGTGTGGTGTGCATCTGTATTCAGCCCCCTTTACTCCGACACCCCCTAACTAAAATCTAGTGGAACCAACTGCCTTCAGAAGTAACCCAATTAGTAAATAGAATCCACCTGTGTGTAATTTAATCTCAGTATAAATACAGCTGTTCTGTGAAGCCCCAAGAGGTTTGTTAGAGAATGTTAGTGAAAAAACAGCATCATGAAGGCCAAGGAACACACCAGACAGGTCAGAGATAAATTTGTGGAGAAGTTTAAAGCAGTGATAGGTTATATTAAAAAAAAACATCCCAAGCTTTTAACATCTCACAAAGCACTGTTCAATCCATCATCCGAAAATTGAGAGTATGGCACAACTGCAAACCTACCAAGACATGGCCATCCACCTAAACTGACAGACCTGGCAAGGAGAGCATTAATCAGAGAAGCAGGCAAGAGGCCCATGGTAACTCTGGAGGAGCTGCAGAGATCCACAGCTCAGGTGAGAGAATCTGTCCACAGGACAACTATTAGTCATGCACTCCACAAATCTGACCTTTATGGAAGTGGCAATTAGAAAGCCATTGTTGAAAGAAAGCCATAAGTCCCATTTGGAGTTTGCGAGAAGCCATGTGGGGGGACACAGCAAACATGTGGAAGAAGGTGCTCTGGTCAGAGGAGACCAAAATTTAACATTTTGGCCTAAAAGCAAAACATTATGTATGGCGCAAAACTAAAACTGCACATCACCCTGAACACACCATCCCCACCCTGAAACATGGTGGTAGAAGCATGTTGTGGGGATGCTTTTCTTCGCAGGGACAGGGAAGCTAGTCAGAGTTGATGGGAAAATGGATGGAGCCAAATACAGGGCAACCTTAGAAGAAAACCTGTTAGGAGTCTGCTAAAGACTTGGGACTGGGGTGGAGGTTCACCTTCCAGCAGGACAACAACCCTAAACATATAGCCAGAGCTACAATGGAATGGTTTAGATCAAAGCATAGTTTTGTGTTAGATTGGCCCAGTCAAAGTCCAGACCTAAATCCAATTGAGAATCTGTGGCAAGACTTGAAAATTGCTGTTCACAGACGCTCTTCATCCAATCTGACGGAGCTCGAGCTACTTTGCAAAGCAGAATGGGCAAAAAAGTCACTCCAGATGTGCAAAGCTGGTAGAGACATCCCCAAAAAGACTTGCAGCTTTAATTGCAGCGAAAGGTGGTTCTAAAACGTATTGACTCAGGGGGCTGAATACAAATGCACGCCACACTTTTCACATATTTGTAAAACATTTTGAAAACCATTTATCATTTTCCTTCCACTACACAATTATTTGCCACTTTGTGTTGGTCCATCGCATAAAATACATTTACATTTTTGGTTATGTCTATAAGAAAAAATATTTTATAAATATAAATTTTATAACAAACTGTGGGGTGTCACTAACTGATTGCAGCTGTATTACCTTTTAAAATTTGTTCACTATTGTATTTTTTCACCATTTCTATAAAAAATTTTTAGTCCACTTCAGCGCTTTAGGAATTTTTATAATTTATAAGAAAAAATAGATGCGCAACCAAAAATAAATACAAACACAAAAGGTAGGTGAAACCAACATGGGTTAAAACACATGCAAATAAAGAAGGTGTAAAACCAACATAAATTAAGCACAAAATGCCCCAATGAAGTTACAATGATAAGTCCATAATAGGTATCACTCCATATAAGTTTGTAAAGGTTGAGCCCTTCAGCAAAAGGCACAATTGCTCTATTCACCATATATTTCCACAGAAACAGCCAGGGAATAACAAAAGCCAAAGGGCCGCTTACCAGATCTGCTGGATCTCTAATTATGGAGATCATTTTTCTTATACACGTTCACAAGTCGAATATTCAGGTTTTTTTCTTAGTTGCAGCACATACATATACACACATACATATATTATAATTTTCATATTTGTAGGTGATTTAAGGGGTTAGCGTGGATTTTCAACTTTACACATTTTTGGTTATAACATGGCAAAATGTGGAACATTTCAAGGGGTATGAATACTTTTTTAATGCACTGTATATAGATATTTTTAGGTTAGAGGGAGTAGAGATGGTGCTGTTGGATATTGGACATTAACTCACTATTTTCTCTACAATATAATGGGAATGGACCCCCATCTGCCTGCCAGTAGAAATCTAATTTGCCATAAAAGACAAACGATATCTTTAGGTTGCCTATTTCTCTAACATTTAAAAAATAATAATAATAATAATAATATCAACTGAGTGAAATGACCTTTTAAAATTACCTTAATTTTTAAGCACAAACCATAAATGTAATATATTGCAGCTTACCTATCAGATGTGGCAGCATTATTCCCCCCCCCCCCTCTGTTTTCCTCTGTTTTTACCCGGTGATCTATCCACTAACACACCTCCTGTATTAGAGTGCCTACACTCTGGATGAAGGAGCACTGGACATCAGCATTGTCAGTCTGGGTGGAAGATAGTGTTAAATGTACTAGCAGATTTTGCTACACTAACAATTTGAAGCCAAACTGAAGCAGTTGGTATATAAAAATGCAGAACAAAAAAGGGTAAAGTCAGTCTATAAAATTTGTGTAAAAAAAAAAAAAAAAAATGGGACCTGTAAACAGGTACAAACTATATTTAGCATTGTTCTTGTATAATACTACGAAGAATTCCCCAATGATTATATTACCAAACAAAGCATCTTCCACTGGGATATTCAAAATGATCCCAAAAACACAGAAAATGTTGCCGTTTAACCTGAACACTCCATCTCCCATGTGAAAAGTCGTGTACTCAGCTTTCCATTCCTAATAGCTAGAAAATAACACTTAATAGCATTATTGTGCTTTGGTTAAATTATTCACTTCCTCTGTAGCAGAATTAACAAAACATTCCAAATATATACTATTATGGCTGCCCATGCACAATCTTAAAAGTACGCTTCTAGGGTACAGCTGACTGTGTACTGGTTTCAATAACTTAAGTGGACTTTAAAAAGATATACACCACTCAAAATTAAGCCTCCAAGATGTATAGAGAACAACTTTCTCCCCAGGGCTTCCCCATCATCTAGGCCTGGGGTCTCTAAATTTTCTGAAAAAGGGCCAAAATACTGTCCTTCAGACATTAGGGGGGGCCACATTGTGCCCAGTGAGAGCAGAAAATGCCCTAAAGTCAGTGGATTTAAATAATATCTCGGCTTAGCTGGCAGTGGGAGTAAGAAAACTACAAAGCACCAGTGGTCAGTAATGGGGGACTAGTACCCCATCGTAAGGAGGAATAGCTCCCCATTGCTGGTGTCAGCGGGAGGAATAGCGCCCCATTGCTGGTGTCAGCGGGAGGAATAGCACCCCATTGCTGGTGTCAGCGGGAGGAATAGCACCCCATTATTGGGAGGTATAGTGCCTTATCATTGGTGTTAGGAGGAACAGTGCCCCTTTGTTGGTGTCAGCGGAAGGAATAGTGTCCCAAGGTTTAAGGCAGGTAAAGGGTTACATCTTGTCAGTGGGGCCCAGTTTGGAGACTACTGATCTAGGCATATTATAGTACATCAGACCAACCCATAAGCAAGCTGATTCAAGCCATGGCTGGCCCTGTTTGCATCAGTCAGCTCGACAAAACTTATATTTGGAAAAAAAAAAAAAAAAATACATCTCGACTGAGCTGGATGGATTCTATCACGTGCAGTCATTATGAGAATCCTATCAGATGCAGTCACTGTTTGGGTATATAGACAGCCATCAGTACAATAGCTGGCAGCGGGGATTCCGTTATCTATGCGGTTTAGCCTCTGGACTGAACAAGAGAAACCTAAAAGTGTATGGTAGCTTGAAATGTCCTTTCCCCATCAAAAACAAAAAAAACAAAAAAAACAAAAAAAACAAAAAAAAAAAAAAAAAAGGCTGTACAAGATGAAGAGGCCATTTTCTAGATTTCATCAAAATACATAAAATGAGCAGACCTTTGGCTTTGAAGCCATTTAAACAGGTTAAAAATCTACACCTGCAGTAAGAGGAACAGGGTGGCTGCTACTGCTGATCTCCTAACGCTGGCCATAAATGGAGAAAATTTTGGCTGATTCATCAGGAAACATCACCCTGGTGCCACCCTCCCACCCAACATCCCTTGATTGAAAATCTGAAAGAGAACCGGGCGAAAAATAGAAGCAGGCACTGTTTTGGTATTGCCATCAGACGGTTCATCCATCCACACTGTTTAGCATGGATGGAGGTAAGGTATGCAAGATATTTTTGTTCATTTCACAGGCTGGGGAAAAAAAAAAAAAAAAAAAAAAGAGAAAAACGGTGTGCCTGCTTAGAGTAAAAAACAAAAATGCAATCCCTTTCTCTGTCCCCCCCCCCCCCCCCTTATTTTGATACAATAGGGAGAGTTATAACCCATCAGTTGTTTGCCATCTGTGTCCAATTGAAGAGATTTTCCCTCACTTTATGTCCCATAGCCAAAACAGGAAGTGGGAGTTCATCTCTCCAAACTGAAGGTTATCTCTTGCAAGGTCACCAGAACTAGCAACCCCATAGCAAGATTCCTGTTCTTGTGACAACCCAAAATTCAGGATTTTATTTCATTTTCAGTGAAAACAGTAAACAAGACAAATCGAAATAAGGGAATCTCCTCAACGGGGGCACAGGCAGCAATAAAAACCTGACAGGTGTTCTAACCCTTCTCCACTCTATCCAAAAATAAATAAAAAAGCCTGACCTGTAACAATCATGCACATTATAAACTTGGCTTCACTATCTAGCTCAATGCTTGTTTCAGGTCAAGGACCAAGACGTCCAGACCTTTATACAGTGGAAGACTCTTGGGGGGGTGGGGAAAAAAAAAAAAAAAAAAGTTCAATTCTCGGGTAACCACTGTAAATACTTTTAAATCTAAAGCTCAGTAGGTTAGCACATCCAGTGACTTGTAAATAATATTGTTCACCTTTTTAACGTGAAACCTCCATTTGTATTTTGCTGCCCACATACTGTAGTAAAGTATAATTAAAGGCAAAACGTTTTAGTTTTGTATAGAGTGGAAAGGGATTAGAACTCCTGTCAGGTTTTGTATTGCGGTCATTTGTCCTGTTTAGCATAATCATTGAAAGTGAAAGTAAGTGAAAATCCTACATTTTGGGCTGTCCCGAGAAAAGTAATAGAGGGGAAATCTTCCAATGAGGACACTAGTTCTGGTGACCTGGGATTCCCTTAATTTTCAGGGATTTCCTCTCATTCCCTGTTTGGCTATGGGACAGGAAGTGAAGGGACATCTCTGCAATGGGACACAGATAGCAAAAAAAATGTTTGCATTGGAATTCAATGGCAAAAACACAACTGCACTTGTGAAAAATCATTTTGCATAGGTATTCAGAGGCTAAAATACTTCTGTGTACTACATTGTACACTGTATTACACTGCAGAAGGTGATGTAAATAACCAAGCACTCAGGGAATGTGTATTTTTTCCCATTGTGACTAAAAAAAAAATACTACTATTAGCAGAATTACAGTGACCCTGGTCTACAGGTAGTTCTATGATGCCTGCTGCTTGAAGGAGCAGGTAGCGGATGTAAAAAGAGGGCATGTAATGGACCTAGAGCTCTCCCTTCTCTACAAAACCCCATCTTTCCCACTGCACAGGAGCACTTACATGCAAGACAGCCACCCTGGACCTAGATATCCCCCAAGTCCATACATTTGTTTTGTGCATTTCATTGCATGGCAATTTATTCCACAGCATGCGTTGCAGGCCCCATATATGGGTTAAATTCCATCCTAGTTTTAGTCTTCTCCAGCAGACTTTCCCCCTGAGGGAGAAGGTGTCCCCATTGATGTGTCCAAGTGCAATCAGTCCCCCGCACATCCAGGCCTCATCCTACCTTCGCTCCCCTGTCTTCACTAGCCCAGCCACCCCCTTCCTCCTGGGCACAGTACAGCCTCATCTTTTCTGCTCTGCCATGCCCAAGCAGTGGAACCCCCGGGGATTGCTCACAGATAACCTGCACAATGCGGTATAGCCAGGAGACTGTATCAATGAAATGTAATCCAGCAATGCAAGGTCCCATTTATCCTTGTATGTTCACTTTGAGGCCGGGTACACACTTAAACGAATTGGATGCAGATTTCTCCGCATCCAATTCGCATGACAGGAGATTGTGACCCGCTCGCAATGGAGCTGATTCACACATCTCCGGGGCGGCTGCGAAGTGAATTGCACAGGAGTCCTGTGCATCTTTGGTTCCGTTTCAGGTCCGAATTCAGGCAAAAATTTGGTCCGGATTTATCCCCAAAACAGAGAACAGGGACACACCGGACTACTGCTGTGAGCCGCATCCGTTTTAAGTGTGAACCCAGCCTAAAACATAATGTTGGTCAGAATCTAGCATGTTACACCATTTAGCTATACATTCCTCAAAGCATAACAGCAGGAGCTATTATAAAGATGGAGCCAATTTCAAAAAAGGAAAAATAACCCGTCAGGACAGAAATACGGCAGCTGCTATTGCTGGCTGTTTTTTTAAACTGCATGCATGTCCAATTCACTGACACACCTAAATAGTAAAGCAAGGAGACAGCCCTGCAGGACAAATTTACATAAACTAGAAAGCAATGGTTGCTACTATATTTCAGTACTGGAGGGTTAAACAAAACAAACCAAAAAAAAACCCCAAAACAAAAAGGAAGATACGGGTATATATATTTAAAACGTTTTACAGTTCTTTTAAGCCAACTGCTGGGTGTAAACCAGTTCTACTGCTTTAACCACTTCAGCCCCGGAAGATATGACTGCTCAATGACCAGGCCATTTTTTGTGATATGGTACTGCGTCAATTTAACTGACAATTGCGGGACATTGTGTTTTTTGAAAAAAAAAAAAAATTATCTTTTACTTTTTGCTATAATAAATATCCCACTATTTCCTCAATTTAGGCAGATATGTATTCTTCTACATTTTTTTTTTTTTGATCCAAAAAGATGTAGAAGAATACATATATGCCTAAATTGAGGAAATCGCAATAAGCGTATATTGATTGGTTTGCGCAAAAGTTATAGCGTCTCCAAAATATGGTATAGATTTATGGCATTTTTATTATTTTTTTTTTTTTTTTTACTAGTAATGGCGGTGATCTGCGATTTTTATTGGGACTGATATTGCGGCAGACACATTTTTATAAAAATGCACTGATTACTGTATAAATGTCACTGGCAGGGAAGGGGTTAACGTTAGGGGGTGATCAAGGGGTAACTGAAGGGGGGGGGGGGGGGAGAGAGAGAGAGACACATAGTATGAACACGTGATCTGTCTCTACTCCCCTGAGAGAATCAGGATCTGTGTGTTTATACACATAGATCCCGGTGGTTAATGCGCCTGCCGGGCATTCGCATGCCCAAAGGCGAAGCAACATAAGGTAACGTCGTTTTGTCCACCCGTGACATTTTGCCACAGTAAAACTGTGGCGGCTGGTCGGCAAGCGGTTAAAGCAGTCTGTATAAAAGCTCATAAGCTACTTTCTAATTAAAACATAACTTTCTGCATGCCCCTTCATGATTTTTCCACCTCCACTGAGTCATGACAAGGACCAGACAACATTTCTGAGATAGTGTTGTTTACCAGGCTGACAGTTGTGAGATCAGATGTGTGTAGGTAGAAATCTGTCGGTCTATAAACTTAGGGGTATTTATACTTCCTTTTATCACTCTACAGTTGTATGGGCGTCACTAGGAATCCTATACAATAAGGCAATGCAGTAACGTATAGCGGCTCATCATTAATCCTATCCAAAGTGATCTAAAAAAAAAACAAAACCTACTTGCTGAATTGCATTTGGAAGGAATGGAATTTCCCAAAAGAACATCACGCTGTTAAAAATATGTTTGTTTGAGAAAAAAATATGTCCATCCTGTTCTAATTTTCTGATCGCTACAGTTAAAGACTGTTAAACTGACCCCACTAATGATTAGAAATTTGAATGAAAATTTCTAAAATAAAACATTTTTAAAACTATATTCTAATCGGTGATAGCACTTCTATCCCTCAGGCCAGGTTCATATATGTGCGGCCACGGGTTTGTGCCTGGGGTCCGATGCGTGTTTGTTTATTGGTTCAGTTTTAAATTTTTGCTTGAATGCACACATGAATCGGACCCAAACACGCACAGGACCCTTTTTTAATGCAGACTGCGGCTCCATTGAGAGACGGCCACACTCGACTATCGTGCGAATTTGGTCATCCACAGCTTCTTTCATTATATGTTGTCTCTCAGTGCGAGCGGTACCTGATTTAACATACAGGTGGATATGCCTGGAACAGTGCTCAATTTTCTTTCATTTGTTTCTATTCTATTAGCCAACTTTACAGAAAGGAGAATTACAGCCAAAGTTTGTTCTGCACTCCTGTGACCCATTTTCAGCAGACAGCGGGCTGAAGCCCGCCGTCAGATGACGTCACAGAGCCAGTCCAGGTTCGAGCTGGAGTGCAACAAAGTCAGGATCCGCCTACAACCATGGACCGGCACATGGCTCAGCCTCTCAGGGAGCTGCTCCCGCCCCTTCCACAGCCTAGCACTCCAGTAAATGGGGGGGGGGGGGGGGGCAGAGCATAAAGTCATTGGCTGACAGCCACCAGCTCTCTGCACACGGAGCTCTGAGAACCAAGCGATCAGCGATCTTTGATCACTCAGTCTTAGCGCCGGTGGACCGATGCTGCATCCACCTACAGTAGGCAAGTAGGATTTAAAAACAAAAACAAACAAAAAAAACTTCTCTTTTAAGAGTTTCTTTAACTACTTTTCACCCGGCCAATGTACATAAACGGCCGGGTGGGCGCTCTCTCCTTCTGAGTGGACATTCAGGAACGTCCCTCAGAAGGAGCGGGATGGCACGCGCATGCCCGCGCAGGGGCGCAATCCCGATGCGCTCGTATCACCCGGACACGGCTCATCTCCGATCGGCAGGAGGGCTCTGTGATTGGCCCTCCTGATCACAGCCGTCATGTGATGTAAACACAGCCGGTTGCTAGGCGATCAGCTCTCCTCTCCTCACACGGAAGTTGTCGCTGAGGAGAGGAGAGGGGATCGCTGCAGCCGGCTGATGATCAGTGAGTATGAGCTGTTTTTTACAGCTTTTTACTCACTGATCACCAACCTAGTGTCAACACACATGTCCCCATACAATGTAAAACACACACATGTCCCCACATAATGTAAAACACACACATGTCCCCACATAATGTAAAACACACACATGTCCCCACATAATGTAAAACACACATGTCCCCACACAATGTCCCCAAAACACATGTCCTCAAATAATAAAAAAAGCTGTCCCCCACATATGTCCCACTAAAATCACATGTCCCAATGATTATCTGCACACATGTCCGTGATCACCTGCGTACATATGTCCGTGATCACACAAACCAATTATTATACACTTAATGGGATTTCTTTTTATCAAGAACATGTAGCAGAACACATTTTGGCTTAAAATTATGACAAAAATCGATTTTATTGGATTTCTTTTAAAACAGAAAAGAGGAAAATATTTTTTTTTCCAAATTTCCTCTCTTTTTGCGCTTATATCGCAAAAAAAAAAAAAAAAAAAAAAAAAAAAAAAAAAAAAAAAAAAAAGAGGAGTTGTGAATAAATACCACCAAAAGAAAGCTCTATTTGTGCAAACAAAATGATAAAAATTTAATTTGGGTACAGCGTAGCATGACAGAGTAATTGTCATTAAAAGTGCAAGAGCGCTGAAAACTGAAAATGGGTCTGGGAAGGAAGGGGGCGAAAGTGCCCAGTATTGAGGTGGTTAAGGCCAGGTTCACTGTAATAATTTGAGTAATGTTGAGCGTTAATAAGCGTTGTAGTTAGGTAGTCCACTCATTTCAAAAAGGCTGCCCACGCGGGTTATAATATGCCTGTAGATTTCTTCTGCATCAATTATATTTATTGGATTATGAAAAAAATTATACAAACATTTTAAATGTTGAAATATATCATTTCAAACCATTGTGCGCTCAAGTCCTTGAAAGAGAAAACAGGATGCTTCACAGGCTACATGGCACACAAAAGTCAAAAACTTATTTGAGGAGTGAGGGGTGAAGCAAGAGGGAGAGGAAGCAGAAAGGACCAGAGAGGGAAACGAATGAAGAGGAGTAACATAGGGGGAGATGGAAAAGTGTGTGTGTGGGGGGGGGGGGCTCTGAAGATACTGCAAGGGACAAGCCTGCCATTGTAGCACTTTACAATGTAACAAAGTTTCTGTTCTAGAAGTCCATCTCCGGGAAACTTAAAAGGGTTATTGGTCATTTAGTTGTAGGTGACAGAGAAAAAAAAAAAAGGGATGTGCTTACTTGACCATATGCACTAGTCCTTGCAGCATCCTCTACCCCAGGGATCTTCAAACTACGGCCCTCCAGCTGTTGCAGAACTACACATCCCATGAGGCATTGTAAAACTCTGACATTCATAGACATGACTAAGCATGATGGGAATTGTGGTTCCCGAACTACTGGAGTGCCATAGTTTGAAGACCCATGCTCTACCCCATGCCCCACCAATCCTGACATAATCAAGCCCAATGCAGGAACCATAGCCCTTCATTGGACATGATGACACTGAAGAAACAGCTCGCCACCATGGTCTTGGGGAGCAGAGGATCAGGTAACAGAAAGTGCTTCTTCTCTCCCCAAGACCAAAAGAAGTTAACCCTTGCAGTGTGGGACAATTTTCAAATTTCCCATAGTTGGACTTTAAATACATTTAGGTGTACTACCTACATGCATCATCTATTACACTGTTAACCGCAACAAATATTCCTGAATGGTTCTTTATGGCCCTTTTACACTTATACAGTAAAAGACCAGCTTCCTGTAACCTGCCTGGATATCTTAAGGCTATATTGTACACAACGCTGGTTTTACCTGTACTAACATAAGTGCAATACGTTATATTAAGCAAACCTTTTAAAATGTAACACTATCTGCAGTCTTTTTCCTTTTATGATTAATCTAATCGTGGGGTGGATGGAGCTTGGTCTGAATATCGTGCTTATGCCCTCTTTTGGGTGGAACTCCGCTTTAACAAATAATTGTGCAGCTCTAATGCAAGGCTTCCTACATACATAGAAGTGTTGAAATGTGAATATTTTGGCATCACATGTAACTCCAACATAGAAATAGTTACACATAATGCGTAAAGTAGAAGTCCAGGCTCTAACTAAGCTTAAAATTCGATGTTCAACCTTTTGACCTTCCTTGGCCACTTTGGAAAAAGATGAATTTTCTTTGGCCGCAGATCACAAGTTAACTGCTTGCCGCCTGCCCTGTCAAATGACGGCAGGGTGGCTCTCGTTCTGGGACGCCATCATATGAGCGGATATAATATCGTCATATAAACGGCTGCGTGCAGCGCGGCGATCGCAGCCGTGCCGTCTTGCTAGGATACGGCGACCCCGATCTCTCACTGCCCGCCTCGCATCACTGCTGTTCCGCCCCTACAGCAGGGCCGCGAAGGCTTCTCTTGACAGAGCTGCAGCCGCGGGCAAGCAGAAAGATTGTTACGTCATCTCTCACTACCCGCTCACATGTGGAAGTTTACCTGCTCGGACACCGCTGCGGAGAGGCTATAGCTTCTCACTGACAAGTCTATGCTCCATGTTCTCAGAGATTAGAAAGCTGTCAAGTCACTGCAGTGCTGGGAGAGAAAAGTAAGGCAAGTTGTACCAGTAAGAGCAAGTTGAACTTAAAGCGGAGGTTTGCTGAAAAAAAAAAAAAAAATTAAAAGCCAGCAGCTACAAATACTGCAGCTGCTGACTTTTAATATATGGACACTTACCTGTCCAGGGGGCCTGCGGTGTCGGCAGCCGAAGCCGATCCGGCCTTTGGCTCTCGGCTGCTGCCGCCATCCTCGGTAAGGGAATAAGGAAGTGAAGCCATGCGGCTTCACTTCCTGGCTCCCTACTGCGCATGCGCATGTGCAAGCCGCGCTGCGCGTCCTCACAGGTCTCTGCTGTATTCTGTGTCTCACAGAATACAGCGGGGGAGGACGGGGTAGGCGGCAGAAGTGACCTAGGTCACCACAATCACATAGGATTTTGCTTGTTGGGCGTTTTATAAGCTGAAAACACTCAAGTGTGAATGCAGCCTTAGTGTTTCTGTTTTGTGAACTCTGAGGATGAATTATTTCACAGTACTTGCAGCTACAGAGGTCAGTTATAAAGTTCATTTATTACTTGTTAAGAATACGTAAATAATTCAATGTCCATATTTGGGTCATGGGTTCACCTGAAAGTATAAAGAATAGGCAACTTTTTTTTTTAGTTTTCGACTGCCATCTGTATTCCTGTTAGGGGGATTTGCCCTCCCCAATTGTCATGTTTACCATTATCACCAGAGTGAAAATAAAAGAAAATCCCAAATTTTGGGTTGTCACCAGGACAGGAATAGGGGGGAAATCTTCCAATGAGGACACTAGTTCTGGATTTCATGGTGACAGCCAGGGATTCCCCCCACTTTGGAGGGATTTCCTGTTTTGGCTATGGGACAAGAAATGAAAGTGTTACTAAACCCAGGACCCTGCATTCACTATATCTGGTCTCCCACAGTACAAAGAACATGGAAATAATGTTTTATAAAATATAAATGGCTAAATACCTTTTCTCATCAGTAGTACATAGCAGTCTTGTGACTTCTATCAGTGTCCAGCCAAGCACTGGTTAAAGCTTGCAGGATGATTCTCCTCTGACTGTCCTATGAGGCTGCAGGACAACTGAGCCTCTGTCTGGACATTGCTGATTGGCCCTGTGTCGATCACATGCTACTTCCCAAGAAAAAAAAAAAAAAAAACCTCTCTAGCCATACACACCAAACTGAGCATGTGCAGAGTGTCCCCAAAGCTCTGTACTATCAGTATATGGACTGGGGACAAGGGAAGAAGGGAGGATCAGAGAAGACAGGATCAAACAGCCTTTTTAGACAATGTGCAGAATTAACCCCTTAGGTTCCACAATGAGTATAACACACATGCTTTACTGCATATACAGAACGATTTTACTGTAGTGGGTTTAGTAACACTTAGTTTTTAGAAAAAACTCCTAATTGGGAAATTGATAGCAAATAACAGACAGAGGTTATAACCTCCCCTTACTATATCCAAAGTGAATAGAGTTTTGCCTTTAGTTCTACTTCAAAAATAATCAAGCATGATCGGGCAGCTCCCAATCTAATATTTGTCCAGTGCTACAGAATGCCTTATAAAAATACACACAATTCAGCAGAGCATTCAAAGACCCAGTTAGTTAATGGTCCAAAACACTTCTGTAAATAACTGGGGTGTTTAAAAATAGTAGAATAAAAACGTAAACCTGAAGTTTAGGCATGGCAGTTTTTTTACCTTGTTACATTGGTCCAGTTTGATCAAGGTATGCATCATGCCTGTGGGATCCCTGTGGAAGCTGGAAATCCCTGTAGTAGCCACCGCTACTGCAGTGACTGCAACTAGCTTTTGGGTCCTATGCAGAGCGGCTGCCCCAATGCCTACTGAACACAGGAGGATGCTCGCTGAGCACACGCACCATTCAAAGAACACTTTGCATTTTCTCACTGAATGTATAATGTTCTCTGACTAGATGAGGTGGAGATCATGAAGTCACCACCTCACCTTGTCCAATCAGAGAATGCTTTGCAGTCATTGAGAGAATGCAAAATGTTCTTTGATTGGTGCCCATACCGAATGGTCAACCTCCTGTGTTCACAATGCAGTAGGGCAGCTGCTCGGCACACAAGCCAAAGGCTGGTGGAGATCACTGTAGTAGCGGATCCCACAGGTATGGCACATACAGCGGGGCAAAAAAGTATTTAGTCAGCCACCAATTGTGCAAGTTCTCCCACTTAAAAAGATGAGAGAGGCCTGTAAGTGTCATCATAGGTATACCTCAACTATGAGAGACAAAATGTGGAAACAAATCCAGGCAATCACAGCAGATTTCTCTCTCTCTACTCCTCTGCAGACCAGGAAGAGGGGAGAGAAGAGCTGCAGCCGGACACAGTACTAGATTGGTTGAGCACTTGGCGGTCTATCTCTACATCTCCAAACCAGCGGTCTCACATCTCCGGCATCTCCCTGTTGGAAGGTTCGTTCACTCCTTTGGATATCTGGATTTCCCATTGCAGTGATCCCCTCCAGTGACACCACTAGGAATACCATCATCCCCGTGGGGATATATGTGAGTTTGACC
Organism: Aquarana catesbeiana; assembly: GCF_042186555.1. Classification (NCBI taxonomy): domain Eukaryota; kingdom Metazoa; phylum Chordata; class Amphibia; order Anura; family Ranidae; genus Aquarana; species Aquarana catesbeiana. Next base: position 99,294,100 of record NC_133331.1, read on the forward strand.
CCTGCTCTGCAGAGGTCGATTTTCTCTGGTAAGCGCAATTGGATACTGTATATAAGACCGACTCCTGATATCTGAAGTTTTCATGGATCTGCCCTGATGGACTATTGGGGGACTTATCTAGTTCATTCTGATTGTTTCGTTTATTGATACTTTGCGCTGCACTTACCCTTCAATATTTTAGACAATCACGTCTGATTTTTGAAAGAATTTATTTGCAAATTATGGTGGAAAATAAGTATTTGGTCACCTACAAACAAGCAAGATTTCTGGCTCTCACAGACCTGTATCTTCTTCTTTAAGAGGCTCCTCTGTCCTCCACTCATTACCTGTATTAATGGCACCTGTTTAAACTTGTTATCAGTATAAAAGACACCTGTCCACAACCTGAAACAGTCACACTCCAAACTCTACTATGGTGAAGACCAAAGAGCTGTTGAAGGACACCAGAAAAAAATTGTAGACCTACACCAGGCTGGGAAGACTGAATCTGCAATAGGCAAGGAGCTTGGTGTGAAGAAATCAAATGTGGGAGCAAGAATTAGAAAATGGAAGACATACAAGACCACTGATAATCTCCCTTGATCTGGGGCTCCACGCAAGATCTCACCCCGTGTGGTCAAAATGATCACAAGAACGGTGAGCAAAAATCCCAGAACCACACGGGAGGACCTTGTGAATGACCTGCAGAGAGCTGGGACCAACGTAACAAAGGCTACCATCAGTAACGCACTACGCCGCCAGGGACTCAGATCCTGCAGTGCCAGACGTGTCCCCCTACTTAAGCCAGTATATGTCCGGGCTCGTCTGAGGTTTGCTAGAGAGCATTTGGATGATCCAGAAGAGGATTGGGAGAATGTCATATGGTCAGATAAAACCAAAGTAGAACTGTTTGGTAGAAAACACAACTCATCCTGTTTGGAGGAGAGAGAATGCTGAGTTGCAACCAAAGAACACCATACCTACTGTGAAGCATGGGGGTGGCAACATCATGCTTTGGGGCTGTTTCTCTGCAAAGGGAACAGGATGACTGATCCGTGTACATGAAAGAATGAATGGGGCCATGTATCGTGAGATTTTGAGCACAAACCTTCTCCCATCAGCAAGGGCATTGAAGATGAAACGTGGCTGGGTCTTTCAGCATGACAATGATCCCAAACACACCGCCCGGGCAATGAAGGAGTGGCTTCCTAGGAAGTATTTCAAGGTCCTGGAGTGGCCTAGCCAGTCTCCAGATCTCAAACCCATAGAAAACCTTTGGAAGGAGTTGAAAGTCCGTGTTGCCCAGCGACAGCCCCAAAACATCACTGCTCTAGAGGAGATCTGCATTGAGGAATGGGCCAACATACCAGCAACAGTGTGTGACAACCTTGTGAAGACTTACAGAAAACATGTGACCTCTGTCATTGCCAACAAAGGATATATAACAAAGTATTGAGAGGAACTTTTGGTATTGACAAAATACTTATTTTCCACCATAAATTTGCAAATAAATTCTTTCCAAATCAGACAATGTGATTGTCTGGATTTGTTTCCACATTTTGTCTCTCATAGTTGAGGTATACCTATGATGACAATTACAGGCCTCTCTCATCTTTTTAAGTGGGAGAACTTGCACAATTGGTGGCTGACTAAATACTTTTTTGCCCCACTGTACATACTTACACTTGTCCAAGCTGGGCCAACATATTTATGTAGAAATCACCATACCTAAATTTCAGCTTATTATTATTATTATTATTATGCGTCAACAGTTTGCGCAGCGCTTTACAACATGAGGGCAGACAGTACACGTACAATACAAATCAATACAGGAGGGAACAGAGGGCCCTGTTTGTTAGAGCTTACAATCTAGAAGGGAGAGTCAAGTGGAAACAAAAGGTAATAACTGTGGGGGATGAGCTGATGGAGAAAATGAAATAGCAGTTAGGTGTGGGTAGGGAAGGCTTCTCTGAAGAGAAGGGTTTTCAGGGGTCTAAAAGCAAATAAAGAGAGTAGGAGATAAGCAGACAGATTGGGGTACTGTAAGGCATGCCATAGGATTGGAGAGGCTTTGGAAAAGTCCTGGAGGCGAGCATGGGAGGAGGTGACGAGGGAGCTAGAGAGCAGGAGGTCTTGAGAGGAACAAAGATAACGAGTAGGTTGGTATTTAGAGACTAGGCTAGAGATGTAGCTGGGTGCTAAATTATGGATGGCTTTGTAAGTAGTTGTTAGTATTTTGAATTTAATTCATTGGGGGAGCGGAAGGCAGTGGAGGGATTGAGAGAGCGATTGGTATAGTGGAGGAGTCTGGGAGCAGCATTCATGATGGATTGAAGAGGTGATAGACTATGTAGAGGTAAGCCAATGAGAAGGGAGTTGCAGTAGTCGAGGTGAGAGATGACCAGCGAGTGAATAAAGAGCTTTGCTGTGTCACTGGTTACAAAGGGGCGTATTTTGGAGATGTTGCAGAGGTTGAGGCGGCAAGATTTGGACAGTGATTGGACGTGGTGCTTAAAGGAGAGTTCAGAGTCCAGGACTACACCTAGAACCTTGGCATTTGGGGATGGGCTTATAGTTGTGCCATTGATTTTGACAGAGTGATCAGGGGAAGGGAGAGGGGCATATGGGGGAGGAAAAATTATAAGTTCAGTTTTGGAGAGATTGAGTTTGAGGAAGTGGTGTGACATCCAGATTGATATATCTGATAGTAAATTAGTGATACGTGAGGAGACAGAGCGAGTGGGCTGAGGGGTAGAAAAATAGATTTGGGTGACCCAGGGAGGTGGTGTAGATTGAAAATAGAGGTGCAAGAACAGAACCTTGGGGGACACCCACAGAGAAAGGAAGAGGAGAGGAGGAAGTAGAGTTGTAAAAAACACCAAAGGTGCTGTTGGATGAGTAGGAAAAGAATCAGCGAAGAGTACAGTCACAGAGACCTAAGGCGTGGAGTTTTTTTTGAGGAGGAGGGGGTGGTCAACTGTATCAAAAGGCAGCAGAGAGGTCCAGGAGTACAGGATAGTGTTGATTGGTTTTAGCTGTTGGTAGATTGTTTGTTAGTTTTAGGAGGAGAGCAGTTTCCGTGAAGTGTTGAGGACGAAATCCTGACTGAAGGGGATCAAGAAGGCTATTATCAGCAAGGTGGACGCTCTTTATGTATATATTTTTCTAATTTTACTTCACCAACTTAGTTTATTGTGTTCTGATCCATCACATAATTCAGATTAAAAAAACATGAACTAATGAGACTTAGTCTTACACCACAGGCACTCATGAGCACGACTATACTTAGATTTTCTGGAGGATCCCAATGTTGTTTGGTGTGTGAAGTATTGTTGTGTAGGAGATTTACAGTGCCTTGCAAAAGTATTCACCCCCCTTGGACTTTTACTTATTTTGTTACATTGCAGCCTTTAGTTCAATGTTTTTTTTAATCTGAATTATATGTGATGGATCAGAACACAATAGACTAAGTTGGTGAAGTAAAATTAAAAAAATATATACATAAAACTATTTTTCAGAAATAAAAAACTGATAATTGGCATGTGCGTATGTATTCACCCCCTTTGTTATAAAGCCGATAAAAAGCTCTGGGGCAACCAATTACCTTCAGAAGTCACATAATTAGTGAAATGATGTCCACCTGTGTGCATTCTAAGAGTCACATGACCTGTCATTACAGAGGCTGCAACACCTAAGTAAGAGTCACCACTAACCAAACACTGCCATGAAGACCGAGGAACTCTCCAAACAAGTAAGGGACACTGTTGTTGAGAAGTACAAGTCAGGGTTAGGTTATAAAAAAAAATATCCAAATCTTTGATGATCCCTAGGAGCACCATCAAATCTATCATAACCAAATGGAAAGAACATGGCACAACAGCAAAACCTGCCAAGAGACGGCCGCATACCAAAACTCATGGACCAGGCAAGGAGGGCATTAATCAGAGAGACAGCACAGAGACCTAAGGTAACCCTGGAGGAGTTGCAGAGTTCCACAACAGAGACTGGACTCTCTGTACATAGAACGACAATAAGCCATACGCTCCAAAGAATTGGGCTTTATGGCAGAGTGGCCAGAAGAAAGCCATTACTTTCAGCAAAAAACAAAATGGCACGTTTTGAGTTTGTGAAAAGGCATGTGGGAGACTCCCAAAATGTATGGGGGAAGGTGCTCTGGTCCGACGAGACTAAAATTGAACTTTTTGTCCAAAGAAAACGCTATGTCTGGCGCACACCCAACGAACACCATCCCCACAGTGAAACATGGTGGTGGCAGCATCATGCTGTGGGGATGTTTTATAGCAGTCGGGACTGGGAAACTGGTCAGAGTAGAGAGAAAGATGGATGGTGCTAAATACAGGGATATTTTTGAGAAAACCTGTACCACTCTGTGTGTGATTTGAGGCTAGGACGGAGGTTCACCTTCCAGCAGGACAATGACCCCAAACACACTGCTAAAGCAACACTTGAGTGGTTTAAGGGGAAACATGTAAATGTGTTGGAATGGCCTTGTCAAAGCCCAGACCTCAATCCAATAGAAAATCTGTGGTCAGACTTAAAGATTGCTGTTCACAAGCGCAAACCATTCAACTTGAAGGAGCTGGAGCAGTTTTGCAAGGAGGAATGGGCAAAAATCCCAGTGGTAAGATGTGGCAAGCTCATAGAGACTTATCCAAAGCTACTTGGAGCTGTGATAGCTGCAAAAGGTGGCTCTACAAAGTATTGACTTTAGGGGGGTGAATAGTAATGCACATTGACTTTTTCTGTTATTTTATCCTATTTGTTGTTTGCTTCACAATAAAAAAAAAAAAAAATCATCTTCAAAGTTGTGGGCATGTTCTGTAGATTAACCCCTTCCCACCGAGCGTACGCAGATGTGCGTACTCGGCTTTCCGGGGTTATACCGGGATGATGACCGCAGCTGCAGGCATCATCCCTGTACCGTTGTTTAAAGCGGGCGATCTAAAAGCCACTCGGCTGTTATACCAGAGGAGCAGGAGGGGACGTCCCCCCTCCCGCCGCTCTTACCGGGCCCCCCGTTCCATCGGGTGGCACGGTGACCAATCGGCTGCCTCCGGCGGCTGGGGGCGGGCTGGAACAAAGCCGTGGGCCTCCTAATTGTAAACACGGAAGCGAAGTCATGACGTCACTTCCCGTTTACTTGGCTGCCAATGGCGCCGGTTTTTAAAAAAAAAAAAAAAAATACACAGTATTCAGAATCGCCGTTTTCAGCAATCTGAATACTTTGAAGTGCAAAGGAGGGATCGGAGGGACCCCCGATCCCTCCATAAAAAAAGAGTACCTGTCACCACCTATTACTGTCACAAGGGATGTTTACATTCCTTGTGACAGCAATAAAAGTCATCAAAAATTTTTTTTTTTTTTTAAACACAATTTATAAAATATAAAAATACATTAAATAAATAAGTAAAAAAAAATTTTTTTTAAAGCGCGCTCGCGCAGCAAAGAAAACGCATGCGGAAGTTGCGCACGCATAAGTAAACGGTGTTCAAATCACACGTGAGGTATCGCCGCGATCCTCGGAGCGAGAGCAAAAATTCTAGCACTAGACCTCCTCTGTAACTCTAACCTGGTAACCGTAAAAAAAATTTAAAGCGTCGCCTATGGAAATTCTTAGGTACCGTAGTCTGTCGCCATTCCACAAGTGCGTGCAACTATAAAGCATGACATGTTTGGTATCTATTTACTTGGCGTAACATCATCTTTCACATTATACAAAAAAATTGGGGTAACTTTACTGTTTGGATTTTTTAAAATTCATGAAAGTGTCCCTTTTCCCAAAAACTTGTATATAATGTTTGGGGGTTCTAAGTAATTTTCTAGCAAAAAATACGGATTTTAACTTGTAAACACCAAATTTAAAAAATAGGCTTAGTCATGAAAGGGGTAAATGATGCAAATCCTCAAACAATCCATATTAATTCCAGGTTGTGAGGCAACAAAACACGAAAAATGCCAAGGGGGGGGGTGAATACTTTTGCAAGGCACTGTATAGGACAAGCCTAGGTTTACCCATTGTCCTGATATACCATCATAGTTTCATGGAAGTCTGCACCTTTTCTGCAAATGTTGCTTCCTTTCCACTGCCAAGAATTGGTTACCTTAACCATTTGCTGACCACACTTTAGCCGAAAGGCAGCTACAGTGGGGTCGTAAACTTCTGGAAGGGCGTCTATTGACATCCTCCCGAAACCCTGCCCCTAGGGCACGCACTTTGTTCGCTGTGTCCTTCGCAGATCTAGGTAAATTGACAATCACAGCAGCCCTTTAGTATGTGATCAGCTGTGTCCAATCACAACTGATCCCGTGTAAACAAATGCCGATTATCATCATTTCCTTTACTCAGCACTGTCACTGTGTGAGGAAAGACAATAACCGGCTATCCTATGACAGGGCACATTTACACTGAAAATCAGAATACTGATCATCAGTGTAGCCCCATCAGTGTCAGTGTCCATCAGTGCAGCCTCATCAGTGAAGAAGAAAAATTACTTATTTGCTAAATTATAACAGAATCGAAGACAAAAGGTTTTTTTTTCTTCATTTGTTTAGCAAAACATAAAAACCACTGTAAGAAAGCTCAATTTGTGTGAAAAAAAAGATTTAAAAAAAATGCCATATGGGTACAGTGTTGCATGACGGCGCAAATGTCATTCAAAGCTGAAAATTGGCCTAGTCAAGTAGTGGGTGAAAGTTTTAATTTCATTACCATGCATACCCAAAAAGAAATATCTAATCTTGGCATAGATGTCAGTATCTTCTTGTGGTAACATTCTCTGATAAATAGTGGAGCAAGGTGCAAACCAAGAACAGTGTTCTTCATACATAAATGGATTCCTGTCCCTGCAGTATTCAATCACAAACACCAGGAAAAGAAGGTAATATTTTGAGCTTTCAGGTTGGTTTAATTTTGGCATCACTGTCAGCCTTTGGTAGATGGCCAAATCTTTTATCAACATACAGAGGTCATAGATGTTCAATTCCCAGATATTGCCAGATGATGCTTGGGGGTCCACCAACCATCATTTACTAAGAGACCCACTCTATACTCTTGGTGTACAGTATACACAGGAAACTCTACTATGCGGATCTGATTTTTATATAGCCATCAGTTTATAGACATTCCCTGTACTGCAGTTTTTATCATTCAGCTTAATTTTATTACTACTTCTGCTCACATAAACTGATGTAAGCTGCTAACAAAAGCACAGCCAAACTGGTCAGTCTACTGCTTCCTGCCTCTATGGGTGACACAGACTGGCTCACTGAGACAATCGTCAAATGACATTCACTGACATCTCCTTCCTAATTTAGTAGATGGTACGATATGGCATATAGACAAAGTTTTGTTCCCTCTTCTCCAATCATAGCTCAGTTGGGTATTAAGGAAAAACAACTCTCCAGTAAGTTAGAAAATCTTCTTATTCAAATTTACTTATTCAAAAGCAATGACTTCCAAAGACAGGGAAGTGCTCTTTACTCCACCTCCTTATGGCCCAAGTGCCACAAACAAAGGTCTGGCCAACACAACTCTTACCTGTCATACCTCACAGCCAGGACTTTCTGCTGGTTTCTATTTAACCACCTGCCTGGATTGCCTGTCCCCTACAGCACACACCCTGCCTACCCACCTGTCACTCTTGGCCCATCTCCCACACAATTGACCCATCCCCCCATTGTCTACCTGCTGCTCTTGACCTAAATCATGATGTCCGTCTCCCTGGGGCTTATTTACACTTGCTTTGGCTTCAACAAGGCTTCGGGCAGGCTTTGTTAAAGCTCTCTGAATGCCAGTCAAAGCTCCTGTCACTAAATAAAACGGTTAGCTTACAGTCCTGTTTACACCTTGCTTTGCTACAAAAATAATACCCCATGTAGCTTCAGTGGTGCTTCAAAGCCTCCATAGAAGTCTATGGCAAAGCTTGCTTGAAGACCCACTAAAGCACCATCGCAAAAGCAAGGTGTAAACAGGACTGTAAGCTAACCATTTTAATTTAGTGACAGGAGCTTTGACAGGCATTCAGAGAACTTTAACAAAGCCTTGTTTTGAAGCAAGTGTAAACTAGCTTTAAAGTGGTTGTAATCCCTTACAATACACTTTTTGCTACAGGCAACCCTATAATAAGGCTTACCTGTAGCTACCCTGGATATCTCCTAAACCTGAACAGTTTAGGAGCTATCCCCTGTATTTGTACGTACGTGCCTTTGCTTCAGTGAGTGTGCCGTTACCGGTGGCTCTCGTGCGCATGCGCTGGAGTGACATCATCGCGGCTCCGGCCAATCACAGCACGGAGCCTGTGATACCTGGAAGTAGCTATGGGAGCGATGTTGGCCGCCGGAGCAGTGTACAAGGCTGGCTGCAGGGGCTTTGATCTCAGGCAACTAATTCACAATGAGCTAGTATGCCATGCATACTAGCTCATTATGCCTTTGTCTTGCAGGGCTTTTTTTTTTTTTTTTTTTGTCCTAGGGTTTACAATCACTTTAAGTCACTCCCTGACTGAAATTACTGGTGCATCCCTACAATATCTTTCTCCCTATCTCCGTCCACAACTTTCCACCCTCCTCAACGTCTCCGTCCACAACTTTCCACCCTCCTCAACGTCTCCGTCCACAACTTTCCACCCTCCTCAACCTCTCCGTCCACAACTTTCCACCCTCCTCAACCTCTCCGTCCACAACTTTCCACCCTCCTCAACCTCTCCGTCCACAACTTTCCACCCTCCTCAACCTCTCCGTCCACAACTTTCCACCCTCCTCAACCTCTCCGTCCACAACTTTCCACCCTCCTCAACCTCTCCGTCCACAACTTTCCACCCTCCTCAACCTCTCCGTCCACAACTTTCCACCCTCCTCAACCTCTCCGTCCACAACTTTCCACCCTCCTCCCCAACTTTCCGCCAGTCTCCCCTTCTCCGTCCACAACTTTCCGCCCGCCTCCCCTTCTCCGTCCACAACTTTCCGCCCGCCTCCCCAACTTTCCGCCCTCTTCCCCTCCTCCGTCCACAACTTTCCACCCTCCTCCCCAACTTTCCGCCCATCCTGCCCTCCTCCGTCCACAACTTTCCACCCATCCTGCCCTCCTCCGTCCACAACTTTCCACCCATCCTGCCCTCCTCCGTCCACAACTTTCCGCCCATCCTGCCCTCCTCCGTCCACAACTTTCCGCCCATCCTGCCCTCCTCCGTCCACAACTTTCCGCCCATCCTGCCCTCCTCCGTCCACAACTTTCCGCCCATCCTGCCCTCCTCCGTCCACAACTTTCCACCCATCCTGCCCTCCTCCGTCCACAACTTTCCGCCCATCCTGCCCTCCTCCGTCCACAACTTTCCGCCCATCCAGCCCTCCTCCGTCCACAACTTTCCACCCATCCAGCCCTCCTCCGTCCACAACTTTCCACCCATCCTGCCCTCCTCCGTCCACAACTTTCCGCCCATCCTGCCCTCCTCCGTCCACAACTTTTCGCCCATCCTGCCCTCCTCCGTCCACAACTTTCCGCCCATCCTGCCCTTCTCCGTCCACAACTTTCCGCCCGCCTCCCCAACTTTCCGCCCTCTTCCCCTCCTCCGTCCACAACTTTCCACCCTCCTCCCCAACTTTCCGCCCATCCTGCCCTCCTCCGTCCACAACTTTCCACCCATCCTGCCCTCCTCCGTCCACAACTTTCCGCCCATCCTGCCCTCCTCCGTCCACAACTTTCCGCCCATCCTGCCCTCCTCCGTCCACAACTTTCCGCCCATCCTGCCCTCCTCCGTCCACAACTTTCCGCCCATCCTGCCCTCCTCCGTCCACAACTTTCCGCCCTCCGCCGCCCATCCTCCCCTTCTCTGTCCACAACTTTCCGCCCATCCTCCCTTGCCCACCTTTGTGCCCCTCTCTAGGTGTGTGATTAGGTCCCCATCTCCTGGCCTCCTCCTCCCTTCTGTGTGTCTGCTCATAGCGCTGTACTGTACATTCATTGGTGTGTATCCTGTCATAGCTCGGTACTGTCCTCCCTATAGAGTTCGGTGTGTGTCTGGGGGCTCGGTGCCTGGGGAGGGGACGGGGAGGATGTCTTACCTGTACAGAGCGCTCTCACATTAGCCGGGTTGCCCGGTGCTTTCTCCACTCCCTTACTCACACCCACTCCTCAGTCACTCGTCAGCTCCGCACGTCACTTCACCCCTCCGCTCTCTCGCTCAGCCTCGCAGTGACACCTCCAAGATGGCCGCCGCTTCCCGCCACTCACCCAATCCGAAGGCGTTGTGTGGGTGACGTTCAGGTGTTCTGTCGAGAAGTGTCCCAGCATCGAATAGTGTCCGCGCATGCGCAGGACGACAGAACACTGGTGTTCCGCTCCCCTCCCTGTCTGTTTGCTCACACACATACCTGACCGGAGTGACGTCACTCCTGATTCCAAGGAAAGAGAGTGGTCACTGGTCAGGGGTCACTTACCTGAAGGATATTTCCCTGGATGTGTCCTTCCTACACTGATGATAAGAAATCCTCCTGAACACCAGGACGTTCCTGGCACTTTTTGTTTACGTGTATCAATCTCTTTTTTTTTTTTTTTTGGCTAGAAACTTTCTTAGAAGCCCCAAACATTAGATATTTTTTTTAAAGCAGAGGCCCGAGAGAAAAATATGGTGGGTGCTGCAATTTTTTATGTCACACGGTATTTGCACAATGGTTTGTTAAACACAATTTTTTTGGTAAAAAGACACAATTTTAAATTCCAATGCACAAAAAAACAATACATAACTAATTTTTTGGTACGATATAAAAGATGATGTTATGCCAACTAAATAGATACCAAACATGTCACGCTTTAAAATTGCACAAGCCTGTGCAACAGCGTCAAATGACATACATTTTACTACCCATAGTTGACGTTTTAAAATCCTTTACAGGTTACCACTTTAGATGTTCACAGGAGGTCTGCTGCTAGAATTACTGCCCATGATCTGACGTTCGCAGTGATACCTCACATGTGTGGGATGATCGCTGTTTGCATGCATGTGGGACCAACGCATGCATTGGCTTTTGCGTGCAAGAACAGGGGGATAGGTGCTTTCATTTTTTTTTTTTTAATACTTACACAGTCACTTTAATTTTTAGTTTTTATCACTTTTATTACTGTCACAAGATAAGTCCAGGTAGAGTCCAGGTCCAGGTTTAAGGTAGGACAAGAGGGGCAGCTGACCTGGGCTCCATCATTGTTGTTGGGCCCAAAGCAGCTGCCTCATACTTGCCAACTATCCCAGTGTAAATTCCCTTGTCCCTTGAAGTTTTAGTCCCGTGCTGTGTCCCGATATCTCAGTGTGAAGTTACTAATGCTGCCCAGCTCCGCCGTATTGCTGTGTACAGGTGACTCACCTGCAGACCCTGTACTTGCATGTAAATAACATGCATTGATATATAAATAGTGGTGCCATTAATATGTAAATAGCCACGGATCAGCGGCATTGATATGTAAATAGAGGCGCCATATGTATATCATGCCCCCCTGAGGCCATATCTACCTCTGCTGAATGCTGCCTACTGGGGAGGTAAAGGGGCATGTTGAAAGTCCTGCCTACAACTGTGGTCGTTGAGCCTAACATCAGCCTGTTCTGCAAAGGTAAGCAAATTGCCCCTTACATTGATGGTCAGTTTAAATCCCTCCTTACATTGGCGGTTACTGTGAATGCTCCTATTACATTGGTGGTCAGTGTAAATCCCCATTATATTGGTGGTCAGTGTAAATCCCCCCTCACATTGGTGGTCATTGTAAATTCCCAATTACATTGGTGGTCAGTGTACAATCCACCACTATATATTTGCCAAAGGTTTCCAGCTTTGCTCTACACATGATTCAGAATTTGCCAGAGCATACTGCCTCCTATCTAATCCAATCACCCCACCACTGCCACTAATCCCATCAACCCCCCAGCATTGCCACTGTTCCAAGGAGTTCTAGGGTCCCTAGTAGTTTTCTGTCTATTGATGGGTCCTCTCACCTCCCCCAGTCCATGGTGTGCAGGCAGTAAGGAGATGATGTGCTGTTACCTTTAGCAACCAATCAGTGAGCAGTAATGATGTGCACTAACCTCTAGAAACCAATCAATGAGCAGTAATAATGTGCAGTAACTTCTAACAATCAATTAATGAGTGGTAAGGATGTCCAGTAACCTCTAGCAACCAGTGAGCAGTATTGATGTATAGTAATCTCTAGCAACCAATCAACAAGCAGAAGTCATGTGCTGTAACCTCTAGCAAATAATCAGTGAGGCATAATGTGTGCCAGGGCTGTCTTTAACGCAGGGCAAAAGGGGCCGCTGCCCTGGGCACTGTCATTGTTGAAGGGCCCAAAGCAGCTGCTGCTTGAGCCCGCGCTGCCCACAAATTGGGAGCCCCACTAGCACTGCAAAGTGACTGGATATAGGACGGGAGACAGGCAGCTCTGCGCTGTATCATTCCCCAGCTAGCAGGGAGCGGGCGGGGCCAGGAGCTCCACTGACACTCTGACCCCGCCCTATGTATTCCGCATGTTCGGGTGGCCACAGGATGGAAGCTGAGATTGGAGTGGGAGGGAGTTGCAGCCGGCAATGGTGGTGAGGGCCAGAGGCTTTGGAGCTGGGATCGGAGTGGGAAGGAGCAGGTGCCCGCAGTGCTGAGAGCCAGCGAAGGGTGAGCCCGGCTGACCAGGACCAGGTAGGTCCTTCTCCCCAAATAGTCTGCCTGTGAGTGTGGACTAAATCCTGATCAGGCTGTGGCTGAACTGTTCACCAATTGGAGCATTAGAGCATGGACTACCAGTGGTACTGGCACCTGTTCCACACATAGACATAGTGAAATGCAACACTGCTTGATGGGCTTCCTTTAGGCCTGGTTCCCATCTAGGCGGGTTTGTGGCCTGCGTTTGCGCTGGGACAGCGTGCTGCTGTTTAAAAAGACGCAAAACTTCTATTCATTCTTAATGGCACCCCCACACATCTAAAACTGCTGTTTTCTGCGGGGAATGCAGGCACAGCAGCCCATTTAAATGAATGGGCTGCCATGCCTGCACAAACGTGTGCTGCAAACCCGTATAGATGTGACCCAGGCCTAAAGCGTTAGTAAAGTAATTTTGTTTTAAATGAAAAAGCTGGACCCCCTGCAGGTTTAACCACTTGCCTACCGGGCACTTTCACCCCCTTCCTGCCCAGGCCAATTTTCAGCTTTCAGTGCTGTCACACTTTAAATGACAATTGCGCGGTCATGTAACACTGTACCCAAATTACATTTTCATCTGCAAACAGGTATTTTTTCTCCTTCACTGATGTGCGCTGATGAGGCTGCATTGATAGGCTGCACTGATGGGCACTAATGGGCTGCACTGATGGGCACTAAGTGGAGGCATTGATAGGCAGCCACTGTACTACTATGAGGAGGTGATTAGGATTTCACCAAGAAAATGTTTGCCCAAGGTCCAATCAATATTAAAGACGGCTCTGATGTGTGCTGTAACCTCTAGCAGCCAGCCAGTGAGCGATAATGATACACTGTAACCTCTGGCAACCAATCGCAATCGCTGCCTGATCTGATTCAGTAAACTGATTTTGAGTCTAGCTGCTATTTATTATATGTCTCAGAGCAGGCGGAGGGAAAAAATGCATGGGGGGGGGTCCCATCAGTATTAAAGACAGCCCTGGAATTGTCAACATCCCTTGTGACAGCAATAGGCATGTGACAGGTACTCTTTATGGTCTATAAGACCCCAGATCCCTCCTCTGCTCTTAACCACTTCAATACCAGGTACTTATACACCTTCCTGCCCAAGCCAATTTTCAGCTTTCAGCACTGTCACATATTGCATGACAATTGCGCGGTCATGCTACACTGTACCCAAACAATTTTTTTATCATTTTGTTCCCACAAATAGAGCTTTCTTTTGGTGGTATTTGATCACCTCTGCGATTTTTATTTTTTGCGTAACAAATAAAAAAAAAAGAAAATTTTGAAAAAAAAAAAGGTTTTTTTTGTTTCTGTTAAAAATTTTTGTAAATAAGTACGTTTTCTCCACTGACGGGCACTGATATGGCTGCACTGACGGGCACTGATAAGGCGGCACTGATGGGCACCGATGAGGTGGCACCAATGAGGTGGCACTGATGATGGGCACTGATAGGGGGCACTGATGGGCACTGATAGGTGGCACTGGTATGCGGCACTGATAGGCACTCATAGGGGGCACTGATGGGCACTCATAGGCGGCACTGATGGGTACTTATGGGTGGCACTGATAAGTGGCACGGATGGGCACTGATAGGTGGGCACGGATGGGCACTGATAGGTGGCACTGATGGACACTGATGGGTGGCACTGATGACACTGATGGGTGGCATTGCTGGGCATCACTGTTTTTTATTGTGCCACAGAAGTGCCAGTCAGTGTCCATTTGTGGGCACTGATTGGCATATGTTTGGCATCAGTTTTCACATGTGGATGGCCATGGGGGGATGTACCTGGCCATCCTCATACTAGGGGCTTCTCTGGTGGTCCTGGCGGCTTCCCTGGTGGTCTAGTGTGGGCATCCGAGGGGGGGCTGCACTGATAAACAATAAGTGCAGACCCCCCTGTCAGGAGAGCTGCCGATCAGCTCTCCTCTACTCGTGTCTGTCAGACCCGAGTGAGGAAAAGCCGATCACCGGCTCTTCCTGTTTACATCGTGATCAGCCGTGATTGGACATGGCTGATCACATGATCACAGACTGACACACCGCACCACCGATCGCTGAGATGCGCGCCCCCACGGGCGCGCAGCAGCTGTTACTCTGCAGGACTTCATATGACGCCCAGTCAGGATAACTGAACCACCGCCCGGCCGTCATTCTGTTATTCTGCTATAGGCCGGGCGGGAAGTGGTTAAAGGTATTGTAAAGTCTCAAGGTTATTCACCTTAATGCATTCTATGGTTTAAGTCAGTTTGTGTCCCGGTTCTGGCGAGCCTTTTGTGCACAGTTGGAAATTCAGCTTGCTTTCTCTTCTGTGTATCACCCACAGTCTAATGGGGCTGCAGAACGAGCCAATCAGTCCTTGGAGCAGTTCCTACGTTGCTATATTTCTGACCATCATAACAACTGGTCAGACCTATTACCGTGGGCAGAGTTTGCTCACAACAGTGCCTTGAATTCTGCTTCCCGATTGTCCCCGTTTATGGTGAATTATGGTTTGCAACCTTCCATGTTGCCTGACTGGTTTGTTCTGCAGAGTATTTCTGCATTAGAGGAGAATCTCTGTGGTCCAGGAGGCTTTGCGTCATGCTAATGATAGGTACAGACTTCATGCTGACCGCAGACGCCTGCCTGCACTTTCCTACCAGGATGGGAACAGGGTCTGGCTGTCATCTCACAACCTCCGACTTCGTGTTCCCTCACTGAAGTTCGCACCTCAGTTTATTGGGCCTTTCCGTATTCTTCGCAGGATTAACCCAGTGGCTTACGCATTAGACCTTCCTTCTAATATGCGTATTTCGAATGTATTTTTATGTTTCCTTATTAAAACATTTGGTCTGCAACCGCTTTACCACCTCGGTGTCACGTCCTCACCCTGTACAGGTTGAGAACCATGAGGAGTATGAAGATCAGTCCATTGTTGACTCCGGTAGGTGCATACAGTACCTGGTGCATTGGAAAGGGTACAATCCGGAGGAACGCTCTTGGGTCATACTTGGACATACATGCCCCTGTCCTCCTCTGTGATTTTCATAGACGTTTTCCCCTCAAGCCTGGTGGTCCTCCGAGGGGGAGGGGTCGTTGAGGAGGGTATACTGTCAGGGCTGAGCTCAGCCCTTCCTTCTCTGAGCTGACCGCACAGCTGTCGGCTAATTGCCAGCTCCAATCTCTCCCCACAGTTACTCAGCTGTTGATGATATCCTGCTCATCAGTCGTGCCTACTTAAATTCTCCAGTCCAGAGGATCTCTGCCTTCATCTTGGTCAACATCACAGAAACTTTCTCCTGTGATCCTGTTCAAGACTTGCTTTGCTGACATCTGTTCTGGCTCCAGATCCTGCTTGCTGTTCCAAAACATTGATCCCTGACTTCTGGCTTGGCTGACTATCCATGGTTTGTGATTTAAGTGTGATTTAACTGTACTTCTGTCTCGGCCTGATTTCATGGTTTCTGACACTCCGTAATCAGCTGAATTGGATAAGCATTCTTGATCGTGAAACGATTGAGACCCCTATAATCAATACAAGGTCTCAGTTCACCACTCTTCTTCACAAAGAAGAAACCAGCACCCGCAGGAGACGGGGATTTGTGGATGAATCCTCAAAAAGTGTGTCTGCAACATACTCCTCCATGGGCTTATCCTCCGAGACTGACAAAAGGGTAAACCCGGCCCCGAGGGGGTATGGCAGCAGGTTGAAGGTCAATTGCGCAATCATATGGCCGATGTAGAGGCAAACTACCGGCTTGATCTTTGTCAAAGACATCGCTAAAATCGTGATACTCCTCCGGCAGGGAGGAGAGTGAAGAGGAGCACAGGACCTTAGCCACCTTCTGAAAACATGTCTTGCTGCATTGTGGCGACCAGGAAAGAACCTCTGCACAAAGCCAATCAAAAGAGGGGTTGTGCCTCTGTAACCAAGGATAGCCAATAACCCCCGGAAACGTAGGTGAGAAAATTACTTGGATTATCTCATGGTGAAGAGCCCCTACGGTCATGGACAATGGAACAGTCTCATGAGTCACATGAGCAGGCTGTAGAGGTCTCCCGTCAAGAGCCTCAATGGCAAGTGGAGTGGCACAAAGCTGCAGCGGAATCAAGTGCTTAGATACAAAGGCAGCATCAATGAATAGGCCTGCAGCCCCAGAGTCGATTAGAGCCTGTATCTCGACGGACTGCTCAGACCAAGAAACAATAACTGGGACCAGGGGCTTATGCTTCTGGACAACTGAGGATGAAACAACGCCACCTAAGGTGTGTCCGCTACAGGTCCTCAAGGTTTGGGCGTTCCCAGGATGGGTAGGACAAGATTTCAAAAAGTGACCAGCATGGCCACAATAAAGGCAAAATCTCTCCTTCCTCCTAAAGGTTCTCTCATCCACAGAGAGACGTGTGAAGCCCAAGTGCATGGGTTCACCGTCAACAACCGATTCGGTACCAGGAGGAATGAGAGGTGAGGGAGGCAAGGGTGGGACTGCAAGGCTCGGAGACAAATGTACAGGAGGCTTCCGCAAGCGCTCCTTAAAAGAGTCTTTCTCTGAGTCTGGCGTCTATGAGGATGGCAAACGTGATCAACTTCTCCAGTTCAGTGGGTATATCTCGGGCTGCTATCTCATCTTTAATACTATTCGAGAGACCATGAGAAAAAGCAGCCATGAGAGCCTCATTGTTCCAAGTAACCTCTGCTGCCAGAGTACAGAATTCAATGGCGTAATCGGCAACAGTTCTCGTACTCTGTTTGATGGACATGAGGCACTTGGCAGCAGAAGCGGAGCATGTGGGAACGTCAAATACCCTTTTAAAGCAAGCCACAAACTCTGGGTAACTCAATACAATGGGTTTTTGTGTCTCCCATAAAGGGTTTGCCCAGGCCAAGGCTCTCTCAGAAAGCAAACATATCACAAAACCTACTTTGCTTCTGTCCGTGGGAAATGCCTGGGGCAGCATCTCAAAGTATATCTCAACCTGGTTGAGAAACCCTCTGCATTGGACTGGATCGCCCCCAAATTGCTGGGGAAGCGGAGCAGAACCAGACATACCACTTATAGAGGTAATGCTCGAGGCAGGTGCCTGCACAGAGACTGGAGCAGCAGCAGGGACGGCCTGCAACACAGGTGTACCGAAGCAGCCACATTGGGAGATTCCAGGTGAGCCATGTGATTCAGGAGCGTCTGTAACACCATGGCAAACTGATTCATGCGGTGATCCTGCTCATCCAATCTGGAAAGAATATTACCAACAAGTGGATTGACTGCAACTTCTTAATTCATGGCCTTCGCCTACTTTCAGAAACCATGAATCAGACCGAGACCGAAGTGCAGCAAAATTCACATTCGTTTAATAATAATTGTAAAAGGTAAACAGAGCAAACGCAGCCAAAACATAGAGTTGGGTAACCAGAATGGATAGTCAGAGAAGCAAGGACGTCAGGGATAAGCGTACTTCGGGACAGACGAGGAAATCAGGAAATGGGAGAATCAGCGTAGTGGAACAGCAAGCAGGATCAGGAACCAGAAGGGACGTCAGCCAAGCAAGTCTTTCACAGGTACACAGGAGAGAGATTCTGATATATTGACCAGGCAAAGGCAGAGAGGATCTGGACTGAACAGCTTAAGTAGCCAGCAGGACTGACGAGCAGGATATCATCACCATGTGAGTCACTGCGGAAAGATTAGAGCTGGCAATTAACAGACAGCTGAGTGGCATGCTCTGAGAAGGAAGGGCTGAGTCCAGCCCTGACACAGGGACAATCAAGAACAAGCCAAGATTGGTAACTAGAATCAGAATTAAAACACACAGCAAGGAGCACACATAAGCCAAACACACAATATTGATCAGCAGGGCTGGCTTGCAGTGCACAGGTTAATATAGTGTTCCCTGATAGGGGCTGGGGTGGAGTCATGCTTTGAGGAGAGGTTACCTCAGCAGCCAGGTGAAGAGCGGCTTGTCTATTAAGCTGAACACATAGAGAGGTAAGCTGACAAACATTACTGCGGATCCATGACATTCTGGCCTAGCAGCCTGGGGCAATACAACACATGTCCACCCAGACAGCCTTCCAGGTGGTACAAACACCAATCACCTTACCTCACCCAATTAAATAGGCTCTCCCAGCAGGCCAAGGGACCCAAGAAGATCCCTGCCCATTGGCTGAGACATCCCATCTATTCCCAACCTGTCCTTGCAATGCCCTTGTCTTATCTAATGTAACCAGATACCCGGCCATCTAGTGGCAGAAGAGAGAAGTGCAGCAATTCCAGAATTAGGGTGGAATCAATTGATTTCCTATCAATTGGCCAAGGCAACTACACCTGGCAAGTAAATTTACTAGCAACCCTGCCTAAACATCAGGGTGCTACACAAAGTTCAGAGGTCAGCAGTGATGCAGAGTGTAGGGGTCATAAGAAAGTGATGCAGAGTTCAGGGATCAGTAGTGACACAGAATTTGGGGGTCAGCAGTAAGTGACGTGGAGTTCAAGAGTCAGCAGTAAATTACGTGAAGTTCAGGGATCAGTAATGATGCAGAGTGCAGAGATCAGTTGTAAGTGAAACAGAGTGCAGAGGTTTGTATTAGGTGAGAAAGATTTCAGGGATCAGTAATAAATGATGCAGAGGTCAGTGGTAAATAAAGCAAAGTTTGGAGACCAGTAGTGATGCAAAGAGCAGGGTTCAGTAGTAAGTGGCACAGAGTTCAGGGATCAGCAGGGCAGCCATCAGAAATTTTTGGGCCCCTTACACAGCTGTAGGCCTGCCCCCCCCCACCCCACCCCACCCGGCCTGACCACCAACATTCCCCAGGGCTTGCCCACGGGCCATTCCACCGAATCCACACACCGGCCACCTCACCTGTAAACACTCAGCCCTCCCCCTCATAATCCTGTATATGTCAGCCCCCCCCTCATTCCTGTACATATGCCAGCCCCTACCAAACCTGTATATATGCCAGCCCCCCTCACACCTGTATATATGTCAGCACCCCCCCCAAACCTGTATATATGCCCACACACACACCTGTATATATGTCAATAACTGGAAGTACGCTCACAGGGAATCTGGACATCCTGTGCCAAATGGTTAACCATTGGTCCCACCAATTCCACTCTTGGTCAAGGTTTCCCAGCACTGCCTGTACCACCTGGCTCCACCCATGGGTGCTACACAGCACCACCTGGTCCAACTGCGGTGGAGACACCCAAGTGTACAGTAAGTGCGTTTTTACCAACTGTTGCATTTCCAGTAAGATTTCTGTCATCTGTAAACCTCCCATGTCTAAACACCAGACCTTTCTAGGGTCTTTTCCCCTGTCCAAGACATGGAGAGGCTCATCCACTGCAGGTTGAGAGGGTGAGACATTTGAAGAGATCTCCACCTCCTTGGAGGTACCCATCATCACAGCCTGTTGCTCCCCTGGAGTGTTGTGAGACACATGTCTCACACTTATCCCTTCTGCACCAGTGTCAGTGAGCTGTTGCAGGTCATTACAAGTCACACTATCACTTTGACACTCAACATTATTTAACTGCGGGGCTGTGGACAACACATCTGCGATGCCAGTGCCCTGAACTATTTCTTCAGACTGGAGGGCAGCAACCTTTGCAGGGACCAACCACCGGCCGCTCTGCAATCCCCCTGTCTGGCATAGCAGTTGTGTCCGCACCCTTGTTACTTAAGCTAGCCTTACCCAGCATGGCTAGCAATTGTTTGGCCCAGCTGTCCCAGTCCTTTGTGGTTCCCTCATGGGCGTTCCACAGCGTTGCATCACCTGCTGTAGAAGGCCACACAGAAACCTGGGATTCATTAGCCACAACTTCACATTCGTCACTTCTATACATATCATTTTGTGACACCACACTTTTACCAATGTTGCATTGGGGTAATGCTTCGTCACCTAAAGCCAGATGCAATACACCATTTTGACCACCTTTCTCTGGTGGCGCTACGGACACACCCAGCTTTGCACACTCAGCTTTTGCAGGCTGAATCAATCCCTTGCCCACTGGGTTACACTTAGGGTTGTGGGGCTGCTCCCATACACTCTCACTGTGTGACTCAGTCATGACAATACAGAAAACACATTTTTTAACGTCATTATCACCAATAACATCAAATTGGCCAACACTATTGTCGGCATGATCATCAATATTCTCATTACATGGAGACATAGCTATTGCTTTTATGGGTTGTCTATGAGCCACCACAACCTCTGAGTGACTCTCTATAAAGGGGCAGTCTTACCTACTTGGGCAGCTCCATAGCTGATCTGGGAAACTCTCAGATCCGTCACTGCGGGCTTCTTGGAAATGTCCCTGGGCAACTCTGCAGCACCTGTCACTAGGGAACATGGCAGAAGGACAGTTTTGGTCACTCCTAGTTTAACTTCTCCAGCACTCTGCTGGATTATAGCAGGTACATGCCCCATGTCCTTTCCAGTCTTTAGCCCTGCGGCTAGTTGGGCTTTACGCTGTGCCTCCCCACAGCTCTGGGTAGCACACTGCAGGAAGTCTATGTCCATTGGTACTGTGGATCTCCCCAGTGGACATACTCTCCAGTCTTAGTCTAGTCTTACCAGTCTTACCAGTTCCTGCAGCTGGTGTAATAGAATTCACTTGAGTGTGTTGTCTCACAGGTGTGGTGTCTCCATAGGCTGACTCCCCCATGTGGCCATGGAGCACCACTGCAGCCTTTCTGGACCCACTGCGCCCACTCTAGGTAACACAAGATCCCTGTTGCTAGGGGTAACAGCAGACTTGCACTCCAAATCTGGTTGGCTATACCTCATGCAGGATTCAAGCTGATGTGCTCTCCTTTCTGGGCTTTCCCTAAGCGGCCATGACAGAAAACCTTGCGTTTCTCTGGATTTCCATAACCTAGGTCTTCCAGTGACACTTCTCCCATCCTGGAGCATTGCTGGCAGCCCATGATACGATGGAACTCTCCTCTAAGACGGATTTCCTCTTTAAATTTGCGGTAGTCATCCTGGTCCCCATCCATCAAATGGTAAACCGACCGGAACTCTATCCGTAATAAGCTTGCAGCTATTTTGGCCACCGGTCCCTAGGCCATTTTCTCTTTACAGCAACTTTTTCAAATCTTACCAGGAAGTCCCCAACCTCATCTGTAGGCAACATGGGTTGCATATAGTCAGAGGCCAAGATCTCAGCCCCTTGCACTGCACCCCACTTTTTGCGGTTCTGCTTGAACCATTCGTTCACTGACTCACACATCACTAGGCCTTCTGGAGTGGCCCTCCTAGGTGGAGACATCGTCTCAGGCCATGCTGAGCTCACTTCTCGGCACCTCCTCCATGACTGGTTCTCACTAGTTGCCATGGGATACCACTTCTGAGGACACCGTTGGTCACAATCATTAGTAGGTGAGTTCCAGAATTCATCAATCTCCCGTCCAGCTTGGTTATTCCATGAACATTCCTGTGACAAGGGGCACTGGGCAACAGCATGTCCCCACTCACAACAACGCATGCAGAGCAGAGGCATTCCAATTCCATTACACACAAAAAAGTGTATACAGTGTGTATGTATATATATTGTGATAGTGTGGTACCCCACCAGTGTATGGGTCCAGGATTCTCTACCAGGCAGGTTGAGGGGCTCCAGTGTATATGCCTGTTTGGGAGGAAACTGGCTTTTCAGTTTCCTCATTATTTAGTAAAGTCTACTTTGGGACCTTGAGCCCGGGGATTTCTTAGAGAGGATGAAAAGTCCTGAGTTCGGGTTTTGAGACTCACCAACATACTGATTGTTCAGGTGTGTGTGGGCCTGACAGTAGAGTCAGGACCATGGTTCTGGGCTCCACCCTCCAGAAGAGTCCAGGCTTGCAAGGGAGAACCTAGAGACCCAAGCCTGAGTGTCAGAGCAGCAAGTGGCTGGTATCTATATGGACTGACAAGGGAATGGTCTGTGGGAAACAGACAAAGGCCTGAAGTGGAAGGCCTGATCCGAATGGCTCTATGTACAGTATAAGCCAGTCGGCTCGGTAATTTCCGTTTGTGATTATTACTGTTAACTTGAAACCCCTGCGTGGGAATACTGGATGGACTGTTAATTTCTTTTTGTTTAATAAAAGTGGGCCAAACAGCCCTTAAATAGCACAACTGGCGTGGACTCCGCTCACTGGTAAGCGCTACACTTGAGCTAAACAACCTCCAACTTTCCAATATATATATATATATATATACACATATAAACACACACCGTTATGCTCATAAGTTTACATATCCTGACAGAAAATATGATTTCTTGGCCATTTTTTAGAGAATATGAATGATAACACAAAGACTTTTCTTTCACTCATGGTTAGTGTTTGGCTGAAGCCATTTATTATCAATCAACTGTGTTTACTTTTTACTTTACAGAAACTACCCAAATGACCCTGATCAAAAGTTTACATACAATTGGCCTGATAACATGCACACAAGTTGACACAAAGGGGCTCAAATGGCTATTAAAGGTAACCATCCTCACCTGTGATCTGTTTTCTTGTAATTAGTGTGTGTGTATAAGCCTCGGTTCACACCAGAGGCGGCACGACTTGCAGGTCGCCTCACCGAGGCAACCTGCACACGACTGCCCGGGCGACTTGCAAAACGACTTCTGTATAGAAGTCTATGCAAGTCGCCCCAAGTCGCCCCCAAAGTCGTACAGGAACCTTTTTCTAAGTCGGAGCGACTTGCGTCGCTCCCCTTAGAACGGTTCCATAGCACAGAACGGGAGGCGACTAGGTCGCCTGACAAGTCGTCCCTGTGTGAACCGAGCCTAAAAGGTCAATGAGTTTCTGGACTCCTGACAGCCCCTTGCATCTTTCAATCAGTGCTGCACTGACATTTCTGGATTCTGAGTCATGGGGAAAGCAGAAGAATTGTCCAAGGATCTGCTGGAAAAGGTAGTTGAACTGTATAAAACAGGAAAGGGATATAAAAAGATATCCAAGGAACTGAGAATGCCAATCAGCAGTGTTCAAACTCTAATCAAGAAGTGGAAAATGAGGGGTTCTGTTGAAACCAAACCACGGTCAGGTAGACCAACTCAAATTTCAGCCACAACTGCCAGGAAAATGGTTCGGGATGTAAAGAAAAACCCACAAATAACTTCAGGTTAAATACAGGACTCTCTGAAAACATGTGGTGCGCCTGTTTCAAGATGCACAATAATGAGATACTTGAAGAAAGATGTGCTGAATAGTCGAGTTGCCAAAAGAAAACCATTACTACGCAAATGCCACAAAGTATCCCACTTACAATACCCCAAACAGCACAGAGACAAGCCTCAAACCTTCTGGCACTAAGTCATTTGGAGTGATGAGACCAAAATTGAGCTTTTTGGCCACAACCATAAACGCCTGGAGAGGACTCAACAAGGCCTATAATGACAGGTACACTATTCCTACTGTGAAACACGGAGGTGGATCGATGATGTTTTGGGGATGTGTGAGCTACAAAGGCACAGGAAATTTGGTCAAAATTGATGGCAAGATGAATGCAGTATGTTATCAAAAAATACTGGAGGAACATTTGCATTCATCAGCCAGGAAGCTGCGCATGGGACGTACTTGGACATATATATATATATATATTTTTTTTTCCCCTTTCCCGCCCCTTTTTGACATAGAATTTTCAATTCCACCATTCCCTTAGTGCCAAAGTGGAGCCAGTTTTAAAGGAGAAGCACGGCTAAAGCCCCTGTGGTCCTATTTCTTCTTTGAGTTACAGGAGTGCACTTAGCTCTGCACTCCTGTGACCTATATTCAACCTACAGCAGGCTAAAGCCCGCTGTCCGCTGACATCGCTGAGCTGGCACAGGCTCTGGAGGGATCCCAACTTTAATGTCTGTATCCACCCAGATGCCTGACCAGCAGCTGGCTTAGTCTCTAAGCACACTGCTGAGAGCCTGAGCCAACAAATCCCACTCCCTTCACACTCTGCGCTCAAGTGAGTGCTGGAGGGGCAGAGCAGAGAGGTTCACTGGTTCACTGCCCACTGAAGACTGAGAACTGAGTGATCAGTGGTCTTTGATGGTTCCGTTCTCAACCTTAGAGGTGGCAGGGGACAGATGCAGCATCAGATTGATGCTGCATCCACTTAGGTGAGTATGCGTGTTTGTTCTTTTGAAAAGCCATACTTCTCTTTTTAAGAGGTGCACAATAGAGAGTTTTGTGCCTAACATAGAGTAGGTGAGAGTGTTGAATCGTACCTGTAAGTCCAATATAATAAAAATATTTATAGCACAGGTTATGCAAAATGTTAACCATTAGTGAGAAAACTCTGATAAAGCTGCTATTTGTTGCAATTTAGATAAGGTTTTATGGCAGGCTTTTCAATAAACACTTGTCTATTCAGGACATACTGTATAATGTGCAATACCTGTATTATATGGACGGATTCAATCTAGGTGAGTTCTCTGAGTGTAACCTCCAGCCCATCAAATCATGTCTGAGGGTTTGTACACACCAAGACAAATGCATCAATGGACGTTTCATTGACATACATTTTATGTGTTTTGCATTGCATAATAAAATGCTCCCAAATGCAGGTCAAAGCACTGTCAACATGGAATGCAAGACTCCTTGCCAAAATAATCTACTAGGGCCCATTGTTATAAAAAATTCCCATAACCACTTCAAGTGAGTGTATAGAAAGACAAAACTTTTTTTAGAGTAGAGAATGGTTAAAGAGGAAGTAAACTTCCTCTGCAAACCTCTACTGTATAGGTAAGCCTATAATAAGGCTTATCTATAGGTATTGACAATATCTCCTAAACCTGTACAGTTTAGGAGATATTTCCAGTGCATGCAGCCAGTGACATCACTGGCGCATGCGCTCTGAAGGAACAACCCACGTGTGCCATTTCTTCTGAGCCCGTGCCGTGAACGGCGGCTGCCACACGCATGTGCGGGAGTGACATCATCATGGCCCGGCCAAACACAGTGCCGGAGCCCGCAAACCCGGTAGAAGGTCTGGGGAAGGTGTCGGCCGTGACAGCAGTGTGCGGGACACCTGCAAAATCTTTGTTTTAAGGTGAGTATTTCATAATGAGCTCGTTTGCGCTGCATACGAGCTCATTGTGCTCATTTTTTTTTGGGGGGGGGGATTTTTTTCAGAGGTTTACAACCTCTTTAAGACTGCTGCTGTCTGTTTTGCTTCTTTTTTTTCATCGGTGCCCATCAGAAAGATTTCTGATCTCTTCCTGTTCCAGAGACCCAGCAAAACATAACAGGAGATCTTTCCAAGGAGAGTGGATGTCCCATCAAAGACAGCAGAATGGGTTTACCCAGTGGAAGATTTTCCTTCAACTTCTGTTCCTGGGACAACACAATAAGAAACATCAATAAGAACCTGACAGAGATTCCAAACCCTTCATATTCTATCCAACACTAAAGAAAAAGTATGGGCTTTACAAACACTTTAAAGTGCATTTAAACCCTAACACTTTAACCAAATATGGTGTTGTGAATATTTTCGTAATATCAAAATGTCAGCAGAACAGGTTTACCCATTGGAAGATTTTTCCTCAAGTGTTATTTCTGGGACATTTTGGAATTTCCATAATTTTTTGTACCTTAGACAATGCCCTCAGGACAGAAAGTGAGGGTAAATCTCCCCAATGGGGACACAGATAGCAATAAGAACCTGCCAGAGGTTCCAAACCTTTCACATTCTTTTCAACACAAAAAAGGTTTGGAATTTTCAACAGTCCGTTCTCTTTTGCCGGTCTGAGGCATTTGGTCCTTTCAGCAACTCAGAAAATCGCATCAAATACCAGACTCTGAAAGATTTTACTATCTGCAGATTCATCACCTACTTCAATCTCTAACTAGAAATCACGACTGGTCTGCTCCTCAGATGGTGTTTGAGTCTAGGTCTCACTCTAATTCAAAATCAATGGCTTGGTTTCTTTGATATACCCTTCTATTCTGGGTAATACTAATGCTGAGACTCCTATCTATTGTTCGCGGTGGGAACAAGACCTTGCAACTCCTAAGCCCCCTGAGGATTGGAACAAGATATGGGAGACATTCCACAAATCAGCTCGTAACGTGCTGGCAACTGAGAACTCCTGTAAGGTTGTGTCCTGGTGGTAGTACACGCCAGCAAGAATTGCCTGATGTCTTCCAGTCTAGTTGCTTCCGGGGGTGTTTGGACCTGGGTGGCATGAAGTATATTTGGTGGACCCATCCAAAGGTTATTAGGTTGTGGATTTGGGTGTTCATGATGGTCAATACGATCCTCTATGTTAACTTGCAGGAAAATCCATGGGAAGCTCTCCTGCACCAAAAGATACCCATCGGGAGCGTATATTAATCACGCATATATTTATGGCTACTAAACAAACCATAGTGAGAGCGTGGAAAATGCCATTGCTTAGGTTTGAAGAGGTGAAGAGTAGGATACAGGGTATAATTATAAACAAGAAGCTGATGACGGTTCTTAATGATACACATGACCGATTTCTCTACACTTGGCAACCCTGGCTGGACCACATTGCATTCTCTCCACTCACATCTCGCTTTTTGTATATTTGAAAGGTTGAGCTGAGTCTAGTGAGCATTTGATAGGCCTCTGGGAGAGGGAGTATGACAGGGATTTTCCTCCCTCCTCCCCCCTTCTCTCTACTGTCCCCTTCCCTCATTCCCCTTTTCTCCTTCCCCTCTTTTTCCTTTCTTCTTTCTTTCTTTTCCTGTCCTCAGTTTCCTTCCCTCCTGGATTTTTCTTTCTTTGCTCTTACTTGCAGTGAATACTGTACATTCTAATTTTTTATAGAGAATGACGACGGGATAAGTTGCAAATAATTCTCACTTTGGGGATCATTCTTAGATTTAAGAGGGCACAAGCTTTCGTGGAAGGGTACTTCCTCAGTCTTCTCATGATACCACTCTATCATCTCTTAACTGGGTAACTCCTGCTCAACTTGATGATGTTCCCTCTCCACCATTTTCTTTACTTATTCCGCTTGGCTTACTTTGTTTTTATATTTCTTGAAATGACTGATTATTATGTCTTTAAACGTCATTGGTATTGAGAGAGAGCCCTGTATTGGGTGATGTTACTTAATCTTGCTGTTTGGAAAACTGGACAGAACTGGCGATTCAAGTTTCATGTCATACTGTACACTGTCTATAAGCTTTGCCTTAACTCTTTCAATAAACAGAAAGTGAAAGACAAAAAGTGAGCTTTACAAAAACTTTAACACGCATTTAAACCCAAACAAACCCAAACACTTAATCCAGATGTAGCACCCTGGTGTTTAGGCAGGGTTGCTAACCAATTTAGTTTGCCAGGTAGTAATTGCCCTGGCTAATTGTTAGGAGATCCACTGATTTCCCCTAATTCTGGAATTGCTGCACTTTCCTCTTCTGTCACTAGGTGGCATTGTAGCTGGACAAGGACATAGCAAGGACAGATTATGAATGGATGGGGTGTCCCATCCAATGGGCGAAGGGTTTCTTTAAGCCCCTTGTCCTGCTTGGAGAGCCTATTTATTTGAGTGAAGTCAAGTGACTGTCTGTCAAGCGGCTGTCTGGGTGGACATGTGTTATGTCACCCCGGGCTGCTAGGCCAAAAGCCTGATGCCTATCCCGGGGACACCTGGCTGCTAGACTGCCTGGAGTCCAACTGAGTTGAGAAAGTTCCACCGAAAGGGCAACCAGTTGTGGTCGGAGGTAGAGGGGAAGCCGTCACCACTAAGGGAAATCTACCTTGTTAACGGAGACTACTGTGAGTAAGCTGAAGCAAGTACCTGAGCAGTCTTCTCACCAGCCGGGGACGGTGAAGAAGTGGGAGAGCATCCACAAGTGCCAAACCAGGGACCCAGCAGGATAGCGGGGGTGAAACTTGAGGAATATACAGCGGGATAGCTGTGGAAGAGCGCAGGGGATCCAGTGACGACTGTGATCTGGAAGTCTAGTGAGAGACTGGGAGCTCAGAGAGTGAAGATCTACAGTGGGATAATGTGAGATAAGTAAAAGGACTGTTCTGTGTCACCAAGAGTTATGTACAACTATTGTTAGTGACTGTTGCAAGATTAGTTGCCATAGGAGACAGCGGTTTATTCCTATACAGAAGTGTTATCTGGCTGGAGGTCCTCCATTGTATAGCTGTTTACCCTTTAGAAGTCTCGGAGTCTGCTAATTGCATCTACTCAAGGGTGTCCTGTCTCCAACCCTCTCTCCCCCAGTTCTGTTAAGAGACAATAAATCTCTTGTTTGCATTCAAAAAGTGACTTGCGCCCATTATTCTTCTTGCATCACACCCACCATGCCTGGTAACCCACTCTACAAGGAAGGATGTCAGCTCTCTCTAACCCATGAGGTCACCATTAGGCCTTTGGGGCCCTGGGACCTTGCTACACAAATATGATGTTGCAAATATTTTCATATCAAAAAGTTAAATCCTTTTAACTACATGGCAATTTCTGTTTGTGAATTAACAGGAAGCTCTGTACAAAGCTATTCCTGTCCATTCATTCTGTGCAGCTAAGGGCTGCAGAGATGGAGATTAAGAGCCGTGTCTTCAATCTCCTTTTTCTGTCTCAAAGGCGAAACATAAGAGGTCTGTTTAGACTCCTGATATTTGACCAAAGCCTCCCAACAGGGCTTCTAAAAAAATGGTAAAAATATTAATAAAAAAAAAATGGTAAAAATAATAATAAATAATCAAATTACAAAAATAAAAAAACACTGACCCCATCCACTGTCCTATTGACAAAGTCCACTGCACTACTATCCACATCCACTGCCATACTGACACCGTCCGCTGCTCTACTGACCGACACCATTCACAGTCCTACTGATACCAGTGGCGGAATTACCAGGGTTGCAAAAGTCGCACTTGTGACCGGGCCCTGGTGTTCTGCCACTGTGGGGGGAGGGGGGGCAAGATGACAGAAAGGGGACCTGCTGCAGAACATGTGAAAGGGTCCTGCTGGACCGTAATAAAGGGCCCTGCAACAGGAGTAAAGGACCCCAGATCCAGAGGGAAAGGTCCCAGCTGGGGGCAAGGGGAGCCCTTAAAGGTTTGTTGCACCGGGGAGGGGGTAGGACACCTGAAGGTTGTATTTAGGCCTCTGGTCTACATAGGGTTGCCATCTCATCCCTCTAAACACGAACACATATGAATTACACAGGTTCTGAGGCTAATTAAATGCAGATAAGGCAACAAGTGAGTTTAATTACCACCTTAATCAGCCTTAATCAGCCACAGAACCTGTGTAATTAATATATGTTTGGGTTTAAAGGGATGAGGTGGCAACTCTAGGTCTACAATGTGTGTAAAACACATCTAAAACACACCACCTTTTATCTTGCAGTTAGCTACAACAAACCCGTTAGTGGAGAAAATGAATACAACTTCTTTATTCAACCACTAATTTACCTGCAGTAGGCCTTAAATATCCCTGAATACCTCCTTCATCCAATTCTCTCGTCAACTCATTTTTTTTTTACAGTTTTTATTTTAAATTATCGTATGATAACTTGTGGCAGCATCATAAGTAATGACAAACGTATTGCAGAATTCATAGGCCCATAGCTGAACTGTAACAATTGCTCTGGTTTATATAGGGTTAACAGCTGAACTGGTTAAACTTGCTTGCAGACATGTATCAGGTGACAAGTGAGCAAATCAGACTGCCAGTTTGACATTTTTGTTTGTATATCTGTGACTTCTTCTCCTTTCATCCTTGGCAGCCAACTGAGACAGGACTGTGACATATATAACAATTGAGATGAGACAGATTTTGGCCTTGTGTATATATATATATATATATTTAAGTGTATATTCATCTCAATTGGGATGCAGCAGCTGTATGAACACAGCCACTTCTCCTAATTTGACATCCGTGCGATTGCATATGGGTGTATGTCCCCAAACTCACAATGCATTCGGGGACACACACTTACATCGATGTCAAATTGGGAGCAGCAGCTGTGTTCGTGCAGCTGCTGCGTCCCAAATGATATGAATGGGACTGCCTACACATGGATGCACAGAAAAAAAAACGTGCACCCCATGCAGGCAAATGTAGGCCCTCGCACGGGTGTATGTGCGTAAATATCCCCCACGTGATAGCGGCTTTTCACTCCAGATAAACACACAACTACGGTAGGTTTATGAATTTATGAATCAAGCTGCAATATTATAATTACTCTGTCTCATGCCTCCTATTCAGCATAGCCTTGCTGTGCAACAGAATTGATCATGGTGACTTTTCTAAAGTCCATGTATTTTGTTTACATTGTAAGAACATTAACATGATTATAAACTATCACCTTGTAAAAAAGCCCATTCAGTTTAAAATTGAAACAAAAGGAAAAACATTTGTGTATAGATATAAAAAAAAAAAAAAAACATTATAAATTCCTTTTGTCACCCTTTTCTATAAGTGATCACATTCCCTCCGTTCTCAGCTGCATAAGAGCTGGGGGAGGAGAAACAACCGCGCACTTCTCAGGGAATGGCTGTGTGTGGGGGGGGGGGCATGTCAGGACAAGTCTGCTCATTGGAGGAGAGCACACTGAGTTACCAACATAGCTAGAGAACTGACCACGGTGCGTTCCCATGCTTAGTGCAGTCAGTTTTTAACAGGAAAGCAAAGGGACTTCAGGAACAAAGGGAGTAATACAAAGAGAACAGGATATTTTTCATACAAGTACATGGTCCAGCAGGCACATATCAGGAATATGAAATGCTGGGGTAACAAACACTTTAAAGCCCAACTTCAGGCTTAAGATAAAAATATCCTTGCAGTGGTCCCCCTCTCTACATTGCAAGGGTTAAATGTTCGTTTTTGCCTAGGGGTAACGTAAGCTTCATTTAACATAGACTGAAAAAACTGCAAACGACTGATTCAAAGTCACTCCCAGAAACATTTTGGATTAGAAAGTCGGCATTTAGAAAGTGTCCAAACCCAAAAACAAAAATGTAATATATTGCAGCATACCAATCCGTTCTCAACTCCTGTCCTCAGGACCCACTAACAGGCCAGGTTTTATGTATTACCTTGGGGAGATGCAGACTAGAATACTGCAATCACTGAGCAGCAAATTATATCACCTGTGATGTATTTCAGTTATCCTGCAAACCTGGTCTGTGAAGCCTCGTACACACGATCGGATTTTCTGCCAACAAAACCGTGGACTTTTGTCCGAAGGGTGTTGGCCCAAACTTGTCTTGCATACACACGGCACACAATTGTTGGCCAACAAATAGGAACGTAGTGACGTACTACTTCGTTTTTCCAGCTCTTTAGCGCCACCCTTTGGGCTCCTTGTGCTAATTTCGTGTTAGTAGAAGTTTGGTGAGTGTTGATTTGCGCTTTTCATTTCAGTTAGTTTTTGAATGGCCGTTCGTCAACCAGACATGTTGCGGAACGTGTTATCTTCTGTACCACATCGGCAGTCTCTGACCGTCTCCTGTAGTATGTCTGCAGTCTCTGACTGCCTCCTGTAGTATGTCTGCAGTCTCTGACCGTCTCCTGTAGTATGTCTGCAGTCTCTGACCGTCTCCTGTAGTATGTCTGCAGTCTCTGACTGTCTCCTATATTATATCTCCAGTCTCTGACCATCTCCTGTACTATATCTGCAGTCTCTGACCATCTCCTGTAATATGTCCACATTCTGTGACCATCTCCTGTAATATTTCCGCATTCTCTGACCATCTCTTGTAACATGTCTGCAGTCTCTGACCATCTTTTGCATTATGTCTTCAGTCTCTGACCATCTCCTGTAGTATGTCTGCAGTCTCTGACCATCTCCTGTAGTATGTCTGCAGTCTCTGACCATCTCCTGTAGTATGTCTGCAGTCTCTGACCATCTCCTGTACTATATCTGCAGTCTCTGACCATCTCCTGTATTATATCTCCAGTCTCTGACCTTCTCCTGTACTATGTCTGCAGTCTCTGACCATCTCCTCTATTATATCTCCAGTCTCTGACCATCTCCTGTAATATGTCCGCGTTCTCTGACCATCTCTTGTAACATGTCTGCAGTCTCTGACCATCTCCTGTAGTATGTCTGCAGTCTCTGACCATCTCCTGTATTATATCTCCAGTCTCTGATCATCTCCTGTACTATGTCTGCAGTCTCTGACCATCTCCTGTATTATATCTCCAGTCTCTGACCATCTCCTGTACTATGTCTGCAGTCTCTGACCATCTCCTGTAATATGTCCACATTCTGTGACCATCTCCTGTAATATTTCCGCATTCTCTGACCATCTCTTGTAACATGTCTGCAGTCTCTGACCATCTTTTGTATTATGTCTTCAGTCTCTGACCATCTCCTGTAGTATGTCTGCAGTCTCTGACCATCTCCTGTAGTATGTCTGCAGTCTCTGACCATCTCCTGTACTATATCTGCAGTCTCTGACCATCTCCTGTATTATATCTCCAGTCTCTGACCATCTCCTGTACTATGTCTGCAGTCTCTGACCATCTCCTCTATTATATCTCCAGTCTCTGACCATCTCCTGTAATATGTCCGCATTCTGTGACCATCTCCTGTAATATGTCCGCGTTCTCTGACCATCTCTTGTAACATGTCTGCAGTCTCTGACCATCTCCTGTAGTATATCTGCAGTCTCTGACCATCTCCTGTATTATATCTCCAGTCTCTGATCATCTCCTGTACTATGTCTGCAGTCTCTGACCATCTCCTGTATTATATCTCCAGTCTCTGACCATCTCCTGTACTATGTCTGCAGTCTCTGACCATCTCCTGTATTATATTTCCAGTCTCTGACCATCTCCTGTAATATGTCCGCATTCTATGACCATCTCCTGTAATATGTCCGCATTCTCTGACCATCTCTTGTAACATGTCTGCAGTCTCTGACCATCTCTTGTAACATGTCTGCAGTCTCTGACCATCTCTTGTAACATGTCTGCAGTCTCTGACCATCTCCTGTAGTATGTCTGCAGTCTCCGACCATCTCTTGTATAATGTCTGCAGTCTCTGACTATCTCTTGTATCATGTCTACAATCTCTGACCATCTCTTGTATTATGTCTGCAGTCTCTGACCATCTCCTGTAGTATGTCTGCAGTCTCTGACCATCTCCTGTATTATATCTCCAGTCTCTGACCATCTCCTGTACTATGTCTGCAGTCTCTGACCATCTCCTGTATTATATCTCCAGTCTCTGACCATCTCCTGTATTATGTCTGCAGT
Source organism: Aquarana catesbeiana (assembly GCF_042186555.1). Lineage (NCBI taxonomy): Eukaryota > Metazoa > Chordata > Amphibia > Anura > Ranidae > Aquarana > Aquarana catesbeiana. The sequence continues at coordinate 99,327,947 of NC_133331.1, forward strand.
CTCCGACCATCTCATGTAACATATCTGCAGTCTCTGACCATCTCCTGTATTATATCTCCAGTCTCTGACCATCTCCTGTACTATGTCTGCAGTCTCTGACCATCTCCTGTATTATATCTCCAGTCTCTGACCATCTCCTGTATTATGTCTGCAGTCTCTGACCATCTCATGTAACATCTCTGCAGTCTCTGATCATCTCTTGTATCATGTCTGCAGTCTCTGACCATCTCTTGTATTATGTCTGCAGTCTCTGACCATCTCCTGTATTATATCTCCAGTCTCTGACCATCTCCTCTAGTATGTCTGCAGTCTCTGACCATCTCATGTAACATGTCTGCAGTCTCTGATCATCTCTTGTATCATGTCTGCAGTCTCTGACCATCTCTTGTATTATGTCTGCAGTCTCTGATCATCTCCTGTACCATGTCTGCAGTCTCTGACCATCTCTTGTATTATGTCTGCAGTCTCTGACCATCTCTTGTATTATATCTCCAGTCTCTGACCATCTCCTGTAGTATGTCTGCAGTCTCTGACCATCTCATGTAACATGTCTGCAGTCTCTGATCATCTCTAGTATCATGTCTGCAGTCTCTGACCATCTCCTGTATTATGTCTGCAGTCTCTGACCATCTCCTGTAGTATGTCTGCAGTCTCTGACCATCTCCTGTACCATGTCTGCAGTCTCTGACCATCTCCTGTAGTATGTCTGCAGTCTCTGACCATCTCCTGTACCATGTCTACAGTCTCTGACCATCTCTTGTAACATGTCTGCAGTCTCTGACCATCTCCTGTACTATGTCTGGGGGCTCTTTCTAACAGACTCTCTAACAGAAGCCCTCTCTGTGTGCATCAGCGAGACTCCCCTCCAGGTCTCATTAGTGTACGCTCTTCCTGTATTTTCTTTATTGTTAAAAGATCATGGGAGGATCCCAGGGTAACAAAGACTTCTTAGGGGAACATCTCTGTGTTTGAGTCGTTGCCATAGAAAAATTTGTAAAGGGGACGGGTTGGTAAGATGACCACTCCCACGTGGGGGCGCCATAAATATTTCTGCACCCAGGCGTCTGTGACCCTAGGATCAGCACTGCATGTGGTGGCTGTATTTGTTTTATTTTTTTAGGGGCTTTTTCCCTTTATTTTCACCTGGTGATCCAGCCAGTAGCACATCCACATAGTCTGCACATCCAGCTTTTGTTTGTACGAAAAATCGGAATCGGCTGTCGAAAGCACCGTACTAATGAACTGATCGTTCATCAGACTTAAAGGGCTTGTAAAATCTTGTGTTTGTTCACCTTAATGCATCCTATGCATTAAGGTGAAAAAACTTCTGTCAGTGACCGGCCCCCCAGCCCCCCCGTTTTACTCACCTGAGCCCCGTAATTCCCACGCCGGAGATGCGCTCTTCCCCTCTGCCTGATGTCTTGACTCTTGATTGTATAGATTGATAGCAGCGCAACCATTGGCTCCCGCTGCTGTCAATCAAATCCAATGACGCGGGAGCCGGGGGGTGGGGCCAAGTTCGGCGTTCTGCGTCTATGGACGCCAAATGCTGGACTGGGGAGCGCGCCCGCAAGGTAACCCCCTCGTATAACCTTCTCCTAGGGGGTTATACGATGCAGGGAGGAGCTACCAGTGCCACTGGGGGACCCCAGAAGTCGAGGATAGGGGCCACTCTGTGCAAAACTAACTGCACAATGGAGGTATGACATGTTTGTTATTTAAAAAAAAAACACAAAAAAAAAAAAAAAATAATTACAATCACTTTAAATGTTAGATAAACTCCAGCTAACAGTTTATAGACAGTTACAACAATGTTTATTGTCTTTTAGGATAAAGGTTTTACATAAATGAATAAAAGTTGATCATTGTAAGCACCCCTGTCAGTAGTAAATGGTTTGTCTTAACCGTCTAACTGCTACTTTGTCTGGACAGCTTAAAGTAGAACTATAGGCACAAAAAAAATTCATTTTAGATAAAGCATGAGTTATAACCCTTGTCAGATTTTTTTTTTGCCATCTGTGTCCCATTATGGAGATTTCCCTTCACTTCCTGTCCCATTGCCAAACAGGAAGTGAGAGAAAATCCCTGCAAATTAATTCCTTGGGGACTCCTTGGGGACTCCGGGGACGACCTAAAATTTGGGAGTTACTTTCACTTTCACTTTCACTTTCAATGATAATTGTAAACAGGACAAATAAAGAAGGTGTAGCTTCTTAATGGGGGTACGGACAGCAATAAAGACTGAAATATGCTCTAATCCCTCTCCACTCTATCCAAAACTAAAAAAAAGTTTTGCATTTAGTTATACTTAAATCTGTTATAGGAAACTGAAATAATAAAAAAAACAAAAATAACAGACTTACTGGCTTACCAGGTTAAAATAAATGCAAAAAGCCTAAAAAAAGGGAAACAAATGCAGTCACCACATTTTAGAATTGGTTAGCTCCAATTTAATACATTTTGTTTTGAGGTTAAATACTGCTTTAAATGAGCCTGCATTTGTTTTCTTTTTTTCAGCCTTATTTTTTAACCTAGTAAACCCACGAAGAGCACATTTCCTGTCCCTGGGAGGCTACAGTTATGGCTCCACTGTATCCATGGATGGAGCCATGGTTGCCAACTAGGCTGGACTACCAATATGTCTGCCTTTTGTTACTCTCCATTGCATAAGGTCTGATAAGACTAGTAGTTTAAATAAAAAGATAACCTTTTTGTCTTCAGTTCATCTCACAGAAAATGACAAGGACACTGCACGTCTGGCAAAATTAAGGCAGGCCATACACGGTGCAAATTCCTTTCCTGCAGCCACAGGTTGCAGGAAAAAAAAATGTGCATGATTCCCCCATCAGCACAGACAGCCCTGACAGGGGAATCTGTCCCCACCAGGAAAAGACAGTGATTATTGCTAGAGGCTATAGCAGCCGCTTGCGATAGTCGAAAGTGAATTTGGCAGGCTGGTTGTACCCAAGTTCAAATTTCAGCCTGTTCCTGTTGAATGAGCCAAGACTTGAACTGTGTATGGCCAGCAGGGCTGCTGTAACAAATCATGGGATCCACTACAGCCTTCCAGAGCCCCTATCTGGGGCTTAGGGGAACTATCAGAGGCCCAAACAGACCCCTGATGTCTTCCTTTGAGACAGAGAAAGAGACTGAAGTCATAAATTCCTCAACCCCTTTCTCTGCAGCCTCAGCTGCACTGCAGATAAGCAGGAAGCACTGTGTGCAGAGGCTTCCTGTTCATTCACAAGCTGAAGCATAGTAAACGCAGTGTACTATGCTTCCGTTATAAATGAACACAGGAGACGGAGGGGGAAGGGGCGCAGATACTGAAACCGATCCCTCTTTGGCTCCCCCTGCAGCAGCTGGAAGGAGGGAGAGGAGGAGAAATGGGTTGTGTTGCAGGGGAGCCACAGGGGGATCGGTTTCAGTGATAAGGCAGTACAGCTGGCATTCCTGCTTGTCAGGTGCCCAGGCTCCTCCATTTGAAATGATGGGGCCTGGACCCCGTACAGGTGGGCTGGCTGTACTACATCAGTGGCCCTGATGGTTGGCCTAACAGGTATTTTCTTCACATGCTGTAAATGGTTTAAGACTGTAAAAATAAAATTTATGGAGCCACGGCATCAAAAGACTGGTAAGCTACAATATATCACATTCTTGTTCTTGGGTTTAGTTATGTTATGTTGTTTTCTTCTGTATCTTGTACATGCAAAAGAAAACAAAAAGGTTTACTTTTTTTGCCATCCACAACTCATAGTTCCCTTCACTCTCCCCAACACTCTGTTCACCCGCAAGAGGGAGGAGAAAGCCTGATATGATGAGTTCGGCAGATCATAGAACACACAGAAGGATTTCTGATGAAGCCCAATATGAAGGCCTGTGTTGACCAGCTTTGGGCAGTTTGAGATGCTTTTGACTTCATTAATTAGTGTAGTTGACCTGCTGTTGACCTACTGCTTGTATTTGACCTCTGAACTGGCATCAATGTGCTCCAAGCTGCTTCTGCATAGCCACTGGCTTGTATGGGGAAGAAAGAAGTTCTGCAATGAACAGAAGTCCATTGACACGAGCCATAGGCCCCATTCACAGGTGAGGAGAACGTCAAAGTCGTAAAAAGGCTAAAGTCCAGAAGCCTATCCAAAAATACTATCCATTTAAAATATAAGTCCAGGACCTTATGCAGGGGCAATAGATTGAAAGTAAATAAGAAAAAACTGTTAACTTCCAATTGCTTCTATTGCATACGTTTGAACTGTCCTGAATGTTCTCTGAAGAAAACAAATACAGTGCCTTGCAAAAGTTTTTATACCCCTTGAAATTTTCCACATTTTGTCATGTTACAACCAAAAACATAAATGTGTTTTATTGAGATTTTATGTGATAGACAGTGATGGCGAACCTTGGCACCCCAGATGTTTTGAAACTACATTTCCCATGATGCTCATGCACTCTGCAGTTTAGTTGAGCATCATGGGAAATGTAGTTTCAAAACATCTGGGGTGCCAAGCTTCGCCATCACTGTGATAGACCAACACAAAGTGGCACATAATTTGGAAGTGGAAGGAAAATGATAAATGGTTTTCAAACTTTTTTACAAATAAATATCTGAAAAGTGTTGCGTGCATTTGTATTCAGCCCCCCTGAGTCAATACTTTGTAGAACCACCTTTCACTTCAATTTTAGCTGCAAGTCTTTTTGGTATGTCTCTTCCAGAGTGACATTTTTGCCCATTCTTCTTTGCAAAATAGCTCAAGCTCTGTCAGATTGGATGGAAAGCGTCTGTGAACAGCAAGTCTTGCCACAGATTCTCAATTGGATTTAGGTCTGGACTTTGATTGAGCCATTCTAACACATGAATATGCTTCGATTTAAACCATTCCATTGTAGCACTGGCTATATGTTTAGGGTCGTTGTCCTGCTGGAAGGGGAACCTCCGCCCCAGTCCCAAGTTTTTTGCAGAGGTTTTCTTCTAAGATTGCCCTGTATTTGGCTCCATCCATCTTTCCATCAACTCTGACCAACTTCCCTGTCCCTGCTGAAGAAAAGCACCCCCACAACACAATGCTGCCAGCACCATTTTTCACGGTGGGAATGGTGTGTTCAGGGTCATGTGCAGAGTTAGTTTTCCGCCACACATAGCGGTTGTTTTTAGGCCAAAAGGTAAAATTTTGGTCTCATCTGACCAGAGCACCTTCTTCCACATGTTTGCTGTGTCCCCCACATTGCTTCTCGCAAACTGCAAACAGGACTTCTTATGGCTTTCTTTCTACAATTTCTTTCTTGCCACTCTTCCATAAAGGCCAGGTTTGCGGAGTGCACAACTAATAGATTTACTGTAGACAGATTCTCCCACCTGAGCTGTGGATCTCTGTAACTCCCCCCGAGGTTGGGGCATTTTGGCTGCTTCTCTGATTAATCCTTGCCCGGCCTGTCAGTTTAGGTGGACGGCCATGTCTTGGTAGGTTTGCAGTTGTGCCATACTCTTTCCATTTTCGGATGATGGATTGAACAGTGCTCCGTGAGATGTTCAAAGCTTGGGATATTTTTTTTTATAACCCAACCCTGCTTTAAACTTCTCCACAGTTCTATCCCTGACCTGTCTGGTGTGTTCCTTGGCGTTTATGATGCTGTTTGTTCACTAAGGTTCTCTAACAAACCTCTGAGGGCTTCACAGAACAGCTGTATTTATACTGAGATTAAATTATGCACAGGTGCACTCTTTTTACTAATTAGGTGACTTCTGAAAGCAATGGGTTCCACCAAATTTTAGCTAGGGTATCAGAGTAAAGGGGGCTGAATACAAATGCACGCCACACTTTTCAGATATTTATTTGTAAATTTTTTTAAAAACCATTTATCATTTTTCTTTCACTTCACAATTATGTGCCATTTTATGTTGGTCTATCACATAAAATCCCAATAAAATACATTTACGTATTTTTTTGTAACATGACAAAATGTGGAAAATTTCAAGGGGTATGAAATATTTTTTTAAGGCACTGTACAGAGACTGTAGATATGCTTCTGTGTTGTTAATGCATGAGGCACCAATTATAAGAAATTTATTCCAGTGTGGGTAAGGAGATTTTGTATTTGAAAAATGTAAAGTTAGAATTTTTTGTTGCACCCTTCTTTTCACATCACAAATAAAACCATGCGTTTTCTTCCCCAATACAATTGAGATGTTTCATCCATTACACTCAAAATTTTTTTTTCTTTACTTTTTTTTTCTTAAATTGCCTACCAATCATCTTTTTCTTTTTTCTTTTTTTTTGGCTGGGGCAAAATTGCTCTTACAGTACTGTGCATTCAGAATTCAACTGCTCTTCATTACTTTTTTATTTGTTGTACAATCTGTACTTGTATTAAAGATATTGTTAATGCAGAAGTATTCTTATAGAAAATTTAGAGAGGCTGTATATGATGTAACTAAGGCAGCACAGGGTAACCCATAGCATCCAGTCAACAATCATTGTTCATTGTTCTGACCACTGTAAACTAATGAAAGGGGTTAATTCATACCATGAAGCTCTTGCACTGCCCTGGTATGTAAAAGCCTGTCATTGTTAATTATAAGTTAAATGGCAGATAAGGATACTAATTATCTATTTTATATCTCCTAGGAGCATATGGCATATGACCTCTTTCACACTGATCAGCTGCATTTTCCCCACAACGCAGCGTATCCACGGTTTTAGTGCGGGTTACTAATGCTTTGCTATAGATTTGCATTAGATTGGGCAATTTTGGTGTGTTTTCTGAAAGCATGCATGCATGACTTTTGGTGCACAGTCAAAAAAATGCAGCTAGATCACCCCATCTTATAGAAATCTTCAGAAAAATGTGGTTAAACTGCACAAAAACCGAGGGTACACTGCACTGCATCCACACTGCGGGAAAACTGCAGTGGAGCAGTGTGAAAAGGGCCTATGGTGCTACTAAGTGTTGGCCTAGAGGAGACATTACTGAGTACACAACAGGTCGTTTGTTTCCCGCTCAATGCTTATGAATAGATCAGTGCACACCTTCCTGCCTTTAGAGGGAGGCCACTCTTTTTGACCCTGAAAGCAGAGGACCTTGGGACATGTAGTTCGCATCTAATGCCGCGTACACACGGTCGGACTTTTTACAAAAGTCCGACGGACGCCGACGGACAAAGTACGGCTGACAATCTGATCGTGTGTGGGCTTCCCCGGACTTTCAGCGGACTTTTCCAGCCACAAATCTGATGGACTTTAGATTTGAAACATGCTTCAAATCTTTACGTCGTAACTACGCCGGACCCAGAAATGCGCTTGTCTGTATGTTAGTCCGACGGACAAAAAAACGACGCATGCTCATAAGCAAAAACTAATCGGAAGCACTCGGTCTAGTAAAACTAGTGTTCGTATTGTAGGTAGCACATTCCTCACGCTGCAAATTCTGTGATCGTCGAATGCAGCGCATTAATGTCTTCTTTAATAATGCTATAAGAACGAAGATGTTTTGCTGTTCCTATTCACACAGAGTTCTCCCAAACTGATTTCTGGATTATTTTTCTCTTTGATCTCATGAATGATATAGTATTATTTTTAAAAACAATGTCTCCATACTAATAATAATTTTTACACTTGTTTTTTTGGGGGGAGTCATCTTTTATTTTAGATTTTATCCAGATTTTTATTTTATGATTGTTGTCGAACTTATTTTATCTTTATCTACCTTTTTTTTTTTGGGGGGGGGGGGGGGTTTGTAAAGTTACCACAAAGAACCATTTTTATATATATATTTTTTTTTGTTTGTTTGTTTTAGTTTTGTAGTTCTTAAATTGAACACAAATACATTTTTCTTTCATTTTTGTTTGTTTTTAATTTTGTTTGTTTTAAGTTACCACAAAGAAACATTTTTTTGTTTATTGTGATTTTTTTCTTCTGTATATAAAGTTAACACGAAGAACCTTTTTTGGTTATGTATATATATATTTTTTTTTTAAGTTACCACTAGAACATTTTTTTTTGTGTGTGTGTTTTTGCAACCTCAAGGAGATTGTTGTCCCTTGTTAATTTGACATTGTGTCTAAATCAATGATGTTAATTAAAACACATAAAGTCTTTTCATAAACTCAAATATCCATTTATTTATGGTCAAAAGAAAATAAAGTGGAAGTCAACGCTGGAAAAAGTCTGTGGACAAGAAAATTGGGATCTTGAGGAGTCCATATAAGAGGGAGCACAATCTGGTCCAGGAATCCCAGAGATCAACAGCAGATGATATAGATGTCCCCAGACTGTGGTACTACAACAGCCTGCGTCTTCTGTCAGACCAGACTGAACCCAGGTCATCACTTTCTTCTCTTCCCTGCAGCCTTTCCTCCACGCTGCCCTGCACCCTTCCCTGTAGCCTTCTTTGGAGGCTGTGGCTCTGGTGTTTGAGTTGTGGCAGGAGGAGAAGGAGGAGGAGGAGGAGGAGGGGGGGGGCTGCCTCATGTAATTGTGTATTGGCAGTTAGCTCGCCGTTCAGCCCCTTGTGGATCATTTCCGCCAAAAGTTTTTGGCAAATGAGGAGTTGGCCCCACTGCATTTGAAGCAGCCTGCTGGCCAAGTAGCACCCATAGGCCTCTTCAGCTTTGGGGGGGCTCCTCAAAAAACTGGTGGCCTCTCGCATGAGGCGCAGGGATGCCTCCTGTGTCACCGTCCCCTTCCTGGCCCTTTTTGTATGAAGGCGGAGGGGAGGCACTTGAGATTGTGTCAGGCTCCTACTGGGCCCAGCCACCTCCAGGATGACACTGGGTCCGGCCTCCTCCAGGATGACACTGGGTCCGGCCTCCTCCAGGATGAAAAAAGGGACATAGTTTTTTTTTGTTTTTTTTTTGGGGTTCATCAATGACACACAATTTGCTTCTCATGACTTGCAAATTCAATGTGAATACATCTCTTAATAAAAGAGTCTAGAAATCAGACACCATAATTTTTTAAAGCAGGTGAGAAACATATTTGGCCACTACTGTCAATTGATATGTATACATAATTTTTAGGAGAAAATTATTTTAATCAATTATAACATCCAGTTAACATCATTAATATTAGGACAGTAAATATTTTTGAAATTAATTTACCTGACTCCAGGTGGTCACATCTGGTTCTTCCAGGATGGAAGACCCAGCTTGGTCCTCATCAGCCTCTGCTGGGGTGGAGGGAAGGGTGCATGGAAGAGTGCATGGAAGGGTGGAGGGAAGGGTGGAGGGAAGGGTTGAAAGTGATGCCCTGGCTTCAGTCTGGTCATCAAGAAACCGTAGTTTATTGTAGTACCACAGCCTGGGTACATATACATCATCTGCTGATGCTCCTGATCTCATGGAATCCTGGATCTTGTTATGCTCCCTCTTATACATGTTCCTCAAGATCCCAATTTTCTTTAACAACATCTCCATCGTTGCTTCCGGGATGGTCGTCTGGACAAATGTCAGAAGTCTCTCCAGCATTGACTTCCTTACATGTTTCAAATAATATTGAGGGTGTTTGACCTCCCACAGATTCCTCATCTCTCTGTATTTGTCAATGAAAGCCGACAAAAATTCAGGCTCTTTAAATTTGGCATTCATAATGTCTGTAAAAGATAAAGACACAAGACAAAAAACACTTATGTTTCTGCTAAACCCTCATCATCTTATCCCTACATAGGCCTCATCAATCTGTCAAGCCATATAGGCTGCTTGCTACAAAGTTTTGACCAAATTTCAAAATTTTAAATTACCTTCGTTTTGTAGCGTCCCGTTCCACTATCATCTACACACAGAACGTACGTACGACACAATACGTAATAACGTTTTATACACTGCATATGCGTAATACTCCGCCTGCTTGGCCCGCCCCTGACGTTCTTTTTCTTTACGCATATACCCCGCCCTTGACTTTACGCACAGAACGTACGTACGACACATGCGTAATACCTCTCTTTATACACTACGCATGTGTGAAACTCCGCCTGCGTCGCCCACCCCTGACGTTCGATTTTAACTTATATTCTCCGCCCCTTGACTCTACGCACAGAACGTACGTACGACACATGCGTAATACCTCTCTTTATACACTGCGCATGTGTGAAACTCTGCCTGCGTCGCCCGCTCCTGACGTTCTACTTTAACGAATATTCTCCGCCCATTCTTTCTACAGTGCGTAGTGGGATGAATAATGGCGGAGACACATCAGGTGTGTACTACCTCAGGTAGCGACGAAAGCCCGGAGGCCGGAACGTCACGATCTGGGAAGCCGAGATTTAAGGCCTCCAATATGTCCTTTAAAGAGATGGTGGAAATGGTGGCAATTCTGAAAAATAATGACTATAATGGGAAGTATGGACCGTACGCCCGGCCTAATTTTAGAAAAGCCAAAATAATGGCGAAGGTGGTGAAGACATTACATCTTTCTTTTGGGGTACGGCGCTCGAAAGATCAGATTCGGAAAAAATGGTCCGACCTCAAACTCCGGGAGCCGGATCAGTACAGACGGATCCATAAAGTGCTGAAAAAAAGTAAAGTACTTGTCGTGTGTTCATCTTCTGTTTATTACCTTGTATACTGTTCCATGTGCTTTTCTTTACTGTACGAGTTTTTTTATCGTTTGAAACGATCTTTTAATAAACCTCGTTACATATATACAGACCTAGATCTTTTATTAATGTATCTATCTATCTATTTATCTATCTATCTATCTATCTATCTATCTATCTATCTATCTATCTATCTATCTATCTATCTATCTATCTATCTATCTATCTATCTATCTATCTATCTATCTCTAGTATAAAAATATATCTAGATATATATATCTATATCTATATATAGAGGGAGAGAGAGAGAGAGAGAGAGAGAGAGATATCTAGATATATATACACACACATCTATATATATTTAAATATATATATATTTATATATCTATTGATATTTAGAGATAGATATATATATAGATAGCGATCTATCTATCTATCTAGATATGTCTTTATAAAATTAAAAATGTATTAAACTAGGAACTCTACAGACAATTTGTTCACCACTTCACTACAATGTTTGAAGATTACTATGTACTAAAATATCTGTGTGCTATGTATATTAATTTTTTGGTTCACATAGGGGAAAAAAGACTCAGCCAAGATGAACCCAGTCCACCCCCAACCGAAACAACATAATTGGGAAATCAGCCCAAGCCCCACTGAGGATGTGGAGGAAGGAGAGGTGGGCGACATGGGCACCCCACCAGGTGAGTGTTTGACACACCAGCTTATGGTAATCTATGTATGGCTGCATATTTTTTGATGAAAATTTTAAAACTCTATTTTAGGTGATCTGGTTGTGCTTGACTCAAGCAACAGCGACACCCCCGAGGATGTTGATGAAGTATGCGACATGGGCACCCCACCAGGTCAGTGTCTGAGACACCAGCTTATGGTAAGGTAATTTATGTATGTCTGTATATTTCTAAACACATCTTTTTTTCATTCAATTTTAGGTCCGAGTGAAAATTTTACCACAGACAGTGCCCAATGACTAATTGGTCAAATAATGGCCTGGAATGGGGAGATTGATTAAATGCGGAATCGGCTGGATCGTATGCAGCAGGAAATGAAGCACATGATCGATGTTTTGGGTCGAATCTAAATGCCCTTTTTCAACCCAAAAAACATCGATCATGTTCTTCATTTCCTTGTTTGCTGACCCCATTCTGGGCTTTCTCTTTTTTCTTTGGTATATATTATATGCCTGTTTAAATAAAAAATAAAAAAATCTTAAAAAAATAGAGGCCTGTTTTTAAAAAAACAAAAAAAATAAATAAATAAAAATAGAGGCCTGTTTTCCAAAAAAAAAAAAAAAAAATTAAAAAAATAGAGGCCTGTTTTCCAAAAAAAAAAAATTTTTAAAAATAGAGGCCTGTTTTCCAAAAAAAAAAAAAAATTTTAAAAATAGAGGTTTGTTTTTAAAAAAACAAACAAAAAAAAATAGAGGCCTGTTTTTAAAAAAACAAAAAATAAAATAAAATACAGGACTGTTTAAAAAAAAAAAAAAAATGACCTAATTATATTGTTCCAAATTTGTAAATATATAGATATTTTTTTGACTATCAACATTTTTTACAAATGCATAAGTGAATGTATACAGAATATTAAAACATCTGTTTAGTAATTAACTAAATGTGTGGTTTGTTATTTCAATGCTCAGTATCAGTTTGTTTAAATTTTAAATTATAAATATATCGACAGATCCGCGCTTATAGACTGATTTACACCTGCAGCCCCCCTATATAGGAAGGGGACACCTAAGTAATCCCCCAGAAAACTAAAAATCAAAAAATAGGGAGTGGCGCTGTGTTAAAACTCAGGGTGTGGCTTGTAAATTAAACAAGTGCTCAAATGTATAATGACTTTTTAAAAGTGAAAATTTGTTATAGTACAAAACTCCCAAGAAAACGCAATGTATCCCTAATTTAGTGAAATCCTTATTTGGTGATAAAAAGAATTTGCTACCTTAAATCCAAACAATAACACAAATTTTAAATCATCACCATTATATAACATATGTAAATCTTCTAATTAATAATTATAAAGTGACAAGTGCCCAAATATGTGGTTATCAAACCATAGTGCATTAATGTGCAAGAACCATAATAATAAATCATTAATAATGTGTCAAAACCGTAACTCTGTATCAAAGAAAGATACCCATGTACTATTTGTTGTAAAAAATGTTCATATCAATAATATAATGTGACGTACACCAAAACCCCATAGAAATCGTGCAAAGAGTTCTTCTTTAGTGATAAAAGGCCGTGCTGTACTTTCTGGCAGTCACCCCCCAATATGGTTGCACTCACCGGAACACCCCACCCCTGCAGGGGTACAAGCGTGTGATGTTGATCCTGTCTCCCCGGTTGTATGGGTGCCAGTATCCTTCCACACGTCCCAATCCTGAACGCAGCTGCTTGCATACAAGGAGGTGGGGACTTCCTGTCCCTTGATGTGATAAAGGTCCCCACTGGATATCCACTTAGGTGTTAAAAAACAAAAGGTTTCCACATAGCATGATACTGTCTCCATGTGTTCATCTCTAGAGGCCTGTTTTTAAAAAACCAAAAAAAATAAATAAAAATAGAGGCCTATTTTCCAAAAAAAAAAAAATTTTAAAAATAGAGGCCTGTTTTCCAAAAAAAAAAAAAAAAATTTTTTTAAAAATAGAGGCCTGTTTTCCAAAAAAAAAAAAAAAATTTTAAAAATAGAGGCCTGTTTTTAAAAAAACAAACAAAAAAAATAGAGGCCTGTTTTTAAAAAAACAAAAAATAAAATAAAATAGAGGACTGTTTAAAAAAAAAAAAAAAAATGACCTAATTATATTGTTCCAAATTTGTAAATATATAGATATTTTTTTGACTATCAACATTTTTTACAAATGCATAAGTGAATGTATACAGAATATTAAAACATCTGTTTAGTAATTAACTAAATGTGTGGTTTGTTATTTCAGTGCTCAGTATCAGTTTGTTTAAATTTAAAATAGTTGTTTACAGTGACAATGGTGCTTATTTAGTCAAGGAAAATACACTTGGCACTACAAGTGCTCTACCATAACCTAGGAGAAAGCCAAAAAGAAAGGCAAGCAATAAATATAATTCAATATTTCATCAAGATTTTTTATTTTGAGAAATTAAATATCCTGGGGCATTGCAATGGCCCCCCTACCCATAAAATAATTGACATATTGATCTCGAACTTGACGGGCACTTTGGGGGGCCAAGCCAGTACGGACAGTATCCAGGCCCGTCAGATTGTCACTAATAAGTCTGGCCTCAGGCCCAACTGGCACAATATAATTTGTAGAATGTTTGTTAAAAAAGTTGTGCAGGATGCAGCACGCTAAAATGATGAAATTAAGTTTGTATTCCGCCAGGTTTATGGATGTCTGAAACAGGCGGAACCAGCTGGCCAGAATCCCAAAAGCATTCTCAACAACTCTTCTCGCTCTGGCCAGCTGGAAATTAAAAACCCTCCTCTCCGGGGTGAGGGTTCTTTGGGGGAATGGCCTCATGAGGTGCTTGCTCAGAGCGAAGGCTTCATCTGCTATGAAGACAAAGGGGAGTCCTTCCACGTTATCCGCATCAGGTGGCAATCCCAGGCCACCACTCTGGAGACGCTGGCAGAACTCCGTCTGAGCAAATACTCCTCCATCCAACATCCGGCCATTCTTCCCCATGTCCACATAAAGAAATTCATATTGTGCCGACACCACCGCCATTAAGACAATACTATGGAACCCCTTATAATTAAAATAGTATGACCCCGAATGGGGTGGTGGCACGATGTGGACATGTTTCCCATCTATAGCCCCTCCACAATTGGGAAAGTCCCAACGGGTGGCAAAATGGGATGCCACAGTCTGCCATTCCTGTGGCGTTGAAGGAAACTGGGGAATCAAACCAGAAAACAAAACTCAGTAATTTAGAAAAGAACATTCCAAGAACATTATACACTTAAAGCATTATTTCCCAGCATCAGTATAACATTAAATAATTGAAATCTTCTTGAATAAATAATATGGAAAGGCACACTTATCAGATTGCTCACCCCCTCTAATGGCACATTGTTACATTTTTGGGGGTGGTGAAATTAGAAATTAAAAGTTTAAGGACACGCAGGGTTTTATTGACTAAAGGCTACAAGACTGTGCAGTTTGAAAAGTGCAGTTGTCGCACTCTGCAAGTGCAGTTGCTCCACGGCTTAGTAAATGAGGTAAGGTAAAAGGCTTCATGTTGCAAGGAGTACCCAATCACATGCAAGGGCAATTAATCCAAACACTTTGTGGCTTGCACACGATTGGATGATGGAAATCAGCAGAGCTTCTGCTCATTTACTAAAGCCCTGGAGCAAATGCACTTGCAAAGTGCAAATGCATTTTGCAAAGTGCAACATATATTTGCTTTGTAAAAATCAACACCACAGAACATTATAGCAAATTATTAGGGGGGGGGGGGGGGGGGGTTGGAAATCTATTTAATGACACACACACTATTTGGATGGAGTTTGGGGGGTGGAAATCAAGTTAATGACACACACACTATTTGGATGGAGTTTAGGGGGGGTTTGGAAATCAAGTTAACGACACACACACTATTTGGATGGAGTTTAGGGGGGGAGGGGTTTGGAAATCTAGTTAATGATACACACATTATTTGGATGTAGTGTAGGGGGGGAGGGGTTTGGAAATCTAGTTAATGATACACACATCATTTGGATGTAGTGTAGGGGGGAGGGGTTTGGAAATCTAGTTAATGACACACACACTATTTGGATGGAGTTTAGGGGGGGGGGGGTTTGGAAATCTAGTCAATGATACACACATTATTTGGATGTAGTGTAGGGGGGGAGGGGTTTTGAAATCTAGTTAATGACACACACACTATTTGGATGGAGTTTAGGGGGGGGGGACTAAATACATTCAAACTGAGTAGACTAGGTGGATATGTGCCCAGCATTGTATGCTGGGGAGGTTAGTGAAGGCAAATATACATGCATGACAAAAAAGAACAGGAAAAAATACAGCATGCATGAGGAGAAAAAGGGGACATTCACACTATATTGCAATGATGGTAAGTAGTGTTTGAGTTAAGAAATACATTACATTATCAAAGATTAAATAAAATAACATGTGATGCTAATAAAAGAAAAAATTCTTACCTCAATATAGTCCTTCTGCATGACCTGAATGATGGCAGAACAGGTCTCTGGGATAATGATCCCCAGAGCCTGGGGGGAGATGCCTGTCGAGAACCTCAAGTCCTGCAGGCTTCACCCTGTCGCCAAGTACCGCAATGTGGCAACTAGCCTCTGCTCCGGAGTGATGGCTTGCCTCATGTAGGTATCCTGCCTGCTGATATAAGGGGTAAGCAAAGCCAACAAACGGTCAAAAACGGGATCCGTCATCTGGAGAAAGTTTCTGAAATCCTCAGGATTATTCTCACGGATCTCACGGAGCAATGGCATGTGACAGAACTGGTCACGCTGGAGCAACCAATTCTTGGTCCATGAACTCCTCCTCGCCCTGTTCATGGACTGGTCTTGGGCTGAAGAATGAACTACAGCACCAAGCACATACAATGCACGAGCTCTACAACGAGTACGTACAGGTAACATGGCTTCAAAATGGTCGGCTGGTCAGAACGTACTTAACAGAACGCACTGAAGAACAGCAAGGCCTGTGAAGAGCGATCTGAAAATCAGCAACGAGCGGACAATAAAACAAAGATTTCTCAATGCCAACTAACCAAACGCACTGAAAAGCAGATACAAACCTCACAAGCACAGACTGAACAACAGTTAAAACGAACTGAAAAATACAAGTCTCACAAGCGCGAATCGTCTCTCACCAAAATTCTACTAACACGAGTAAACACGAGATTAGCAGAAGGAGCCCAAAGGGTGTCGTACGGGCTATTGAACTTCCGTTTTATAGTCTCGTCGGACTTGATGTACGTCACCGCGTACTAGGCTGTCGAACTTTTGTGTGATCGTGTGTAGGCAAGTCTGTTCGTTAGAAACTCTGCCGCAAGTCCACCAAAAGTTTGTCGAAAGTCTGTCGGATGGGCTGTCCTACTTTTGTAGACGAAAAGTCCGACCGTGTGTACGCGGCATTACACTTATTGAAGAGTGAAGCCGCCCAGAGGCTGCAACTTCCATGGGAGTCAAAGTAACAGAGAATTCTGTGAGAGTCTATAAATTTGACTGTAATTGGCAGACTCAGGGTTCTTGCCTTGGTGATGCCAGAGAGTTTAGTTGGGTGCTGCCCCTCTGCCAGCCAATGTGGGAAGATATAGCAACACAGTATATGCGTATCCAGCACCTCAGTAACGGTCCTGCTTAGGCAGCTAGAGGTTCAGCGACACCACACATTTATGCCAAATATCCAGAACCACAGTCATCTTCAGCGTTCTGAGATCCAGAGACATCCATACCGATTGTCATCTACACTGCAGCTGTTGTGCACTGCATTCTTCATGTCATCCTATTGCCACTCCTGAACCTGCTTATTCCTTCCTTCTACATTGGAGCTTTATCCTCAGCTGAGATTGGTGAGAGGGCAGTTGCCCAGCCTTTACTCTGTTCCTTACTCATGGACTCAGCTAGCAGACATCTTTACCCTTCCTCACTCCTGTTCTATTCCTCCCACGTGTACACTGACAGCAGGCACCTTCACTCTCACTTCAGCTAATGAGATCCTTTTACCCCCCCCATTCACTGTTAGCTGATTTAACTCAGCTCATATTTATTTTCATCATTGTCCCATATACTTCAACTATTAAAGGGCCCCAACCTTTGCCATCAGGAGATTCAGCTTTAAACACGAACTGTCCCTTTATGATACATACAGTATCTCACAAAAATGAGTACACCCCTCACATTTTTGTAAATATTTTATTCTATCTTTTCATGTGACAACACCAAAGAAATTACACTTTGCTACAATGGAAAGTAGTGAGTGTACAGCTTGTTTAACAGTGTAAATTTGCTGTCCCCTCAAAATAACTCAACACACAGCTATTAATGTCTAAACCGCTGGCAACAAGAGTGAGTACACCCCAAATGAAAATGTCCAAATTGGGCCCAAAGTGTCAATATTTTGTGTGGCCACTACTATTTTTGAGCACTGCTTTAATCCTCTTGGGCATGGAGTTCACCAGAGCTTCCCAGGTTGCCACTGGAGTTCTCTTCCACTTCTCCATGACGACATCACGGAGCTGTTGGAGACATGCTTGGCCAGTCCATCACCAGTCCATCACCTTTACACTCAGCTTCTTTAGCATGTGATAGGATGTTTTTCAGCAGTCGGGACTGGGAAACTGGTCAGAGTTAAGGGAAAGATGGATGGTGCTAAATACAGGGATATTCTTGAGCAAAACCTGTACCACTCTATGTGTGATTTGAGGCTAGGACGTAGGTTCACCTTCCAGCAGAACAATGACCCCAAACACACTGCTAAAGCAACACTTGAGTGGTTTAAGGGAAAACATGTAAATGTGTTGGAATGGCCTAGTCAAAGCCCAGACCTCAATCCAATAGAAAATCTGTGGTCAGACTAAAGGTTGCTGTTCACAAGCGCCAACCATCTAACTTGAAGGAGCTGGAGAAGTTTTGCAAGGAGGAATGGACAAAAATCCCAGTGGTAAGATGTGGCAAGCGCATAGAGACTTATCCAAAGTGACTTGGAGCTGTGATATCCGCAAAATGTGGCTCTACAAAGTATTGACTTTAGGAGGTGAATAATTATGCACATTGACTTTTTCTGTTATTTTGTTGTATTTGTTGTTTGCTTCACAATAAAAATAAAAAAAACATCTTCAAAGTTGTGGGCATGTTCTGTAAATTGAATGATGATGCAAATCCTCAATCAATCCATGTTAATTAATTCCAGGTTGTGAGGCAACAAAACAAGAAAATGCCAAGGGGTTGAATACTTTTGCAAGGCACTGTATTTACTTGTTCTACACAGAGTCCATATTATGCAAAATATTTTCTAAAAATATAATGCATGGGCCAATGGTTTTATATAATAAAAAGCTTCTGGAAACGCATGGCAAACAAATCATGTTCTGACATCTGTTATTTTTTTAAAGTTCACAGCAGGGGGTTTATGACTAAGAAGTGTTATAAAAGGATAAAAGGGAAATACTCAGTGTAAATGTATATAATCTGAATTTCCCATCCCTTTTGCCAATTTATGCACTGAAAAAAGGAACAGATGTATGTGACGGTTTATTTTTTAAAGAGGACATCCCCTCTGAATTAATATTTTAATTTAAAGAGAAGCTCCAGTTTCCCCCCAAAAAATAAAGTATAACTAAGAGCAAAACCTTTTTTGGGGCCTTGGATAGAATGCAGAGGGATTCAAACACACTGGTCTGTTTTTATTGCTGTCCCCTTTTAGGAAGTTCACCTTCTCTATTTGCCCTGTTTACTGATATAGTTACAGTCAGTCAGTAAGGTTGAATAAAGACACCAGTCCAACTTGAGTAAGTTTGGGTGTGTGTCTACAATTATCTCTATTTATTTAAGGTACCTACCCTCAAGGAGCCCACAATCCAAGGTCCCCAACTCACATTCATATACTAGGGCCAATTTTGGACAGAAGCCAATTAACCTACCAGCATGTCTTTGGAGTGTGGGAAGAAACCGGAGTACACGGAGGAAAGCCACACAGGCACAGGCAGAACATGCAAACTCCAGGCAGGTAGTGTCGTGGCTGGGATTCGAACCAGCAACCCTTTTTACTGCTAGGCAAGAGTGCTAACAACTACACCACTGTGCCGCCTATCATTGAAAGAGAACGTAAAAGAAAATCCCAAATTTTGGGTTGTCCCCAGAAAAGTAATAGAGGAGTAATCTTCCAATGGGGACACTAGTTCTGGTGACCTGGGGGTCCCCAAAGAAATTCCCATAATTTACAGATATTTCCTTTCAATTCCTGTTTGACTATTGAACAGGAAGTGAAGGGACAATGTGACACCTTAACAGAAAAAAAATCTGACAAGCAGTATAAGTCTCTCTTGCTCTATCCAAAATAAAAATAAAAAAGTATTAACCTATAGTTCTACTTTAAAAGTCGGCATTTACAAATACTGTAGCTGCTCACTTTTAATATAAGGACACTTACCTGTCCAGGAATCCAGTGCTGTCCACACATGAGCCGATTTTTCAATCGGCGAGGGTCCAGGTGCTGGCCTCTTAACTAAGGGAAACTGGTAGTGAAGCCTTGCAGCTTCACAGCCATTTTTCCATTGCACATGCACGAGCCATGCTACGCTTTGTGAATGGTCCCACAGTCTTCTGGGAGCTGTGATATGTCCCAGAAAGCTGCATGGGAAGGAGGGGAAGGCAAAGTTCCACTCGGATTGCCGCAGCGATCTGATCAGAAGTTGGAGCGGGTACCTGTCAAGACCCCTCCTCCAAAAGAAATTGCCCATTGTTGAAGAGGAAGGGTGGATGATGCAAACAAGCAGAACTTCCCCTTTTGGGTGACTTACCATGCTTTGTTTTGCACTGTGTTTATGTGTGGAAGCTGCCTTGGTAGATGTAGTACTCTGCTTCCTTGTGTCAGAGCTGCCTCCGTAATGACTGGTGATCTGATGACTAATGGGATACATTTTACCTGTGGACTTTCATCATTTTTAAAATTTCATATTTGGACTTTTATATATTTCTCTGTGAAATTTACTTCTTTGTTATGCATAACTGAATTATACTGTATGTTATGGGACTGTTATTATACCATTTATTTGATGCACATTGTTTATTATGGTTTAATATGAGTTAACCTTATTTTTTCACACGCATATATTTTGTATTAATCACTACAAAGATATTGGTTTTGCGCACCAATTAGAGTAATTACAATTTAAATTGCCACCAAAACAAGAATGGAGAGGAACATTTCCAACGGAGACACTTATTCTCATAACAACTGTCTAAGAGAGGATGTCCCTCATATTAAAAATATATTCCCTCACTTCCTGTTGAGTCTACAGGACAGGAAGTGAAATACATATGACAAAAAGAAAAAAGAAAACTGACAATGATTTTGGCCCTCCCATACTCTATCCTTAATTAAGGTTTTAGCCTTAGATATACACAGGGGGGCACATACTGTACAGCCAAAAAAACCTTTCACCCCAATATGAGGAAATAAACTTTTTGGGACTATATGACTTGGTTTGTTGCTTTTATTGTATCTCTTTATCTCTAGACTGCTACTCTTACTCCCCCAGCTAGGACACCCTATTTTAAGAAATCCACTCCACAGAAGTATTGAGATCTTAACAGTAAACTGTTCTTGAGCATGAGACATTATTAACAAAAGATCCAGCCCCTTTAGCAATAGAACCCTGATAGGGTTGGTAACCCTTCCCTACTCTACCCAAAGCCAAAAAGTGTTTGGCTTACGATACACTTTCAATTTTGGTGTGCTTGTTTTGTTCTTGGTTGTTGTAGTGTTTTTTTAATGTAAAAGTAAATTCACGAAGATTAAAGTATGTAATGTAAACCCTCACCTTGTAAAACAACACATTCAGTTTAAAACAGAAACGAAAATGCAAAAAATTTGTGTACAGATATAAAAAAAATATTGTAAATCCCTTTTTTATGGTTGAATATGTTTTTATTAACATGCTTCAGAAGAATACTAAAATAATCCATCCAAGTGGATGCAAAAAAAAAAAAAAAAATATATATATATATATATATATATATATATATATATATATATATATATCCATGAAACCAGTAACATACAGTTCAAGAAAATGCAGTGCACTGAGACATTTCTTATAAAGAGGACCCCCTAGAAACAATGTCCTTAGGGAAGTCTGTAACGCATACGTAGTCAGTGCAATAGTAAATAACCCAGAAAAAATTAGAGGGTGTACAACAATATTCATGGATAGAAGAGACAGAAAGTTCTGAGAGAGAGAAAAACAAGAGAACAAAAGAAGGAGAAAAGAAGAAATAGAGAGAATAAGACCTAGGTGTGGACATGAGTTCCTCTGGTGAAAAAAGATAAAAAATACACAAAAAAAATTATATTTATGGTCAGTGGAGTAGCGATGGCTGAGGCCGTCTAATACATCTAATACATCTCACATGGGTCAGCGTTCCCGATGCTTGCTATCGATACCACTGGTGTCAGTGGATGCAGTAGTACTGTAAATCCCAACATTAGTGTCAGTGGACGCAACAATAGCTCTCTACATTGGTGTTGGTGGATGCAAAAATAGCCCTTGACAATGGTGCCAGTGGATGCAATAACAACCCCCAATATTGATGTCAGTAGATGCTATAATTACCCTTGATATTAGTGTTGGTGTACGCAACAACAACCCCCAACATTGATGTCAGTAGACGCTATAATTTCCCTTGACATCTGTGTCAGTGGATGCAATACCAGCCCCTAACATTGGTGTTAGTGGCCATTATTAACCTCTGGCATTTGTGTCAGTGGCTGCAATAATAACCCCCAGCATTGGTGTCAGTAATAATAATCCCCAATATTGGTGTCAGTGTCCGCAATTATAACCCCCAGCAATGTTGTCAGTGACCACAATAATAACCCTCAGCATTGGTGTCAGTGGACGCAATAATAAACTCCCAACACTGGTGTCAGTGTATGCTATAAAAGCCCTTGACATGGGTGTCAGTGGAAGCAATAATAACCCCTGACATTGGTGTCAGTGGAGGTAATATTATACCATGTCATTGGTGTCAGTGTATGCAGTATTAGCCCCCAATATTGTTGTCAGTGGACACAATAATAACCCCCAGCTTTAGTGTCAGTGGCTGCAATAATAACCCCCAACATTGCTGTCAGTACTGATTAACCTCCCCCACATTGATGGTCACTGGCAGATAAAATGTATTTTCTGTACAATAAATGCTGCTTTCACACACACTGGCCAAATACTATGGCAGAGTGCTGCAGTAATGAGTAGATCAAAATATTCTACTGACCACTGCATGTTCGCACAGCCAACAGATGATGCTCAGATCTTAGTGTCATTTCTTGCGATACAAAGCCATCCCCTGCAACACTTAGCAGCTATGCGGCCTCTCTGTGTGTCACCAGCTGTGGATTCTCTGCACACTAGCAGAGTCCAGCATCATATTTACTGACAAGTTGTTAGCATGTAATCACATAGGGAACTTCAAGAAGCCAATATTACAGTGTTCTGTATTAACACTTGGGTGGGTTAGAACCATCTTGGAGCTGGAGGCCATACTATTTCACCAGTCCCCAAACATAGAAGGAATATTTCCTATGCCATGCCAGTGACTCCTGTCCTGGCACCAACTACAGAGACATTTTCAGGGTGATAACACTGAAAACTGATCATCCTCCACCAGTTCTTCATGAAACCCACTTTACTTATACTTACTGTATGTCCGGCCTTAAAAGTAAAAAGGGGAGCCACCACACATAACTCTCGAGGTCCCATATACACGTGGTTCCAGGCCTAGTCCCTGAGAGAATTCTGTTCTGCAATGGGCCCTGAATCAAGCACCCTGCCACCCAGTAGAGTGCCCAGTGCCAGCCCCCCTCCTACTTACAAAACCTCTGTCACTGGCCACCACTGATCCACACCCAAACAGGCTGCACCTTCTTCGTGACACTTCCCACTGCATAACCGCAAGAGTTAACTTATATTAACATATTTTACTGCATAACTTGTGTGAACTGGTTAACTTAGACAGGTACTCAGTTTGTTAGAAAGTAGTAGAAAGTAGTACATAGCATTAGAATCTACAATTCACTTGTCGTGTTCTACATGGAGGGAGTCTGCTCCTCACCAACAAGAGGGTGTCCTCTGTCCTCCACCAGCCCCAATCCAACCAGGTTTGCACTGCTATAATTATCCTCAGGATCCTGTGTCTCACTGCGTGTCTCCTACATGAGATGCATCTAGTCAGCATGGTGACCTGTGTACTAGCCCAACTCACATTTTCACAGATAACAGTCATTCACTTGAAACACCATACTTCAATCAGAGGCTCAGTGCAACTCTATTTTATGTAAAAGTTTGAGGTATTCTATAAGAAAAAGACTTTGCAACAGTGGCGCCCTTCCTCTTTGACACCTCACACTTCTTATAAGCCCCACCCCTTAAATAATCCACCCACTCTGTCACCTGTATTGCACTTGCTTCCACCCATAGTGTCAGAAGTATACAGCTCAGCATCACAGGACAGAGTATACAGACCCAGAATCACAAGACAGAGTATACAGCTCAGCCTCACAGATCAGGATATACAGCTCAGCATTACAGATCAGGGTATATAGCTCAGCCTCACAGATCAGGATATACAGCTCAGCATTACAGATCAGGGTATATAGCTCAGCCTCACAGATCAGGGTATGCAGGTATACATCACATCATCTGTCTTGTATACAGCTAGCTATATACACCCACTGTCAGGGTCAGGGCCCTCTTGCAAATACCCCAGCAAACTAAAGTTTAAAGGAATGCCTGTGCAAAAAAGCGCCATCCGGCGCTCGCGCGCGCACGCAATAGCGGCAATGGCGCTAATAGGCGTACGCGCATGTGCAATATCGCCAATAGCGGCGCACGGGCGCGCGCGGGTGGGCGCGCGGGTGCGCGCACGCGCCCCCTGTAACAGCACTTGGCGCCAAAGGAGGCTATTTAAAGGGGACTGTTCCACTGCTGCCTTGCTGTCCGCTCTACAGCGTTCCTGAAGACCCCTACTGCCCTGTTACTTTGTATTTGCTACCTGATACCTGTTGGACTGTTCCTGACTACTGCGTTTGCTGCCTGCCCTGATCCCGGCTTTGGACTTTGACTACTCTGTTTTCTGCCCGCCCTGATCTCAGCTTTTGGACTTGACTACTCTCCTGGATTTACCTTCTGTACCTGCTCTGCCCACCAGTGTCTGACCCGGCTTGCCTGTACCCTGCTGTCTACATCCTGCTGCTGGACTACAAGACACCTCCCTGCTGTCTTCATCCTGCTGCTGGACTACAAGACACCTCCCTGCTGTCTTCATCCTGCTGCTGGACTACAAGACACCTCCCTGCTGTTTACATCCTGCTGCTGGACTACAAGACACCTCCCTGCTGTCTTCATCCTGCTGCTGTACTACAAGACACCTCCCTGTTGTCTACATCCCGCTGCTGGACTACAGGTCACCTCCCTGCTGCCTACATCCTGCTGCCGGACTATAGGACACCTTCCAGCTGACTACCTGATTCAGCTCCCTGCTCCAGCCTTCCAGTCAGGCACTTGTGCCCCTTCGCACTCTCGAGCCCCTGTCATCACTACCAGGGGTTCCCGAGTCGGAGGTATACGAGCGGCCGTTCCCTGCATTCCGAGCTCTACTTACCAGGTACGTGACAGTACCGGACAGCCATGTCCGAGCCCGCGCAGGGGACGTCGCCCATGGAGGACCTATGCCATCATCTGGCTGGACTTACACAAGCTGTCAAAGACTTACAAAGCGGTTATAAGCAACTAGAGGAGCGTGTCCAAGCTCTCTCTAATCCAGCTCCGGGTCCATCTGCTGCTTCCTCTGTGGTCATGCTGCCGCCTGAACCCAAAGTACCTACACCAGAAAGGTTTACTGGGGACCGCAGTAAATTTAGAGCATTCCGTAATGCCTGCGAACTCTTTTTTGCATTACAACCCAGGACTTTTTCTTTAGAAACCACTAAAGTAGGGTTTGTCATCTCCCTCCTACTAGGCGAACCCCAGGCATGGGCCCATCGTCTTCTGGAGCAGAAGAGAAATTGCCTCGATCACTTGGGAACCTTCTTCCAAGCCATGGCACTTCTATATGAAGATCCACAACAGGCAGCCACCGCCGAAGCAGCACTGTTCTCGCTTTAGCAGGGCCGTAGGGCGGCGGAGGACTATGCATCTGAATTCAGACATTGGAGTTCCGACACAAACTGGAACGACGACGCCCTACGCTACCAGTTTCGCATGGGACTTTCTGAACCATTAAAAGATGAATTAGCCCGGGTTGGCGTTCCTGCCACACTTGAAGACCTTATCAACCTGTCAATTCAATTTGACAGACGTTTAAGAGAACGCAGGGATGAACGCGCAACTGGTCCCTCTCGCCCAGTGTGGATGCTACCACGTGTACCTAATCCTCCTGCACACTCCTCTACTGACACCTCTGAACCGATGCAACTCGGCCTGATCCGTCCTTCTCTTACCCCTGAAGAAAGACAGCGCCGGCGGGCCAACAACCTCTGCCTGTATTGCTGGGAATCTGGACATTACGTGAGGACTTGTCCGGGAAAGACCTGTAAGCATTCTACTCTCTCTTCAACTTCCTTATCTGCTATGTTTAACAGTACCACTCACCTGGCTGTCCCCATCTCTCTGCAGCTTCCAGGAGGGAACATCCGGGCAACCGCTATAATTGATTCCGGTGCCTGCAGCGGATTTATGGACTTATCCTTTGCTCACAAGTTCCAGATTCCTCTACAACCCAGAGCACAGGGACTGTCTGTACATCTGGCCGACGGATCGGCTATTAAATCTGGGCCCGTAACACAAGAGACAGTTCCTCTAGACACCATAATTTCTGACAACCACCGAGAAGTACTCCGCCTTGACATCATTGAATCACCCCTGTTTCCCATCATACTGGGCATGCCCTGGCTCAAAGCTCACAACCCACAGATTGACTGGTCTACTGGAAACATCAGCTTTCTCTCTCCCTACTGCCGTCAACATTGCCTACAAGGTTTTACTACTGTACCATCTCCCCTGCTCTGTCTTGAAACCGATGTTGAAAACTGCCAAAATGTTCCAGAAGCGTACGATGACTTCCTGGATGTGTTCAGTCGGAAAGGGGCAGAAACACTTCCCCCCCACAGACCCTATGACTGCCCAATCGAACTTCTTCCCGGGGCAGGGGTCCCCTTTGGGCGAATCTTTCCCTTAACCGAGCTGGAGCTTGGTACGCTTAAAAAATACATCGATGAGAATCTGGAGAATGGGTTTATACGGCCTTCCACTTCACCAGCTGGAGCAGGAATCTTCTTTGTGGAGAAAAAAGACCATTCCCTACGCCCTTGCGTAGACTACCGGGACCTTAATAAGATTACAATTAAAAATCGGTACCCCTTACCCTTGGTACCCGAACTATTCCAGAGGCTGGGAAGTGCAGCCATATTCACCAAACTTGACCTTCGGGGAACATACAACTTAGTCCGGATCCGAAGCGGGGACGAATGGAAGACTGCTTTCCGCACCTGCTTCGGACACTTTGAATACCTGGTAATGCCTTTTGGGTTATGCAATGCTCCCGCCACGTTCCAGCACTTAGTGAATAACATTTTCAGAGACTATCTTGATCTGTTCTTCATAGTATATCTGGACGATATCCTGATCTTTTCCTCTTCCCTGTCTATTCACCAAGAGCATGTCAAGAAAGTTCTAGCTCGGCTCCGCCAACATGGCCTGTACGCCAAACCCAAAAAGTGTGAATTTGAACGCCAAAGCATTCAGTTTCTGGGTCTGATTATTTCCATAGATGGTATCAAGATGGATTCGCAGAAGGTCTCTGCCATCTTGGAATGGCCAGCTCCGACAGACAAAAAGGGAGTACAGCGCTTTGTGGGATTTGCAAATTTTTACTGTAGATTCATCAAGGGATTCTCTTCCATCATCGCTCCCATCACAAGACTGACTCGTCAAGGCACCCGGTTCCAATGGTCTCCTGAGGCTCAAGCTGCTTTTACTTCCCTGAAAGACCAATTCGTGTCGGCCTCTTTCCTGAAGCACCCCGATCCGGCCTTACCCTACATATTGGAAGTAGATGCCTCTGAGATAGTGGTGGGAGCAGTTCTCTCGCAGAGACAGGGCCCCAAGGCCTTATTGCACTCAGTGGCATTCTTCTCCCGCAAGTTAACTGAACCCGAAAGAAATTACGATGTTGGGGACAGGGAGCTACTAGCAATCAAAGCCGCACTTGAGGAATGGCGCTACCTCCTGGAGGGGGCGGCTCATCCTATTCTGGTGTACACTGACCACAAGAACCTGGAGTACCTAAAGGTCGCCAAAAGGTTGAAATCACGCCAGGCCAGATGGGCACTTTTCTTCTCCAGGTTCACTTTCCACATCACTTACAGACCAGGATCAAAGAATACCAAACCTGATGCTCTGTCCAGAATGTTCAGTGAACCTGAAGCTCCGTCTCCCCCAGATACCATCCTTGCTCCTGGGAACTTTCTTATGCTTCAAGAAGATTTGCTGTCCCAAATTAGACAGGCATCTTCAGCAACTCCCCTTCCAGCAGATGTCACTCTACAGTCCAGAGATGAACTACTATGGTACAAGGATAAATCTTTGTACCCCAACAAACACGGGTTGCTGTTCTCAAATCTTGCCACGATCACGAATTAGCTGGCCACTTCGGGAAACGCAAGACCTCCGAACTGCTCCAACGCACATTTTGGTGGCCTCAGCTAGGGGAGGATTGTAAACTCTACGTGGAATCCTGCACTACCTGCATCCAAAATAAGGGCAGCAGACCGGGACGTGGGGGTTGCTAAGACCTCTTCCTGTTCCAGACAGACCATGGAGGATGATCTCCATGGATTTTATTGTTGAATTACCACTGTCTGAGGGCTACACCACTATTTTCGTAGTGGTTGACAGACTTCCCAAAATGAGCCACTTCTTACCCGTACCCCCTCTGCTTCAGAGGCTGCGAGGATCTTTAAGAAAGAAATTGTAAGGCTCCATGGCATACCAGCAAACATTGTGTCCGATTGAGGGTTACAATTTACTTCCAAGTTCTGGAGAGCTCTATGTCGATCCCTGGAAATTGACCTCTCCTTCTCTTCTGCTTACCATCCTCAGACTAATGGTCAGACTGAACGAACTAACCAGACCCTGGAGCAATACTTACGGTGCTATTCCTGTTTTTCCCAAGATGACTGGGTTCCTCTATTACCTCTGGCTGAATTCGCCTACAATAACTCTGTTCACTCTGCATATAATCAGTCTCCATTTTTTGCAAACTATGGTTTCCATCCTTTGTTTTTGTCCAACAATATCCCGGAGTGTTCGGTGCCAGCTGTCCAGGAAACTTTGAGTTTTTTCAGTACTAACAACAGGCTACTTCAAGAGACCATGTCGAAGACTCAGTAACGGAACAAGACGACTTTTGATAAGAAGAGGAGAGGGGAACTTAATCTGAAGATAGGGGATCTTGTCTGGCTGTCTACCCTGAATCTGAAGTTGGCATGCCCTTCCAAGAAATTGGGCCCTAAGTTTGTGGGTCCCTTCCCAGTGATAAGGAAGATCAACGATGTGGCTTACGAATTAAAATTACCGGAGTCGTTTCATATTCATCCAGTCTTTCATGTGGCCCTTCTTAAACCTTCAGTTCCAGATCCTTTCCTTCACCGAAACACTGATCCTCCTGAACCTGTACTCATTGACGGTGAGGAGGAATTTGAAGTGGAATCAATCATAAATTGCCGGAGAAGACGCAACCAGATTCAATATCTGGTCAAATGGAAAGGGTACGGTCCTGAGGATAACTCCTGGGAACCAGAGGCTAACATCCACGCCAAAAGATTAATTCTAGCCTTTAAGAGAGCTCATACTAGTAAAATGGCCCAGTTGGGCATCCGGAGGCTGCCCAGTGGAGGGGGGCAATGTCAGGGAAAGCCCTCTTGTAAATACCCCGGCAAACTAAAGTTTAAAGGAATGCCTGTGCATAAAAGCGCCATTCGGCGCTCGCGCGCGTGCAATAGCGCCAATAGTGCTAATAGGCGCATGTGCAATAGCGCCAATGGTGCTAATAGGCGTACGCGCATGCGCAATAGCGCCAATAGCGGCGCACGGGCGCACGCGGGTGCGCGCACGCGCCCCCTGTAACAGCACTTGGCGCCAAAGGAGGCTATTTAAAGGGGACTGTTCCACTGCTGCCTTGCTGTCCGCTCTACAGCGTTCCTGAAGACCCCTACTGCCCTGTTACTTTGTATTTGCTACCTGATACCTGTTGGACTGTTCCTGACTACTCCGTTTGCTGCCTGCCCTGATCCCGGCTTTGGACTTTGACTACTCTGTTTTCTGCCCGCCCTGATCTCAGCTTTTGGACTTGACTACTCTCCTGGATTTACCTTCTGTACCTGCTCTGCCCGCCAGTGTCTGACCCGGCTTGCCTGTACCCTGCTGTCTACATCCTGCTGCTGGACTACAAGACACCTCCCTGCTGTCTTCATCCTGCTGCTGGACTACAAGACACCTCCCTGCTGTCTTCATCCTGCTGCTGGACTACAAGACACCTCCCTGCTGTCTACATCCTGCTGCTGGACTACAAGACACCTCCCTGCTGTCTTCATCCTGCTGCTGTACTACAAGACACCTCCCTGTTGTCTACATCCCTCTGCTGGACTACAGGTCACCTCCCTGCTGCCTACATCCTGCTGCCGGACTATAGGACACCTTCCAGCTGACTACCCGATTCAGCTCCCTGCTCCAGCCTTTCAGTCAGGCACTTGTGCCCCTTCGCACTCTCGAACCCCTGTCATCAATACCAGGTGTTCCCGAGTCGGAGGTATACGAGAGGCCGTTCCCTGCTTCCGGGCTCTACTTACCAGGTACGTGACACCCACCTTCCTTCCTGTATA
This sequence comes from Aquarana catesbeiana, assembly GCF_042186555.1. Taxonomy (NCBI): domain Eukaryota; kingdom Metazoa; phylum Chordata; class Amphibia; order Anura; family Ranidae; genus Aquarana; species Aquarana catesbeiana. The sequence continues at coordinate 99,358,122 of NC_133331.1, forward strand.
TAGAGACCTTCCTCCATCATCACTTACTGCAGATATCCATAACCTGTCCTGTATACAGCTATATGAACAGTAACAGGGCAGATGATGTATATCTGCATGGAGAAAGGTCTCTATATACAGGAAGGAAGAAGGTGGGTGTATATAGCTGTATACACTACACAGGACAGATGTACTCACAATTTGTGAGTGCTGCTTTATACCCCTTATTTAAACTGCTTGTAACTTACTAATCAATAACACAATAATGGCAGAACCCTCTAATGCAGGGGTAGGCAACCTTTTGAGCAGAGTGTGCCAAAAATATTTTTCGAAGAAACTGAGAGTGTCGGCTACATAAAACAAAATGCCAACTTCACACAATCACGAAAAGGAAATTTTATAACGTAATTTCTGAAAACAACTTAAATAAAAGTAATATATACTGCGAGGTAAAGTTGAAATGTATATGCCAGTCCCAATTCCTGCCCCATCACACCTCAAGGCCTGGTATATAGCATTTCTCACAATCCTGGTATATAGCATTTCCCACAAAACCTGGCATATAGCTTTTCTCACAAATCCTAGGATATAGCATTTCTCACAATACTGGTATATAGCATTTCTCACAATCCTGGTATATCGCATTTCTCACAAATCTTGGTATATAGCATTTCTCACAATCTTGGTATATAGCATTTCTCACAATCAGGGCTTTTTTTCAGTGGGAACGTGGGGGAACGCAGTTCCGGCACCTCCAGCACTAGGGGTCTATTGTTGCCAAGGAGGTCTACTGTTTCTAGTGGGGGATCTATTGTTGCTTGGGGTGGGTCTTATATTGCTGGGGGTCAGTTGTTGCTGGGAGAGATCTACTGTTGAGGGAGGGGTCTATTGTTGTTTGCTGGCTGCCGTAAAGTCTATTGATGCTGGCTGTGAGAGATCTGTTGTTGATGACACAAGTCTATTGTTGCTTGGGGGGAATTTTGGTGCGGGTGGTCCATTGTTGATGGGGGAATCTATTGTTGCTGGGGGGGGGGGGGCTCTATTGTTATTGGCTGCAGGGGATCTATTTTAGTGCTTTTCTTGTTATCATTACCGAATTCCATAAAAATTCCATACAAATTACAAAATGATACTTGGTTCTGTATTCCCTAAAAAGGCAGTACTGGGAGATGGGTAGGGGGTGAAACCAAGGAATGGTGCTCGTAGGTGGGTAGGGGCAGAGAAAAGAGCTGACTTAGAAAGGGGGAGTTCCTGCACCTATTCTCTAAGAAAAAAAGCCCTGCTCACAATCCTGGTATATAGCATTTCTCACAAATCCTGATTTATAGCATTTCTCAAAATCCTGGTATATAGCATTTCTCACAAATCTTGGTATATAGCATTTCTCACAATCCTGGTATATAGCATTTCTCACAATCCTGGGATATAGCATTTCTCACAATCCTGGAATATAGAATTTCTCACAAATCTTGGTATATAGCAATTCTCACAATCCTGGGATATAGCATTTCTCACAATCCTGGGATATAGCATTTCTCTCAAATCCTGGTATATAGCAGTTCTCACATTCCTGGTATATAGCATTTTTCACAATCCTGGTATATAGAATTTCTCACAATCCTGGTATGTAGCATTTCTTATTGGTCTCCCCTTCTGCTTGAGTCTATCGCATGGCTACTTAAAGCGGAGTTTTAGATGTCAGCAGCTGCAAATACTGCAGCTGCTGACTTTTAAAATAAGGACACTTACCTGTCCCGGGGTCCAGCGATGTCGGCGCCCGAGACTGAACCGTCCCTCGATCCTCAGGTGCTGCCGCCGCCATTCTCACTGAGGGAATCAGGAAGTGAAGCGTTGCGGCTTCACTGCCCGGTTCCCTACTGCGCATGCGCGAGTCGCGCTGCACGTCTACACTGGTCCCCGTTGTGTTGTGGGAACTGGGTATTTCCCACAACACAACGGGGGTGGGCAGGGAGTCTGCGGCTAGCTATACCCGGAAGTGGGTGCAGATACCTGTATTATACAGGTATCTGCACCCCCCTCCCCCCTGAAAGGTGCCAATTGTGACACCGGAGGGGGGGAGGAATCTGATGAGCGGAAGTTCCACTTTAGGGTGGAACTCCGCTTTAAGCAGAGGAGGGTTCAGAGACAGCAGGTGCACACATGGAAAAGCCCAGCCATAAGCCTGCTGATTAGGAGACTGCCACGGAGGAAAAAAAAGTGCATAATTACCACCATGAGCAGCGCTACTGGCCCCAGGGCACTTGATTCCCTCACTGCACAGTTGGAATCAATGGAAAGTGCTCACTGATGCCGGCAGGAAGAGAGATGGTCGGGGACCAGCCCCCTGCTGAATCTCCTCTATACTGCCGCTGACTGGCTGAACTGGACCAGTTTTCACTTGTGGAAGGTGGGTCTCCCAGGATCATTCTCACATGCCCCCCTGACAGTTGTCCACGTGCGCACTGCTTCTCTATACAGCTGCTCAACTAGACCAGCTTTCACGTGTGCGAGGTGGGTCTCTCAGGATCGCTGTCGAGTGTCACCCAAAGGGTGTCCACATGCAATGTCTGGCACATGTGCCAGGGGTTGCCGACTCCTGCTCTAATGTATGGAAATCTTAATAAACTTCAATATTACCACAGTACCGGTCTCTGATATGTAACATCACATATAATACACATCACACTGAAAATAAGACAAAAAAATTACTGCTAACTTAGCAGGGATGGTGGAAACCCCTCCTACAGATATTTGGCTGTGGACTGTGTCAGTAAAGCAGTGGACAGTGTCAGTAGGGCAGTGGATGGTGTCCATTGCTTATCAGTGCAACTTATCAGTGCCCATAAGTTCAGCAGTGCAGCATATCAGTGCACTCTCATCTGTACCCATAAGTGCCGCCTACCTGTGCCCATCACTGCAGTCTCATCTGTGCCCGTCAGTGCAGCCTATCTGTGCCCACCAGTGCGGTCTCATCTGTACCCACTAGTGCGGTCTCATCTGTGCCCACAAGTACCGTCTGATCTGTGCCTACTGGTGCTGTCTCATCTATGCCCGCTAGTGCCATCTCATATACAGCTATATATATCCTACTTTCCTTCCTGTATATAGAGACCTTCCTCCACCATCACTGACTGCAGATATACATCATCTGTCCTGTATACAACTATATATACAGTAACAGGACAAATGATGTATATCTGCAGTCAATGATGGTAGAGGAAGGTCTCTATATACAGGAAGGAAGAAGGTGTGGGTATATAGCTGTATACACTGCTACACAGATAATATACACAAATTGTGAGTACATCTGTCCCGTATAGTGTATACAGCTATATACACCCACCTTCTTCCTTCCTGTATATACCCCATCACTGCAGTCTCATCTGTGCCCGCCAGAGCAGCCTACCTGTGCCCACCAGTGCTGTCTCATCTGTGCCTACTAGTGCGTTCTCATCTGTGCCCACCAGTGCCGTCTCATCTGTGCCTACTAGTGCGGTCTCATCTGTGCCCACCAGTGCCATCTCATCTGTGCCCACCAGTGTGGTCTCATCTGTGGCTTCCAGTGCCATCTCATTTTTGCCCACCCGTGACATCTCATCTGTGCTCACCAGTGCCATCTCATCTGTGCCCACCAGTGCCGTCTCATCTGTGCCCACCAGTGTCATCTCATCTGTGTCCACCAGTGCCATCTCAACTGTGCCCACCAGTGCCATCTCATCTGTGCCCACTGGTGCCGTCTCATCTGTGCCCACCAGTGTCATCTCATCTGTGCTCATCAGTGCAGTCCCATATGTGCCAACCAGTGCCATCTCATCTGTGCCCACCAGTGCTATCTCATCTGTGCCCACTAGTGCTGTCTCATCTGTGCCCACTAGCGCCATCTCATCTGTGCCCATCAGTGCCATCTCATCTGTGCCTAGCAGTGCCATCTCATCTGTGCCCACCAGTGCCATCTCATATATAGAAATATATACTCCACCTTCCTTCTTGTATATAGAGACCTTCCTCCATCATCACTGACTGCAGATATACATCATTTGTCCTGTATACAGCTATATATACAGTAACAGGACAAATGATGTATATCTGCAGTCAATGATGATGAAGCAAGGTCTCTATATACAGGAAGGAAGAAGGTGTGGGTGTATATAGCTGTATACAGTACCCAGGACAGTTGTACCCACAATCTGTGTATATTGTGTAGTGTATACAGCTATATACACATGACTTCCAGGCACTTGGAAGAAAACAAAAAATCCCCAAAAAAGGTCCCCTGATGTCCAGCTGCGCATCACATCCTTCCTGCCCTGGCTGGCCTGGTGTCTGAGTGCAGTTGTGATTAGGGATGGGCCAAACAGACCCCTGTTTGGTTCGCACCAGAACTTCCGAATACCGCAAAAGTTCGGACCCCCCGGACATCAAAAATCAAAAGTGCCCATTTTTAAGGCTTACATGCAAGTAATTGGGCATACAATGGTTATAGGGGTCTGGGTACTGCCCTGTGGGACATGTATCAATAAAGAAAAAGTTTGTGAAAATGTCATTTTTAAATGAGCAGTGATTTTTTGATTTTTTAAAGTGAAAGCCTAAAAATGAAAAATTCCTTCCAATATAGTGCCTGGGGGGTCCCCTTAGTCTACCCGTAAAGTGGCAGATCTGTACCATGTCTAGAATCTGCTGCAGCAATAATTGCATTTATAAAGCCAAAAAAAATTACATTTTCCCTGTAAGCTGCCTTTATTTTGCTCAGCAACAGCTGGGGAGCCAGTGTGCATGATGAGGCCACAATGTAGTGCACTGGGAACAAGATTAGAGATTTTTTTGGATACAATATGGTGTCACTTTGACTTTGTATAGAAGTAACTGTATGTAAAAATTGGTCTTTGGGTGTCGGTGGCGCCTTCCCACCGTAACCCTATAGAGGTACTCTTGATGAAAGCAAGAATTGGCCTTGCTGTAAAAAATTGCAATGATATTCACCTGTCAAACAGGTGCAGAAAAATTACTCTTTGGGTGTCGGGGGTGCCTTTCCACCATAACCCTATAGAGGAGCTCTTGATGAAGGCAAAAAAATTGCAATGATATGCATATGGTTGGTGTTTATGCCACGTTTGATGTGCCTGAGACAGTTTGCAGATAGCAACAGTGCTATCCCCTGCAAATGTGCTGAAAAAGGCCCAGACAGCTGAGCTTTGGGGAGTGAGCTGGGAGATATCAGCTGCAAAATTTGATGGAATAGGGTGGCTGCTCTCTACCCTTTCTTGATGTCGGCCTCCTTGGGGTTGTGCCGCCTCAGCTTCAGTTCCCTCCTCTGCTCTATCTGGCACCCAAGTCGCATTAGTGACCTCATCATCATTATCATCATCTCCATCTCCTCCATCTTCATCATTACCACTGGAGACAACTTGGCAATATGCTGCAACTTGGGGAACACGAATGCCAATTTGTCTACCATCATTCCTCCCTCTCTCACTTTTTTTCATCCTCAACCTCAGAACCAATCCAGTAATGGTTGGGCAAGTGGCTGACACTGTGATCAAATAACTCAGTTGACTCCTCCATGGCTGATGTTGGGGCTATGGCAAGAATAGATGTAGACAAAGAGGCAGGTTTATCCACTCTGGCAACCGCAAGGGACTGCACACTTGTCTCTGCTTGCGTGACAGAGGATGAGGAGGATGAGGAAGGTTTAGTAAGCCAGTCCACCACCTCCTCTGTATGCTGTGGCTGGATAGCATGGGCAAACTCACTAAACAGAGGAAATGATGCCCTGTCTGAGGACTGACCACCACGTCCACCTTTGGCTGTGGACACATTTGTTGCTGGGCCCCCTTACAGTACCATGGGAACATCTGCCTCTCCTTGTTGTCCTCCCAGACATTATTGGGAAGGAGGGGGCGGTGCTTATAAGCAAATGTAAAGAAGAAGTTGAAATCTGTACGTGGATGCGCATTAATCAATGTAAAGAGGTGTTTGGTGCACTCTAATTTGAGTACTCACACTACACAGACACACTCCATGGATACACTATAATATACTGCAATATAATGCGCCAAACGTACAGTGACGCATAGAACTATATGGCGTTAAAGTGGCAGTAACGCATACAGAACTACATGGCGTTAAACTGGCAGTAACGCACACAGAAGTAAATGGCGTTAATCTGTCAGTAACGCACAAAACTATACGGCGTTAAACTGACAGTAATGCAAACAAAACTATATGGTGTTAAACTGGCAGTAACGCACACAAAACTATATGGCGTTAAACTGGCAGTAACGCAGTCAAATAGATGGTGTTCAACCGTCACTACACTGACGCTATCTAAACTGTCCCTACTCTAGCTATACACTAATGTAAAGATTACTGACACGGTCTCACTACACTACAGTGAAACTATCTGGCCTTATTCATATCCTCGCATATGACACTGGGGTTGCAGAATAAGGTAAGTGAGCTTATACTGACATGTTTCATCCAATTTTCATTTTTTACAATAATTTTTTTTTAATTACCTCAACTTTTTTTTTTCATCACATAGGGGACAAAAAGTCTAAGGCTGGGTTTGCACCATCCCTGCATTTGTCTCACATCTTACAGCAGGGGTCTGGTGCGTCCTGGTTCACCATTTCAGGTCCAATTTCAGCCCGAATTTTGGGCTGAATTCGAACCTGAAACGGACCAAAAGACGCACAGCATTTTTCTGCAAAACGCACCGGACCTGCTGCGGAGATATGTGAGAGCCGGTCAAAATCTCCGGCTATTGCAAATTGGATGCGGGGACCCCGCATCCAATTCGCAATGGTGTGAACCATGCCTAAAAGACCCTGGATGTCTCCCCTTGTGCTCCACTGAATGTAATCAAATGCACATTGCACTGCATTACATTCTTTCCCGTGATGGCCAGAGAAACTGTCAATGGGGACCCGGAAGTGACATCATACACGTCACTTCCGAGTCAGCAACAAGAAGGGGAAGAGAACGAACTTGTGTCCACTCTCCTTTCTCCCCACTACCCGGTGTCAAATGCTATGCCGATCCCAGGGGCTGCAGATAGGCAAGTGGAGCCCGGGATACATAGCTGAGGGGAGCACGCGCGGGGTGTGTGGAAACATTTTGGGCGGCCGCCGCCCCGAATGCCTCCATCTGGCAAATAATCTCTGCTGCTTGCCCGCAGCAGGGCTAAATGTTAAAAAATGGCCGTTGCCCAGAACTACATGTCCCAGGCATCGGGCAATAGGAATTGTGCATCCCTGCACCTGGTGCTAACAGTGAATGTGCTGACAAAAGCCCAAGTGCGAGGACGCAATTTCTAGTCCCCATGGCGACCTGGCACCTGCCGTTTGTCAACCCCTGCCTTACCCACTTTCCAGATGGCTTTGGCAATGACATCCTCTACTTCCGGCCCTCCAGGCTGTGGGTGGTCCATTACCATCACCACATACAGTGCAGGACTAGGCACCTTAGAGATAGCAGTGCAAGACCTGTTTCAGAGATTGAGACAACCTGTTGGATCGGGGGATAAAGCAATCATTACTCTTTTTTCTAACACCCCTAGACTTAAGGAGCAGTTAATCCTTGAAGTGTCAGGAGAGGGAGAGGATTTGGCCATTGCAAGGGTACATTTTACCTAATTCCCGGAGTTCAGCTGGTCTAAAGACAAAGGGCATAGTTTTTCTGGTTACTGAATATTCATGTTCTAGTCAGGGAATCCATTACAGTATGTCTGTCCCTGTACAATGTCGCAGAATGTCACAGACAGCAAAGAATAAACCAGCAGTGGGTTGTGTGCATTATGCTGTTTGAGCAGTCAATGTCATGGGGGGTCATGTTAATCTTTCACTTCTTCATTTAACAATGACCTAATTGAGCTGTGTCCCCTCCCTTACATGGCCTTGCTACAGTGCAGAACATTGATTATGGAACAACAGATCTATTAAAATGGTGTGAGGTCAGCTTTTAGTATTTCTGATAGAAAAAGAGGTTTAAATTCTCATAACCAACTGAGTGAGTCACTGGTACATCATGCAAAAAGTGCTGAGACAGGGAAATGGGGCTTGTGGTAGGAAAACAATGAGAGTGTGGTAGGTCTGAGGGAGGGCTGTGAAAAGTTAGAAGAAAATAGGTTCTGGGTAAAGCTTTGGCATAAATATATAAGTCCAAAAATACTAAGTAGATGTTCACACGGCGTAGGTATTCCAAAGGACTCAAATGAACCACCACCAGTAAACAAGAGGAGGCTTACCAGATGTTGTTGACCTGGAGAGGCTTACGCCCCCCAAGTCATATAGGCTTGTAAGCAGGGCTTTTTTTCTCAGAGAAAAGGTGCAGGAACTCAACCATGCCTGCCACACACACACACCTGCCAAATGGCATCAAATAGTAGCTCTTCCCTCTGCATACAACTCCTCCCTCCACTGCCCTCATCTTCTTCCCCCTCCTTAAAAGCTCCACCATCTGTCATATGTCTTAGCTTTGTTGCAATATTAAGCTGAAGCACCTAACCAGCTGTAGTACCTCCCAGCATACTATACTATACTACAGTCACTTGCAAGGGAGATCATGCAGTAGGAGCATCAACAACTGGTCACCAGGGAAAAAATGGAGACCACAGAGGGTGCAGCCTACCACACACCGTCTCCTGCCCATGACTGCACTGAACCCTGGGCACCTGTTCTGTATCTCCCTTGTCCCTGTCTGGCATTCAGTGGGATCTGCGCAGGAGATCTGACCTGTGGGAGCTACTGGGAGATAAGCTATCACTTGTAAAGCGCCGACTTAACACAGGCGTTAGAGGTCATCAAATTTGAAGATAATATACAGATAGGTAAAGACTCAGTGTTCAAAGGCCATGCAGAGATAAATGAAAAAATCCCATTGCGTGATACTGTTTGGATAAATTTTATTTAAAAGAAAAGTAGTAAACTCACATGTTTTTTTTTTTAACAACAAGGTTGGTCTTTATTGAAAAAATGGAGCACAATACATTAGAAGACATGTAATTATTACAGTGGATACATCAGTGGAAGAACAGTATATAAGCATTGCACATTATGCAGCGTAAACAATAGGCCGCCGTAGTTATATCTACCACAGGACATAAACAGATAAATTTATCCGTCATCTAGTATCAGAAAGGGGGGGGGGCACAGAAGCACAGAGCCCAGTCATCCTTAGTGCATATTAAACAGATAGGCCAAGGGTACTAAATAGACCATTACAATTTACAAAGGATCAGCCCATGGCTGCCAGACCTTCTCAAATTTCTGGGGACATCCTCTATTCATATAAGTTAGTTTATACATTGGTAGAATAGCATTAACTGAGTTTATCCACGACCCCACCGTAGGTGGTAGGGAAGAAGTCCATTTAAGCAGGATCTCTTTTTTGGCATAAAAGAGCAGTAATGAAAGCAAAAGCTTAGTATACCTAGGTCTTTGGTCATCGTCTTGTAAGCCCAGTAGGGCCAACTCTGCCGTCCTGGGCAGCTCCAGCGGGAGACGCACATCAAGAAATTCAAAGATATCAGACCAATAGCGGGAGAGTCTAGGACATAGCCAGAACATATGTATATAGGTGCTATCCAGAGATTGGCAACTCGGGCAATTCAGGGACCTCTGTGGGTAAATTCTGTGCAGTCTCTGAGGCGTAAAATAAATCCTATGCAGGAATTTGGTTTGAATCAATTTGTCCCTGGACAATATCACCAGTTGGGAACTATTCTCAAAGCATTCCTCCCAGGTCATCCCTCCATTTATCCCACAATACATCCAGTTTTTTAGAGTCTGTTCGAAGTTACGTCAAGTATAATGCTGAAAGGGGCTTATTCAGGGTTTCCTGTGCCAATAACTCCTCAACCACATCCGTCTGGAGGACAGGCGGTGTCGGGAACTGAGCACGGAACGCATGCCTCAATTGATAGTAGCCAAACATCATCCCCATAGGACCGCCATGCTTCCCCATTAGGTCCTGAAAAGAAAGTTAGGCTCCGGAGAAGACAATATCCTTCAGTAATTTAATACCATAGCGGACCCATAGTCGTGGGTCAGGAATTGTCCTGAAATGTGGGAGGCTTGGATTACCCCATAGTGGACAGTAGGGGGACCACCTAGTGGGAGATAAAAACGTCTCCTAGCTACCCCCCATATGCGTAAAGTAGTCTTAGTGGGTCCCAAGAGGGCAGGACTAGAGGAGGCTCCACGATACACCAGATTGCCGAGCTCCTTGAGCGAGCCCACCACAGCTGCTTCCAAACAGACCGCAGCATTGGCCCTAGATTGCTCAAACCACCACCTAACGTGACTAACATGGCCGCCCAATAGTACACTAGCAAATTAGGTAAGGCCAAGCCTCCACAACTGACAGGGAGCTGAAGAGTCGATCTAGCTATCCGAGGGGAGGACCCTCTCCACAGAAAGGATCCAATGCAGCCGTCTATTTCTTTAAAAAATGTCTGTGATATCCATATAGGACAGTTCCGAAGGAAATAATTAGGCTTAGGCAGGTAAATCATTTTCAATACATTTATGCGTCCTAGTAAGTTAAGGGGAAGATTGGTCGCGCGATATTCTGATTCCTAGATATGTGAATTCCTCTACCCACTTCAATACAGGCTGGGTCGCTAGGTCCCTGGCCTTCGCGTCTAAGGAGAAAAGTACAGACTTCGACCAATTGATACGAATCCCTGAAAAACGCCCAAACTCATCAAAAATTTCCAGGGACGCCTGCAGCGACGAATCCGCATTGTGTAAATATAGCAGGGTGTAATCGGCGTAAAGGGATATCTTCTCCTCCAGAGGGCCAACCCGCAGTCCCACAATATGGTTAGATTCACGAACCAGTGTTGCCAGGGGTTCTAAAGCCAGGGCAAACAAACTGGGGGACAATGGGCAACCCTGCCTGGTCCCCCTCCAGAGGAGAAAGGCATCCGAAAGGGAATCATTTACCCTGATCTTAGCCCTGGGAGCCCTGTATAACAAGCCCAGCCAGTGAATGAACTTGGGTCCTATCCCAAATTTCTTCAGTACCTCCCATAAATACTCCCACTCAACGGAGTCAAAAGCCTTCTCCGCATCGAGAGAGGCTATGACTCTTGTGCCTTCATTATCATGGGTGGCAGCTAGATTTAGAAATAGACGGCGTATGTTGATATCGGTACCCTTCCCCGGCATAAACCCAGTCTGATCTACATGAACAAGGTCCTCTATCACCTTCCCAAGCCTCCTAGCCAAAATTTTTGCCAGTAGTTTGGCATCCGCGTTAATGAGAGAAATAGGCCGGTACGAGGCACATTCTTCAGGGTCCTTGCCGGTTTTGGGCACCAATACCACAATCGTTTCAGAGAATGAGTCTGGCAGAGCGTCTAAAGTAAGAGATTGTTGTATCAATGAAGTAAATCTGGGCGCTAAGAGTTCTTGGTATACAGAGTAAAATTCAATGGGAATTCCATCTGGTCCCGGGGCCTTCCCCTGCTGCATGGATCCCAGGGCCTCTTGGACCTCTACCAAGGAAATATCCTGCTCCAGTTCAGCGCTTCTTTCTGGCGCTAGAGAGGGGAGGGCTACTCAGTCCAGATATTGAATCAACTGTGATTGATCGAAATCAGCTCCATAGGAATATAGAGTCTTGTAAAATTCAAGAAATCTCACATTAATAGCCGCTGGAGCCGTCAACAAACTGCCGTCCAGGTCTTTCAGCCTACCAATGCGAGTTACAGTATGTTGTCCCCTGGCAAGCCAGGCCAACAATCTGCCATTCTTATCTCCATATTCGAATACCCGTTGGGCGCTGTCTAACATAGATTTCTTGGTAAGCTCAACCCTACAGAGAGATAGTTCCCTTAGGACGTCCTGCCAGGGCACATAATGATTCTGATCAGGAGATTGCACATATTCCGCCTCCTTCAACCTAGCCTGTTCTTCCAATAGCCTCAGAGACTTCGCAGAACGCCTCTTTTTTGCAGATATGCGAGCCATGTATTCACCCCTCAGCCAGGCCTTAAAAGCGTCCCATTGCACTAAAGGTCCAGCAGATTCAGCGTTATTTATCCAAAATCCACACAATGCCTCCGGTAGCTCCTCTTGGATCTCCGGTTCCGCAATCCAGAACTTAGATAATCTCCATATCCGCTCGCCCACCACTGGAGCAAGACGGATGGTTATGGACACAGGGGCATGATCCGAGATACCTCGTGAGAGGATCTCTGCAGAAACCACCCTCCGCAAAAGGTCGGGGGAGGCAAAAGCCAGGTCAATGCGAGACATGGTTCGGTGCGTGGTGGAGAGGCAGGTAAACTCCCTATCGTTGGGATGGAAATGTCGCCAGAGATCTGTCATATGGAAAGTAGATGCCCAACGGGCAAGGTCTTGTTGTTGGGGGCCAGTAGTCTGCATCCTGTCTAATTCCCTATTTGGGGTCATATTAAAGTCACCTATAAATAAGACATTCTCAACACTGTACAACGTAACTTGTTGCATCAAAGTATGAAGTATACCTATGTCTGCCGGAGGAGGTATGTAGATTCCTACAATAACAACAGGGATCTCCTCAATCAGAGAGTGTAGGATAACATACCTACCCCCTGGGTCCAGACGAACATTTAGCAATTGGAATTGTAGGGATTTCAGGATATCAGTAATATAGGAATGATACAAGGAAGGACCTCCCCTAATAAGGAAGCCCGTCTCCAGTACCTCGGGGGGGAGAAGGGCCCACACCCGGTTGCACCGGAGACACGCAACCCAACAACCTGTAGCGTACCCTTGCATATGATACGTATGTGTGCTTGAAAAAATACATGCCATAATAGACCAACCAAGACCTGAAAGTAAAAAAGAGTGAACATAACCAACCAACCCTTAACCCCAAAAAACAACCCATCCCCCCCACCCCCCACCCCGTGCCCCCTGGAACATTGAGGAGCACATGAGTCCCATGAACCCCATGAACAAATAACTGATAACTTAGGTTGAGGTTGTGCAGCCAGAGCAGAACTTTACACCACCATCTGGGAATAAGGGATCTAGGTGTGTGAGTGTGAGTTCTTGTCCCAGAGCCAGTGGAGTGATAGGTAAAGGAGGACAAAAAACGTTCTGTTCATCACCTGACCAAGCAGGGGCACCTTCTTCATTGTCTGTTACAAAAGAGGGGATATATGTAAAAATATAGAAAAGGAAAATAAAAATAAAATAAAAAACATTGAGCAACCTGGAATGATCACAAAAGAAAGGCTGCGGCAAGGGACAGGCATCTTTCAACATCAGTGATAAGGCAGAGGCAGTTACAACAGGGACTGAAAGGTAAGCATGAAGTTCTGTCAGGCAGCCCATCCCTCTAGCAGAATCCCTGCGTAGAACAGCCGAGCATATAATCCAGGGATGAAAATAGGAGAGGGGTTAGGACCCAAGGCACAGTGGTCAAAAGGGGATAAACAGCTCTGTTCAGACATCCATGGTAAGTAATCCCAGCAAGGAAAGTAAGATATGAAAGGCAGTCTTACAGGGGAAGGGTCTCCAGCCATATGGATGCATCTTTAGGAGAGGTGAAAAAACGGATCATATCCCCGTCAACCACCCGTAGCTTAGCAGGAAACAAAATACTGTATTTCATCCCTTTCCTTCATAGCGCTGTCGCTGTGTCTCTATGGTGTAGTCCGGGAACAGAAGGAGTTTGACATTTTTGTAGGGCAGCTCGCCAGCCGCACATGAGGCCCTGAGTAGCTCATCTCTGTCCCGAAAATTAAGTAAACGGAGGATGAAGGTGTGAGGGGGGGACCCCTCAGGCCCCGGCCGGGGCGGCACACGATGGGCCCTCTCCACCATGAAGTATGGGGAGAGCTGAGCCGCTGGGAGCATGGATCGCAATAATTCCTCTGCGAATAGGGCCGGGGAGTGTCCCTCTACCCCCTCTGGGAGACCCACAATCCTGAGATTGTTCCTCCTGCTCCGGTTTTCAGCGTCCTCCGTACAGTACTCTAGGGCTCTCACCTTTGTCTGGAGAGTGCGGATGGAGGCATCGTGATCAGTAATCGTGTCCTCCGCCTCCCCTATCCTTTGCTCAGTCTCCGAGACCCGCGATCGGATCTTGTCCAGGTCTTGCCGGATTATGCCCACATTCAACTGTACCTCCTCTATCTTGGAAGCTAAGGTGGTCTGGCAGGAGGTAACAGCTGACTGGCAGGAGTTAATAGCCGCAATGAGGTCCGGTAGTCCCGGCGGAGCCAAAGCAGGGTCTGCCTCATGGTCCGTCTGCGACGCCATGTTGCTATGGCGCGCAGGGGAATCCGTGGAGCGAGGTAACGGGCCTTCCTCCTCTGGAATATTCGGGGGGAACTTCACTTTCTTACCCCTCTTTTGGTAGCCCTGAGTCCTGGAAGGCATCCAGATAGCCCAGGGACCCTCTAGTCAGTGCAATAGAGCAGTTCGGATATGTTTAGCGGATCACACTCCAGGAGAGCTCAGAATACACGTCTGCTCAGTCCGCCATCTTGGCCATGCCCCAAATCAGCATTGAGTAAACTTACGTGTTAGAGGATCATCAATTAGGTTCAATAAATACAGGAACAAAGAGCGGTATGTGTGTGGGTCCACCCGACGCGCGTTTTAACTAAAAAGCCGTCTTCTGGGGTGCGGACCCCACAGACACCAACGCTTATAAATCTTTAATGACCCTACAAAAAAGATGCATAATACCGGAAGTGACCGCAGAGTGTAAATAAATGTCTAAATCTAATAAAAGATGAAATATATATATATGCTTGAAAAACTGATAAATGTTCCACAGAAAAATCTTCTATGTATGAGCAGAAAATATAAGGCAGGTGCTACAATCAAAATGAAAATTAAAATTAAAAATTAAATTTTAATTTTGATTGCAGTACCTGCCTTATATTTTTTGCTCATACATAGGAGATTTTTGTGTGGTACATTTATCAGTTTTTCAAGCATATATATATTTCATCTTTTATTAGATTTAGACATTTATTTACACTCTACACTTCCGGTCCACATCCGGAAGTGATGCAAATAAGTTCACTTCCGGTATTATGCATCTTTTTTGTGGGGTCATTAAAGATTTATAAGCGGTGGTGTCTGTGGGATCTGCATCCCAAAAGACGGCTTTTTAGTTGAAACGTGCATCGGGTGGACCCACACACACATACCGCTCTTTGTTCCTGTATTTATTGAACCTAATTGATGATCCTCTAACGTGAGTTTACTACTTTTCTTTCAAATAAAATTTATCCAAACGGTATCACGCTATGGGATTTTTTCATTTATCTCTGCATGGCCTTTGAACACTGAGCCTTTACCTATCTGAATATTATCTTCAAATTTGATGACCTCTAACGTCTGTGTTAAGTCGGCGCTTTGACTCAAGATCTGTTGTGCCAGCCCAGTCCGGTGTATCCATCAAGTCATCTGACTTACAAGCCTATATGACTTGGGGGGCGTAAGCCTCTCCAGGTCATCAACATCTGGTAAGCCTCCTCTTGTTTACTGGTGGTGGTTCATTTGAGATTACAGTCCTTTGGAATAACTACGCCGTGTGAACATCTACTTAGTATTTTTGGACTTATATATTTATGCACTTATTTTCACTATATGTGCCAACTTTAGTTTTCATAGGCAATATTTGCCGTGATATGATTATATTCATGCACTTGGCTAATATTCACTGATCTAATCAACTTTTTTGAACATATCTTGTTGTTAATGTAGCATGGTTTATTTTGGTGTAAGTCACTTTTTTCACTAAGGTATTCCTCTACACACTTTATATGTACCCCCCTCCTTATATAGGAGGGTATTTTTTATAAATTTTTTGTTAATTAAATTTGTTTGATGGTATATTAGCGCTACACCTCCCACACCCAAGGTGCAGTGGGGTGCCAGGTGTAATGAGGATGACAGTTGGTAAGGCGTTAGGAAGGTGGCAGTGGGGTGCCAGGTGTGATGGACATCATACAGTAGATGATTACTCCATGTGTAATATAGAACAGTGCAATAGCATGTACAGGACTGTTATCTCATTTATGAAAAGCACTGGTTCTTGAAATCCACTACAGCCTGTGTCCTCATGCTTTTATGGGTGGCGGAGCATCCATCAATCAAGATGTGACATCCCACCCACTGTGTTCTTTTTTAGTTACTGGGCATGGAGGAGGAAGGAGGGGCTGGGCTGTCATTTAGGATCTGTATACACACCCAAATGTGTGTTGTCATTACCATGTGACCTGACTAGGCTCCCATCAAACAGAAAATGTTCTCTCCAGCAATAGAGACCAAACTGAGCATGTGCAGCCTGACTCCAATCACTGTCTTATCCGAACTTGTCCAGGGGTACAGTGCAGGAAGGGGAGGATCTGTGCATACAGGATCAACCAGCTTTTTTACACAATGCGGAGGAGTAACCCCTTAGGTTCCACAGTGAGTATAACAAGCATGCTTTACTGCATATACAGACTGATTTTACTGTTGTGGGTTTAGTAACACTTTAAGGCCTGGCTAGTAGCTCAGGACTTGAAATTTTGAGCCCTTTTTTTTTTTTAGGAGATACTCGCTCCCACTTCTTTAATTGCTACCTAGGCAATGATGGTATTGCCCTACTTCCCCCTTCCCTTTTCCTACCTGCAGCCTTTTGGGATAAGATCATAAATCTCAGGAGGCTGCGGGACCTGTGTCCCGCTGCTGCTCGATTTTGCACATGGTCAGTGGGTAGCTGGCTGTGAATTATCATGAACTGACAGTCGGCTCCCAAATTCAAGATGGCGGCACCAAAGTTCTGCCTCCCTGAGAAAAATTGGTTGTGGGGAAGATAACACTGGACTCCATGGTCTTATAAGTACCTGTTTCTATGCTATGGCATTTGTGAATGTTGATTTTTAAATTTCAAACACCTGGCTGAAGTGATTCCTACTTGCTTTTGCTCCCTGGGTATTGAGGTGTGTCATTCCAGTAGCCTAAACCTAAACTTGTAGCAAAACAATTTTTGGACATTTGTACTATAAAAATAAATTACCACCAATAAAGTTTGTGCCATGTGTGGATGCTGCTGAGTTTAATAAAATGCTCACTTTTATTCCACCCACACACTGCTATAAGTACTAAACATCTGGTTCTAAGAGTTACAGCTCCAGCTAGAGTACAGATCTCACAGAAGTCACTCACAAAAACATCTTCCATTCAGAAAACATATTGTTTTCACATAATACAAGGTATTCTGTGATTGGAGGAAGCGATCATGACACTCATTCACACCTCCAATCACAGAATGCCCTGTTTTCTTTATAAAGAACTTAAGATGTTTTTTTGAATCGAAGAGGTGCCGAGTGAGTGACCCCTTGTGAGAAATGTACTCCACACACAATGATAACTCTCAGTGCCAAATGTTCGTTGCTTATAGTTATTGCAAATCATAGCTGGCTGAAGTACAAAATAGAAAATAAGTATATTTTTAAAACATTAATTAACATACAAAATGGTTTCAGCAGCTACATTTACAATACATAATGTGTTAACAAATCTTGAGTTTAAATTAGACTTATTGCTTCCGTGACTATACAGATATCTATATATAGTTAGAATTGGAGTCCAGTGAAAAATGTTGGTTAACCCATTAACCCATTCATTGCACACATTTGCAAATACATGCATAAGCTGCAGGTCCTGCCAAGGCACCCTGTTTCCTGCAGTCCCTAACTACTGAAAGTCTCCATCTTGGAAGCACATGCATTTATAATGGATAGGTAAGGGACAGGTGATACTGGAAGGATTAGCTAGAAACTGCAAAGCTGCTAAAGTGACCATAAAGTCATTCACTCTCTGTTAGTCATAATACAAAGTGTTCACTGCCTCTCCTCCAAGTAAGAGGTTCTGGCCGTAGCCAATTGCATATACATGTATAAAAAGGGTTTTTATCCCTGGGGTGGTCTATAAAATAGGCACCCCCAGGGACAGAATAGACAGCTACTTCTGGTCAGAAAGGTCACTCTACACAGTTGTATAAAAAGTTTTGTATCAAATTTTATTATGGTGATATTCACCTAAATCATTGATTTAAAAAACAATTATGTTACTTTTCATTAAAGTTGATATGTTCATATCCTCTAACAATATGTTATTCTAAGGAAATGATACCTTGAATAAAACCACACTGACACATTAACTATGTTACAGGTGACTGACATTTAGACAAACAATACTCACATATAACAATCAACAAAAAACATATATTGCAGGCGCCTGAAGTAGTTCACTCCTGTTCAGCGATCCCAGTAGGCAAATTGCCTCTATATTGTTTATTTTAAATAAATTATTAATGGATCAAATCCAAATGTATAAACAGTTACGGGAGTGCCGAGTAGAAGTGAATCCCCGGGGATATACTATATTTTATGTTCGCTAAAATGGCCAGGATTTAGTCATGGGAGCGGGGGGCGGTAATTGGGACGGTAAAAAAGCAAAAAAGCAAAAAGTGAAGCTGAAATGTCTTGGTTAGTGCTGAGTCCTCAAAGTTTAGTTAGGGAGTCCTCTTTAAGCTGATCCGTGAGCAGGAAAATGTAAATGTATGAGGGATTACTCTAAATTCAAATCATACTTCCTACTGGAAGGAGCCCACCCCTCCTTAAGGGTACAGGGTCACACAGAACACCCAGCACATGGCACTATGGCAGCAAGGGCGTCAGTGCATTGCCTGACCAATATATTCAAGGTACAAAAAAGTGGCCACATGCCCTACATGCATATTGTTAGACAGGTCAATGTGGTTGGTCGCTGGCTGGTTGGTAGGTTTGAGCTTGGAAATCTCTTTATATTTGTTTGACATACGTTGCCATTCTAGTGCTCCTTGCTACAAAGACCAGTTATAGGTGGGGGCAGCGGCCACTTGTTTGTACCTTGAATATATCGGTCAGGCAACGCACTGATGCCCTTGCTGCCATAGTGCTATGTGCTGGGTGTTCAGTGTGACCCTGTATCTTTAACCACTTAAGGACCAGCCTCGTTTTGAAATTTAGGTGTTTACATGTTTAAAAGAGTTTTTTTTGCTAGAAAATTACTTAGAACCCCCAAACAGTATATATTGTTTTTTTTCTAACACCCTAAAGAATAAAATGGTGGTCATTGCAATACTTTTTTTTACACCATATTTGCGCAGTGGTCTTACAAGCGTGCTTTTTCTAGAAAAAATTAAATTTTTTGAATAAAAAAATAAGACAACAGTAAAGTTAGCCCAATTTTTTTTTATATTGTGAAAGATAATGTTACGCCGAGTAAATTGATACCCAACATGTCACACTTCAAAATTGCGCCCGCTCGTGGAATGACGTAAAACTTTTACCCTCAAAAATCTCCATAGGCGACGTTCAAAAAATTCTACAGGTTGCATGTTTTGTTGCAGAGGAGGTCTAGGGCTAGAATTATTGCTCTACCGATCGTGGCGATGCCTCACATGTGTGGTTTGACCACCGTTTTCATATGCGGGCGCTCCTCACGTATACGTTCGCTTCTACGCGAGCTCGTCGGGACGGGGCGTTTAAAAAAAAATATATATATTTTTCTTATTTATTTTATATGATTTTATTTATTTTTACACTGTTTAAAAAAAAAATGTGTCACTTTTATTCCTATTGCAAGGAATGTAAACATCCCTTGTAATAGAAAAAAGCATGACAGGTCCTCTTAAATATGAGATCTGGGGTCAAAAAGACCTCAGATCTCATATTTACACTAAAATGCAATAATAAAAAAAAAAAGTCATTTAAAAAAATGACATTTAAAAAAATATGCCTTTAAGACGTATGGGTGGAAGTGACGTTTTGACGTCGCTTCCGCCCTGCAGTGTCATGGAGACGAGTGGGCGCCATCTTCCCCTCACTCGTCTCCAGACACAGCAAGGGGTCAGGCACGATCGCCTCCACCGCTACCAACGGCTCTGGTAAGCGGCGGAGGGCACCGGATCGCGGTGGGAGGGGGGGCCCCTCTCCCACCACCGATAAAAGTGATCTCACGCGAATCCGCCGCAGAGACCACTTTTATTTTGTAGCCGACCGCCGCACGAAAATGGGGATACCGGGGTTATGGCAGCTAGCTGGCTGGCAAAGTTAGGACGTACATCGGCATGCGGCGTGCGGCAAGTGGTTAAGGAGGGGTGGCTCCTTCCAGGCTCACTTGTCCCCTACCTATTCATTTTAAATGCATGTAGCGCTGACAACTTTTGTTTCTAGTCATATGTGTGTTGTAAAGGTAAAAAGTTGATATAGCACCATCTAGTGGCCAACTATAGAAATACAATGTTTTATTTTCATCATTTTGAGAAGTGACATGGAAGTGATTGATTGTTTACCTCTGGACATTAACTATGACCTACCCACAATGCTCATGGACCAGAGGAGAACTGAACTGCATAGTGGGAGGATATAAAAGGGCTGGGAGCGGCCATCTTAGGTCCCTTGTTCCTGGGACGCGGGGCCTGCCAGCAGAACTCTGTGGGTGTGTGTGTCCCACAGGGTTGCGGCCTAATTTGTGAAGGAGTGGAGCAGCAGCAAGAATCCTGCTATTGATCACAGTGTGCTGGAGCAGCAGAAGTGATTGCTCCAGAGACCCGTGTAGGAGATAACTGAGGACTCCTGGGCGTGACAGCGTGGTTGTGGCTCCATATGGACTGAGAACTGCTGAAACGGAGACATCCATCTGTTCAGGTCCCGTGTGGTGAGAGGGCTAAGGCCCAGAAGTTTGTTTAACATTACACACGTTTACAGCTGTTACAGAGTGTTGCTGAGACTGATAGTCCCACGGAACAATTTAGTTGGGAAGCATTACATTTACACAGACTTCAATATCCAGGAACTGATACTAGATGTCTGTCTATGGTATATATATATATATATATATATATATATATATATATATATATATATATATGTTGTGGGATATTTACATTTTTGTGTCTTTGCGCTTGCTACAGTGTGCTGGAGGTGGGAAGGTGTCCAAAGCTAAGACGATCTCACTTTGAACACTAGTCCCACCTGGAGACACATCAATAAGGCGACTTTTTTTGGAAGGTTCGGGGTATATATATTTAGGTATATTTGTGTATGTGTACAAAGACTGTCATAACTATTTACTATACTGTCGCACTACGTTGGTGTGATAGTGTAGCCACTGTAATAATTTTTTTATATCCTTTAAGTAAAAAGAAGTTATTTTGATTATTAAAGAAGTTTGCGTGCAGTGTTGTTTTTCTCCTGCAGGTGGAGTTACAAGCACCCATATATATATATATATATATATATATATATATATATATATATATATATATATATATATATATATATGTGTGTATGTATATTGGTTGGTATTAGTGTCACTACAACACTGCACTACAGTTGTGTCAAGGGGATTGAACAAATTAAGAGGGGTGAAGAGATCAGAGGACAGGCCCGATCTAAATCAGCAGCTCCACCGAGAGTTATTGCTACACGCATGTGCTTTCAAGATGGAGACTTTCAGTAGTTAGGGACTGCAGGAAACAGGGTGCCTTGGCGGAGCCTGCAGCTTACCCATGTATTTGCAAACCCCTGTTCTTAACGCATACTGTTAGACAGGTCAATTTGGTTGTCACTGGCTGGTTGGTAGGTTTGAGCTTGGAAATCTCTTTATATTTGTTTAACTTCATTTATTATTGAACATTAATTAGATGGAAAACCAAAGCGTATGATTCACCTAACAATATAAAGAACTGCTGACCTCTAGTGTTAAAAAAAGATGTACTAGCACAATTAGGAAAGACAATAATGCCCTGTACACACGATCGGACATTGATCGGACATTCCATGGATTTTTTCAGACGGATGTTGGCTCAAACTTGTCTTGCATACACACGGTCACACAAAGTTGTCAGAAAATCCGATCGTTCTGAACGTGGTGACATAAAACACGTACGTCGGGACTATAAACGGGGCAGTAGCCAATAACTTTCATCTCTTAGTTTATTCTGAGCATGCGTGGCACTTTGTGTGTCAGAATTGTCCACACACGGTCGGAATTTACGCGAACGGATTTTGTTGTCGGAAAATTTTATAGCCTGCTCTCAAACTTTGTGTGTCGGAAATTCCGATGGAAAAAGTCCAGTGTAGCCCACACACACGGTCGGAATTTCCGACAACAAGCTCCGATCACACATATTCCATCGGAAAGTCTGAACGTGTGTACGAGGCATAAGTCATTCGTTAATTTTTTTTACTCTGTATTGTTGCTATAATCTATAATTGACATTTAAATATATAAAACCCGGATGAAGGGTTGTAGCTGTACCCTACTCTAGCCAAAACTCATGAAAACACATTTTTATTATACATATGAAGAAAAATAGTAGGTATAAAGAAAAGACTGGGGTGGAAAAGTAAGTGATATGGCTTGGAGAAATAAGAAAGAAAACGGAAGAGGTAAGAAATTAGAATCAGAGACACATTGGAAGATGTTTAGTATTCTTAAAGCTAAACCTTAAAGCGGGGGTCCACCCATCTATCGTTTTTTTTTTTTTTTTTTAGTTCATTCACAAACTTTTCTTCTCAGCATTACATACTCACATATTGTGTGTAATATGTCCGCCTGTGTCAGATTTCGTCGGAAAGAATAACTTATATTATTCACTGCAGGCGGTTTCCATCTTCATTGTGGGCATTTGAAGCCCACAAGCATTTATTTCCTGGATGTGGTGAATGCTGTGCTCCCAGCATTCACTGCTCGTACCCGCACATGCTCAGTGGCATCCTGGGAAGCCCGAGACTAGCTCCCAGGAGTCTGGGAGAGGCTAGAAACACGCCTACTCCCATGGGAGGAGAACCAGGAAGTGCAAAGAAGAATAGAAAAATAAAAGGTAATTATGGCGATTTAAATTTTTTTAAACGGCATGTCAGCATCTAGGCAAGGAAGAGAATACATACAGATATTGTTCAAAATTTGGGTGGAACCCCGCTTTAAGTCTGCCACAATTGTACAGACTCCTCTCCCATACTGAAATTGTTTACTTTGATTTCACTGAACACTGAGAGCTTTTCACAGTGTTCATTAGAAGTTGCAGCTCCCTGGCTGGAGAAGGTTTAACGGCATCTAGTGCTTCTCTCCCCAGCCCGATGATCCTTAGCCTGCCCTCTTTCATTCATTGGATTTCAGTTCTTTCAATCATGGAGGCTCAGAATCACAAATGAGAAGTATCTGGGGCAGTCTGCATCCAAATATAGTCTGCCTAGGAATGCCCACTTCTCCAGACTGATACTCACCAATAAAGCCATTTTATTATTTGCATAACTCAGATCCAAAAAGATCAAAAAGCTATGTACAGCACCTTGACAGCCATTCCCACTAGCCATGGTCTACCTGCATTGCATAATGAAGCACATAGACAAAGTAATGACATCATTTGGTCTAAAATAAAGTATATAATGAAAACCAGTTTTATTTAAAAACTTCACTAGCATATTCTTGATTAGGTGAGGGGAGGACCAGGGAAAGCAACATATAGGCAGAGTAAACTTTGTCTTTAATTGTTCCTATTTAGCTCTGTCTGCTGACATCACAGAGCTGGTGCAGGCTTGGGCAAGATCACGACAATAAAGTTGGGATCTGCCCATATGCCTGGACCGGCACCCGACCCAACCTCTCAGAGAGCCGCTGAGAGCCAGAGCCAGCCCCTCCCGCCCCCTCCACAGCCCAGCACTCCAGTGACTGATAGTCACCAGCTGTCTGCTCAGGGAGCCCTGAGAATTGAGCGATCGGTGGTGTTTAACCACTTCCCGCCCGGTCAATAGCATATTGACGTCCGGGAAGTGGTTGCGTTATCCTGACTGGGCGTCATATGATGTCCAGCAGGATAACATGCCGGTGCGCGCCCGCGGGGGCGCGCAGTGCGGCAATCGGGGGTGGCGTGAGTCCCTCGGCATGCAGAGCAGGGATCGAGGAAGGCGAGTGTCCCTTGGATACAGCGCTTCCCCGATCAGGGTAAACAGCCAATGAAATTGGCTGTTTATCATGTGACCGGCTGTGTCCAGTCACAAATGTAAACACTGAGTAGCGGTTACCATCTGATCCCTGCTCTCTCCTCACACACCGTTTGTGAGAGGAGAGAGCAGGGATCAGTGAGTGAAATCAGTGTCTGTCTGACTTATTGTATTGTACTGTGCACAACACGGCCCCCCCCAATAAAGAGGACCTGTCACACAGCCCATCTGTCAATCAGCCCATCTGTCAATCAGCCCATCTGTCAACCAGCCCATCTGTCAATCAGCCCATCTGTCACAGGCCCACCGTCATCGGTACTGCCACCTGTACCGCCATCGGTACCACCACCACCCGTACCGGTACCGCAATCACCACCTGTACCGCCACCACCTATACCGCCATCGGTACCACCACCACCTGTACTGCCACTGGTACCGCAATCACCACCTGTACCGCCACCACCATCGGTACCACCACCACCTGTACCGCCACCGGTACCGCAATCACCACCTGTACCACCATCGGTACCACCACCACCTGTACCGCTACCGGTACCGCAATCACCACCTGTACCACCACCACCACCTGTACCGCCATCGGTACCACCACCACCCGTACCGCCACTGGTACTGCCATCGGTACCACCACTACCTGTACCGCCACCGGTACCGCAATCACCACCTGTACCGCCATCGGTACCACCACCACCCATACCGCCACCGCTACCTCCACCACCACCCATACCACCATCGGTACCACCACCACCACCACCCGTACCACCATTGGTACCACCCATACCGCCATCTGTACCACCACACAGGCCTGCCACTAATACCTCAATCGGTACCACTACCACCAGCAGTACCATTACACAGACCTGCCAATAAGCATTGCCATAATGTCCCAAAGGGTTTACACACCTAAGGAGGCATATGAGATTCTTGCCATGTCGGATGATGAGAGCAGCGGGAAGCTCACACCATCTGGTTCGGAATACGAGCCAGTGGAGGATAGTGGATCAGAGTCCGAGTCCGCGGAGAAAACCATCCCTCCCAAAAGAATGAGATCAGGACCAAGATCAGGAGATCTGCCCACCACCAGCAGCGCCAGACCCCAGGAAGAGGAGCCCAGTACAAGTACTGGAATTACCTGCCCAACCCGAAGAACCCAGCCCCAGTCCTACCTTCCTGATGCCCTGGCAAACCCCTTATGGTTGCCTGCCAACTCAGGATCCGCTATCATCCCCCCTTTCACCGCACAGCCAGGTGTGCAGCCCGACACTACAAATTTTTCTCAATTCGATTATTTTTCTTTATTTTTCCCACAAGATTTTCTGCAGAATATGGTGGATCAAACTAATTTGTATGCATCCCAATTTATTGCTGCCAACCCCAATTCTTCCTACGCCCGCATGTTCCAGTGGCGATGTGTCACACTGGATGAATTTAAATAGTTTTTGGGCCTAACTTTCAATATGGGGCTTACAAAAAAGAACGAAGTCCATGCATATTGGTCCACCAACCCCATCCAACACATGCCCATATGTTCCGCTGTCATGTCCAGGACAAGATACGACATGATTATGCGTTTTCTCCACTTCAATGAAAATTCACAGTGCCCTTCCCGAGATCATCCCAACCATGACAAATTGTACAAGTTACGCCCCCTAATCAACTCCTTTTCCCAGCGATTTAGAGAAGTTTTCTTCCCAGACCAAAAATTTGTGTGGACGAGTCCCTCATACCTTTCACTGGCCGACTGCACTTCAAGCAGTATAAACCAAGCAAGAGAGCCAGGTATGGGCTGAAGTTAAATAAATTATGCAATCAAGCCACTGGATATGTCTTCACATTCCGGATCTACGAAGGAAAAGACTCCCAGCTCCAGCCCCGTGACTGCCCCACATATATTGGAACCAGTGGGGGAACTGGCATACCCCCTGTTCGACAAAGGATACCATTTATATGTCGACAACTATTATACCAGCCTGCCCCTTTTTCGTCATCTTTACAGTAAAAAAACCCCGGCCTGTGGTACCTTAAAAAAAAACGTAAGGGATTCCCACAAAATCTGTTGACAAAAAAATTACAAAATGGAGAATCGGCATTCATGAGGAACGAGGAGGTGTTGGCCATAAAGTTTAGGGACAAGAAAGATGTCAACATCCTCTCTACCATCCACAATGACACCGTGGTGGAGATCCAAAGAAGACGCGGCCCCATTGTAAAGCCCGAATGTGTCCACGACTACAATATGTATATGGGGGGGGGTGGATTTAAACGATCAGATGCTACAGCCCTATTTATCAAACAGAAAGTCCCGTTACTGGTACAAGAAAGTTGCCTTTCACCTGTTTCACATGGCCCTTTTTAATTCGTTTGTCTGCTACCAAAAAGCAACTCAAAACCAACAAGTCACCTACCTCAAGTATATTGAAGATATCGTCACTGCCCTCATTTACCAACAAGGTCCCGCCCCAGTAAGCATTTCGTTCTGATAGCGTGAGTCGACTTCACGAGCAACACTTTCCCTATAGCATTCCCCCCACAGAATTTGGAAGAAGACGCCAATTGAAATGCCGTGTATGCAGCAGAGGAGGAGTAAGAAGAGATTCCAGCTATTATTGTCCTCAATGTCCCTCCCAACCTGGCCTGTGCATCGGAGATTGCTTCAAAAATTATCATCCATCCATCCAATATTAGTTCCCTGTATTATTACCAGACTGCCATTTCCCCATTTGCCTGCTACCATGTTAATTAACTGACCCTAGCCTGTTTACCGACGATGTCTTTGCTTGCCGATTTAAACCACGTTTCTGACTTCCACGTGCACCAACCTCAGCCTGTTTACCGACGATGCCTCTGCCTGCCGATTTAAACAACGTTTCTGACTTCCACGTGCACCGACCTTGGCCTGTTAATCGACCATGTTTTTGCCTGCCATTTGGATTGATCTTTTGGCCATCTACTTTAGTACACAGGGGTCTCACATATGTGAGGGGCTTCAGAATAGCGTTCTGAGTAGAGAAAAACAGTTTTTCGTTTTCTGTGCTCCCAGAACAGGGTCTGGTTGCCCGGAGGCTTCAAAGCGATTTGGGTGGGAGAAGCCTCTACCCCTGTCCCCCTGGCCCTAAGCTTGATGGTCCTTCCTGCTGCCTGGACCAATACTTTGGCTGTGCTGACCATATTGCTGCCTGTAAAGACCCATGACATTATGGACCATGTTTCTTCCTGCTGTTTGGACCAATACTTTGGCTGTGTTGACCATATATCTGCCTGCTGCCTCTACTGGCTTTGGACAGTATTTCTGCCGGGACACCTCTGCCTGCTACCTGGACCTGTGCTTTGGCTGTGCTTTGGCTGTGCTTTGGCTGTGCTGACAGTACCTCTGCCTGTATGAACTATGGACAGTATTCCTGCCTGCTGCCTGGATGATTGCTTTTGCTGTCGCTGACCTCATTCCTGCCTGCTGCCTGGACCGATGCTCTACTCTGTGGACCACTGCACTTATAAAACCACAGGTAGTCTTTTGTTATTTGGTATGTACCTGCTATGTGTTAGAAATATGAAGGGCCTTCAAAAATGTGATCGGTAGTCAGAAAATGATATGTGTAATTAATGCTGCTAGAATGCCTGGAGGTGCTACTTGGATTTTGGGCCTCTGTATGTGGCCAGGCTGTGTAAAAGTCTCAAACATGTGGTATCACCATACTCAGGAGGAGTAGCAGAATGTATTTTGGGGTGTCATTTTTGCTATGTACATGCTATGCTTTATAAATATCTTATAAAGGGACAACTTTGTGTAAAAAAAAATGCATTTTAATTTTTTTTCCACATTTTCCAAAAACTTTTGGAAAAAAATGAACCATTCACAAGACTCATTATGCCTCATAGATTATATGTTGGGATTGTTTTCTTTCCAAAATGGGGTCATTTTGTGGAAATTCCATTGTCCTGGTGCTCCAGGGCCTTCAAAACTGTAATAGGTGGTTGAGAAAGGATATGTGCAATTTATGCTTGTAAAACGCATGAAAGTGCTACTTCAATGTTGGGCCTTTGTATGTGGCCAGGCAGTGTAAAAGTCTCACACATGTGGTATCACCATACTCAGGAGGAGTAGAGGAATGCATTTTGGGGTGTCATTTTTGCTATGTACATGCTATGTGTTAGAAATATCTTATAAATGGACAACTTTGTGTAAAAAAATGCATTTTAATTTTTTTTCCACATTTTCCAAAAACTTCTGGAAAAAAATGAACCGTTCAAAAGACTCATTATGCCTCATAGATTATACGTTGGGGTGTGTGCTTTCCAAAATGGGGTCATTTTGTGGACAATTCAATTGTCCTGGTGCTCCAGTGCCTTCAAAAGTGTAATAGGTGGTTGAGAAAGGATATGTGCAATTTATGCTTGTAGAACGCATGAAAGTGCTACTTCAATGTTGGGCCTTTGTATGTGGCCAGGCTGTGTAAAAGTCTCACACATGTGGTATCGCTATACTCAGGAGGAGTAGCAGAATGTATTTTGGGGTGTAGTTGCAATTATGCATATGCTGTGTGAGAGAAATAACCTGTTAATATGACCAGTTTGTGTAAATAAAAAAAAAAAAAATCTTAATTTTCCCAAGAATTGTGGGAAAAAATTACAGCATCAAAAAACTCACCATGCCTCTTAGTAAATACATTGGACTGTCTACTTTCCAAAAAGGGGTCATTTGGGGGGTATTTGTACTTTCCTGGCTTGTTAGTGTCTCAAGAAATGAGATAGGCCTTCAGGTGAGATAGTACATCAGGTGTGATCAATTTTCAGTGATTGGCACCATAGTTTGTAGACTCTATAACTTTCACAAAGACCAAATAATATACATTCATTTGGGTTATTTTTACCAAAGATATGTAGCAGTATAAATTTTGGCACAAATTTATGAAGAAAAATGACTTGTTTGCAAAATTTTACAATAGAAACTAAAAAAAAAGTACGTTTTTTTCAAAATTTTCGCTGTTTTTTTGCTTATATCGCAAAAAATGAAAAACCCAGTGGTGATTAAATACCACCAAAAGAAAGCTCTATTTGTGAGAAGAAAATGATAAACATTTTGTTTGGATACAGTGTAGCATGACTGAGTAATTGTCATTCAAAGTGTGAGAGCACTGAAAGCTGAAAATTGGTCTGGGCGGGAAGGTGCATAAGTGCCTGGTATTGAAGTGGTTAATCATTCGGTTCTCAGTGTTAAAGCCGACGGGGACAGATTCAGCATCCACCTAGGTAAGTGTGATTCTAAAAAAAGCCATACTTCTCTTTTAAACTGCGTGGAGTCAGTTTAGTTCCTTCTGGTTATAATTTATGATAAAAAAAAATGTATTTCCAGGTTTTGTTAAGCTATTAGACCTTACTACTGAAAACAAGTTATTCTCACTGCCTCTCACGTCTAGCAAAACAGCTTATGACTTGGTAGTGACTGGAGACTTATGTGGGAAGGCATTTATCTTTGTCATCTCTGTTTGCTTACCTGTAAAACAAACAGCTGCACTGTCAGAGGCGCAGAACATCAATTATGTAGACACACAGGCACATACTGAAAAAACAAAATATTCATCACACCTTTAGCTGCCCATAAACAGGCTCTTAAGAAACCTGAATTTAAAGGTTAAAAGAAACCCCTAAATTAGGCCACGTCAGGGCGGACTGACAACTCATGGGGCCCCCCGGGCAATAAGAGATTATGGGGCCTCCCAGCCAGTGGTGTAGCGTGGGTTGTGAGCGGCTGGGGCAAGGCAAGTAATTTGCGTCCCCTAACTTGCGGACTTTTAGCACTCCCTGAGTCCCTTCCTTTCCTATAATAGTTCTGACCTACCTGATTCCTACACTAACCACTATATTACACTCTACACTGTCCACTACACTACACTACACTGTCCACTATACACTAAACTGCCCACTACACTACACACTAAACTGCCCACTACACTACACACTAAACTGCCACCTATACTACACACTAAACTGCCCACTACACTACACACTAAACTGCCCACTACACACTCAACTGCCCACTACACTACACACTAAACTGCCCACTACAATACACACTACACACTGGGGGATCAGAGGAGCATGGGGGGGGACCAGAGGAGCATGTGGGGGACCAGAGGAGCATGAGGGTGACCAGTGGAGCATGAGGGTGACCAGAGGAGCATGTGGGGGACCAGAGGAGCATGTGGGGGACCAGAGGAGCATGTTTGGGACCAGAGGAACATGTGGGGGACCAGGGAAGCATGGGGAGACCAGAGGAGCGTGTGTGCGACCAGAGGAGCATGGGGGGTCCAGAGGAGCAAGGAGGGATCAGAGGAGTATGTGGGGGACCAGAGGAGCATGAGGGCAAACAGAGGAGCATGTGGAGGACCAGAGCAGCATGTGGAGGACCAGAGGAGCATGTAGGGGATCAGAAGAGCATGTGGGGGACCAGAGGAGGATGTGGAGGACCAGAGGAGCATATGGGGGACCAGAGGAGCATGGGGGGGAATAGAGGAGCTTGGAGGAACAGAGGAGCATGTGGGGGACCAGAGGAGCATGTGCAGGACCAGAGGAGCATGTAAGGATCAGAGAAACATGGGGCAACCAGAGGAGCATGTGGGGGACCAGAGGAGCATGGGGGGGAATAGAAGAGCACAGGGGGGAATAGAGGAGCATGGGAAGATAGAGAAGCATGGGGGGGGAATAATGGAGCACAGGGGACCAGAGGAGCATGTGGGGGATCAGAGGAGCATGAGGGTGACCAGCGAAGCATGTGGGGGACCAGAGGAGCATGTTTGGGACCAGAGGAGCATGTGGGGGACCAGAGAAGCATGGGGCGACCAGAGGAGCATGTGTGCGACCAGAGGAGCATGGGGGGATCAGAGGAGCATGTGGGGGATCAGAGGAGTATGAGGGCGAACAGAGGAGCATGTGGAGGACCAGAGCAGCATGTGGAGGACCAGAGGAGCATGTAGGGGATCAGAAGAGCATGTGGGGGACCAGAGGAGGATATATAGTTACATAGTTACATATAGTTACATAGTTACATAGTAGATGAGGTTGAAAAAAGACACAAGTCCATCAAGTCCAACCTATGTGTGTGATTATGTGTCAGTATTACATTATATATCCCTGTATGTTGCGGTCATTCAGGTGCTTATCTAATAGTTTCTTGAAGCTATCAATGCTCCCCGCTGAGACCACCGCCTGTGGAAGGGAATTCCACATCCTTGCCTCTCTTACAGTAAAGAACCCTCTACGTATTTTAAGGTTAAACCTCTTTTCTTCTAATTTTAATGAGTGGCCACAAGTCTTATTAAACTCTCTTCTGCGAAAAAGTTCTATCCCTATTGTGGGGTCACCAGTACGGTATTTGTAAATTGAAATCATATCCCCTCTCAAGTGTCTCTTCTCCAGAGAGAATAAGTTCAGTGCTCGCAACCTTTCCTCATAACTAAGATCCTCCAGACCCTTTATTAGCTTTGTTGCCCTTCTTTGTACTCGCTCCATTTCCAGTACATTCTTCCTGAGGACTGGTGCCCAGAACTGGACAGCATACTCTAGGTGCGGCTGGACCAGAGCCTTGTAGAGTGGGAGAATTATCATTTTATCTCTGGAGTTGATCCCCTTTTTAATGCATGCCAATATTCTGTTTGCTTTGTTAGCAGCAGCTTGGCATTGCATGCCATTGCTGAGCCTATCATCTACTAGGACCCCCAGGTCCTTTTCCATCCTAGATTCCCCCAGAGGTTCTCCCCCCAGTGTATAGATTGCATTCATATTTTTGCCACCCAAATGCATTATTTAACATTTTTCTACATTGACCTCATTTGCCATGTAGTCGCCCACCCCATTAATTTGTTCAGGTCTTTTTGCAAGGTTTCCACATCCTGCGGAGAAGTTATTGCCCTGCTTAGCTTAGTATCGTCTGCAAATACAGAGATTGAACTGTTTATCCCATCCTCCAGATCGTTTATGAACAAATTAAATAGGATTGGTCCCAGCACAGAACCTTGGGGAACCCCACTACCCACCCCTGACCATTCTGAGTACTCCCCATTTATCACCACCCTCTGAACTCGCCCTTGTAGCCAGTTTTCAATCCATGTACTCACCCTATGGTCCATGCCAACGGACCCTATTTTGTACAGTAAAAGTTTATGGAGAACTGTGTCAAATGCTTTTGCAAAATCCAGATACACCACGTCTACGGGCCTTCCTTTATCTAGATGGCAACTCACCTCCTCATAGAAGGTTAATAGATTGGTTTGGCAAGAACAATTCTTCATGAATCCATGCTGATTACTGCTAATGATACCGTTTTTATTACTAAACTCTTGTATATAGTCCCTTATCATCCCCTCCAAGAGTTTACATACTATTGATGTTAGGCTAACTGGTCTGTAATTCCCAGGGATGTATTTTGGGCCCTTTTTAAATATTGGTGCTACATTGGCTTTTCTCCAATCAGCTGGTACCATTCCAGTCAATAGACTATCTGTACAAATTAGGAACAACGGTCTGGCAATCACTTGACTGAGTTCCCTAAGTACCCTCGGATGCAAGCCATCTGGTCCCGGTGATTTATTAAAGTTAAGTTTCTCAAGTCTAATTTTAATTCTGTCCTCTGTTAACCATGGAGGTGCTTCCTGTGTTGTGTCATGAGGATAAACACTGCAGTTTTGGTTACTGAAGCCCCCCGATTCACTCGTGAAGACTGAGGAGAAGAATAAATTCAATACCTTCGCCATCTCCCCATCCTTTGTAACCAGATGTCCTTCCTCATTCTTTATGGGGCCAATATGGTCTGTCCTCCCTTTTTTACTGTTTACATACTTAACCACTTGCTTACCGGGCACTTAAACCCCCCTCCTATCCAGACCAATTTTCAGCTTTCGGCGCTGACGCACTTTGAATGACAATTGCGCGGTCATACAACACTGTACCCAAATGAAATTTTTATCATTTTTTCACCACAAATAGAGCTTTCTTTTGGTGGTATTTGATCACCTCTGCGGTTTTTACTTTTTATTAAAAAAATTTTAAAAACTGATTTTTTTTTAAAAAAAAAGTTTATTTTTTTATATTTTGTTTTAAAAAATTTTAAACGGGTAATTTTTCTCCTTCATTGATGTACGCTGATGAGGCGGCAGTGATGGGCACTGATAGGCGGCAGTGATGGGCACTGATGGGTGGCAGTGATGGGCACTGATGGGTGGCAGTGATGGGCAGCACTGGCAGGTGGCACTGATTGGCACTACAGGTGGGCATTGATAGGTGGCACTTGTGGGCACTGATAGGTGGCACTTGTGGGCACTGTTAGGTGGCACTGTGGGCACTGTGGGCACTATTAGGTGGCACTGTGGGCACTATTAGGTGGCACTTTTATTGGGTACTGATGAGGCAGATGTGCCTCTTCCACTTGGGGACCGATGTCCCTCACATCCGATCCGGTGATCGGCTTTTTTTTCTACTCGCGCTGTCAGCGTGAGTAAAAAAAAAAAAACGATTACCGATCTTTTGTTTACATCATGTGATCAGCTGTCATTGGCTGACAGCTGATCACATGGTAAGGGGCCGGGACCGGCCCCTTACACAGATCGGTGATCAGCCGAGTCTCAGTGACTCGGTGATCACAACGCGCCCGGCGCGCGCCCTGCAGGGCGCGCGCAGGGAGCGTGCACAGGGGAGGACGTCATATGACGTCCTCCCGGGAATGTAGGTCCGCGCTGTAGCCGTCATTCGGCTATAGCGCGGATGCCAGGTGGTTAAAGAATTTCTTGGGATTTTTTTTGCTCTCCTCCGCTATGTGTCTTTCATGTTCTATCTTAGCTGTCCTAATTGCACCCTTACATTTCTTGTTGCATTCTTTATAAAGTCTGAATGCTGAGGATGATCCCTCAACCTTGTATTTTTTGAAGGCCTTCTCCTTTGCTTTTATATGCATTTTTACATTTGAGTTAAGCCATCCAGGACTTTTGTTCGCTCTTTTAAATTTATTACCCAATGGGATACATTGGCTAATGCCCTTATTTAATATGTTCTTAAAGCAAACCCATCTCTCCTCCGTATTCTTTGTTCCTAATATTTTATCCCAATTTATGCCTTTTAGCAAGGTTTGTAGTTTAGGGAAGTTGGTTCTTTTAAAATTCAGTGTCTTTGTATTCCCTTTATGTTTCCTATTTGTGTGATTTATACTGAAACTAATTGACCTGTGATCGCTGTTACCTAAATTGCCCCGTATTTCCACATCCGTGATCAGGTCTGTATTGTTGGTAATCAGTAGATCCAGTAATGTTTTATTTCTAGTTGGTGCGTCTACCATCTGACCCATAAAATTGTCCTGCAAGACATTAAGGAATTGGCGAGCCTTAAATGAATGCACGGTTCCCTCCGCCCAGTCTATGTCTGGATAAATAAAATCCCCCATTATGATAACACTTCCCATCCTTGCTGCTAATCCAATTTGTGATAGGACTCCCAGTATTATTTTCCCCTTAGCTTCATCCCATTGGAGCTCTACCCATAAGGATTCCACCTCCCCTCTAGCTCCCTCAGTGATGTCATCTCTCACATTCACTTGTACATTATTCTTGATATATAGGCATACCCCTCCCCCTTTTTTACCCTCTCTATCCTTGCGGTATAGGGTATACACTTGAATGTTTGCCAGCCAATCATGAGAGCTGTTGAACCAGGTCTCTGAAATTCCCACAAAATCCAAATCCTCCTCATACAACAGTATCTCTAGTTCACCCATCTTGTCCGCCATGCTCCTGGCATTGGTGAACATGCCACATAGTTTAGACCGGTCGCATATTGTCCTCATATTGGGTGTTTCGAGATTGCAACTAGGACTTGCTACTATACTCACCTTGTGTTCTTGTGCTTTGGTTAACCTACCACTAATGCCCCCAATACTACCCTCTGGAATATCTTCCGCACTGGCTATCTCTGCCTCTGGACCCTCCCCCCTATCGCCTAGTATATGGGGGACCAGAGGAGCTTGTGGGGGACCAGAGGAGCATGGGGGGGGACCAGAGGAGCATGGGGGGGAATAGAGGAGCTTGGGGGACCAGAGGAGCATGTGGGGGACCAGAGGAGCATGGGGGGAATAGAAGAGCACAGGGGGGAATAGAGGAGCATGGGGAGATAGAGAAGCATGGGGGGGGAATAGTGGAGCACAGGGGACTAGAGGAGCATGTGGGGGACCAGAGGAGCATTTGGGGATCAGAGGCGCATGGGGGTGACCAGAGGAGCATGTGGAAGACCAGAGGAGCATGTGGGGGACCAGAAGAGCATGTGGGGGAATAGAGGAGCACGGGGGACCAGAGGAATATGTGGAGGACCAGATGAGCACAGTGGGGACCAGAGGAGTATGTGGGGAACCACAGGAGCATGTGGGGGATAGAGGAGCACAGGGGATCAGAGGAGCATGTGGGAGACCAGAGGCACATGGAGGGGAATATAGGAGCAGGTGGGATGAGATGAGCACAGTGGGGACCACAGGAGTATGTGGAGAACCAGAGGAGTATGTGGGGGCAGAGGAGTATGTGGGGGGCCAGAGGAGCATGTGGGAGGCCAGAGGAGCATGTGGGGGATCAGAGGGGCATGTGGGGGACTAGAAGAGCATGGGGAATAGAGGAGCATGGGGGGGACCAGAGGAGCACGGGGGGACCAGAGAAGTATGGGGCACCAGCAGAACATGTGTGGGACCAGAGGAGCAGTGGGGTACCAGAGGAGCAGGGGGGAACAGAGGAGCAGGGGGGACCAGAGGAGTACAGGGGGGACCAGAAGAGCACAGGGGGAGGGGACAGACAGCTGACTCAACAGCTATGGCCTGGGAGTTTCTCACTTTCCTGCCCAATCTTGGCCCGCTATGGCAGGGAGGGGGGCGCTGCCTAACTGATGTTTTCCCCCGGGTAAAAGAATGTCTAGCTTCGCCACTGGAACTGGAACAGATTGATTTTGGAATTGATCAAACCGGCAATAGAAGCCCAAATGATGAAGTTACAACCATGTTGGTTACACTGTCAGAGAGAGAACTAGAATAGAAAATAATCTTTGTGAAGATCAACGGGAACCAGGTGAAGAGGGAGACTGTCTACTGGATGGTTGGATCACATTGACTACAGCTGTGAGAATGAGACTGGAAAATCTTACCAGACTAGCACAAAATTTACTTTTCTTTATAGCTCTCATTCATCTAGTCACTAGGAATCAGACTTGAGTTCACTGCACTTAAAGGGATTGTAAAGGCACAAGGTTTTTTATCTTAATGCATTCCATAAATTAACATAAAAAGCCTATGTGTGCAGCAGCCGCCCTCAGACCCTCCTAATACTTACCTGAGCACCCTCTCTATCCAGCGATGTGCACGTGTCCCTCGGCCAATCCCTCCTGATTGGCTGAGACACAGCAGCGGCGCCATTGGCTCCCGTTGCTGTCAATCAAAGTCAGTTAGCCAATCAGGAGAGAGAGAGGGGGTGGGGTCAAATCACAGCTCCGTGTCTGAATGGACACACTGAGCTGCAACTCCGCTTGGGTGGCCCTATAGCAAGCTGTGGGGACACTCGACAGGAGGGAGGGACCAGGAGCAGCGAAGAGGGACCTGAGAAGAGAATAATTCAGGCTGCCCTGTGCAAATCCACTCCACAGAGCAGGTAAGTATGACATGTTCGATATTTTTAAAAATAAAAATAAGATAATCTAAATATAATATAATATAATATAATATAATATAATATAATATAATATAATATAAAAACAAGACTTTACAATCACAATAACTAGCTCCCTGTCAAAAGTTAGGCTATATTTAATTTTTGGCTCCACTGTACTCAGTGGATCAGTGGTCTGTTTTTCTGGTCTGGTCAAGTTTCCCTAAGGTCAGTGGTTGATTGTTCCTGGCCGCTTCTGGAAGAGGTTTCCAGAAAATAGAATAGGACAGTCAGCCACTGATTTATGAGTATTTATCTGATCTTGGCCAATCCCTGGGAAGGGGGTGCCCAGAAGGTGGCTGGAGAGGCGATAAATATTTGGGAGGCCTGGGCAAAGTGTTCTTCCTCTGCTAGGGGGATTCCTCTTCTCCTGGGGCTGCTGCCCCTGAGAGATAATTAGTGTGAGATAGGAGTTGTAGTCTGAGCCTCAGCAGGTACTGGGCTAAGGACCTGGAGAAGTGTCTTGGAGTCTGGTCTGGAGAAGGATCTTTCTCTCCCTCACTGAGAGAGTGTCTTGTGGAAGCTGGGTGTCAGCAGCTGTCCTAGAATATGTGTCAGGTGTCTGTGATAGTGAGCCCTTGTAGATTGCCAGCTTGGGATTTCACAGGACACAGAGTCTAAGCTCCACCAGGGCGCCTGATGGTGGGGATGAACTTTCAGAAAGCTGGAACCAGGTTGTGTTCCCCAGGTACATCCAGCTGAGGATGCAAAGACCACCCATGTGTGCAGGGTACAATGGCAGGAGACAGAAGGAAATCCAGGAAACAAACCGAGGTCAGGGCGGGTGGCAGGAAAGCACATACTGTAGATCAAGCCGGGGTTAGTACACGGAAAATCAGACACAGAATACACATAATAGTAAATAAACAGAAGCTCAGAGCACTGGGAAGTTGCTCAGGCAACGTGGGCTGCACTAAGCATGTGTTATATAGGGAAGCAAACTGGGAGACAGGCCAGGAAGTGATGGGAGGGAAAGGAAATATAAACCCACAGAATAGCAGGTGACGCATATAGGTGAGCACAGAAGCCAAAAAACACATGTGAAAGGAATCAGAGAAGATGCACTGCAGCAAGGAGGTAAGAATTACACAGGCAGGAAAATTGCAGGCTAAATCATGACAACATGGTGTGTAAGCCCTGGCTTTTGACTCTCAGGTGTGAATGTGCTAGAGGGAAGTGATTGCCAGGGGTTACTGTATGGACTGGGTCTACTCTTATAGAGACCTAGAGTAACTGGCCATTTCTTATTACCTCCAGTCAAGGCTACTGCTACAAGATTTGTGCTAAGAAGTTTGTCCTCCTGTTGATTTCTGATATTGCTTTGGAGTGTGCTTCCCCCCAAATCCCCTCCTGTTCAAGTTTCTGTAATAAAATACACAAAAAGACAAACCTTAGACTGAGCCTGTGTTGCTGTGTGCTTGGAACTGTGTCTGTGGCAGGCAGCTTCGGTACTAGTAAGGGAGACCTGGGCAAATTTCCAGAGGCCCCTCCGGGAGAGAGCGCTACACCTTTACGTTTTATTCTGAAGTATGTGATTCCATTGTGAGACTGGAGTATGGACGAAGATTCACCATGGTCCCTTGTTGAGGGTCCGTTGTGCCACAGGCAGCATCTGCATTTCAGCTGACCAGACCTGTTCCCCAGTCTCATCAGCTCTACTGCGTGTCCCTCTACTAATGCTAGGTTCTGTATTAGCTTTTATATAAGAGGGCAGTCAAGTCACAATAGATAGTGGAGTAAGTGCTAGATCAAGTCACAGTAGCTATACAGCCCATGCTGGATTTACAGTCAGGTCCATAAATATTGGGACATCGACACAATTCTAATCTTTTTGGCTCTATACACCACCACAATGGATTCTAAATGAAACGAACAAGATGTGCTTTAACTGC
This sequence comes from Aquarana catesbeiana, assembly GCF_042186555.1. Classification (NCBI taxonomy): domain Eukaryota; kingdom Metazoa; phylum Chordata; class Amphibia; order Anura; family Ranidae; genus Aquarana; species Aquarana catesbeiana. Next base: position 99,396,725 of record NC_133331.1, read on the forward strand.
AGACTTTCAGCTTTAATTTGAGGGTATTTACATGCAAATCAGGTGAACGGGGTAGGAATTACAACAGTTTGTATATGTTCCTCCCACTTTTTAAGGGACCAAAAGTAATGGGACAATTGGCTGCTCAGCTATTCCATGGCCAGGTGTGTGTTATTCCCTAATTAACCCATTTACAAAGAGCAGATAAAAGGTCCAGAGTTCATTTCAAGTGTGCTATTTGTATTTGGAATCTGCTGCTGTCCACTCTCAATATGAAATCCAAAGAACTGTCACTATCAGTGAAGCAAGCCATTATTAGGCTGAAAAAAAAACCAAACCCATCAAAGAGATAGCAAAAACATTAGGTGTGGCAAATCAAGTGTTTGGAACATCCTTAAAAAGAAAGAATGCACCAGTGAGCTCAGCAACGCCAAAAGGAAGACCACGGAAAACAACTGTGGTGGATGACCGAAGAATTCTTTCCCTGGTGAAGAAAACACCCTTCACAACAGTTGGCCAGATCAAGAACACTCTCCAGGAGGTAGGTGTATGTGTGTCAAAGTCAACAATCAAGAGAAGACTTCACCAGAGTGAATACAGAGGGTTCACTACAAGATGTAAACCATTGGTGAGCCTCAAAATAGGAAGGCTAGATTAGAGTTTGCCAAACAACATCTAAAAAAGCCTTCACAGTTCTGGAACAACATCCTATGGACAGATGAGACCAAGATCAACTTGTACCAGAGTGATGGGAAGAGAAAAGTATAGAGAAGGAAAGGAACTGCTCATGATCCAAAGCATACCACCTCATCAGTGAAGCATAGTGGTGGTAGTGTCATGGCGTGGGCATGTATGACTGCCAATGGCACTGGCTTTCTTGTATTTATTGATTATGTGACTGCTGACAAAAGCAGCAGGATGAATTCTGAAGTGTTTCGGGCAATATTATCTGCTCATATTCAGCAAAATGCTTCAGAACTCACTGGACGGCGCTTCACAGTGCAGATGGACAATGACCCTAAGCTAGGGCTGGGGAAAAAATCGATTTGAATCTTGAATCAAGTTGAGAGGTCAAATCGATTCAAATTTTCAGCAAATCGATTTTTTAGATTTTTTTTTTTCACTAGGACACCGCGCCGGTCCTGAGGAGCTGCGGGCAGGAGTTTTTAGGTGACTAGGCCGAAGCCGCGGCCTCGCCTAAAATCGCTCAGCTCTACCCTAAGCATACTGCAAAAGCAACCAAAGAGTTTTTTAAGGGAAAGAAGTGGAATGTTATGCAATGGCCAAGTCAATCACCTGACCTGAATCCGATTGAGCATGCATTTCACTTGCTGAAGACAAAACTGAAGGAAAAAAAATGCCCCAAGCAGAAACTGAAGACAGTTGCAGTAGAGGCCTGGCAGAGCATCACCAGGGATGAAACCCAGCGTCTGGTGATGTCTATGTGTTCCAGACTTCAGGCTGTAATTGACTGCAAAGGATTTGCAACCAAGTATTAAAAAGTGAAAGTGAAAGTCTGCAGTTAAAGCACATCTTGTTCATTTCATTTCAAATCCATTGTGGTGGTGTATAGAGCCAAAAAGATTAGAATTGTGTCGATGTCCCAATATTTATGGACCTGACTGTATGTGTCAGATCACAAGGACTGTTCAATAAGTGCTGAACAAAGCAATCTGCTGTTATGTAACACACACTGAACATCCAATGTATATTTTGGCAAATGAGTGCCATCCTGGGTACATGGTCATGGCTAAGAGACAATCCAACATTTTGCTGGATTTTTAAAGCGATCCTGTACTTGTACCTATTTTGTTCCTATTTAAACAGCTTTAAAAGCAACATCAATCAAATAATACAGTGTATGAAAAATCCGGGTGGTGTCTTTCAATATCTATGTTGTTTAAGATTGTTTCTGTGTTTACATTTTTTCATTGTATGCCATTAAAATTGAATACAAATAAAATTTATCGACATCCAAATTGATATGACCTCTGCAATAGACATTAAGGTATCCATTCCTACTCACTGTTTTTCTGTTCTTATCTAACGTTTACATCCTAGAAACCAGACTTTATACTATAAACAAAAAATAAATAAAAAGGATATCCAGTTTTATATATTTGTTTTCCTTTCACTGGTACATACATTATTTTATTGTCTTGTGTTTATATTTTATTTTTATTTGATGATAACAGATTGATCCTCCATATCTTGCAGTATGATTTGATATGAACATTTCTTATTTACAATGTTATAGTATTATTCTTCTTTGAGATTTGTATAAATAATAGTATATTATCTTTTTCATTTCTTCATTAACATTTCACTGTAACTCTGTAATTTTATCATCAAATGTTTAATGCTTTATATTGTTATTTTAGCTTTTTTCAATAAAAAGTTTGTAAACGAAAATTGTTTCAATGATACCTGATACTATCTCCAAACTACATTTTTAGACAAGGACATGTGAGTTTAGAGTATTACATTTTCGTTCAGTAGAATACAGAATTTACCTATTAGTAAATCAAGACAATTGTCCATTTCAATTACTGAGTAGGATGTGTAACACAGCTTTATTGGGAATTTGTATAAACAAAGATTTTGTTTTCTATATTTGAGTGCAGATGTCTATCTTCAGCTTTTTTGGTGTTTTGTGGCACTATATTGCCTGAGATTATATACACTGCTCAAAAAAATGAAAGGAACACTTTTTAATCAGAGTATAGCATCAAGTCAATTAAACTCCTGGGTATTGATCTGGTCAGTTAAGTAGCAGAGGGGGCTGTTAATCAGTGTCAGCTGCTTTGGTCTTAATGAAATTAACAACAGGTGCACTAGATGGGCAACAATGAGACGACTTCCAAAACAGGAATGGTTATACAGGTGGAGGCCACTGACATTATTTTCCTACTTATCTTTTCTGACTATTTTTCACTAGTTTTGCATTTGGCTAGGGTCATTGTCACTACTGGTAGCATAAGGCAATACCTGGACCCTATAGAGGTTGCACCGGCAGTCCAACTCATCCAGGAGGGTACATCAATACGTGCCATTGCCAGAAGTTTGCTGTGTCTCCTAGCACAGTCTCAAGAGCATGGAGGAGATTCCAGGAGACAGACAGTTACTCTAGGAAAGCTGGACAGGGCCATAGAAGGTCCTTAACCCATCAGCAGGACTGGTATCTGCTCCTTTGTGCAAGGAGGAACAGGATGAGCACTGCCAGAGCCCTACAAAACGACCTCCAGCAGGCCACTGGTGTAAATGTCTCTGACCAAACAATCAGAAACAAATTTCATGAAGCTGGCCTGAAGGCCCAACATCCTCTAGTTGGCCCTTTGCTCACGGCCCGGCACCGTGGAGCTTGATTGGCATTTGCCATTGAACACCAGAATTGGCAAGTCCGCCACTGGCGCCCAGTGCTTTTCACAGATGAAAGCAGGTTCACCCTGAGCACATGTGACAGACGTGAAAGGGTCTGAAGAAGCCGCAGAGAATGTTATGCTGCCTGTAACATCATTCAGCATCACCGGTTAGGTGGTGGTTCAGTGATGGTCTGGGGAGACATATCCATGGAGGGACGCACAGACCTCTACAGGCTAGACAATCGTACCCTGACTGCCATTAGGTATCGGGATGAAATCCTTGGACCCATTGTCAGACCCTATGCTGGTGCAGTGGGTCCTGAGTTCCTCCCAGTGTACGACAATGCCCGGCCACATGTGGTGAGAGTATTCAGCCAATTCCTGGAGGATGAAGGAATTGAAACCATTGAATGGCCCCCACACTCGCCTGACCTAAATCCAATAGAACACTTCTGGGACATTATGTTTTGGTCCATCCGACGCCACTAGGTTGCACCTCAGTCTGTCTAGGAGCTCAGTGATCCCCTGTTCCAGGACTGGGAGGAAATACCCCAGGACACCATCCGTCATTTCATTAGGAGCATGCCCCGACATTGTCAGGCATGCATACAAGCACATGGGGGTCATTCAAACTACCCAGTACCATTTTGAGTCGCTGCAATTTCAGCAAAATGGACTAGCCTGCTGCATCATTTTTTCACTTTGATTTTCAGGGTGTCTTTGAATTCAGCCCTCTGTAGGGGGATAGTTTTCATTTCCATCAAACGATGTGGCATCTTTTCATTCCAAACACATTACCAAGTCCATATCAGTATAGATATTCAGCATGATATTTTTCCCCATTGAGATCTGATGTGTTTTCAAAGTGTTCCTTACATTTTTGAGCAGTGTACGTTTTAATTCTTAATTTGTTTAATAAGGAAATTGACCAATAGAAATAAAGCATAGAAACCAATTAGATTTCATTAGAAAGGAGATGAGAGATTAAAACTATGTTTTTCTTTTAATACTGAGTTTGTCCTTCACCAAACTCTCTACACCAAGGGTGCCAAACCTGTGGCCCCCCAGCTGTTGCAGGACTACAAATCACATCATGCCTCTGCCTTTTGGTGTCATGCTTGTAACTGTCAGCCCTGCAATGCCTCATGGGACCTGTAGTCCTGAAAAAGCTGGAGGGCCACAGGTTGAGCACCCCTGAGCTAGACCATGGGTGCTCAATCCGTGGCCTTCCAGCTATTGCGGAACTACAAGTCCCATGAGGCATTGCAAGCCACTGACAGGTACAAGCATGACTTCTAAAGGCAGAGGCATGATGTGACTTGTAGTCCCACAACAGCTGGAGGGCCACAGGTTGAGCACCCATGCTCTACAATATACAGCTGCTAATGTTCTCACTGGTAGAGAGGCTTCGTATCTAACAAAGGTTATGGTTCTATAATATACAGAGCACTTGCTATCGGGATAGTTCTACAACAGCTGCAGAGCTACAGGTTACTTAACTGTGCCCTGGGGTATGTAGCTGTGAAGCAGACTGTAGAGCCTTTGTGCTTTCATGTGTTTTTAGTTTGGGAAGCAGCTGTTCCAGGTTATCTCTTGCACCTTCAAGGTTCCTAACTGCCAGTTATGCTCTGGATAGGAAAACACAACTTCTGGTGAGGAATCTGGCAAGAACTGCCTCAAGCTGCAAAAACACAGAAAAGAATAAAAACACAGCTACGACCTTATGAGTTCATCTACGCAATATTATTCTTTAGACTTCGTCTATCAGAAATCAACATAAAAATATAGATGTTACTCATTGAGGTCTGGTATAAACTGTTCTCTTTATAAACAGGGAATTGTTTTTTTTTTTTAAAAGAACTCTAAACAGTAATTTGTATATGGACTGCAATGAAGCTGACTGTAACTGGGACTGAGGTGTTGGTTTCTTGGTTGAATGAGAGCTGGTATTGCAGATGTGTGGTTATGGTACCCTCTTAGGCGGCATTCACACCTGGGCTTTTTGAATCGTGGGCAGATTTGCCATGATTCTGCCCGTGATTTGATTTGTCACTTGTGTGAGTGACAAATCACACAACGCACATTTCAGATGGCATTCGTTTGTTCAAGAGCTTCTTTTGGGTGACATGCTTCACGCGATGTGGTTTGCCGCGAGTGCAAAGTGATTTTATTAAATGAATGGCATCTGAAAATGTGCGTTGTATGATTTGTCATTCACACCTGGACGTGGCAAATCTGCCCGCAGTTCAAAGCGCCCAGGTGTGAATGCAGCCTTATGGTGTGGCGAGGTGTGACTGTGATAGGTAGATATTGCATGAGCCCAGCACTTTGACTTGGCAATCCCATGCTGCAGACATGGCATGACCTCAGCAATGGTAGTTATGAAAACTTGGGGTGCACTTGCAAGGCTGGGGCACAGCATTATGCTACAGGAAGCCTAAAGGATAACTCCACTTTTCATGGGGAAAAAAATAACAAATAAAAATAATATAGCGTATACAATTGTGACAGAAGTCATTTTGTAATTTAATGTTATTAAAAATGAACTTTCCTTTTCAATCTGCAGCTCTGTAATTTTCTATAAAATACAATACAATATGCTAACCTGGAGGCATTCTGTACACAGATGGTCTACAGAACGTCCCTCAGAAATGTAATTTTCTGCTTGTGGTATTGGCTTACTAATTTTCCCTGAGATCTGCACTAAGATACAAGTCAGATTTTGGGCATTCCCTGCAACAAAAATGTCCTTTTTGGTGAGATACTCGCAAAGAGAAATCACATCTGAAAGGATGCAGACCCTGCCACCCCATCGTTCAACAGCTGACTGATTATCATAAAATCACTCCCATTCACACTCACTCTGCACATTGAAAAATGAATCTATGCCTTAAAATCAGGAATAGTTGGTAATTATTTGTTATGTCCTCTCCATTCTTTTTAAAGAAAAGGGGTCCCTCTTCTTACATAGTTTTCATAAGAGGACATGCTATGAAATCAAAGTGAAAAATGAATGCCTAGAAACCTGCCAAATTATTGAAGATAGGAAAGACCTACTAGACCTACAGCAAAACTCTCACCAGAATATTTTTTTGTTTTAGTATTAAGAAAGCTTAAACCCTTCTATATTACACAACTCACCTTGTAGCTGTGTACTCATATATACCCTATACAAGTAATGCCAGTTGTAACTTGCCTCTTTTGATGTCTAGGTAACCTGATCCATGCTGGGGTGGTTAGCATTTTGGTTATGACAACACTGTCATTTCTAACACTTTAATCACACAATGGGTTGTTTTTGAGTAACCCAATGTTACTAAAATTAAAAAAAACAAAGATAGCATTCATTTGCACTGCATCTGTGCCGATTTGTGCTCCAAAAACGAACGTATTTGCTGGTTTGGTTTCAGAGATATTGCGCATTATAGTTGATGAAGCCTCTCTGAGATTTTGTCAGGACTGTGACATTGCGGTGGACAGATCAGACACTTTTGACACTATTTTGGGACCATTGACAATTATACAGCGATCAGTGCTATAAATATGCACTGATTACTGTATAAATGTCACTGGCAGGGAAGGAGTTAACACTAGGGGGTGATCAAGGGGTTAAATATGTTACCTATGAAGTAATTCTAACTGTGGAGGGAGGGGACTGACTGGGGGAGGTGACTGGTCGGTGTTTCTATATACTAGGAACACACAATCTCAATTTGTCTCCTCTCACCTGACAGATCCATGTTTCTGCTCTGTAACCAGCAATCGTGGGTGCCTGGCAGACATTGCAGCCGCCAGGCACACACACCAGCCCCCAAGTGATGCCCCCAAGTGATGCAGCAGGCGCACCCCCCCCAGACCGCCGGAAAGCCGAGGACGTCATATGACGCCCGCCCAGGATGGCAGAGCCACCTTGCGGCCGTCATATTATAATGTGCTGGATGGGAAGTTGAAAACATAAAAAGTTGAATGCGTCAGACAAAAATAAGTTTAGTTGACAGAACTTAAAAAGCTTATGCAAATAGTTGCCTCAATTTTTTAGAGTAGACCCAGCACAATATTTTTTTACAGTGCATTTAGTATTCTAATAAACGCAATAAAGTAATTCACAGCATATATGAAAAAGCTGCAAGTCTAAAGTCCAAAGAAATGTTAGAAAGGTGAGACTTCTCAATAAATGATTCAGGGTATAAAGTCAAAGGAGGTTGTTGTGCGGACAGCATCCATCCCCATGTGCAACAGACCACAACAGACACCGCCACCTTAGATGGAAAAAAATTCTGTTTACTTTAAAAAAGGCCAGTAGGGCTTTTGGCTGAATACCCTGCCAGGGCCTTTAGAAGATGTTTCCACAAAATTCCTTTTGGGCCACAGTGAAGGTCATCTGACTATAACTCCCATGTTGCCAGGCTTGAAAACAAAAAGTGCTCCACGGATTGTAAAATCTAATGACACTTGATTAAAAAGAGCAGAATCGCACTTACAATCGCATTGGTGCCCCACTTACAATTGCACTGGTGTCCCAGGATGACGTCATTCCGTGACAAAACGCATAGTGTGAATGGCGTGCTGACCTCATTGCATACCACGAGACCCGGAAGTGTGGGTGTCTGATTTTATGCTGGCCGGTGAGATCTTTTTTGCGTGTTTTGTCTGCATAAATTGTAAGTGCAATTCTGCTCTTTTTAAAAAAGTGTCATTCGATTTTACACTATGTGGAGCACTTTTTGTTTTCGAGCCTGACAACATGGGAGTTATAGTCGGATGAACTTCACTGTGGCCCAAATTAATTTTGTGGAAACATCTTCTTAAGACCCTGGCAAGGTATTCAGCCAAAAGCACTACTGGCCTTTTTTAAGGTCCAGTACTGCTGGTAAGCAGTCATTTTTTTAAGGTGGCGGTGTCTCTTGTGGTCTGTTGCAGAAGGGGATGGATGCTGTCTGCATGATTTTTGAATTGGGAATCACATATGGAGAAGATGTTATCATAACAACCACCTTTGACTTTATACCCTGACTCATTTATTGAGAACTCTCACCTTTCTAACTTTTCTTTGGACTTTACTCTTGGAACTTTTTCATATATGCTGTGAATTACTTTATTATGTTTATTATAATAATAAGTGTTAGCACGACTCTGTTCCTATATATGTTTACATTCACTGTGCCCATATCACACAGTAAATTTGCAGCTTGTGTTATTTTTTACTTTTTTTTATCAGATAAATATTTTAAGCGCATTTTTCCCCCCAGAAAAACCTGTATTAGCTGGTCTTCCCCAGAGTCACTTTTGGAATGCAGACATATACTAGAGTGCAGCCCTTAGTATTGCCTAGCCCTAGGGTGACAGCTAACAGTTTAGGCAAGACCAAAACAAGGTACAAAATTGTCAAGCAGAGATAAAGTAATTAAGAGCTACTGTATATATATATTGTGGCTGAAAGCAGACAAGCATCATTGAATAACAAGCAGATAGCTAGGGCAGGCTGCAAGCGGAAAGCATAAACCAGAAACTGTTCAGGTTCTAACCAGAAGCAACCATAGGCAGCAGATTCCAAAGATTAACTAAGAGAAATATTTCAAGTACAATTCAAACTGTAAACAGGTGATAAGTTAATAAATGCAACCTGAAAAGGTAGAATACAGAAACCTATTATCAGGCACTGACAGAGTACTCAGATCCTAATATAAGTGCTACTACTGAGGTCAGGTGTGAACCTGAAGTATGACTATGCCGCAGTGCTGAATATTGTCCACCAGATGGCAGGGATGAGCAAAATATCACAGCAGGTGTGAACACTTCTGGAAGACTGGAATAAGTTAATGGTTGCTAATCATTATAATAAAGCTAATCATTATAATAAAGATATGGTGAATATTTACACATGTATGTTTCTGGCTTGCCAGGTTATCCAAACTTAAATTCTTATATTGATTATGTAAATTCTTATCTAGATCTTGGCTAGCTTTAAAATCCCACTTCCCCTGCTACTTCAAACTAATAACAATCCTTACATTTTGAAATACTTGTAATAATGACGTTCTGCCCCACTTTCATGTATTTATAATGTCTTGTATTGAACTGCATCAGGTTAACATTGTTTCTGTAGTATGCTGACATCTAGCGGTAGTTTTGCTGCCTGTAAAGCTGAAGCAGGTGACCATACTGCAGGGTTGCCAACCCCCGCAGCATTTTTACTGACAAAACCTGGGAAATTTACTGGCGGAGTACATTTTTTTACTGGCAACCTGAGAAATTACAGAACTTCTATTTAAAACTAACACAGTGAATATTTGAACAGTATAAACATTATGTGGAAACAATGACAATATCTATAACAAAGTCATTTGCTTGATTTACACATAAAAAGTCAACACAGCATGAAATTATCAGCCTCTGATATTTACTGGCAGTTGTAAAAAAAAATCGCTGATTTTTACAAACTGTCAGTAAATTTACTGGCGGTTGGCAACCCTGCCAGTCTGAACAGACTTTGTCTAAGCCCCTGTTCACACCGGCGCGATTTGACATGTCAAATCGCAAGCCAAATCGCAGCCTATTGCCCCCACCGGGACTGTCCTAATCGGTTCGGCGCCGACTTTGTGGTCCGCATCGATTTCCAAAAAGTAGTTCCTACACTACTTTTGGCGACTTTGTGGGAAATTTCAATAGACATTTGTGCATGAACCCGCACAGATGTCTTTCAGATCGCCCCCGAACTCGCACTGAAATGCGTGTTTGAAATCGTGCAAGTTCAGCTGAACTTGCACGATTTCAAACCCACCTTAAGTGTGAACGAGGGCTAAGGAGTCAATGCTTAAACAGCATTTAAAACAGAGCAGCTTACCTTTTTTTTTTCAGGTAGAGGTGTTGGGGAAATGTGCAGAACGGAGAAATATATGTTTGCCATCAGAGCCACTAATTGGAGGTCTGTACCTGAGCAGCCAATTAACAGTTAAGCCTGATCACAGATTTCAACACTGCAAACATAGTAGCTGGAAAAAAATTCAAATAATATTGAAAAGAGCCACACTCTGAATAAAAAGGATAGACCATCAAAAATTGTCTCCCATGTCACTTGTACAGAGATGTCCCCAGACACTTGTGGAAAGCGAGTATCCTGTCAAAGATCCTTCTTGAAAAATTCTCAGAGGGAACGTTTTGCTTGGACCTAGCTTTGTGTTTCAACTCGGAATGCATTACATTTCCTTTGTTTCTAATAAATAAAGCAATAAAAACATAGCAGAAGTATTTACACTTTTCATGTGTATCCAAAACTACAACAAGGCTGGTGTTGGGTGTTAATAAAGCAAAGATTAGTTTTAAAGCAGAACTCCGGGAATTTGAAAAAAGTTCCTCATTGGCATAGGCGTGTGCACAGGGTGTGCCAGGTGTGCCCAGGCACACCCTAATCACTCTGGGCAGCATAGATTCCCCTACTGCCCTAGCCCCCCCCCCACTTCCTCCCGCACCGCTGCTGGCTTCCCTCCTCTCCTGGCGGCTGTTGCTGCGGGGATGTTTTAGGGTGAATGGAGGAAGGGGGCGGTAAATATGTAATTTACTGACCCCTTCCCGTGTTTGAGCCTTGGGGTGCACACCCTAATGCAATAGGCTGTGCACACCTATGCTCATTGGTACACCCCCCACTCAAAACACTAAACAGTTATTACATTTGTGAAATTTCTTACCGTTTAAGAGTAATGTCTGATTTAATTTTCAGGAAGTCAGTTTTCTGATTTAAAAAATGCAGCCTGTATTCTGCCCAAGTAGGAGGTGTTAGAACAGTGATCACATCATATCCTCTTCTCTCTCTCTAACTGTAATTAGACTACATTTCCCATGAATCCTTGGGATTGGAGTGAATGTGGGAGGTACACGAGGCTTGTACATGTAAATGTGAACTCGCCCACTTCAACATAAATCACACCCCTCATTCTGCAGCCAGCAAGCCATACATAACACATGGTATGATAGGTTACAGCCTTATAAATACAAACCAGTGCAATGTGTCAGGGACCACCAGAGCCGAATGTCAAGGACCACCATGTCAGGGACCACCACCAGAGCCAAATGTCAGGGACCACCACCAGAGCCAAATGTCAGGGACCACCACCACCACAGCCAAATGTCAGAGACCACCACCACAGCCAAATGTCAGGGACCACCAGACCAAATATCAGGGACCACCAGTGCAGCATGTCAGGGACCACCAGTGCCAAATGCCAGGGACCACCAGTGCCTGAATGCCGTGCCTGAATGCCAAGGACCACCAGTGCCTGAATGCCAGGGACCACCAGTGCAGAGTGGGGATTATTATTAGAAATCACTTGTATGACACAGCGGGGATGTCCTGCTGTGTCAGGTAAAGTATATACAAGAACACTGATGTCGTGCCCCCCCCCCCCCCCCCCCCGTTATTATGATTGACAGTGCCAATAATGGAGGGAGGCAGAGATCAGCGCTCGGTGTTCTGAACGGCAGGAGGCGGGACATCAGCTATCAGAGTTCTGAAATACTATACCTGACACAGCGGGACATCCCTGCTGTGTCATACAACTGATTTCTAATAATAATCCCCGCTCTGCACGGAGATAGCAAGTGGGCGCGCGCGGGGGGGGGGGGCGGTGCTGCGGGGACAGTGGAGGGCAGATTGCTGGCAGAGAGGAGGAGGAGAGAGGAGAGAGAAGGAGGAGGACACCTCCTCCATGTCAAATCGCATGCCAAATCGCTGCAATGTGAACCAGGGCTAAGGCTTGATACAGTCAGGAAACATTTGGCATTTTCAGAAGGAGGTTGGCAGTGGTGTCTCCCATATTTCCCTACAGTACAGGTTTCCTGTAGTACATGCTCAGAATATTGGAGGGGATTTCTTCACACTCCCTGCTACAGAAGGCAACATGACAATGGCTGTGTTTAATATAAGCAGACAATCATCCCCATCATTTCATAACACAGTTCCCGGCTGTGACTGCCCTGGGTTGTTTTCAAGCTGTTCTTAGTCCAGTATCTGGTGGGGTGGCTTTGGAAGAAGCATACACATGTGGTTACACTTATCCTTCATCTGGAATGACTCACAACCTTCTCACGGTACAACTACAGATGTGACTCATTGACTCCATGGAAGCTGAAGAACCAGGAGGAGGAAGTTGCTTGTCTTAAATGTCTCAGCCGCTATAAACTTGGAGAAACATCTGATGAATTCTAAATTCAGAAGCTTGGGTAGATCATACTGTGGACCCAGCCTACAGAAACGGAGCAGATACATGAAGGAATCACTAAATATAGAGTGGGAATAGGAGGTGAGCCACACTTCTTACCCAGAAGGGTTTCCTATATAAACAAAAATAGGTACAACAATGACTCTATGGGGCTGACTTATAAAGCCTGAACCAAAAGTGGAGACATTGCCCTGAGCAGCCAATTAACCACTTCAATACCGGCATTTTCACCCCCTTCCTGCCCAGGCCAATTTTCAGTTTTCAGCGCTGTCGCATTTTGAATGACAATTGCGCGGTCATGCAACACTGTACCCAAATGAAATTTATTTCATTTTTCCCCCACAAATAGAGCTTTCTTTTGGTGATATTTGATCAGCTCTGCGGTTTTTATTTTTTGCACTAAGAACAAAAGAATAGTGACAAGTTTGAAAAAAACACAATATTTTTTACTTTTTGCTATAATAGATATCCCAATTTTTAAAAAACATTTTTTTTCCTCAGTTTATGCCGATATGTATTTTTCTACAAATTTTTGGTAAAAAAAAAATCGCAATAATTATATATTGATTGGTTTACGCAAAAGTTATAGCGTCTACAAAATAGGGGATAAATTTATGGCATTTTTAAAAAAATATATATTTTTTACTAGTAATGGCTGCAATCTGTGATTTTTATTGTGACTGTGACATTGACACATCGAATACTTTTGACACTATTTTGGAACCATTCACATTTATACAGCAATCAATGTTATAAAAATGCACTGATTACTGTATAAATGTGGGAAGGGGTTAACTCTAGGGGGCGATTAAGGGGTTAAATGTGTTACCTAGGGAGAGATTCTAACTGTAGGGGGAGGGGACTCACAAGGGAAGGAGACCCATCAGTGTTCCTCTGTACTGGGAACAAGCGATCGGTCTCTTCTCCCCTGACAGGACTGAATCTGTGTGTTTACACGCACAGATCCACGTCTCGACTCTGTTACCGGCAAACGCAAGTGCCCGACGGATATCGCGGCAGCCGGGCACTCGCATCGGCTCCTGAGTGACGCGGCGGGAAGCCCAGGATGTCATATGACGCCCGCCCAGGATGGGAGATCCCTCCTGCTGACGTCATTTGACTATGGGCAGGGTATGAAGTGGTTAAAGTATATCTAATCCCAAAAATAAATATATATTACATTGCAGCTTACCAATCCTTAGATGCGCATTAATTCTCTTTTTTATGTTTCTTTTTTCTCTTTATATTGACCTGGTGATCTGGGACAGCAGTATTGTCAACCTAGGGAGAGGGTAGTGGTACATGGACTAGTAGATTTAGATGGACTTTACATAAGTGACTTCCAAGTTAAAGCCCAACTCCAGTTAACACTTTTTAAACAGTTACAGAAACAATTTTGGGATCAAGGTATAACCCCTTCCCGCCAACCGTACGCATATGTGCGTACTCGGCCTTCCGGGTTTATAACGGGATGATGTCCGCAGCTGCAGGCATCATCCCGGTACCGTTGTTTTGAGCGGGCGATCGGCTACCCGTATATAACAACCGATGCGGCTAAAAGCCGCTCGGCTGTTATACCGGAGGAGTGGGAGGGGACATCCCCCCCCTTCCGCCACCTCCCGCCGCTCTTACCGGGCCTCCCGTGCGATCGGGAGGCCCGGTGTCCAATCGGCTGCCTCCGGCGGCTGTGGGCAGGCTGGAACGAAGCTGTGGGCGGCTTCGTTCCAACCTTCTCAATGTAAACGCGGAAGCGACGTCATGACGTCACTTCCCGTTTACTCGGCTGCCAATGGCGCCGAATTAAAAAAAATATACAATATTCAGAATCGCCGTTTTCGGCGATCTGAATACTTTGAAGTGCAGAGGAGGGATCGGGGGTGCCTCCATAAAGAGTACCTGTCACCACCTATTACTGTCACAAGGGATGTTTACATTCCTTGTGACAGCAATAAAAGTAAAAAAAAAAAACCATTTTTTTTAAAAACACAATTTATAAGTCTAAAAATAAATTAAATAAATAAATAAATAAATAAATAATTTTTTAAGCGCCCCCGTCCCCGCGAGCTCGCGCAGCGAAGAAAACGCATACAGAAGTCACGCCCGCATATGTAAACGGTGTTCAAATCACACATGTGAGGTATCGCCGCGATAGTCAGAGCGAGAGTAATAATTCTAGCCCTAGACCTACTCTGTAACTCTAACCTGGTAACCGTAAAAAAAAAATTTAAAGCATCGCCTATGGAAATTCATAGCTACCATAGTTTGTCGCCATTCCACGAGTGCGTGCAATTATAAAGCCTGACATGTTTGGTATCTATTTACTCGGCGTAACATCATCTTTCACATTATACAAAAAAATTGGGGTAACTTTACTGTTTGGATTTTTTAAAATTCATGGAAGTGTCCCTTTTCCAAAAATTTGCGTTTAAAACACCGCTGCACAAATACCGTGTGATATAAAATACTGCAACAATCTCCATTTTATTCTCTAGATTCTCTGCTAAAAAATATATATATAATGTTTGGGGGTTCTAAGTAATTTTCTAGCAAAAAATACGGATTATAACTTGTAAACACCAAATTTCAAAAATAGGCTTAGTCATGAAAGGGTTAAACTATATAAATAAAAGCTGACCAATGTAAGCATCCCTGTTAGTGTTAAAGTGGAACTAAATTGAAAAAAAAAAAAAATTGCAAGCAAGCAGACTCTTTATTGCATGCTATGTGAGACACGCTATGCTTCCAATTAATGAAACGGGCCAGGCTTTGTAAGGCTAAGGAGGAAAAAGCTAGATGATGGTCGATGTCCTCCAGCCAGGAAGTGTGACAGTCTCTTTCTGACTTCTAATGCACACTGTGACAAGCTTATAGTGTGCAATGAAATCAGAGTAATGCTGGCCATACACTATACGAAAAATCGGCCGAACACATTTTCGAAAAAACGAACGTTCGACCGTGACAGCAAACGATCGTGCCATCATGTAATGACCGATAAATCGTTCTGTGGACATAAATAAATAATTTTTTTGTTAGTTTTTTTACATATACCTAGTGCAGACAGTTCGGACAGGAAACACATTAACCTTGCAATTTATCATCATGATTATCGATTTGTGCCCATTAACTTGCCGAAAAACGAACGGAGTGTCTATATGAATGATTTTTCGGCCGATTTTTCGTATAGTGTATGGCCAGCATTAGCAATTTCAGTAAAGGAGAGAAGCATGTATAACAGTGTAAAAAGGTATGGTTGGAGTTCAGCTTTAAATGCTTTTTTATGTTTACCTGGAGTGTGTCTCTATGTGGACTGCATGCTAATGTCAGGCCTGTCTATAGAAAACCCAAAAATCCAAATGGGGGCAATGTTTAGCAGCAAGCGATGGACCAAACCAATCAATAAAATATATTTAGCCTGTTGATGCAAGGCTAATCTTTTCTGATGGTCATCAGGATTGACTGTTATTCCTTCAAGACAATGATTATTCCATGCAGTCTATGGCCATCAGTACAGTATGTTGCCGGATTCAGTGTATACAGTAATGGCTCAGTGCAGCAGTACAAACCTGTACATGGATTACATGATCAAGTAATTTCAATTCAAATTTTAATGTTGCAGAAATCCATATTTCTCATATCACATGCACATAACAACATTTCATCCTTCAGGTTGAACAAAGATCAGACTACGCATTCCATACAACAGTACTGGTCTGAGCCTCATTTATGAATGTATATAAAAAGCAAACTACTTTGTTCCTATTAGTCACAATTTTAATTTAATCTACTAAATAGCAACAGGAATCTGGTTGGTTGTCATAGGGAATGCAAGTACTTTCAATTCAGACACTTTCATAGGAGGCCAAATTTATTTTTCTACATACTACTGTATTGCTGCACCTGTAGCATGGATGGACATGTTACCTTGTTCACATGGGCTTCAGCTTGTATCAGAGCAATGTGTATAGAAAGCTTTCACAAAGTATTTGCAGAGCTTGCAGCAAGTTTTGTTTAAGCCTTTTAAATATTCCTATCGCACATGTTCCTGGAAAGTATAGCTCTTAAAATGGGTGGGTGCTGCAGCAATTACCAGTTGGGTCCTGGAAACATCAAGCAAGTGTACATATTCACCAGCACACCATGGATCAACAATTCCATCCAAAAGGTTTCTTTTATTGAGAGATCACATCACAGAAATAAGTGCAATGTTTCGGAGCCTCGCAGGGCCCCTTCGTCAGGCATGTGATGATATGCCTGACGAAGGGGCCCTGCGCGGCTCTGAAACGTTGCACTTATTTCTGTGATGTGATTTCTCAAAGAAAGGAAACTTTTGGACGGAATTGTTGATCCATGGTGTGCTGGTGAATATGTACACTTGTTTAAGCCTTTATATCCAGTTTGGGCATTAGGGCTTGTTTAAACGTATGACCAGGGGCAGTAAAAGCAAACACTTGAGCAGTGGTTTTACCACCCTTCAACCACCCATCTGACATGCAGCCACTCAGGACTGTACACATGCTGAGATTGCACTGCTTTGCTTCACAGCCATAGAAAACATTAAAGGCAATACCACCACTGACAGGGACTGATTCAAGTTAATGGGGTTGCTATGCAACCGCTGTTTACGTATGCATGCGAGACTGACGCATACAAATTAGCCACTTGGATGGCTGATACAAAGAAGCTGATAGTCTCCTAAAAAAAAACAATACCGGGATGCTGCCTGTAGAAGCATGCAGCATCCCAGTATACACTTGAAAGTGATAATGTATATCTACATTCGGCAGTCTTTAAGACAGGGGTCTAAAACTGGTGGCCCTCCAGCTGTTGAGAAACTACAAGTCCCATCATGCCTCTGCCTGTGGGAGTCATGTTTGTAACTGTCAGCCTTGCAGTGCCTCATGGGACATGTAGTTTTGCAACAGCTGGAGGGCCATCAGTTTGAGACCCTCTGCTTTAAGAGGTTTTAAACAATAAATGAAAAATAGAAATAAATACGGTTACTATCGCTGAAAGCCTACTGAAACCTGCTAATTGCTTGTGTATCAGCACTCCTGTTAAGAACTTTGTTTAACATTCCCAAACTGGAACTGAAGAGTTCTGTAAAGGCTTCAACAACATTGCTCGAAGCTTGCCAAAAACTTCACAAATGGTTCGTAATAGCATGTTGTACACACTGCTCTTTTACAACTATAGCCATAGCAGCCTTCAGAATTACATTTCTCTGACCTGATATAAATATACTAAATTCTGATTGGCTGTTACTGTTAACAGATCTTTGCACATCTTCAGTCTTCCTAATGATAAACATAGCTCTGGTTACTATGGAGACACCCATCAATCTTGACTTGAGTGGACACCAACTGAAGAACAATTTTCAAATGGGGCTGATTCCTTTAACCAATTGTAGAGACATCTAGTTGAAGTTGGTTAAGCATCATGCAGTCCAGATGTTAGCTAAACACCAGTAAGGGTTCTTTGGTGTCGTTTAGTGCGACTAATTTAAAGCACAGAAACCAACACCTGCTTTCCATAGCGGCACTTCTTGAGCGTAAACAAGTTCGCTCCATCTGTATCTACAGATAGACATTTTCAGGTGTGTTCGTAGTTGGTAGGCGAGGACTGGAGTTGAGGAACATCAATCTATCAGCTGATGACCAAGAGGCAGAAACCTAACATAAGAGCCACTAAAAGACGTACATAGCTGCCACTGATCTGGTTACTAGATCCCTGGCTTCCACTATTGCAGTTGTTGGAGAAGCAGCATTGGATGTTGACACCAGCAGCTTTGGAGCCACCTTGCAGTGCCCGGTCACAGAATGACTTGAAGGAGCAGGACTTCATCACTCCACCTGCGCAAAACACAAGGCAGTACAGTGATATACATTGTAATACAGGATTAAGGCTTAGCTTCACACAGATATTTAAGAAATAAATACTACTACGTGTGCATTAAAAGTATTACATGAATTTGACTTAGGCCGGCCATACGCGGTTTGAATCTAACCGCTAATGGGTAGACCAAGCTGATTGATCAACTTGGGTACAACCAGCCTCAGAGATTCTCTTGCAATTATCACAAGTGGCTGCTATAGCCACTTGCAATAATCACTGTCTTCTCCGGTGGGAGAAGACAATTGCTGATTCCCCTATCAACACTGTCTGTGTATGGCCTGCCTAAGTCTCTAAGGGAGGACAACTGGTCGCAGCCAGGAGGGCTGGTGAGTGAGCACAGTCGGGAGGACTGGGGAAGCATGCCAGAGAGAACAGGGAGATTGGGTGTAGAACCAGAGGACAGGACTGTAGAAAAGGCAGTGGAAAGAGGTCTTTGCAGCCAGGCTGGCTGGCAGGGCCTGAAGAGAGATATCTGGGAGTGGTAGCTTAATAGAGGATAGCTAGCACCTGAACTATTCTATACCACAGGGGCCCAAGGTCCCTGCCTGCAAAAAAACACTTCACTGAGGCCTGACTGAAGTAGTGTCAGGCCTAACCATGCAGTGCTAGCTAGTCTGGAGGAGTAATGCCCCGTACACACGGTCGGACTTTGTTCGGACATTCCGACAACAAAATCCAGGATTTTTTCCGACGGATGTTGGCTCAAACTGGTCTTGCATACACACGGTCACACAAAGTTGTCGGAAAATCCAATCATTCTAAACGCGGTGACGTAAAACACGTACGCCGGGACTATAAACGGGGCAGTGGCCAATAGCTTTCATCTCTTTATTTATTCTGAGCATGTGTAGCACTTTGTCCGTCGGATTTGTGTACACACGATCGGAATTTTCGACAATGGATTTTGTTGTCGGAAAAGTTTATATCCTGCTCTCAAACTTTGTGGGTCGGAAAATCCGATGGAAAATGTGTGATGGAGCCTACACACGGTCGGAATTTCCGACAACAAGGTCCTATCACACATTTTCGGTCGGAAAATCCGACCGTGTGTACAGGGCATTACAGTCTGCAGCAAGGGAAGTGCTGAAGGAGAGAAGGATAAGAGGCCTTAAGCAAGAGTTTGTGCTTGAGAGAAGACTGGAGTGTATATAGAAGTCCTCAGCAAGTTTGCACTGAATATTCCTGGGCATCCCATAATTCCCTATTTCCCATCCAAGTTGAACCTCCTCAATAAAAAAACAAAAAACAAAGCTTATGGACTGTTCTATGTCTCTGAATGATTGTGAGATGGATGTCTCGATGGGCAGGGCGACAGGTGAACGGTGAACCACTACTTCAGCAACCTCTATGGGGGCATGGCTACAAAAGTCAGGTCACCAAGCTGCCTCTCCTGCCTGGCAGGATTGTATACATTTTTAACACTGGCTCAAAAGAAATACAAATCCTTTGGGAAATAAAACAGCTCCCATATATGCATCTCAAATATCTGTTTTTCTGGAGTTCAACTTTATTATGTTAGTGGATGACTCAATTTCTTCCTGTATAGTATTATTAGTTATGTATAGAGCACTAATTTAAGGAAGTCTCACTTCAATTTTCATTAATGCGTTATGTTACCCAAGGGACAAAGTACACGTAGCATTTTGTCTCATCTTCCTTTGTGCTGTCTAAAGCTGGCCACACACTGAGAAAATTTTGTTTGGTTCCTGATGACGTGGCCATTATTCACTTTGTGGGTGGTCGTTCTCCCCCGTGACATCCTTCAACTGGAAAATCAAAAGGGCCTGGTGGAAATGTGTCATCCTACAGCTACTGTAACTACTAAGATACAGTCACTGTTCAGGTATTCTGACATCCCCAGGCCCTCTGTCAGAATACAATAGTTGGAACTGCAGATTCATCCATCTGCGCTGTTTAGCATGAATGAAGGAATTCCGTTTTGTTTTGTTTGAGTTGTTTTGTTCAGCCTGCAGGCTGAGCTTAAAGGGGTTGTAAAGTCTCAAGGTTTTTCACCTTAATGCATATGCACTAAGGTGAAAAACTTTCTGTGCTGCAGCTGCCCCCCAGAGACCCCCTCCCCTTTTTTTCTTACCTGAACCCGTCCGTTCCAGAGACGAACACGAGCCCAGTGGCTTCAGCCGCTGTCTTGGGTTCTTACTGGATAGATTGATAGCAGCAGGAGCCATTGGCTCCCACTGTTGTCACTCAAATCCAGTGACATGAGAGTGGGGGCAGGGCCGAGTCCTGCTGTCTGTCTCAATGGACACAGCAGTGGGACTCGTGAGCGCGCCTGCACGGGTGCCCCCATGAAAAGCGGCTCTCTGTGGGCGCACCTGATGAATAGGAGGAGCCAGGAGCGCTGCCGGGGCACCCCAGAAGAGGAGGATTGGGGCCACTCTGTGCAAAACTCTTGCACAGAGCAAGTAAGTATACCGTGTTTGTTATTTAAAAAAAAAGGAACCTTTACAATCACTTTAAGGTATGTATGGCTAGCAATGTATGACCAGCTTACCGCTAACTTTGAGGTCAAACAGGGCATCCTTTCTCCCTCCATGGGCGCTCGACAACACAGCTAGCAAAGAGAAGGTTGCTTTGGTAGATGCCACTTTTCTCTATCTATAGGAACTTGCCTGAGATGAATGCCTCCCGAGGAATTCAGGTGGAGGAGGCATGTCAGTTAAAATGTTCCAGGCAAGCAGGCACATGCTTGGAGATGAAGAAAAGTGCCATCAGTCAAAGCAGGTGTCTTCTTGCTAGCGGCATGGGGCCATAGAGGGAGACAGGGTGCCCTGTCCAACCTTACAGCTAGCCTTAGACAGCACATAGGAAGATGGGGCAAAGTACTACATGCACTTTGTGTCCTGGGGAACAGAACACATTCATAAAAATGGAAGTGACGTTTCTTTAAGGCTGCATTCACACCTCAGCGTTTTAAATCGCGGGCAGATTTGCCACAATTCTGCCTGCGATTTCAAAGCGCTGAGGTGTGAATGACAAATTTCAGAATGCACACATTTGAGATGCTATTCATTTGAATGGCACCTAAAATCGAGTGAAGCTTGTCGCCCCAAAAAAGTTCAGGAATTACTTTTGGGCAACATGTTTCACGTAATGCGAGTTGCCACGATTGCTGCATGATTTATCATGCGACAATCATGGCAGAACCACACCGCATTTTAGATGCCATTCAAATAAATGGCATCTCAAACATGCGTTTTGCAATTTTTCATTCACATCTCGGCGCTTTGAAATCGCGGACAGAATCGCGGCAAATCTGCCCGTGATTCAAAACGTTGAGGTGTGAATGTAGTTTAAAAATAGAACACCTAAAAGATCTGTTTGCAAAGTAGCACACATGTTTTTAAAATATCAGCTCTCATCCTGATGGCTTGATAGTCCTTGGTTATCTAGCACAGGCCAGTCTAATGAGCTGAGTGCACATGCTATGGCAATTGTTTCTTCCTGCTGTCATGGGTCTCACAGTTCCTGTTGTCGGAATTATTGTAATCACTTCCATATTTCAAACATTAAAAAATAAAGAGGTCAGCTATTTTAGTTATATATTTATAGTAAATCAGATTTTCTTAATAAACATGAAACAGCTCAAAGGGGCCTGAAACCACTTATTTTTTTGGCTGATCCTGGCACACTTCAGTCATCTGTGTACTCCTTTATCACTCATGGAATACAGTGTGCATCTGCTTGCTGGAATTCCAAACAATGGTTATACTGCTTTAAAGTCTGACTTCTGCTGCAGCAAAGATAGTCTCATTCCTCCTGCTGCATTCTTTATAAAGTAGAAATCCAGCAAGGGAAGTGAGCCCCATTCTCAATAGGCGCACTACCAGATTTCTCCCCCTTGGACTGTCTGAGACATAAAAAAAAAAAACTCATTGAGCTCTCCAGTATCAACCAAAACCTAAGAGAACCAAAATCAACCCACAATGATAAGAGAATGGCCAAAGCATCACAGAAAGGTGACAGAGATGACAATTTTTGTCAAGCGTCTCTCTCTGGAGAAGAGACACACGAGAGGGGATATGGTTTCAATATACAAATACTATACTGGTGACCCCACAATAGGGATAAAACTTTTTCGCGGAAGGGAGTTTAACAAGACTCGTGGCCACTCATTAAATTTAAAAGAAAAGAGGTTTAACCTTAAACTACGTAGAGGGTTTTTTACTGTAAGAGTGGCAAGGATGTGGAATTCCCTTCCACAGGCGGTGGTCTCAGCGGGGAGCATCGATAGTTTCAAGAAACTATTAGATAAGCACCTGAACGACTACAACATACAGGGATATACAATGTAATACTGACATATAATAACACACATAGGTTGGACTTGATGGACTTGTGTCTTTTTTCGACCTCACCTGATATGTAATATATATGTAATTACTTACTGGACTGGCCACGTATTATGGCACATGCATCTGAGTCTCTGGGACATTCCTGTGAACCTTGCCGATTACATTCTTCATCATTAGAACCCACACAGGAGAAACACTGTAAGCCTTTGCCTGGCAGAAGAAATATATTTGTAAAAAATAACTCCACAATCATATATAACAGAAAATGGCACTCCAAATGGCCAGGGCTGAAAAAATCCTACTGAGTTCTACCTTTCTATTAAATGTTTTGGAGGTGGCTGAAGAGTTGTGTTGGCCATAGATTATCCTTTCTGGTATTGTTTATTGTCACTTGTAAACTAGATGTATATTGTATGGTAATGTGCTTACAAAAAAAAAAAATTGTCCCTATGTTTGTCCCCTATCTCCATATTGCCATCTATTTAAAGAAATAGAAGATGCCTATAGCGACCTATGCATATTTCTTTTGTTTTGCTTTGTGAATAGAATCCACCAGGTCTGCTATGGCCACCCTCCATCAGGGAGACTTTTTTAGCCTTTGTGGGCATCAAGGTTGCCTTCTTGCATGTCCCATGTATGGGCAGGCTGGTTGTACTGAAGTTGATCCATCAGTCGACTTCAGTACAACCAGCCTGTCAGATTTTTGCCATGTGATTACTGTCAGAGGCTATAGCTGGCAGGGAAGGCACTCCCCAGCCCCCTGCCAGCAGAACACAATAGTGTTGTGGGAGGCATTCTCCCATCAACAGTGGCTTTGTCGATGGGGCATTGAGCGATTTTATTTCCTCCAACCATGGAAATCAATTCATGTATGACTTGCCATATTCACAGAGACAGGGCTTAGAAAAGTCTTTATCTCCTTACACTTCGAAAGACTGGAAAAACGTCTAGCTGAAGTAAAACTGCATTGGATTTTACGTTTATGTCTTTTTGAAGAGTTAAGCTGCCTGTGGATGGTCCCAAGTTAGCAGGAGACCATACTTTCTAGACAGACTAGGTCTAAGGAAGTATGTCAATGCATAAAGCGGCATTTGAAACAACACTAGCCTTGCTATGCTCCCAGAGCACTCCCATGAGGATATTTTGAAAACCTCCTATTATTAAGGGAAGCCGACACAGATGCTTGCCGGCAATGTAATGAAGACAGCCCAGACATTTAAAAGGTTTGTTTGGACCCTGATTGTTCTGATTTGATTGTTCCTGTAAAGGTAAACCAGCTTCTCATTTCACTATTTCTTAGTGGCTCAGACAGATTATTGTTCAAGCTTACGGTCTTAGGGATCGGGTTCTACCCTTTCCTGTTAAAGCTTACTCTAACAGATCTGTGAGGGCTTATTGGGCTTGTTGGCATGAGACAACGGTTCACCAGATTTTGTAAGGCTGCTACCTAGACTTCTGTTTCTATTTTTTATAAGTTTTACCAGGTGGATGGTCAGGCTTCATCTGATGGCAGATTTGGGTGTAGGTCCTTCAGGCAGCTCTTTGATCTGCAGGCAGGTCCCAGTTTTGTTGTTATGTGGGCTTGTTAATGTTTTGTTATCATTACCCACCCCTCAGTTGGACTGCTTTTGGAAGTCCCACTTGTCTCTTAGGCAGGCCATACAAGGAGCAAATGTCTTTTCTGCAACCACAGGTTGCAGGAAAGAAATTTGCTTGATTCCCCCACCAACACACAGTGTTGGTGCGGGAATCCCTCTTGCCGGGCCATTGTCTTCTCCCGGTGGGGGGGGGGTCACCGGGAGAAGATAGGGGTTATTGCTAGTGGCTATAGCAGCCGCTAGCTATAATTGCAGGTAAAACCCGGAATGCTGGTTGAACCCAAGTTGATCGATCGATCAACTTGGTACATTCAGCCTGCCCATACACGGTTTGAGTCTCTGCCAGTTCCTGCTGAACCGGCCAAGATTCGAACCATGAATGGCCTGCCTAAATAAATGAGAAACAAAACTTGCTTACCATAAAATCTGTTTTCTTGAGTGTATTAAGGGATAAAAACTAAAAAAAGAGCAGATGTGGGACTTTGAGTGAGGCACACAGGAGCAGAAATCAAACTAGAATAAAGTTTTAATTTTTTTTAATATAAAGTAATACATAAATTCATAAGTTTACATTTATAGGCACATAGCTCAATAAATATAATTTGCTTTTCAGGTCTTGCTTTTCCTCTTTCCACTGAGGTCACCCAGTCACATTCTGACCCAATCTGGGGGTTTCTCGTTGCCGGGTCTGCTGCTTGGACACGCTCCCTCAGCTTCGGACCCTGGCATTGTGGGTGGGCTCTGCATTCAGGGCTGCGCCGCCTTTGCACGGACGCAATTGTAAGTTCATGGTCTTTGTGGAAGAATGTGGAATTTTATGTTTTACATTTGCCCACTCGTCCTTTAAACTACTCTAAATATTGCTAATTTCCCCTATTTATAGGTGATTAATACGGTTATGCTCCTGATGAGTGGCTATAAGGTCCCGAAACGGCGTAGAGCTTACAACTACCGTTATTTATACACCATTATTAGCTATCTATGGACGTTCCAATGTTGTTGCATTTTGTCTTTGCCACTTTTTTCTAGTGACACTGCGTGCCACATATTTATTGTTATGCATTTTTTATTTATATCCTCATATGTTTACATAAAAGTCCTTGTTGGAATGTATTTTATGATTGAATACAAATTATATTTATTGAGCTATGTGCCTATAAATGTAAACTTATGAATTTATGTATTACTTTATATTAAAAAAAATTGAAACTTTATTCTAGTTTGATTTCTGCTCCCGTGTGCCTCACTCATAGTCCCACATCTGCTCTTTTTTTAGTTTTTATTACTGAACCGGGATAGAGGAGGGGTATGAACGGCCCCACTATCCTCATTTAAAGTCCCAATACTGCTGATCTCTTTCCTTTTAATTAAATAATTAGGGATGGAGGCACACGGTCGCACTTTCAAGCATTGTATCATTTAATTTTCAGATTTTTAATTTAATTTAATTTAATTTTGATGTCTATCCAGAATTTCCCTATTTCACACCTTGATTGTCCCT
Organism: Aquarana catesbeiana; assembly: GCF_042186555.1. NCBI lineage: Eukaryota > Metazoa > Chordata > Amphibia > Anura > Ranidae > Aquarana > Aquarana catesbeiana. The sequence continues at coordinate 99,422,585 of NC_133331.1, forward strand.
ATATGAAGTCAATCACTAGGAAGTCATCTCAGGTGTTTTGCCCCTTGATAAATTCAATGTTTGCAGTTGTGTCCGTGCACTGTTGGTTTTGGCTGCTGTCTGTCTTGGCCTGCCCTTTCTGCCACACTCCGGAGCTGCCACGCGCACTGGGGATCCCCCCTCTGCCTCGTTGTGACGTGGGGTGGGCGGGGCCTCCTCCACTGCGCGTCGACGTCATGCCTTCCGCGCCGGCTGTTCAGCGTCTTTATGACGCCCCATAGCGGCAGCGTGCTTTCCATCTCCAGCGCTTGGTGGGGTCGGTTTGGCGCTCGCGGTCGGCCAGCTCGGTTGCCTGGCTGGCGGGTCTGTGGCGCCTCCCGGTCCCCTTTGGTTTGCTGGTTGCATGACGTTGGGGGTGTGCTCTGCGGCAGCACTCCCCGCTTTGGCTTCTCCCAGTGAGGTGTCTCCCAATTCAGGCTTTATCCGTACACCATCAAGCAGCCACACACTTTTGGCAACCATGCCCCTACTTTCTCCTTCACAGGTATGGTCTTTTTTCACCCCCTTTTCTTTCACTCACTTTCCTTCTTTTGTTCTACCATCCCCCTTCCCTGGTCTCTTTCTGGACTATCTTGGTCGTTTCTCTCATATTCTATTCTTTCCTTTTCAAAACTTCTTTTTACTTTTTCATTTTTCTCTTTCTCTTTCTTTCACTCTTTTCACTCCAACCCATTCTCACTGCTTTATACTCTTTTTCCCATTTTTTTCACACTATTCTCACCTATTCACTTCGTGGTTTTGTTTTTCAGGTCTTTTTCCTCACAGCTATGGTCTTTCTTCACCCCCTTTTCTTTCACTCAGTTTTCCTCTTTTGTTCTACCATCCCCCTTCCCTGGTCTTTTTCTGTACTATCTTGGTCAGTTCTCTCATATTCTATTCTCTCTTTCTTGAAACTTTTTTTCTCCTATTTTTTTCATTTTTCTCCTTCTCTTTTTTTCACTCGTTTTTATTCCAACCCATTTTCACTGCTTCATATTCTCCTTTCATTTTTTCACACTATTCTTACCTATTCACTTCGTGTTTTTGCTTTTCAGGTCTTTCTTTTCCTCCTTCCACTGAGTTCACCCAGTCACATTCTGACCCAATCTGGGGGTTTCTCGTTGCCGGGTCTGCTGCCTGGACACGCTCCCTCAGCTTCGGACCCTGGCATTGTGGGTGGGCTCTGCATTCAGGGCTGCGCCGCCTTTGCACAGACGCAATTGTAAGTTCATGGTCTTTGTGGAAGAATGTGGAATTTTATGTTTTACATTTGCCCACTCGTCCTTTAAACTACTCTAAATATTGCTAATTTCCCCTATTTATAGGTGATTAATACGGTTATGCTCCTGATGAGTGGCTATAAGGTCCCGAAACGGCGTAGAGCTTACAACTACCGTTATTTATACACCATTATTAGCTATGTATGGACGTTCCAATGTTATTGCATTTTGTCTTTGCCACTTTTTTCTAGTGACACTGCGTGCCACATATTTATTGTTATGCATTTTTTATTTATAATCTCATATGTTTATATAAAAGTCCTTGTTGGAATGTATTTTATGATTGAATACAAATTATATTTATTGAGCTATGTGCCTATAAATGTAAACTTATGAATTTATGTATTACTTTATATTAAAAAAAATTTAAACTTTATTCTAGTTTGATTTCTGCTCCCGTGTGCCTCACTCAAAGTCCCACATCTGCTCTTTTTTTAGTTTTTATTACTGAACCGGGATGGAGGAGGGGTATGAACGGCCCCACTATCCTCATTTAAAGTCCCAATACTGCTGATCTCTTTCCTTTTAATTGTATTAAGGGATACCTGCCTCCCTTTTGTGATCTTACTCCTAGTACTGCTTTTCTACAAACTGAGGCATGCTGGAAGTGAGAGGGGTTATACTAGACTGGTCACTGTTTTTTGTTGCCGGTGTCCAAATCCTCCCGTAGTGACACTATAACCCAGTTGAATTCTGTGTCCCTTAGCCACTTCCCACCCGGCCTATTGTAAAATGACGGCAGAGCGGGAGGACTGTTATTCTGGTCCAGTAACCTGCTGTGTCCAGTGGACAAATAGTTCTATAGGGCAGGCCCTGGTACCATGTGATCACTGTGACCAATCACAGCGATCACATGTCAAAAGAACACAATGGGTTTCATTTATAATCATTCATTGTGCACTTGTGATTGGTCACAGTGATCACATGGTACAGACATGACCAATCACAGTGCCTCCTGTACTATGTGATAGCTGTGTCAATCACAGCTATCAGAAATGTACACAATGACACATGAATGGATGTCATTCTTAAAAATTATTGCTTATAAGAGTGATCACCACTGTAATTATTATTTATTATTATTATACAGGATTTATATAGCACCAATAGTTTATGCAGTGCTTTACAACATTAGGGCAAACAGTACAGTTACAATACAATTAAATAAAGGAGGAATCAGAGGGCCCTGCTCATTAGAGCTTACAATCTAAAAGCAATTATAGTGTAGAAAAAAAGCCTGATCACCTTCCCAGAGCAGCACAGTGTCACTATGTCCACTGTACTCATCGCAGTATGTAAAAATAAAGAAAAATTGTTAAAAAAGAAAAAAAAATTTTAAAAAATTATATGTATATTTTTTCATATACTGTCATCAGTCAGTGTCCTTGATCACTGCGACACCAGTCACATGATGACACTTTACTGTTCTGGTGACAGTATGTAAATTTTTTTGAAAAAACAAATTATATTTATTTTTTTATTTTCCATAAAATTGTGACAACAAATTATAACTTCAAAAACTCACCATACCTCTTACAAAATACCTTGAACTGTCTACTTTCCAAAAAGGGTCATTTGGGAGGGTATTTGTACTGTCCTGGCATTTTAGGGCCTCAAGAATTTAAAAAAGGCAGTCAGTACATCAGGACTGATCAATTTTCAAATATATATCCCATGGCTTGTAGACTCTATATCTTTCACACAATCTAAATAATACACTGATTTGAGTTGTTTTTACCAAATAAATGTGTCAGAATACATTTTGGCCTAAAATTATGAAAAAAGATGATTTATTTGCAAATTTTATAACAGAATCAATAAAAATGTGAGTTTTTTTTCAAAATGTCTGGTATTTTTTGTTTATATAGCAGAAAAAAAAATTCATCAGTGATTAATCAGGATTTGCCCCCTTAATGACCAGGCCATTTTTTGCAATACGGCACTGCGTCGCTTTAACTGACAATTGCGGTTGTGCCACGCTGTACCCAAACAAAATTGAAGTCCTTTTTTTCCCACAAACAGAGCTTTCTTTTGGTGGTATTTGATCACCTCTGCGGTTTTTATTTTTTGCGCTATAAATAAACAAAGAGCGACAAATTTGAAAAAAAAACAAAATTTTTTTTTTAACTTTTTGCTATAATAAATATCCAAAAAAAAAATATAAAAAAACTAATTTATTCATCAGTTTAGGCTGATATATAGTCTTCTACATATTTTTGGTAAAAAAAAAAAATCGCAATAGGCTTATATCAATTGGTTTGCGCAAAAGTTATCGCGTCTACAAACGATGGGATAAATTTAGGGACTTTTATTGTTTTTACTAGTAATGGTGGCGATCTGCAATTTTTAGCAGGACTGCCACATTGCGGCGGACAAATTGGACCCCAAATGACACATTTTGGGGACCAGTGACATTATTACATTGATCAGTGCTATCAAAATGAACTGATCAATGTAAAAATGACACTGGCAGGGAAGGAGCTAACACTAGGGGGCGATCAAGGGTTCAATTGTGTTCCCTCAGCGTGTTCTAACTGTAGGGGGGATGGGCTACCAGGGACATAACAAAGATCACTGTTCCCAATCACTGGGAACAGTAGATCTCTGTCATGTCTCCTGTCAGAATGGAGATGTGCCTAGTTAACAAAGGCAGTTCCCCGTTCTGCCTCTGTAATAGGCGATCGTGGGTCCGACACGCGGGCACGCTCCCGCAGCATGCAGCAGGAGCGAGAGCGCACGCCCGCTCGCAAATTCGCCTGCGCGGGCGATTTGTGCAGGAGAACTGACCTGCCGCAGTATATCTGTGTGAGCAGGTCGGCTAGTGGTTAAATACCACCTAAAAAAAAGCTCTGTCTCAAAAAATGATAAACATTTCATTTGGGTACAGTGTTGCATTACTGAGTAATTGTCATTCAAAGTGTGAAAGCACTGAAAGCTGAAAATTGGCCTGGGCAGGAAGGGGCTTAAAGTAACGAAGTTTACTGCAATTACAAAAATCTATTCTTTGAAATTTGGATGCAGTAGGGAAGGGTAAAACCCCCTGTCAGTTTATTTTTGCTGCCTTTGTTCCATTGGGTAGCTTTACCTTCACTTCTTGTCCTTGAGACGGAAAAAGAAGTGAGCAGAAATATCTATTAAGTGAGGGGGAGTTCCCCACTTCATCACTGGAAGATTTACTCTCATCTAATATTCTGGTGACAACTCAAAAATGTTTTTCTTTTTTTTTATCACTTTCTTTCTGGTAACAATAGTCACCAGGACAAGCAAGCTACTGTATAGGTAGAATGATGAATTTAAAAGGGGGAGTGGCCAGAAGAAAAGATGTAACCCTCCCCCACTGTCTAAGCTGAAGCCGATTATCTGTTATATGAACTCTGCTGTGCAACACGAGCAATATGCACAGAAGGCGGATTTCTGCTATATTGCATTTATTGATTATAATTTTTGCTGTTTTTTTAACATTTAGCCTTTAAATTTAAATGAATGTCTTTTTTTTTACCATCTAACATTTGGATGCACTTCACAAATATTGCTTATTTTGTTATTCCAGAAAGTTGGAATAATGCTGGTTTAATGCTTCACCTTTAAAGTGAGCCAAGCATTACTGCTCCTACAAGGTAACTAAAATAGTCAAAGATCAGTATATTTATTATCCTGAGAACTATTGTCTTTGGATAGGAGCCCACACTAACGAATCTGCAACTATGCAGCAATAATGGATTTTGAAAGAAAGATGCAAATTCTGTAAAATACCCTAATGAGCACAAAATAGTTCACATTATGTAGTTCTAGAAAGTCCTGAAGATTTAAAACTGATTCAATCAGAACAGAACTATTTATAGTAGAACTAAAACTGGAATAATATACATTTATTACTCAGCATTTTAAAAATAAATATTTAATGAAGATACTCTGGAGTATAATAAGTCATTTACACCAAATTGATGCCAATAGAGTAATTATTAAAGGCAAAATAGGTCTAGTCTATGAATGCTAATATGTTCTGTTCTATACTATACTCGCATAGTGGCACAAACATGATTAGCAAAATATAGCATGGTATACTGTAAGGAGGTAATGTTTTCTTACGCTACACTGTAGAGGTTCATATGGAGATAAGTTTCAGGGAAGGTACCTAAAAAAATATCTATGAAAAAGAGGGCAGAAAAACCTATTTCAAGGCAATCTTGTTAGGTAAGAAGTATAGGAGCTCCCATTGCTGACTTGCAGTTTGAAGTCCTGGGCCTATCGTATTAATCTTTTATTCACTATTTACTGACCTGGAACAAGTATTATGTGTCAAAACAACTCATTTATGCATATTTTCCACTTAGTGGTGAAGCAAGTGTGATGGGAGTCACTTTGGGCAGGGGGCTTACTTTAGAGAGGTCAGGAAACTCCTTCTTCAGCTCCCCAAGCCCCTCTTATGTGTATTTCATCCTGTGTCTATTAGGGGCACAGGGTGACCGAGAAAATGATGGACAGCTGCCTAATGGACGCTGGGAATGTGGTTTGGATTACTTCAAATGGGACAGTAATATTTGTCAACAATATCCCTCAAGAAATATATAAAGAGAAGTTGATTCCATCTTTTCAGCCTGAGAGACTCATGGCAGATGTTAATATGATCAGCAAGCCATCTGGTGCTGGTGGTCTCCGGCTATTGTCTGTTTATTAAGGTGTTATGTGTTTTCTGCTAAGCATGTCTGTCCCGTGGTTAGTTGTTAGATGGGTCACCTATTGTCTTATTAATCACAACAATGTCTGGGTGGGCATTGAGTCACCTAGGCTGGTTAAAGAGACTAGTTAATTAGCTCATGTTTATTAAGTTTCCGGTTACAGTTTGTATTGTTCAGGTAATATGATCAGGAGGGGACTAAAGTATAAAGTATGTGTCTGAGTTTCAATAAACCTGTTCCAGTTCTCATACAAGCTATTGCTGGCTAGTCTTGTATGCTGAGGCTATAATATCTGTTTCCTTGTCAATGTTGCCCTATTGCCAACAAATTCAAACAGTGATTCTATGAATGTCACATTACAGGTTTGATTGTGATAAGTAGCTGTAAGGAAACACAGGGGTTGATTTAATAAAAATGGAGAGTGCAAAATCTGGTGCAGCTGTGCATGGTAGCCAATCAGGTTTCAGGTTTTATTGTCAAAGCTTAATTGAACAAGCTGAAGTTAGAAACTGATTGGCTACCATGCACAGCTGCACCAGATTTCTCACTCTACAGTTTTAGTAAAGCAACCCCACACATCTATTCTAGAAGGATCAGTCTATGAGCTATGAGTAAGCGCTCCGCAGAGCGTGAAACGCGTTAGCTGATTATCTGTACATTCTATCCATGGTGCTTTGTACATGATTTGTTCCTGATTTTACAATAAAGAAATTTCTTTGGATTATATTCTCCTGGTGTGTGGCTGTCCGGACTTTTTTCTTCCCTCAGTCCAACTATGTTATTTACATTTTTGAGAGGTGCGGAATATTACATTTCTTATTAATTTCTGTTATTACTAGGGGACTCTGTTGGTAAGCTCCCATTATGGCCAGGTGGCCACTATGAATGGTTCTTTTATTTATTATCATGGTTAAGGCAGAAAGATTTGCTGGAACATACACATATGGGTGGAAGCACCCAAATCTCCCAGATGGACGGCAAGTCAAGAATTTTGACAAGGAGCATCCAAGCCAAGATCTGACTCGGCACCCCAAGTTCCACCTACATCTGAATATCATTTTGTGAACTGATCCTTTAACAATCATACATCGAGACTCTGCCTTTGAAAAGGCCTTTTATATCACTAGCTGTGGTTGTTCATCTAGAGAACATAGATGCCCTCACCCTACTGAACATTTACATGGAATTTGATTCAGGCTTGGCATGGTATAATAAATCAAAGAGAAAGAAAAAGCTAGTTTATCCTAGTTAACAGTAAGGTGCTTGCTTACCTGTGATGTGCACTAGAAACACAATAGCTGGAATACTATTGGCTGCTGTCATCAGTTAAAAACAGTTTTTCACAAGCTGTAATAACCTACTTCAAGTCTTTAACAAAAGCTGACAATTTCATTGAAGAAGGGGCAACTTAGTTGAAAGTGCTGACTTTATACATAATGATGAGAGCAAGTGTAAAGCAAAGTAATTATTTTCTTGCAGATTTCAAACTTCATATCCCACATTAGACAATTATAGCAACATTTAAAAAAAAACACTTACCTTCTTGTATACTGAATGCAAAGAGAAGCAGAAGGGTGTGCACCAGCCGCATGGTAACACGTCTTTGTAGCTCCCCACAGACTAGTAAAGATGGGTCTGAGCTAACTCAAGGATTAACCTCTTTTCTTAATCTGGTGCTGAGGGGGGCAACGCACACTGCTAAAGAGAAATCTTTCCAATTAGAAGCTCATGTCATCGACATTATCCCTTGAGAAAAAGACTCCCAGCTTAAATCTCCAATTCCAACCTCATCCTGATCTCCTGAGTTCTGCACACTGTTAACCCTATGGCACCACAGAAACTCTGAACTATCAATAATTTAATTTATAAGAGTGATGGGGCAGTGGCATCTAAGATAATAATGTACAGTATGGAGGTCAGGGTCTGTTTATCCTTTCACAAGACAATGCAAACTGTTTTTATATGATTTTAACTACAGTGCCTTGAAAAAGTATACCCCTTGGAATTTTTTTAACGATTGTCATGTTACAACCAAAAACATAAATGTATTTTATTAGGATTTTGTGTGATAGACCAACACAAAGTGGCACATAATTGTGAAGTGAAAGAAAATGATAAATGGTTTTCAAAATTTAATTTTTTACAAATAAATATCTGAAAAGTGTGGCGTGCATTTGTATTCAGCTCCCGTGAGTCAATACTTTGTAAAAATACCTTTTGCTGCAATTACAGCTGCAAGTCTTTTTGGGTATGTCTCTACCAGCTTTGCACATCTATAGAGTGAAATTTTTGTTCATTCTTCTTTGCAAAATAGCTCAAGCTCTGTCAGATTGGATGGAGTGCACCTTTGAACAGCAATTTTCAAGTCTTGCCACAGATTCTCAATTGGATTTAGGTCTGGACCTTGACTGGGCCATTCTAACACATTAATATGCTTTGATCTAAACCATTCCATTGAAGCTCTGGCTGTATGTTTAGGGTCGTGGTCCTGCTGGAGGGTGAACCTATGCCCCAGTCTCAGGTTTTCTTCTAAGATTGCCCTGTATTTGGCTCCATCTATCTTCCCATCAACTCTGACCAGCTTCCCTATCCCTGCTGAAGAAAAGCATCCCCACAACATGATGCTGCCACCACCATGTTTCACGGTGGGGATGGTGTGTTCAGGGTGATGTGTAGTGTTAGTTTTCCGCCACACACAGCGTTTTGCTTTTCGGCCAAAAAGTTAAATTTTGGTCTCATCTGACCAGAGTACCTTCTTCCACTTTGCTGTGTCCCCCACATGGCTTCTCACAAACTACAAACAGAACTTCCTTTCAACAATGGCTTTCTTCTTGTCACTCTTCCATTAAGGCCAAATTTGTGGAGGGCATGACTAATCTCCCACCTGAGCTTCTCTGATTAATGCTCTCCTTGGACCGCCATGTTTTGGTAGGTTTGCAGTTGTGCCATACTCTTTCCATTTTCGGATGATGGATTGAACAGTGTGATTATAACATGACAAAATGTGTAAAATTCCAAGGGGTATGGATATTTTTTCAAGGCACTTTTTTTTATTTATGGTGTTATGTGTGGTACCTTAGAATTCCAGTCTAAACTTTTTGTAAAAACTTTTGAGCTATCAATAAATTTAGCACACCCTTCTGTAGTAATATAAGAATATTAAAAACATCTAGTCAGGCGCCCTGCTAATATGACTGACTACTGCAGGCGTGTCCAACCTTTTGATCTTCCTGGGTCACATTGAAGAAAGTAGAATGGTCTTGGGCCACACATAAAATACACTAACAATAAGGACAGCGGATGAGCAGAAAAGTCAGGCAGATCACACGTTAACGATTACTGATATAGATAATGTACCTGAGTAAAAAAAACATTTTTCTAATATATTTTATTAAAAAAGAAAAAGAGGGCAATATAAAACATTTTTTTGATAAACTAACACAGGGTTCTCCAAACTTTCTAAACAAAGGGCCAGTTTATTGTCCTGCAGTCTTTGGGGAGGCCAGACTGTGACCAGTGGTAGTAGTACATGCCCCAGGAACAGTGGGAGCAACAATGCCTCAACCTTGGGAAAATTACATACCACCTGTGGTCAGTAGAAGGAGGAATAGTGCCCCATTACTGATATTAGTTTAAGGAATAGCACTTTATCGTTGTTGTCAATGGAAGACACTATGCCTCATTGTTGGTGTCAGTGGAAGAAATAGTGTCCCATCATCGGTGTAAGTAGGAGAAATAGTGCATAGTATCAGTGGGAGGAATTGTGCCCCATAGGCTGAATAAAGGCAAGCAAAGGGCCACATCTGGCCTGCATGCCGCAATTTGGAGACCACTGAACACATCTGGTTCGATGGATGTAGTAGCAATTGTCAATGAATTCTCAAGGTGCTCATCAGATATTTGGTTCTAATTTTGCCCTTGATGTGCTTCATCCTTGAAAATAGTTGCTCACAAATGTAGGTGCTGCTGATAACTGATGACATGAATAAGGCTTGATTGTGAAGAGTGGGAGATTTTTCTTTGGGAAGATAAAACTTATAAAAGTGCAGTAAAGAGACACTGTCATATTTTTCATCAGTGGCATGTGTTCACTAAGTGTAAATGCATTTTTACAAAGAATTAAAAAAAAAAAATCAACATTTTAAAGGTAAGTTTACGATTTTGTGCTGGGCCGCATTCATAGCAGTCTTGGGGTGCATGAACCCCTTGGGCTGCAGGGTGGATGCCTCTGAACTGCTGCGTGGGTTTGATTTTTTTTAACGGATTAAATATTTTGGTATATGAAATGTACATCTTTTTTTTTTACACGTTAAATAAAAATGTAGAAAAAGGCATAATCACAAGGAGGTCTGTGGACATGGAAGCATCACTATCAATCAAACAAAAATGTTATCTTTAATAAAGTAATTAAAAACAATTTTAATGGTACAAAGAGCCTAAAACACTAATACTAACACTAAGGCTTGAGCTAAGCAGCTAATGGTAAATAAGAATATAGCCACACATTTGATTTGAATTGTTTCTAAATCATTATTATTTATTTATGCAAATATTTTTTTGTTGAAAAATACAGGAGTAAAATAATAAGAGAAATGTGAAGCCATATGTGGAGAGTCTCTTAACACATATAGAGGAATTTTGTCTGATAGAAAAGACAGAACATTATAAGAAGAGGGACAGCTTGTGGAATTTACGCAGTAGTACATAAAGGGCGGAAGGGGAAGAATGTCACATGAAATTCTCCGGCAAAGGGCAGAAGCAACAATAACTATTAGTTATACCGCAATTTAAATCACATTTGTGTCTGGATTCTTATTTACTATTAGCTGCGTTGCTGAGGCCTCAGTATATACATAGTTTAGGCTCTTTGTATAATTACATTTTTTAAATAATTAAATTAAAAATTACATTTTTTTCCCCCATTGATTATGATGCCTCTGTGTCTCCAGATCTCCTTCTGAATATATCTTTTGCTGCTATTCTAGCAAGTGGGTACACAGATGTCTGTTATTTTTTTGTGTATGGATATTTATGGCTTGACAGCAGTGGTGTATTTAGGTTTGGTGGTGCCCTAGGCCTGACTAAACTCATGCACCCCCCAATTTAAATATGTCCCACCACTTCCTGTCAAGGCCACACCCCTTCCTGTTTAAGACCCACCCTATCATCTGTAAACCACACCCCTTCCTCTTTAGGCTCCACCCTTGCCTCTTAGAGCTCCGCCTCATCCTCTCTGTACATTAAAAGTATGTACCAAGTGCCTACTTGTATATTTTGTTGTTTTGTATACCATTTCAAATGTTGTATCTATTATTTTAAGAGATAATAATCATGAAATAAAATAATGAAAAGTGTAAATTCAACAATTTTTGCAAAGATCAGTCATCCATGTCAAGTATACTATATGGATCAAAGCTGCTGTAATTGGTTGAATTAGCATGTGGTCAGTCCACCTGAGAAGTAACACCACACCAAGGCTTGAGCCGCTGTTACTGGACATTCATACACCATTTGCACCATTCATACAAGACAGTGCCACTGTACATAGCAACACATCCTGTCTTTTTGTAGTACTTACGCCTTAGCACACACCATTCACTCCATACTAACATCAATCAATCCATCATGAAACCGACATGGAGAGGGATTAAAGCACCTGATTTTACTGCTGTTTGTGTGTATTGTCATTAGGGTCGTCCTGGTCCATTTGTGACTCTTTGATCCATGTGTAGTACACATAAAGTCCACAACTGGTTAAAGTAGATCTAAGCCCCAAGTGGAGGACATTTAGAATGCTAAAGCACTGTGTATCTTACATTTTTTTTACCATGCTTTCAGACACTTCCTGTCTACATAAGCTCAAGTCCGCTGTACATCACTGTTCCAGCCCAGCTTCCTGATCCAATGACAACAGGGGACCATGCCTGTGTATTGTTGCACAATCAATTGTAGTATCGAAAGGCGGGTGGTTTTTACTGAAGCAATAAAATTCTGTTCAGCTTCATGCATACGACAAGTGCAGCTATGTAGTCGGATGTGAACAGGAAGCAATGCGGATGGGGCCCCCAGGCTCTTGATGGAAGATACAGATGGGGTGCCCGGGCGGAAAACTCAGACCTTTAGCCCTGGTTCACACTGGTGCGATTTGACATGCGATTTGACATGTCAAATTGCATATCAAATCGGGGGCAATTGCTGGCAATGGCACTGTCCTATTCAGTGTGACGCCGCATTTGTAGGGCCGCACCGATTTCAAAAAGTAGTTTCTGTACTACATTTTGCGATTTCAGGTTGCGATTTCCATTGACATCTGTGCAGAAACCTGCACAGATGTCTCTGAAATTGCCGCTGAAATCGGGACTGACATGTGGGTGTGAAATCATGCGAGTTCAGCTGAACTCACACGGCTTCATTCCCGCAGCTCATTGTAAACCAGGGCAGAAAGTTCAATTTCCCATGCAAGCCATTTTGATTCATGCTGTGCTGAACTATTTATACAAACATAAAATGTCCACATTCAGTGAAAGTTAATTAATATGCAGATCATAATATTGCAATGAAGTGCTCGCCTCCATTCATGCTGAAATCAATGCAACCTAATAACAGTCCACATTCAGTGAAAGTTCATGCACTGCAAAGTTTGCAGTACATGAACTATCACTAAATGTGGACTGTTTAATGAATTTGTAGCATGGATCACTTTATTGCAATATCATGATCGCTTTATTAACTTCCATTATGAGCACTTTATATGTAATAAATGTAAAGTAAATATGCTGCTTGGCACACTCACATTACAAAAGTAATAGTGATATAATTTAATCAATTGTACCTTCTGTCCTGGCCTGGGGGTTGGTTCCCTTCGTGCTCCTCTCTCCCCCTCCTCACGTCAGACCCCACCCCGGGCCGGGGAGAAGATGCAGTGAAGGAAAGCTGCATGGAGGAGGGTAGGCGAAGCATTAGGCTCCACCTCCGCCAGTCACCTTAGATGCAGCCAGTCACCGGCCGCCTATAAAGGGAGTGAGACGCTCCCCCCTCAGCCAAGCATGCCCACACACACCATACTATTACCCATGATAATTGCAAGCGCCAGCGTCGCTACAGCTACGGCCTCCAGCGGGAGGCGGCCGCGGGACTCGGGAAGATGGGTTGGGGGAGCTTTTTCTCGTGTGGACGTGTTTTTTTTGCCGCCCCCCGCAAAATGCCGCCCTAGGCCTAGGCCTTGTCGGCCTAGGCCAAAACACAGCACTGCTTGACAGCCAATATATTGTACTGTATCATAAATACTAGTGTAGTCCTTTGCGAAAGCAATCTGTTCTTTTTTTAACGTAATAGTAAAGTGCCAGAATGGCAGGACTTACAAAGAAAAATCATGATTTAAATTTTTACCAGGATATTGATTTACCTTCCCCGGCTTGCTTTAGATTGTTGTACGTTGATGCCAGATCTGAAAAACTTCACACACAGACAGTGTCGGATTTATAAGGGGGTAAAAGGGGAATTTGCTCTGGGCCCCCCAAAAACAAAATGTATTTTCACTCAAGACTTCAGTAGTGTGTTTGTTGATGGAATTGTCCAGTTTTCAGCCTTTGCCAAGCTCCAGTCATGTCTTACTCCATTTGAACAGGCAGTTTTATTACATGGTGAAGGGCTTGCTGATACCTTTCCGGGTGTTAATGGAACTCTTAGAAAATGTTTGCGCATAATGGTCACTAGTTGTTCGGGAGAAAGGTCATTTAGCAAACTGTCACTGATAAAGAATTATCTGAGAACCACAATGACCCATGAAAGACTAATGGCCCATACACACAATCAAAAAATTGTACAATAAATACCACTTTCGAAGCGACTGTATGATAGTCTGATCGTTAGTACACAGCTTTCGAGAGCCGATCATGACAGTTCATACAATATTATCCTATCGGACAAGCACGAAAAAATTTCTTGTACGATACTAGATCATACGATTTTTGTTTTATCAGTACAGTTGTCATTCAAAAATACAATACAAACACACTACAACACATAACATCACTTCCAAATGTTTTTTCTTTCATACGAGAATTTTCATAACTTTAGTAAACTCTTCATTTTCAATAGGAGACTAGCATGCGAAAAAAAAAAAAAAACAGACGATCATTCGTCCAATACTCTCTCCTCTCCTCAAGATGCTACATTTAGTTAAAGATTTTGCAGACGCTAAGTGCAGGAAGAAAGACTTTTTGTAAATATTGTAGTGTGATGCATAACTGTGATCTATGACTTGCAAGTTCCAATTACCTGTGTAATGTGTATTCTTACAGTCAATAAAATTGAGAAAAAAAAATCTGAAAAAGTGTCTTCTTCGGAAGCCAAATTATATATATTTTTTAGAACAAACGTGGTTTATCATTAATTTCAGTTCATTAAGTTTTCTTGCATAGCAAGACCACTTACTGTTATCTCACATATATATTATTATTATTATAGCCAAATTTACCACCCTAACTCCTCCCACAATTTTTACACTACATAGACAAGTAATATACCGAAACGTGCGGATTGTTCCCGAATGGTGTGCTATTACTTTGTGGAATGTTTCGCCGAATGGTTCACGAAATATTGTCGTTTTTGCGGCAAAATTGGTCCCATAGGAATGAATGGGGAAACTAGAGTGGCAGGTGACAAAAGCTGAAAAATCAGAACATGATTTCTAAACTGCCGCCACTCCCTCATTTTCAAGCCCACCTACACAAATCTTATATCAAAACGTTCAGCTATCCCTGCTGCCACTAAACATGTCCACGGCTAAGCCATAGTCCTGATAGTTTTCACAATATGACCATTTGTTTGCAACTCACACCGTCCATTGACATTCATTGAAACTACACTCTAGCCCCTTCAAATTTGAAGGGCAATTTCTAAACTGCGACCGTGCCTTCAATTTTAATATTTCAGAGACATACTATGTATCAAAATCTAGGTCCGTGTCTTGTGATTCTCACAATATAAAGATCTTCGCTGTAGGATTTATAGTTTTTAAAATGCGGCCATTTGAATTACTGCACAGTTACTACAGCTATCATGGTCCTGTGTATTGTGTATTGAGCAGTATTTGTGAAGCATAAACAGGACATGAGCGTTGCTAGGAAACAGTGGTTGTAAACACAAGATGCTGAGACCCCCCAAATGCATGTGGTCATACCTTCATCTGCTAGACTTGATAATGCTTGTAGACTCCTCCCACAGTTTTTACACTACAGAGACAAGTAATATACCGAAACGTGCGGATTGTTCCTGATTGGTGTGCTATTACTTTGTGGAACGTTTCGCCGAATGGTCCACGAAATATCGTCGTTTTTGCGGCGAAATTGGTCCCATAGGAATGAATGGCGAAATGTTCAATGTCATTTAATTGGTGTGCTATTACCTTGTGGAACTTTGTGAAAAGCTGAAAAATACCAGTGTGAATCCGGCCTCAAAGTCATTTAACCACTTGAGCCCCGGACCATTATGCTGCCTAAGGACCAGAGGTCTTTTTCCAATTTGGCACTGCGTCGCTTTAACTGCTAATTGCGCGGTCATGCAATGCTGTACCCAAACGAAATTTGCGTCCTTTTCTTCCCACAAATAGAGCTTTCTTTTGATGGTATTTGATCACCTCTGCAGTTTTTATTTTTTGCGCTATAAACGGAAAAAGACCGAAAATTTTGAAAAAAAATGATATTTTCTACTTTTTGTTATAAAAAAAATCCAATAAACTAAATTTTAGTCATACATTTAGGCCAAAATGTATTCGGCCACATGTCTTTGGTAAAAAAAATGTCAATAAGCATATATTTATTGGTTTGTGCAAAAGTTATAGCATCTACAAACTAGGGTACATTTTCTGTAATTTACACAGCTTTTAGTTTATGACTGCCTATGTCATTTCTTGAGGTGCTAAAATGGCAGGGCAGTACAAAACCCCCACAAATGACCCCATTTTGGAAAGTAGACACCCCAAGGAAATTGCTGAGAGGCATGTTGAACCCATTGAATATTTATTTTTTTTGTCCCAAGTGATTGAATGACAAAAAAAAAAAAAAATATTTACAAAAAGTTGTCACTAAATGATATATTGCTCACACAGGCCATGGGCCTATGTGGAATTGCACCCCAAAATACATTCAGCTGCTTCTCCTGAGTATGGGGATACCACATGTGTGGGACTTTTTGGGAGCTTAGCCGCGTACGGGGCCCCGAAAACCAAGCACCGCCTTCAGAATTTCTAAGGGTGTAAATTTTTTTATTCACTCTTCACTGCCTATCACTGTTTCGGAGGCCATGGAATGCCCAGGTGGCACAAAACCCCCCCAAATGACCCCATTTTGGAAAGTAGACACCCCAAGCTATTTGCTGAGAGGCATATTGAGTCCATGGAATATTTTATATTTTGACACAAGTTGCGGGAAAGTGACACTTTTTTTTTTTTTTTTGCACAAAGTTGTCACTAAATGATATATTGCTCACACAGGCCATGGGCCTATGTGGAATTGCACCCCAAAATACATTTAGCTGCTTCTCCTGAGTATGGGGATACCACATGTGTGGGACTTTTTGGGAGCCTAGCCGCGTACGGGGCCTCGAAAACCAAGCACCGCCTTCAGGATTTCTAAGGGTGAAAATTTTTGATTTCACTCTTCACTGCCTATCACAGTTTCGGAGGCCATGGAATGCCCAGGTGGCATAAAACCCCCCCAAATGACCCCATTTTGGAAAGTAGACACCCCAAGCTATTTGCTGAGAGGCATGGTGAGTATTTTGCAGCTCTCATTTGTTTTTGAAAATGAAGAAAGACAAGAAAAAAACTTTTTTTTTTTTCTTTTTTCAATTTTCAAAACTTTGTGACAAAAAGTGAGGTCTGCAAAATACTCACTATACCTCTCAGCAAATAGCTTTGGGTGTCTACTTTCCAAAATGGGGTCATTTGGGGGGGGTTTTGTGCCACCTGGGCTTTCCATGGCCTCCGAAACTGTGATAGGCAGTGAAGAGTGAAATCAAAAATTCACGCCCTTAGAAAGCCTGAAGGCGGTGCTTGGTTTTCGGGGTCCCGTACGCGGCTAGGCTCCCAAAAAGTCTCACACATGTGGTATCCCCGTACTCAGGAGAAGCAGCAGAATTTATTTTGGGGTGTAATTTCACATATTCCCATGGCATGTTTGAGCAATATATCATTTAGTGACAACTTTGTGCAAAAAAAAAAAAAAAAAATTTGTCTCTTTCCCGCAACTTGTGTCGCAATATAAAATATTCCATGGACTCGACATGCCTCTCAGCAAATAGCTTGGGGTGTCTACTTTCCAAAATGGGGTCATTTGGGGGGGTTTTGAACTGTCCTGGCATTTTATGCACAACATTTAGAAGCTTATGTCACACATCACCAACTCTTCTAACCACTTGAAGACAAAGCCCTTTCTGACACTCATTGTTTACATGAAAAAGTTATTTTTTTTTTGCAAAAAAATTACTTTGAACCCCCAAACATTATATATTTTTTAAAGCAAATGCCCTACAGATTAAAATGGTGGGTGTTTCATTTTTTTTTTTCACACAGTATTTGCGCAGCGATTTTTCAAACGCATTTTTTGGGGAAAAAACACACTTTTTTAAATTTTAATGCACTAAAACACACTATATTGCCCAAATGTTTGATGAAATAAAAAAGATGATCTTAGGCCGAGTACATGGATACCAAACATGACATGCTTTAAAATTGCGCACAAACGTGCAGTGGCAACAAAATAAATGCATTTTTAAAAGCCTTTAAAAGCCTTTACAGGTTACCACTTTAGATTTACAGAGGAGGTCTACTGCAAAAATTACTGCCCTCGATCTGACCTTCGCGGCGATACCTCACATGCATGGTGCAATTGCTGTTTACGTTTGACGACAGACCGCCGTTTGCGTTCGCCTTAGCGCGAGAGCAGGGGGCGACAGGGGTGCTTTTTTTTTTTTTCTTTATTATTTTTTTGCTTTTTTATCTTATTTTTAAACTGTTCCTTTCATTTTTTTTTTTTTTTTTAATCATTTTTATTGTTATCTCGGGGAATGTAAATATCCCCTATGATAGCAATAGGTAGTGACAGGTACTCTTTTTTGAAAAAATTGGGGTCTATTAGACCCTAGATCTCTCCTCTGCCCTCAAAGCATCTGATGACACCAAGATCGGTGTGATAAAATGCTTCCCCAATTTCCCAATGGCGCTATTTACATCCGGCGAAATCTAAGTCATAAAATGCTCGTAGCTTCCGGTTTCTTAGGCCATAGAGATGTTTGGAGCCACTCTGGTCTCTGATCAGCTCTATGGTCAGCTGGCTGAATCACCGGCTGCATTCTCAGGTTCCCTGTTGAGACAGGAGAGCCAGAGAAAAACATGGAAGACGGTGGGGGGGGGCATTCCCTCCCACGGCTTGTAAAAGCAGTCTAGAGGCTAATTAGCCACTAGGATTGCTTTTACATGAAAGCCGACCGCTGGCTGAAAAGAATGATACCAAGATGATACCTAAACCTGCAGGCATCATTCTGGTATAACCATTCAAAGTCGTGAATGGCGTACCTGAAGACAAAAAAATGGTTAACAATAAAGCACAGTAAACGGTAAAGTATAAAAAATTGCATACCTGAAAAGCAAACATGATAAAACATAATAACAATAAAACATTGCAGAATAGAATACAGTAAAAAAGAGCAGAACAATAGAGAGAGAATAGAGAGAGAGAGAACAATAAAACGACAACTATTTTTTTTTATTTTATATATTTTTTTTTTTACACTTTTTTGGTAACTAACTTTTATAACGGTAACCGGTTCCAGGTTCGGGTCTCTCAAAATGCGATGGCATCTTGGGAGACCCTGTGAAAGTGTGCCTAGTCTGTGCAATGCTGTACCCTACGCTAATACTCAACTAATGAGTGGTAGCGTTCAAAACATTCGCCAATGCAAAGACCAGGATTGTCAGGACAGGAGGGACAATAATAGCGGGTGTCACGCCTATATCCGCGCTTGCTGTAGACACGACATCTTTTTTGGGGGGTTCGTTGGGTAGGGGTACTCGGGAGGACATAAAGAAAATGCCTCTCATGCAGCCGACTGCATTTGGTTGGGGATGTGAATGGGGGAAGTACGGGCAGAAGTGGTGGGTTCCCAATTAGGATTGGCGAATGCAGCAGGAAGGGCATTATGGGCACGACGGGCCTGTGTTTGTCTTCTTGGTGGCAGTGGGACACTACTTGTGCTTGCCACCTCACCAGCTTGAACTGCACTTATGGGACTTGCCACGTCACCAAGTGTTACTGCAGTGTTGGTTTGACTACGACCGGGGTGTACTAGGCTGCTGGTGCTTGACAGTTCAATAAAAAGCTACCAAAAAAACTGTTAGCGATCGCAGGGATCAGGCCTGACTCTGCGAACGCTGCAGTTATGCGTTAAGTGTTTTGTAAGTGACAGTGATCGATCGATACTGCACTTGGGTGGGCTGGGCCGGGCGGAGGGGCAAAATGCAGGTGCTAGCAGGTATCTGGGCTGATCCCGCTAACACTGCGTTTTTGGGAACCCTAAACTGCTGGGGACGCCAGTATAGATCTGATCGGATCAGATATTGATCCGATCAGATACTATACCACTAAGGGAGGTGTACGGTGCGTGCGTGGGTGTTAGCGGTACTGGCGCTAATCTGACGCTGCTTGGGGCTGGTGCTTGCCAGTTCACCAAAATACTACCAAAAAAACTGTTAGCGATCGCAGGGATCAGGCCTGACTCTGCGAAAGCTGCAGTTATGCGTTTAGTGTTTTGTAAGTGACAGTGATCGATTGATACTGCACTTGGGTGGGCTGGGCTGGGCCGGGCGGAGGGGCAAAACGCAGGTGCTAGCAGGTATCTGGGCTGATCCCGCTAACACTGTGTTTTTGGGAACCCTAAACTGCTGGGGACGCTAGTATAGATCTGATCGGATCAGATATTGATCCGATCAGATACTATACCACTAAGGGAGGCGTATGCTGCGTGCGTGGGTGTTAGCGGTACTGGCGCTAATCTGACGCTGCCTGGGGCGACGCATATCACCGCCGGGCGATCAGGGGGCTAAACCTTTATTCGGTAATAAACGGCGGGTGCCCTGACACTATAAAAAATAAACCAACTAACCAGCGTCACCCGTAACAGTTATACGGTGATCAGTGGTGAAAGGGTTAACTAGGGGGCAATCAAGGGGTTAAAACATTTATTAGATAGTATATGGGGGTCCCTGACGCTATAAAACGCTGACGGCGAACCTAAATATTTACCTCACTAACTAGCGTCACCAGCGACACTAATACAGCGATCAGAAAAATGATCGCTTAGCGACACTGGTGACAGGGGGTGATCAAGGGGTTAAAACTTTATTAGGGGGGGTTAGGGGGTATCCTAGACCTAAAGGGGGGTAATACTAACTGTCCCACCACAGTAACTGTCACAAACTGACACCAATGCAGTAATCAGAAAAAAAAAAAAAAAACTGCTGGTGTCAGTTTGTGACAGGGGGGGGGGGATCGGGGGGCGATCGGGGGGGGGGATCGGGGTGTTTAGTGTGCCTGGCATGTTCTACTGTGTGTGTAGTGTTTGTGCACTCACATACCTGTCTTCTCTCCTCGGGCCGGAACGGAAATTACCGAGCCGAGGAGAGATGACATCATTTCCTTTGCTGCTGTTTAGCATACAGCAGCAAAGGAATGTTCTCATTGGCCGGCGGCGATCGCGAGGGGGGGGCCACAAACGGATGGCCTCCCCCTCACCTCCGATCGCTGGGGGACAAAAGACGCCCGCCTCGGGCACCGGGGGGGGGGTCCGATCGGACCCCCCACCCGCGGAAGGCAAATCACGTATATGTACGTGATTTTGCCTGTCCGTGCCACCTTGCCGACGTAAATCGGCGTAAGGCGGTCGTCAAGTGGTTAATTGGTGTGCTATTACTTTGTGGAACTTTTCGCTGAATGGTTCACAAAATATCGTCGTTTTTGCGACGAAATTGGTACCACAGGAATGAATGGCGAAATGTTCAAAACTAGAGTGGGCGGTGACAAAAACTGACAACCCCATGATCAGCCAAAACATTATGACCGCCCCATGAAAAAAAAAATTATTTTTGAAAAAAAAAAAAAAAATCATTTTTGAAAAAAAAAAAAAAATCATTTTTGAAAAAAAAAAACTTTTGAAAAAAATGTTCAGCTCTTTCAGCTAATGATGGGACTTCAACTTTTTTACTACTATTTATACTTTTTAAAATATTAAGCTTTTTAACACTTTTCACAGTTACTCAAGCCACTCCATCCAGTTACTCCGCCCACTCCAATTGTAGAGGCAAGAACACTTTTCACAATTTCCCCAGAAATTGTAGCTTTTCTAGTTTTTTATTTGTTATATAATTAAATTTCTATGTGGAGGGGCCCCCAAACTTAAAGTGCCCTGGGTGCCCCAAGGTCTAAATCTGGCATTGCACACAAAGCTAAATATATATGCACTAGTGCCCAAACCCTGAGTTGGCACCAACAGTTATCTGTTTACTTGCAGGTCTAAGGCCTTATGTACACTGCTGCTGGTAAACAGATGTTTAGGAGAAGTTGGGCGTTTTTTTTCAGCTGCCCCTGAACCCTCCTCTGTGTTATCTTATCAGTACATGTACACAGGGTCATTTATAGTCATTTCTAGGCAGTTGAGTTTAGAAGCTTTTTTTTGGAAAGCAAAAAAATGCGTTCAGGATGGATGTGCAGAGGCATTTGAAACGCTAAATGCCTGTAACAGCTTGTAAGCGTGTGTAAACGTGGTAACGCGTTTAGCCACATTTCTTTTACAGGCATTTTAATGGAGATACATTTTTGACTATTTAAAAAAAAATTTTTACATTTTTTCAAACGCTCCTAAAATGCGAACGCGGCTAAACGTAGCATGTAAACGTTGTATACTATCTGTCAAGTTAAATCGTTCAGGGGTGGTTTTAAAATGTCCCGTGTACATTAAGCCTAATAGTTCTTTACAATGATGTGCAACCTCCCTTCCCATGAAGAGAATGAACAACACGAACATCTGTCAGCCATTAGAAACCAAAATTGTCTTACTACCGTGACTCATCATTGCTCTGTTATTCTTTACTCTACTGTACTATACTCTACTATAAGGCTCTGTTCACATCTAGGCGTTGCTATTTTACAGGCGTTTTTTGGGCAGAGTTTTTGTACAGGCGATTTCAAGGTTAAAAGGTCACCAATGTAAAAGCAGTAAAACGCCTGTAATCTGCCAAAAAAGAAGTTCCTGTACTTTTTTGAGCGACACGCGTTTTGCTTCAGGCGCCAGAACGCTCAGATGTGAACAGGGGTCAATGAAATGAATGGGATTTGTCTTGTTGGGCGTTTTTAGAGCTGAGGCTTACAGCAGAAAAATGCCCAAAAACACCTAGGTGTGAACGGAGCCTAAAACATCCGTACCTGATGTATTGTATTTCTACTTCAGTCAATTTTCTCATTGCATATGAGAAAGCGGTGGTGTAGAAATTCAGCACTAACACAATAAATCCTGTTTGAAACCTAAAACTGTGTACAATGCTGAATTATAACATAATTATGAATAGGAATGGATAACTAAAAATTTAAAAAAGACTGAAGGAATATGTCTCAAAGCTAGTTAAATTTATTTATTACAGGTACTTATATAGCGCTGTCAATTTATGCAGTGCTGCACATATATATATTGTACATTCACATCAGTCCCTGCCCTCAAGGAGCTTACAATCTAAGGACCCTAACTTACATTCATACACATACTAAGGCCAATATAGACAGGAGCCAATTAACCTACCAGCATGTCTTTGGAGTGTGGGAGGAAACCGGAGTACCCGGAGGAAACCCACGCAGGCACAGGGAGAACATGCAAACTCCAGGCAGGTAGTGTTGTGGTTGGGATTCAAACCGACAACCCTAGTGCTGCTAGGCAAAAGTGCTAACCATTTAGCCACATATATATATTTTGGTAATTCGCACAAAATCTTTGTGTTTTGGTAATGTTATCTTATCTATAAAACATTTGTAACTTAAAGAGATGTCTGCCGAAGAGGCATGTGCTAATTTGAGTGAACACAAGTTCACCTTATTCATTATCGCTCACTAATAAAGTGGACGGTTTCTTCTCCCTTAAATCCCACTTTCTGGAAAACACATCAATCCCCCAATATGCCCAATAAGAGATGTTTCTCTCCAAACACCCATAAAAACATAAAAATGGTCTCTACAGCATCTACCAAAATGGAGTGATCCCTTGTGCCTTGAAGCATCAGGTAGAGAAATACATTTGAGTCACATTTAAGTCCAAGGGAACAATGTTCAAAAGTAGGTTTATGTCATTTGTTTTGTCAAATTGCTTCTATTGCTGCTTTTCTATACCTACAGAAATCTGTCAGCATAATCCAGAGGAAAAAACTGTTCCTTTCTGGTGGTCTCTCTATCGAAACCTTAAAGCGGAGTTCCACACAAAAATGGAACTTCCGCTTTTCGGAACCCTCCCCCCCTCCGGTGTCACATTTGGCACCTTTCAGGGGGGAGGGGGGTGCAGATACCTGTCTAAGACAGGTATTTGCACCCACTTCCGGCATAGACTCCCATGGGAGTCTACGCCTCTTCCCGTCCCCACCGCGCTGTCTCCTGGGAAACACACAGCTCCCAGGAGAGAGCGGGGACTACTTGGGACGCGCATCGCAACTCGCGCATGCGCAGTAGGGAACCGGGAAGTGAAGCCACAACGCTTCACTTCCTGATTCCCTCACCTAGGATGGAGGCGGCAGCTGCCGAGAACCGAGCGGGTTCTCGGCGTCGCCTGCCGACATCGCTGGACCCTGGAACAGGTAAGTGGCCATGTATTAAAAGTCAGCAGCTGCAGTATTTGTAGCTGCTGGCTTTTAATATTTTTTTTTTTTTTGGCGGTGTGGGTGAACCCCCGCTTTAAAACCCAACTCCAGCCAGATCATCTTTTTTACCTTTGAATAGAGAGAAAGGTAGAGGCTCTGTAGGGGATGCTGGATCACAAAACTGACTGTTCAGAATTATATTTAGTTTTTATAAATTTACTTTAACTATGTACAGTATTTAGTAGTTTGTTTAAAAATGTGTCACTCACAATTTTAACAAATACGGAATAATGAGGATTTCTGCAAGAATTTACAGGAGGTATTGTCGTTATGCAGTAATTGTGGAGCTGTATCCTCATCCATGTCTTTATGGACCTTGCTTTGTGCACTGGTGCGCAGTCATGTTGGAACAGGAAAGGGCCATCTCCAAACTGTTCCCACAAAGTTGGGAGCATGAAATTGTCCAAAATGGCTTGGTACGGTGACACCTTGAGAGTTCCCTTCACTGGACCTATGTGGCCAAGCCCAACCCCTGATCAAACAACCCCACACCATAATCCCCCCTCCATCAAATGATTTGGACCAGTGCACAAAGCAAGGTCCATAAAGATATGGATGAGCGAGTTTGGGGTGGAGGAACTTGACTGGCCTGCACAGAGTCCCGACCTCAATCTGATAGAACACCTTTGGGATGAATTAGAGCAAAGACTGCGAGCCAGGCCTTCTCGTCCATATCAGTGCCTGACCTCAGAAATGCACAAACATTCCCATAGTCACATTCCTAAACCTTGTGGACAGCTTTCCCAGAAGAGTTGAAGCCCTTATAGCTGCAAAGGGTGGGCCAATGCAATATTGAACCCTACGGACTAAGACTGGGATCCCATTAAAGTTCATGTGCATGGAAAGGCAGGCGTCCCAATACCTTTGGTACTATAGTATATAAATATATATATTTTTGGAATATATATTTTTTACAGTATATATTTAGATTCTGTAGTGTGCATGCTGTTTTGAATGCTTGTTTTTCCTGGTCCTTCTCTAATGAAAAGAAAATCAAAATAGTTGGCCATTTTGATTTTCGTTTCAATGGATCACATGCACACATGCACTGCGGGAGATTTACTGGAGTACTCAGAATCTGGTGCAGTTGTGCATGGTAGCCAATCAGCTTCTAACTTCAGCTTGTTCAATTAAACTTTGGCAATAAAACCTGGAAGCTGTTTTTTTCATTGATGTTTTCTGATTTATGCACTTATTAGGTTGTGCACTTTTTGTTATGAATTTTTATTATTGGAGAGCTACCTTGACCTTGTGACAAATTGACAGGGCTTTAGAGGTGCTAGATTAGAGAAGATAGAACCAGTTAATGTTTTAAGGGGGGGGCTACTCAGACTTCTAATCTGGAGGGCTGCTGAGCCTATAGATAAACTGGGCCATTTGGACACCCACTGGTTTGTTTGTTTGGGGGAAACCTCAGGAAAACAGGGATGGTGGTCCTCCCAACCCCTGGTTATACTAAGTGAGGTTTTCCTTCAATAAATGGGGGCACTGATCTCTTCCAGCACTTTGTGAGGAGCTTGTCTATTATTTGGTAGATATACAGTTTAATAGACCTTAGTGACATCTGTGTTCAGCATACTATATACATTTTTTTTGTGAAGGTTAAGGTGCATGGGGGGGGGTGGCAAGGTGAATATCTATAAGTACAAAACATATGTACTGTACATACACGCTTACTTTCTGTAATAAAGTGAAACATATATACACTCTGAAAGATGTGGACATGCATAACGGGATGCATGTCAAACCCATTATGCTTTAATAGGGCTAATGATGCACTGGGTGCAGAGATAAAGTTTAAACAACCAAAAATCTTCTAAGCATGTTATCAAAGAGCAGGCAGGAAGTGTGGTCAAAAAGCAGGCAGGATGAAGGTCCATAGAGCCGGCAGGAAGCGTGGCTAAAGAGCAGGCAGGAGGCAGGGACAAAAAGCAGGCAGGAAGCGCCATCAAAGAGCAGGCAGGAGGAAGGGCCATAGATCAGGCAGGAAGCGTGGCTAAAGAGCAGGCAGGAGGCAGGGACAAAGAGCAGGCAGGAGGTGAGCCAATGGTAGAACGTCATGGTCAGGATCGGGCTGTCACCCTTCTTAAGCTATACAGCTGAAAAGCACTGTAGGGTGTGTGGTTTACAAAACCTTTGAAGGGTTACAGATCTCCATCATATGGTTTTCAAAAGGTATTAAACGTTTGGATGGCATTGCTCTGAAGGTATTGTGGCTGTGCCCAAGGTGGTAATACAAAATGACTCAGACAAGATATGTGCCAATCAGCAGCAGGGTTAAATCATTTAATTGCCAGCAATGTACAGATATTTGGCAATTTTGGAAGCTGTTCTTGTGTATCTCAGGATAGTGCAGCTCTCAAACAAACAATTAGATTTTATGAGAAATAAGAAGAACAACAAGATGGTAGCAATTCCAGCAAAACATTTCTTAAAGGGGAAAAATGGGTTCTCCAGTGTTTGCATAATACAGATTTATTTACAGCACTCCAATCATGCGAGTATGAGCTGAACATCATTTCATCTTGAAATCTACTTAAATAGCAATCCAGTGACAAAAGCAATCCCTCAGCCATTCCTTATAAAGTGTTTAAAACATGATGTAGTCTTGCCCAGCAGGACGTAGAATGAGCTTACAGCTCTTTGACACAATGCAGAACTCCCATATAAAATAAGATAAAAATGCATGGAAATGCAAAGCCAGTTTTTTCTACCTTCCTGATACAGGAAGGCCATGCAGAAAGGAAGCTGTCATCATATGCTTCTTGTGCCACCCTTAGCCGTGGGTGCCACATTTCCATATCCAAGGTACAAATAAAAATGGATCAGTCCTTCCCTACATCATCCAGATTGCACTCCGCTTGAAAACCAAGCACCCCAAAAGATGAAGCACCAGGTTAACTCTTTCCCATCTTAGAAATAAGTTCATCACAAATCTTGGTGAGCTCTTCAATCTCTTTATTCTGAAACCACAAAAGAAAAGTGCATGAGACTCAAATATGACTGACAAAACAGGTCAATGCTGATCCTAAAGTGTAGTCAAAATTATTTGGATAGAGTGGAAACTGATTAAACCAGTCAGATTGGGGTTTTTTTGTGCTCCCTTGGACAAAAATTTCTCTTAACTTTCTACCATAGAGATGCAAAAATAAATGCCTGGAAATCTCCTTGGTTCATCACACATGTTACAAGCTGACCATACAAAATCCTTTTGATCTAGAAACAACTGGAGACTGTCTGAATGGAGAAAAGGTTTTGGACAGTTAAGCTGATGCACAAAAACTTAGGATATGGATAATACAATTTAGTAATTTCAACTGGATTGTGCACTAATGCCATAAGGAAATTGAAAATCCAATTTCTGATTTAAAAAAATGCATAGTGAAGAAATTACTGCATTCCTCAAGAACCCTCATGATCAGAGGTCATTAAAAAGCTTAGATGCATAGGCAAAAATATAGCAGCATCAATTACCTAGACAAAAACTCATATGCATACCCTAAATATATTTTTTAAATTTTTTAAGGACATACCGTTGTATAAGACTTTTATTCTAAACACTATTTTAATAATGAGCATCCTGATTACCAGTGGGGGCTAGAGCTGTCAGTGGCACCTGAGATTAAAAGCCACCAGCCAAGCAAAGTTTCAGCTGGTGGCTCTCAAAGGGGAAACAATTAATAACATGTTTTGCAAGGCACATCATGCTGGAAAAAATTAATATACAGATTCAGGTTGGGATGGATACTCTACATCAGTAGAACAGAAAATATGCAAGTGCCCTTTCCTCTGTTGGCTGTAGAATGGTAAGCTATGGCAGTTCTGCATATAATCCATTATGTTTTAAACTGAACATTTTGTATACTTGTGCAATATGGCTGATGCTAAAAGGGATGGAACTTGCAGGAAGAGGCACATTATTCAGATGTGCTGTTCCTAACACTACTTTATGATTAAAATTTAAGAGGGGTTGAGGGAAAGGAACAATTTGGAACACTGAGGCATAAGGTCTCAGAAAAAGAGATAGATGACTGAATCCATAAAGCAATAAAGGTCCAAAGTTGAGAAATAGAACACATGTGAAGGTATATGAACAAATAGTACTGAACAACACTGCTTTTTACTACAAGCATTCAGAAACAATGTCTAACCTTTTGTTCCAGGGTCCTCTCCAAAGCATCCACTCTGAGCTGTTCCTTCCTTAGACTGGCTTGGTAT
Organism: Aquarana catesbeiana; assembly: GCF_042186555.1. Taxonomy (NCBI): domain Eukaryota; kingdom Metazoa; phylum Chordata; class Amphibia; order Anura; family Ranidae; genus Aquarana; species Aquarana catesbeiana. The sequence goes on from NC_133331.1 coordinate 99,450,730, forward strand.
GCTGCCTGTTCCTGCAGAGACTTGGTACGCACCTGGGCAATATCTGAATTAGCCCTATAAGAAAAGATCACACACTGTCAAATACAATGCAGACACATTTATGAAACGCAGATCACAGAAACTGCTGCCAAATCCAACAGCTGCCAATCCATTTCCTTTTGCAATCAATACATTTTTGGCTGCTCCCAACCTGTAACCAATGTTACATTTAATGTTGCTGTATCATATTATCCTACCTATCCAGTTTTTCCTCAGCATGGATTTTCAGAGCATGGTACCGCTGTTCTTCTTTCTTCACTCGTGCCAGATATTCCTGAGCGCACTTCTTCAGCACCTCCTCATTCTGTAGATAGATTGCAAAGATGAGGGGGGGGGGATTATCTAGTCATTCAAACAGCTTCACAAAAAGAGCAAGAAGTTTGACAAAAAGTATCCAAATGAAGAACTGCTACTCATAACTACCAGATTCTTATTTTCTCCCCAATATCACAACATGAAACATCATATTGCTATGAGAAGTCCTTCTTATGCCAGGTACATACGGTCAGATTTTCTGACGGGAAATGTTGGATGTGAGCTCGTTGGCTGAAAGTCCGACCGTGTGTATGCTCCATTGAACATTTTTGTCAGACTTTCCGCCAACAAATGTTGGCTAGCAGGTTCTCAAATTTTCCGCCAAAAAAACTTTGTTGTCGGACTTTCCGATTGTGTGTACACAAGTCAGTCGCACAAAAGTTCACACATGCTCAGAATCAAGTAGGAGCTCGAAGTGCTCGGTCTTGTAAAACTAGCGTTCGTAATAGAGATATCACGTACGTCTTGTACGTCACTACATTCGTAATTGTTGGCCAACATTTGTGTGACCGTGTGTATGCAAGACAAGTTGGAGCCAACATCCTCCGGACAAAAATCCACGGTTTTGTTGTCAGAAAGTCTGATCGTGTGTACGGGGAATTACAGACACTTTAAATCATGAGATCCTTAGATCTTCAAAAATGAAGAAACTAGAGTGCAGTGTTTTGTTTCAAGCCACTTGCCTTCCGGAAGCCTTCCAGCACATCTTTCATCTTCTCGTATCTTCGAAAGAGATCTGCCAATGACTTTTCCACTGAATTCAAGTCAGAGAGCGCTTGTTCTTTTTCTATAATAAGCTGCTGTACTGTATGATGTGACATGGACTTCTCTCTCTGCTCATCCTCTGTTCACAGGAAAACGAAAAACAAAGTTAGTCTTCAATGAACAAGTTTTGTTTTCTATGTACTAAGGGCAGTATCCAAGGTAAGACCTTCATGTCATCTTAGGTTTAGGCTTGAACACATTATGGAGCAGTGCGTTTAAAATGCTGGTGCTTTTTACATCCTAGTCTCTAATTTATCAAAGAATTTTACCTAACTGGTCATTGTGTGTGGCAGCGTTCCTGTCACTTGTCATATCCTTCCTTCAGTTTCTGCTAGAAGCTCAGTGTGACATCCATTAACTACTCCTTCCTGTAATCAGTGTAGCTGGAAGGATAAAGAAATTAGGTACAGATGTATTCTCCTTATCCTTCCTCTACTAGATTACTGTTAACCTCCCTGGCGGTATGATTATTTCGGATTTTAGGTGCTGAAAGTGGTACAATTATTTTGCATGGAAATTTGGCGTTTTATATTGTAGGCCTGTAATTCTTAACAATAACACATTTAAATCTGTCCAAACAAGAGTCTAGTAGATATCCCCGGTATGATGAAGTTTGAAACACAAAAACATAAATTATAATATAATAAATAAATATAAATAATTTAAAAAAATAATAATAATAAAATACATTTCCCCACGATTCACTATCGCTCAATTCTGCAAGTGTTCTAATTTACTATCTCTGTTCACTAGCTGGTCTAAAGCCACTTTTGACATAAAGGGACACTTTTTGGTTGCTATGGACAATCTCCAGTTTCCAGGCAGAAAGAACAGTATATATAACATAAAACTGCATGCAGGGCATGGGCCAAAGCACTGGGGACAAAAGGGATGTGAAATAATTTCATATAGTACTGTAATCTGTAAGATTACAGTACTGTATGTGTTATGGTTTGTAAATTTTTTTTAATTTGCCGCCAGGCTCCGCCCCCGTGCGTTGCGACGCTCGCAGGGAACGGAGCCTGGCATGGAGAGGCTTCGGAGGAGACAGAGCCCGCAGACACAGGACATCGGGGACATCACAGGATCCTGGGGACAGGGTAAGTAACGCCGCACCAGGATCCTGCAATGTAATCCCGAGTGTGGCTCCGGGTTACCGCTAATGGGACTGAAATTTAACCCCGAGCCACACTCGGGATTACCGTGAGGGAGGTTAAAAATAGAATATCAATTCTAGAAGCAGCAATTTAGCAGAACCTATCGAGGATGATTTACTAAAGGCAAACAGACTGTTGACATTACAAGAGAATTTTCCCTTAGGTTAGTGAATGCGTTGAGGATCTGCTGACTTCCATTATCCAATCATGTGCAAGCAAAAATAGTGTTTTTTTTTTTAATTTTCCTTGCACATGATTGGGTATTTTTTGCAAAGTGATTTTTTACTACATTCATTAACCTAAGGGAAAATTCCTTTGCAATGTGAGTAGCCTATTTGTCTTTAGTAAATTAATTTCATGGAGTCTTAACAGTGGTGTAACTAGAACCTTTAGGGACCCGATGCAAGAAACCATGAAGGGCCCCCATGACAGGGACCTTTCCTCCGAGCCTGGTGGCAGAATGCCAGGGCCCGGTCGCAAGTGGGTGGCTGCATATAAAGGAAATTGAAGAGTGGGAGGAATCCAATCACCAAATATATTGTGCAGATGGAGAAAGAGTCACTCGTCACCACGTGGTAATGTAGTCTGCTTACCAGAAGGTGTTAAGGATTAGGCATAGATGATAAATTCTCAATAGCATCCAGCAAATCCAGCCCACTGGAACCCCTCATCAGACTACAACATCCGTGGGATTTCCTTCACATATAAACATCTCCCAATGGTCACTTCAGAATTAGGCATTCAGGCATGTAGTCATCATATATCGGAGAAAAGAAAATGAGGGACCCATAGTGAAGCCCGTAATGAAAGATAAAAAAACTTTTATTGTAGTAACTTACAGTTGAAGCTTAAAACAGCATGCATCAATGATAGGAACAAACGGCTGAGGCAGGCTGACATCCGTACGCTGATTGCTGCAGCCGTTTGTTCCTATCATTGATGCATGCTGTTTTAAGCTTCAACTGTAAGTTACTACAATAAAAGTTTTTTTATCTTTCATTACGGGCTTCACTATGGGTCCTTCATTTTCTTTTCTCGGATATATGATGACTACATGCCTGAATGCCTAATTCTGAAGTGACCATTGGGAGATGTTTATATGTGAAGGAAATCCCACGGATGTTGTAGTCTGATGAGGGGTTCCAGTGGGCTGGATTTGCTGGATGCTATTGAGAATTTATCATCTATGCCTAATCCTTAAAACCTTCTGGTAAGCAGACTTACATTACCACGTGGTGACGAGTGACTCTTTCTACATCTGCACAATATATTTGGTGATTGGATTCCTCCCACTCTTCAATTTCATTTTGAACTTTTGAGCGCCGCAATAATTTTTATGCATGTGACTTTTTGTTTGGTATCTACGAACTTTGCTGGCCGCTTGCTTTTTACAGTTCAGCACAAATTTTTACTTGTTTTCTGCATATAAAGGAACCCATTTCTCCATCCCCCCCCCACTTCTCTTCCTCTTCCTCCCATAGGCATTCAATGGCTGCAGGAGGAAAATGGAGAGATCGGTTCCTCTATGCCAGTGTTTCTCAATCTTTTTCCAGTCAGGGCATTCCTGAAGTATACCGCCAGGTGAATGGGGCTGCACTGCAACCACTCCACAGCTGTGTGCATTGCACGCAGTTGCAGCATAGTAATACATTTAGTGGGTTAAAACAGACAGTAAGGAGTCAACATATTGCCTCTTTACTGGCTGTCAAATGCCTCTGAAAAGCAATCTGAACATGGAACGCTTTTCAGAGGAACATCATTTTTTTACTGGTATTATGAACAAGCGGGAAAAAAAAAATCAGTTCCGATTGTACACATATAGGGGAGGTCAGAATTAAAAGCGCATACATAAAATATGCATACATACATGTAAACACACATGTATGCACACACATACACATACATACACATATATAAACACACACACACATAATACACACACATATACTGTATATATAAGCACACGCATATATAAACACACACACACATACGGTATATAAATACACGCACACTCATATATAAACACACACATATATAAATGCACATATGCACACACATATAAACACATGCACTATATAAACACACATATATAAATGTACATATGCACACACATATAAACACATGCACACAGGGCTTTTTTTCTGCCGGAACGGCGTTCCGCCACCACTGGCACCGCCCTGTGCTTGCCGCTCACTGCTGTCACTAACACTCGAGCTCCGTTACCTTATCTATTTCTGCCGGGTACTGCACTGTAGGGGGAGGTAGAGAGCACAGCACACACTGATTTCACTTTCTTAGGTGTAAACAGTGTGATGAGCTCCCCACAGTGCTGATTTACAGCTCGGTCTCAGCCGCCCTTGCCGCTCCTCCTATCTAGCAGCAGCAAAATCCAACATGCTGGTTGTACCCAAGTTGACTGATGAATTGACTTGGGTACAAACAACCTGCCCATACATAGTTTGAATCTCAGCAGGTCCCTGCTGAACCTGCTTTGGCTGGCTTTAGAACAACTGGTGGGAAACATCTGTCTGTTCTTGAGTGATGGGACCTATGGAAATTGTCGCACATTCGCACCTGCACAAACCCAGAACTTCCAACACTTCACAGTTGATGAGTAAAGTGATGGGATCCCTTAGACTGCCAGATGTGTTTTGTTGCATCTAGCACATGAAAAATGGTTTGGTAACTGCAGACTAAAAATCAAAAGTGATGGTAAATTTTATCAAGCTGTTCATTACCAAACGAAACAACATTTATTCTACACAACGAATAGCTGAAAGGAGTTTGTACATAAGCCAGTTCTATACTGAACCATGTATGTGTCAATTTCAACTTTTCAGGTGAATAAATACTGCTTGTGTAGAAGATAAGAGTGCTGAAGGCAGTGCCTATACCAATGTCATACTAATCAGATTTAGCCTTTGCCATGCAAAGCCAATTCTATTACAGATTGATTCACCAGCACCCAGGACTAAGAAGGGCCAGGTGACCTCATCTCTAAGTATATAATCAACTGTAGTTATCTGTACCTTGATCTAAGAGCCCTTCCACACTGGGACATTGGGGCATCGGCAGTAAAGCATCGCTATTTTTAGCGGCGCTTTTCGGCCACTAGCGGGCGCTTTTAACCCCCGCTAGCGGCCGAAAAAGGGTTAAAAGCGCCCGCAAAGAGCTGCCGCTGATTTCAATAGGCAGGGGAGCTTTAGGAGAGGTGTATACACCGCTCTTAAAGTGCCTCAAAGATGCTGCTTGCAGGACTTTTTTTGACGTCCTGCCAGTGCACCGCTCCACTCCCTCGGGCTTTCACATTGGAGTGGCAGGAGAAGCGCTTTGCAGGCGCTATTTTTAGCGCTATAGCGCCTGAGTGTGAAATGGATCTTAGTGTTCCAAAAACAACTCTTTAAAACGTCGTTTTAAAGAGCATGTCTTAGAAATAAAAATATGATTATCTGCTGTGGGTTACAACAAGCTGGCCATACATTATACAATTTTCCTTTTAGATTTACCAAAAATCATAATATGGGGTCACATCTAAACACTTTCAATTTGTATGCAATCAGACAGGCCCTTGCACTACATAGTTGAAGGTAAATCTAAAGGAAAATGAATAAGAAAATTGTATAATGTATGACCAGCTTTACATTATCTAAAGCCATTCTCCTCCATATCCCCACACCATTCTCACTATAGGTGTACTGGTACATGTGTGAGCATTGTGCTTTGTAAAAGTACAAGATTAAAAAAGCTAAAACAGTAAATGTAATGGGTGGAACACAATATCAATGGAAAACAAAGACATGATTATTAGGCCATGAAATATTTTAATCACAACAACGATCCAAAATGGTACTCATTATGATTATGAACTAATATGATTAGCACTGATGAAAAGAAAAGACAAACAGGACCAGCTTACTTAACAAGGTAGTGCAATGATGATATGTAACGTGCTTAAGCCCATATCTGGGAGATGATATAAGATTGGAGGGTATGCGGCACTACATTTATGCAGAACAAATCCTCTTTATACTGCCATACTGAATAAGCCAAATAGACTTTTACAACAAGACAGCCAGTGAAAATATGGTTACAGGATTCACCAGACGTCTCAGTACATTTCTACAGACATACGGGGCACATTAAAGTCTTACCTGGGCTGCCTTATGTTTGTAAGCAAAGAAAACAAGCAGAAAGCAGGGGATAAAACAAATAAAACAAGCAAAGTAAATCAGGTTAGTTCATGGGAAGAACTGCAAAGCTAGTTGGGAATGTGTTACTGCTAAAGGATGAAAGGGATCGATTTTTAGGAAGAGAAAGTAAATCATACTACTGGGAATGCTGCCTAGCTTTTGAAAGGACAACAAACAAAAGATTTCAGGGGAGTGCAAACTGCCCTTGGCTTCAATATCACGTCTATCTTCCAATTTAAGCCTAATACACACGGGCCGAATGTTGGGCAGTGTGTATGGCAGCCAGTCCGAGGGCCAGCTTCTGTCAAAGGGTCATGACTGAAAAAGGTCTGCCGACCGGGGTTCTCAACCGATGGCTGAGAGTACTGACCGGAGTGTTCTGCCGGGGGGGGGGGCAGTCCCCCTGTCAGGACACAATAGCACAGCAGGGGAGATCAATGGGCTAAATCAGATAGTGGTGTGTACAAGGCTTAGGGCTTGTTAGAATGGAACAATGCACAAATGTCCACTGCACATATAGGGGGGATTTACTAAATCTGGTGCAGCTGTGTATAAGAACCAATCAGCTTCTAGATTTTATTGCCAAAGCTTAATTGAACAAGCTGAAGTTATAAGCTGATTGGTTACATCAGATTCTGTGTGCATCAGTTTTAGTAACCCCCCCATAATGCACTTTGGTTGCAATCACTTGTGAGCTGAACATCTTCGGTCATGTTTACAGGCTTTTTTTTTGAGTGTTTGTACAAGTGTTTACTAGCATTTTTGCTCGAGCTTTTGCTTTGCTTCTCCTCTAGTCACTAGGGGAAAAAAATGCATGATATGGGCATTATTACACAGTTGGTGTTCCCATTGACATCTATTGGGGCCAAAAATGCTTGACATTTGTAAGACAAAAGAACGCATGTTCTTTATCAAGCCATACATTAAGGTATGAATGAGCACAGCTGAAAACCATGGGAATTTGTAAAGTGTTAAGTGTTTTGTAGCTTCAAACTATAAAATGCTCAGGTGTGTGAATGGGGCCTAACTCATGGTTGCAAGTTATTGAAAAAGACAGTGCAAGCAGCAAGGAGGGTTCATTACTTCATAACCCCAATCAGTGAGATTTATTTTTTTGATCAGATCAGTTAAAACATGAATTGTTTGGTTGCACGTGGCTGATGTATTTTTCACTTTGCCTCAACTAAACCATTCGTTTCAATTCCCTAAATATATTTTAGGTGGATCAAAACAAAAGATGTGTAAAAAATATTAAGCAATGTACCAAGACTTGTCCTGTGTATGACTAAAGAAGCAACAGGAAAGAGAAAAAAACCAGGAGAACCTGCCAAAAAAAGGAAAAGAAAAGGGGGGAAAAAAGGCAGTGAAGGAAGAAAAGAGGAGAAAAAGGAAGGATGTCTTACTCGGCACAGTATAGATTAATACGCTAGAATTAGGTAAACAGAAGTGCCCTCTCACATTATGAGTTAATCAGTACTATAGCAACAACGTGCATCATAATTACGCACATCAAATAGGAAGGGACCAGTAGGCACTGTTATAGAGACAACACAAAGGACTCAAGGAGAAATTGGTGTAGAAATAGTAAAAAAACAAAACACAACATTGTTCTGATCATTCGGTATCCTCAAGGTCTAGTGTTCATCCAAAAACATGCAAAGGGAAGAGTAATATCTAACCCTTCAGGATGTACACTGTTGAGGGGGGGTGTATCCAATATGCTTCCCAGCACAAGAGAAAGCGATCTTTGTTTCTCCCCTCAGTAGTCTATCAATGCATTCAATGACCATCCTTTGAAACCAAGTTTTTTTTTTGCTCTACAAAGCAGTCACATCTATCCCCTGCCAGCATGCTGTAGAGAAGGACCCTTGCTCTCTGTGTGGAAGGAGTGGTCTTTCTGCAAAGATCTGACAATCCCGCAATAGGGCAAACCTATAGCTGTACAATCAGTAAAGCTTATGTTCCCTACTGAATGGAAAGCTCTAGATTCAGCAGGGGCGTGTGAACTCTGCAGAGAGACTACTGCTTCTACAGAGGACAAGGGCCCTACTCCATGGTATGCTTCCAAGGGACAAGTTTTTCTACTCAGGATGTGTCCACTTTGTCTAAGATTTTGCACATCTTTTGTTTTAATGCACAAGTAATGTCTTTAGCTGATTTGAATTGAAAGTTCAGTTGGGCTTAAAATATGCTGCAAAGTATTTGGAAATCTGCAAAGTTCTGGGGTCGTACGGGCACCACAGAACAAGAACTCAATCCATCAGGTGAGCTAGCCATCAGTAGTAAATAAAAGCTGTACTTCTGTAATTGCTACCTGCCTTGCTGTCATGCAAATTTACTGGTTTCAATACTTTCAATGACTGATCTGTAACAAGTATGCAAATGAAAAGATCTGACTTTTCTGCCTGCACTGCTTACATACTCAGGGAAACAATAGCCAGAGAAAGCCAAGCAACTAGCATTTTTAGAAGTTAATCAGCATCTGTAGTCTTCAGAGTTCTCTCAGTACAGGCTTGCTATACAGCCGTGGCCAAAGCTTTGAGAATGACACACATATTCATTTTTACAAAGTCTGCTGCCTCAGTTTTTTTATGGCAATTTGCATATACTCCAGAATGTTATGAAGAGTGATCAGATGAATTGCAATTAATTGCAAAGTCTCTCTTTGCCATGAAAATGAACTTAATCCCATTAAAAAACACATTCCCACTGCATTTGTGAAGAAGGCTTCAGGGTGCCCAGGAAAGTCCAGTAAGTGCCAGGACCATTTCCTACAGTTGATTCAGCTGCGGGTTCGGGGCACCACCAGTGCAGAGCTTGATCAGGAATGGCAGCAGACAGGTGTGAGTGCATCTGCACGCACAGTAAAGAGAATACTTTTGGAGGATGGCCTGGTGTCAATAAGGGCAGCAAAGAAGCCACTTCTCTCCAGGAAAAACATCAGGAACAGCCATAAATAAAGAATGGTACAAAAACACCCTCCGAGAGCAACTTCTCCCAACCATCCAAGAACAGTTTGGTTACAAACAATGCCTTTTCCAGCATGATGGAGCATCTTGCCATAGGGCAAAAGTGATAACTAAGTGGCTTGGGAAACAAAACATCGTAATTTTGGGTTCATGGCCAGGAAACTCCCCATACCTTAATCCCATTGAGAACTTGTGGTCAATCAAGAGGCGGGTGAACAAACCCCCCCCCCACAAATTCTGACAAATTCCAAGCATTGATTATTCAAGAATGGGCTGTCAGGATGTGGCCCAGAAGTTGTTTGACAACATGCCAGGGTGAATTGCAGAGGTCTTAAAAAAAGAATGGAAAGTTATGAGGAAAGGTTGTGAGGACTGAACTTATTCTCTCTGGAGAAGAGACGCTTGAGAGGGGATATGATTTCAATGTACAAATACCATACTGGTGACCCCACAATATGGATAAAACTTTTTCGCAGAAGGGAGTTTAACAAGACTCGTGGCCACTCATTAAAATTAGAAGAAGAGAGGTTTAACCTTAAACTACGTAGAGGGTTCTTTACTGTAAGAGAGGCAAGGATGTGGAATTCTCTTCCACGGGCGGTGGCCTCAGTGGGGGCATCAATGGTTTCAAGAAACTATTTGATAAGCACCTGAACAACCACAACATTCAGGGATATACAATGTAATACTGACATATAATCACACACATAGGTTGGACTTGATGGACTTGTGTCTTTTTTCAACCTTACCTACTATGTAAAGGGTGAACACTACAAAAATTGACTCTTTACATAAACTTCATGTCATTGTCAATAAAAGCCTTTGACACTTATGAAATGCTTGTAATTCTACTTCAGCATACAATAATAACATCTGACAAAAAGATCTAAAAACACTGAAGCAGCAGACTTTGTGAAAACTAATATTTGTGTCATTCTCAAATGGCCACAGCTGTATAGCTATACAGTGTATAGATATACAGTGTGTGTATATATATATATATATATATATATAATTTTAAGATTAGTGTTAGGCACCACAAATTTACCAGAATATTAAGTGAAATTAACATATACACAAAAAGATATGCATGCATGCTATATGGATATACAATGTAAACACTTACCAATCATCTGTGCAATTGTTTGTTCATATTCTGCAACAATTTTTCTGGAGGAAAACAAAAAGACTTTCAAATCTCTTTCTTAATAGAAAGCTTAAAACCTTCCTAAAGGCATACCAGTTTAATTATGATAACAATGAATCCTTCATGCTGATTAAGAATGTGACCTTGCCAGTGAGGAGGATTGTGTTATCACAAATAATGATGTGATGAACTGTTGTAAACTAGCATTAAAACAGAGTTCTGTCCAAAAGCTATGTCTGCTAAATAACTGAATTTATGGGGGTTATTTACGAAAGGCAAATCCACTTTGCACTACAAATGCAAATTACAAGTGCAAAGTGCCAGTCGCTGTAGATCCGAGGGGAGCATGCAAGGAAAATAAAAGACAGCATTTTAGCTTGCACAAGATTGAATAATAAAATCAGCAGAGCTTCCCTTCATTTCAGATCTACCCCTCAGATCTACAGCGACTGCACTTCCAAGTGCACTTTCAGTGCAATTGCAAGTGCACTTTGCACTTGTAGTTTGCACTTGTAGTGCAAAGTGGATTTGCCTTTCATAAATAACCCCCTATATTTCATTAGACATAGCAAGGTGCTCTTCTGTCTGGAGGCTGTCTGTACTGTTAGCTGTAACACCCATATCTTCCTATCAGCACCAGGGTTGTTAAATGTCAGTAAATTTACTGACAGTTTGTAAACGTCTGTGACTTTTACAAATGTCCATACATCTTAGATTGTAAGCTCCAAGGAGCAGGGCCTTCTGATTCCTACTGTATTAAAGTGTATTGTATTTGTACTGTCACTCTACCCTCAAGTTGTAAAGCGCTGCGTAAACTGTTGGCGCTATATAAATCCTGTATAATAATAATGATAATATCCGGGGCTGATAATTTGTCATGCTGTGTTGGCTTTTGTAAGTGTAAACCAGGCAAATTACTAGTTATGTATATGGTCAGTGTTTCCATGCCATGTTTATACTGTTTAAATATTGATTGTCTTAGTTCTGTAATTTTTCAGGTTGTCCATAAAAAGCGTGCTCCGTCAGTAAATTGTTCATGTTTTGTCAGTAAAAAATGCCGCAACCTTGGTCAGCACTCACAACAAGTCTGTAGCATTATACAGAATTATGGCTTGTGTACACAACTACGTAGAAAGAGTCGTCTGATTTATGGTGTTTTTTCTGTGCTTTAAAAAAGTATAATTTTTTTACAGCATTCAGTAGTACTTTGTCCCATCTTCCTAGGTGCCCTGTAACACTAGCTGCAATGTCAGACAGGCCCCCCCCCCCCCCCCCCCCCTGATGCACAGCACCCGACACCACAGCGAGCATGGAGGTGGCGGTTTTGCTAGCAATCGCATGTCTCCAGCCCCCCAGCAGGCGTCACAATGGGGAATGCAGTGGTAGATGTAGCCAAAACGCCCTCCTTCCCTGTGCATTCTGATTGATGGTGACAAGTGCCGAAAGTCGGAGACAAGGGCCCACCAGCAAAGCAGTCCTCTCCTTGCTAGTCCTTGCTAGCTACAGTGTCAGGCAAACGTGACCTTGAAAGACCACTAAACCTAAGATGCTGTATGTTACATTGGATAAAACTAGCAAATAAACAATCCTGTATAGGGTTGTTCCCCTCTTGTGGGGAACTACTACTTCCTATAACACCTCACCTAGCCTGATTTGTCTATGTTATGTTTACTATTCTTACTTCCTCCCTCTAGCCTTGTCCTTCTCTGCTAGGGTAATGTGTGCTATTTTCTACTTTCCTCCTCGCCTCCTGTTTTCCTAATCCGTTTCCTTCATGGCCATCTGTCATTCTCTTTCTACTTTCTTGCTTTCTCACTCTACAGTCAGAATTCCAGGAACTATCTTCAGTTTTTTACATCTACAGAAAAGTTTTATATTCCTTTGGAATTAGGATTTTAACACCTATGATTTTAATACCTCTTCTCTGTGTATTTATGATGCTCTTAACGCCTAACTCCACAAAATAGGGGGAAAGTCTACCTTTTCCACTGATGAAAACTATTGTAATAGGTAAGTAGTTCAAGATTATGATGAATATTGCTCCCCACTATGCAATCTTAATAGTTTAATAGCATCGGCTCTGATAACCTTCAGGAACTATCAGGACTTGTTCACACACAGGGGTGTACTAAAGCGTATGCCTGCGGAGGGTGAGGTTTACCAGCATGGGGATGCACAGGTGACCTGCAACCATACAGATATCAAATTGGGAGCAGTGTCTGTGTCCATGCAGCCACAGTATCCCAAATGACATCAATGGGACTGCCTGCAAAGGGATGCAGGGAACATCTGTGCATCCTTGTGCGGGTAAACACAGCCCTCCACAGGCATACGAAAGTGTGCCCCATGTGAAAGAGGTCTTACATGTCTTCCAATAAAATGAAGAATGTACACCAGTACTTCAACAACTGTACAGCTTTATTGTTCAGGGTGACCAATCCCGTCTCATCTAGCATCTCCCTCTAGGTAAAATAGTGGTGGCCACTCTGATCAATCATGTTGTACAGCAGAGAAACAGGAATGCTTAAAGGTTTTAAATTTATTCAGATCATAATATAGCTAGCAGTTGTTACTCATATTCCACAGGAATTGTTCTGTGATGCTAAAAACATTTTACTACTCATCCAAGTGGCTCCAACAGTTTACATGAGTGTTGGGAGCAAATCACAGAATTTATAGACACATGGTCATCAGTGTGTCAAACGGGAGCTACCACTCCAAGCTTCTATGGCTGTAGTCTGGCCATGCTCTGTGGAAATACACTGACAAAAGAAAAGGGGCCACACACCCATGATGTCATGCAGCTCAGTAAGATTTACTCAGCTGTTCAAGTGTTGCTGCAACTTGTCCCTGCCTGGAGATCGCCCCTCTCTGACATGTTTCACCCTTACGGACTTAATCATAGAGTATCTATGATTAAGTCTGTAAAGGGGAAACGTGTCAGCAAGGAACATTCTCCAGGCAGGAATAAGTCGCAATGCTTGAATTACCGAATAATCCCTACTAAGCCGTGTAACTTCATTGGTGTGCAGCTTCTTTTCTTTTTTCATACATCAATGTGTCATGGGAGATGTTGATTGTACGAGAACATGATGGAACATGTGAAAATTTGAGAAAACATTGTGTTCTAATTTAAAAAATTCATTCATCACAGTGCAACAACATTATAAAAATAATTGTCAGTAGCTACTACTAGCTTTTCTGGTGTTATTAAAAACCTTATACAAAGACTAGTTTTCGAAAGTTCTTTGGCTTATGATTAGTCACCCTTTGGGTAGTTACCAAATGAAGTGATGTTAGTGGGTACACCCTGTTTTATTTCCACAGATTTTACTTTTACAATCTGAAAATGTCCCACATTGAGATCTAAGGACCTTCTTCGTACATTACAGGGATTGAACTAGAACCTTCTCTGTTCAAGAGTTGCCTGTGATGCAAGTAGATGTAGGTTTGTGCTTATCTCACTGCCATATGGAGGAGCCTTTAATGCCTAGGATTTGTAAGGCCATCTGAGGTATAAAAAGCAAGATTACACAGTACTACAAGAGGATCGCCTGTTATGCTCAAGTCAGCTCAGACTCCAATGCCCAGTAATGCTAAAACCTAGAGCCTACATAAGCTGGGCTGATAGATGAACAATGCACAATATATGGCTGATTGTAGCTCCGCTCACCTCATTTCTACCACCTCACAGCGAGTGTCTTCATACTTCTTCTTCCAATCTGTTACTTCTCTCTCCTTAGCTGTAATCTAAAGAATAAAATGGCAGGTTAGTAGAATATAGCAGTGAATGAATAATGACTATAAACATTGGCTAATCCCAAGCACTCGACTTATGTCAGACAGACACCTCTAGTCAACAATTTTATTCTACTTTTATTGAAAGGTTACACGTTTATAAACATACGTTATATATAATTTAAATTATTTATGTAAAAACTTTAATCATGTAATGCCATAAGCTTCCATAACACTCAGACTGCAAGAATGCTGGGTTTTCTTATAAGCACTGCTTGCGTGTCTAGAATCACCCTGTAAATAGATTATTTATAGTGGTTCTGAAGCCTAAATATTTTTTACCTTAATGCTTTTCCTGCAATAAGATAAAAAATGTTTACGTATCAGCCCTCATTCGATCTAGCGATGTGCACGTCAGCAGCTCTTCTCTCCCCTCACTTCCAGGTCTCACAGGCATTGCTGAGGCATTCAATCAAAACCAGTAACAAGGAAGCGGGGGGGGGGGGCAGAGTCCCGCTGTCTGTGTCTAAGACAGCGAAGCTCAGAAGCGCGGCTATATGAGTGGCTTTCTATGGGGAAACTTGTCAGAGGGGAAGAGCCAGGAATACTGGTGGGGGACCCAAGAAGAGGAGGTTTGGGGCCGCTCTGTGCAATGGAGTTAGGTAAGTATAAGCTGTTTGTTATTTTTTAAAAAAGCATTTACAATCACTTTAACTGCAGTCGACTAGCTGATTTAGCTCAGCTAAGAGAAAGGAGGAGGGAGTGTGTCTCTTGTCTGTGAGTCATTCTGCAGTGTGAGGCCTGATCTCCCTTTTACAAAAGAGGCTATTATCTAAGGCAGGCCATAGATGATGCCATTTTCCTTCCTGCAACCATGGGTTGCAGGAAAGAAAATTGCTCAATTCCCCTATCAACTTAATCTGTGTTGATGGAGGAATCCCTCCCTCAGAGCTATTGTGTTCTCCCGGTGGGGGGCATGGGAAGCTGTCCCTGCTGGGAGAACACTTCATAATTGGTAGGGAGGAGAATCTGTGTTACAATAGCAAATATTTGTTTGCCATTGTCACACAACTGGGTGGGCTTGGAACGCAGTGCTCTGGTAAATATTTTGTCTCAAAACACCAACTGCTACATTTACAGGGCAGCTTGTTCTGTTGAAAAACAACAGACTTACTGGATGGATCACCAGGTAAAAGGAAAGAAAGAAAGCCTAAAAAAAATGCAACCACCACATGTAGGTAGGTTAATTGGCTTCTGTCTAAAATGGCCCTAGTATATGAATGTGAGTTAGGGACCTTAGATTGTAAGCACCTTGAGGGTAGGGACTGATGTGAATGTACAATGTATATGTAAAGCGCTGCGTAAATTGACAGTGCTATATAAGTGAATGATGAAGTGTAGAAATGGCGCTATTCTACTCTTAATAGTATGATGAAAAAGAAGTGCCTAATGCCCTGTACACACGGTCGGATTTTCCGGCGGAAAATGTGTGATAGGACCTTGCTGTCGGAAATTCCGACCGTGTGTGGGCTCCATCACACATTTTCCATCGGAATTTCCGACACACAAAGTTTGAGAGCAGGATATAAAATTTTCCGACAACAAAATCCGTTATCAGAAATTCCGATCGTGTGTACACAAATCCGACAGACAAAGTGCCACGCATGCTCAGAATAAATTAAGAGACGAAAGCTATTGGCTACTGCCCCGTTTATAGTCCCGACGTACGTGTTTTACGTCACCGCGTTCAGAACGATCGGATTTTCCGACAACTTTGTGTGACCGTGTGTATGCAAAACAAGTTTGAGCCAACATCCGTCGGAAAAAATCCATGGATTTTGTTGTCGGAATGTCCGATCAATGTCCGACCGTGTGTACAGGGCATAACAGTTTACCTGTACCTTTGGCTTAACACTAGTCCTGTACAGAAATATAAAAATAGGAATAAAACAGAATTTTTTCAATGAAAAGAAAAAGTAAAACTGTGAAAACCGATGTTATACCCTCTGCCTTATTGGGTCAGGCAACTAGGCTAAAAAGATTTATGTAGTCGTGTTACTCTCCCTGGATAATGTGGGTGTCCATTTAGAGGGTGTAACACATCTATCCATTTTGTGGTTTTTGGCATAAATTTTTATAAGTTTATCACATAACTTTATATTACTAGGAACATTAAATTGTACCACTTGCGCATATTTCATTTGCTTTGTGACAGGCAGGGGCTGTAACACATTTTACACCAAATTTTCTGATTCCAAAGTTGGTTTGAAATCCGAAGTTCATCACATTCTCCAGGGAGAGTAACACGACTACATAAATCTTTTTAGCCTAGTTGCTTGACCCAATAAGGCAGAGGGTATAACACCGCTTTTCACAGTTTCACTTTTTCTTTTCATTAAAAAAATTCTGTTTTATTCTTATTTTTATATTTCTGTACAGGACTAGTGTTAAACCAAAGGTACAGTTAAACTGTTAGGCACTTCTTTTTCATCATAATATTAAGAGTAGAATAGTGCAATTTCTACACTTCATCATTCATTTGTATACTCCACTTAGGTGGCAGTATTATGTAGAGGCAGCAATTCTCCTTTCTCTTTCCTACACACTTTTCTTATAATTTTATATATATATATATATACACACATATATATATATATATATATATATATATATATATATATATATATATATATATATATATATATATATATATATATATATATATACACATTTCTTTATATATCTCCTACTACTTTTTTTTTTTTTATAACTGTGGCATCCATTTACTGGACCTTAATACTAGGGCCGCTTTCTTTTCGCTTGATAGATACCGTAGCGCAGGGTCACCTACTATTTCTCAGCGCTATATAAGTACCTTAAATAATAATAATAATAATAATAATAATAATAATAATGTAGGAATTGATAAGCTGCCATGTAGTAAATAATTGCTTTTGGGTTTAATAGGCTTTAAAGAAAATCCACTGGTGCAACAGTGACACATAGTGGTTACATGATGTATTGTTGATAATTACCCTACAAAACTGCATCCTATTTATAAGTATATAATGTATCAAGTGTCTTGTAATAGATCCGTTTACTGTCAGATAAAGCCAAATGTAGGTTTGCTACAGAAATCTATGACAGCAACTGTCAGCAAAGGTTTACTGTACCTCTTCTCTGGCAAGCTGAAGAGCTGCTTCAAGGTCAGAGTGTTGATAGTTATGTAAATGGCCGCCTCCAGCTGTCTCCATAGCCACTGACCGGGAATAAAGTGACTTGTGTGAGAGGCCTACATCATTTGGGTCCAATATCTCCGGCTGTAGGTAATAACACAGGGTCAGTATCAATTTGTATTCCAATGTTTCAGTCCCAATAGACAGAGCAATAATATAAAACAAAGGCAGACGCAGGTAAATTCAATCAGGTTAGACAGCAGTGCAGGGCACAGCACACAGGGATCAGCTCTATATTAATGTTGATGGCTTCAGCCGATTACTGGAGGACTGCAGGATGTGTGTAACCTGCAATTCTATGACAGCTGAAACACTCCAAGAGGTGATTTACCTATAGGTCTTACTGACCCTTAGTGGTTGGTTAATCATCAACCCAGTGCCGTCAGTGAAGCGCACAAACAGGCCTCACTACCTCCCCTCTGCCCCAGAAACACAGCACCTTAAATAAGGAAACAGCAATTTATTTGTGAAGCAGAAAGAAGAAAAGCATTCATCACAAGGCAATATGATTTTTTTTTCTGGATTACCATTGCAGAAGACAGTTATGTTGTTTTATACAGCTGTAAAGTCATGCATTGCCATTACACCTATGCAGTGGAGGGGATGGCACATCTACCCATGCACGACAATGAAACAGGTTCTCTTTAATGTTAAACCTCACAGCTGCTTATACTTACACCCTCCTTGCTTGCTGCTGCTCCATCCGCCTAAAAAAACGTAAGTGACATACTGAATACAGGCAAGTATGGGACTCCCTTTCCTTCCTCCTATATGACACTGATGATGCTTAGCAAGCAGCCGTACAAATACTCAGTGCTGTCATGTGGGGAAGATTTGAGGCTTACAAAAGGCCGCTGCTTGTAAGCAGGTAAACAGAGCAAAGGAAAGGAAGTAAAAGCAGATGCAAAGACCAGCATGGGATTGAACATATGGCTGTGTCCTGCATGGGCAAAGCACAGAATCACTTTAAAATGAGCCCAAATCCACTCTGCAACACTGCCAGCTTCCAGTTAGGGTGTTGTCTCCATCACCTTGTCCACTGGAACCTCTCAAGCCCACAAGTGATACCAAAGGTTCATTTTTTTTTAAATAACAAACATGTCATACATACCTCCACTGTGCAGCTCGTTTTGCACAGAGTGGCCCCGAACCTCGTCTTCTGGGGTCCCTTGGCGGCTCTCTCGGCTCCTACCCACATCTGATAACCCCCTCGGGAAGCGCTCTCCCGGGGGGTTACCTTGCGGGCGCGCTCCCGAGTCCAGCATCCATAGAGGCAGAATGCAGGACTCGGCCCCACCCCCCCAGGCGCCCGCGTCATTAGATTTGATTGACAGCAGCGGGAGCCAATGGCTGCACTGCTATCAATCTATCCAATCAAGAGCCGAGAACCCCCTGCAGAGAGAGAGCGCGTCCCCGTGGGACAAGTTCAAGGGTTCAGGTAAGTAAAATGGGGGGCTGGGGGTGGTCACGGACAGGTGTTTTTTCACCTTAATGCATAGGATACATTAAGGTGAAAAAACACTTACCTTACACTTACAACCCCTTTAACTGTCCTTCCATGCTCCCTATGGAAACTGAAATGGTCACTGAGCAACTATATACTACTAAATGCACAGAAAGCAAGAGCCGTACAGCGTCCCATCTACAGAGAATCAGTCCTACCAATGTGTCCCATATTTTGAAAAGCATAAATCTGAGGGGTTGATTTGCTACAGGAAAATAGATTGTGCATTTTGCAAAGTGCAGTTGCTCCAGAGCTTAGTAAATGAGCAGAAGTTCTGCTGACTTCCATCATCCAATCATGTGCAAGCAAAAATGCATTTTTTTTATTTTCCTTGCATGTGATTGGGTATTCTTTGCAAAGTAAAGCTTTACCTCATTTACTAAGCTTTGAAGCAAAGTGCACAGTCTATTTGCCATTAGTAAATCAACCGCACTGTCTCACCCTGCTCTGCACATGCTCAGTTGCTCTCTATTTTTAGGTACTGCCAAATTTGTAGAGGCCGATCTGCTGACAGCCTTAACCTCCCTGACGGTATGATTATTTCAGATTTTTGATGCTGAAAGCAGTACAATTATTTTGCACAGAAATTTGGCGTTTCATATTATAGGCCTGCAATTCTTAGGAATAACTCACTTAAATCTGTCCAAATCGGAGTCTAGTAGACATCCCAGGTATGATAAATTTGAAAAACAAAATCAAAAATTATAATATAATAAATAACTATAAATAATTATAACAAATAATAATATAATAATAATAAAATGATTCAATAATGTAATCAAATCAAAAACACTGAAATTTGCTCAGTTGCAGAATTGTCGCTTTCGTTACTTTTCAGTGTTTGATGACGGATCTCCCCACAAATCACTATCACTCAATTCTGCAAGTGATTCTAATTTATTATCGCTGTTTTCTAGCTGGTCTAAAACCACTTTTGATGTAAAGGGACGGTTTTGGTTGCTATGGACAATCTCCAGTTTCCAGTCAGAAAGAACAGTATTTACAATATAAAACTGCATGCAGGACACTGGACAGACCACTAGGGACAAAGGGGATGTGTAATTATTTGATACAGTACGGTAATCTGTAAGATCACAGTATACTGTATCTGTACTGTGTGTTTTACTTTTTTGAATTTGGCGCCGAACTCTGTCCCTGTGTGCGCACCGCTCGCAGGGAACGGAGCTCGGCAATGTGAATCGAGCGAGACACGGCGGCTCGCAGATCACAGCAGGGAAAAATCGCAGGATCCAGGGGGCAAGGTAGGTAACCTCTACAAGGATCCTGCCATGCAATCCCGAGTCTGGCTCGGGGTTACCGCTTTTGGTATTGAAAATCCACCCGAGCCAGACTCGGGAATACCGCTAGGGGGGTTAAAGTAGAATTAAACCCTCCTATCCTTTACAGCATGGGTGCTAAACCTGTGGCCCTCCAGCTGTTGTGGAACTACAAGTCTCATGAGGCATTGCATAGCTGATGGTTACAAGCATGACTCCCAAATGTAGAGGCATGATGGGAATTGCAGTTCAGCAACAGCTGGAGGGCCACAGGTTGGGCACCCATGCTTTACAGCCAGGGAAGCTGCTTTGGTTTGATCTGCAAATGCCATGGTGCTGCACATGTGATCAGTTAGGACACTAGCCATTTGATGGTTTGCCAGTTTGGTTAAGGGCACAAGCAAATGTGACAGTTAGCAAACCTGGCATTCCAGGAATGTATCTGTTTTTTGGAACCGTTAAAGCAATGGGTTTAGTTCCGCTTTATGATTTACTGCTGCTCAGGGGCTCTGAGCTTCAGCAAAATGGAAGCCTCCAGCAAGAAGAAACAGAAGCAATGCTGGAGGCAATATTCAGCACATGCTAAATTTGGTAGCATAATTATTAATGTGGAATGTATGTTCCTTGCTAAAGAACATTATGTTTTATCAAGTTCTTATGGGTAAAGATACGCTTTAACTGAACAAGCTGAAGTTAAAAGCGGACTGATTACCATGCACAGCTCCTCCAGATTTTGCACTCTCCAGTATTAGTAAATCAACCCCAATCTATTTTAGGAGACTTTGAACCTTTTAAAACATAGACATGATAAGACCGACTTAACAACACAAAAATAACACCGCTCTGAACTACGATATCCGGATAACAGGTAAATGGTAACCTCGGCACACCCAGAATTCAGGTGCTTTAGGGCTCAGGATGTCCTTCTTACATCCAAATAGGCAAACTTGAATAAAACTGAAGGAAGAGCCGGCACCGCTGGATATAACATCTGTGATCTTTAATGTATCATGAAAAGTATAAAAAGGCCAAGCAGACGCGTTTCGGCACAAGCCTTGTTCAAAGCTCAAACAAGACTTGTGCCGAAACACGTCTTCTTGTCTTTTTTATACTTGTCATGATACAATAAAGATCACAGATGTTACATCCAGCGGTGCCGGCTCTTCCTTCAGTTTTTCTGATAAGACCGACTGTCGCCCACCCAATATTTAATATTGGGCTCCAATTCACTAATTTAATTGTTATGTGACTAACAACTGTACTACTTTTTGAGAAATGTGTTGTGGCCAGCACCACTGTTAATTGTATTCTCGGTTTAAAAAAAAAAAAATGCAGACATAAATACTCTGCATTGAGGGGTTGGTTTGGGTGGGATAGGGACTATCATGATGGAAGCAAAAGTTTGTAGAGATGTTTTTAGCTCATAAAGTAATACTATAGTTATACAGGAAAAAAATGTGCAGCTTTCAGACATGACTCAGTCCTAGTCCAAAACCACCTGAATGAGCCCACCAGAATGCTATCACAGTACTGGACCAATCATAAGTAGCTGAGGCATTCCCCGGACAACAGGCACATGTATACAAAGAATGAGTATACATCCGACTGCGGGATGGAGAATGCCTCAGTCACTTAAGATTGTGACAGCTTCCTGGCAGGATTGCTCAGATGGGTTTGGACCATGATCCAAACATTTCTGAGCTCATCCCTAATCAGGAACTGTTTGAAATTCAAACAACGTATGGCCAGCTTAAGGATGCAGCTAATGAAGTGAGAAAACCTCATCTGGAAAGTTGTCCCAGGTCAGTTTCCGGACCAGTATGATAACCTAGAAACTAACATTTCCCAAAGGAGTGCTCAGTAGTAGAAACCTCCCTTTATCTCTAAGTACAGGAGTCCTCCAACCACCTTTATAGATAGCAACAAAACTTTACTAATGCAGCATTGAGATACTCTGCCTTAAAGGCTGCCAAGGGCACCGCTCTCAGCTTATGACCTCTGGAAGCTGCCTTAGCTGCTCTAACAACTGATGGGACTATTCCAACACAAATAAAAGAAAATGTGTACACAGAGGAAGTTTTACGTGCAGAATTAAACAATGATTTCAAAGTATTGAGGATGTTTGGAAAGCCAAGGTCTATAGGTCATGATACTGCTAGCAATCATTTCTATAAGGACATCTAACCCACACATGCACCATTAGACATGCACAATACACAGGCCAAGAGAAATGACCATATCACCCAAATCACAAGATCAGTGCAATATTTTCCATCCTGTTCTAGCAATATCTGAACAAATAATTATTTAACTGAGCAGCTGCTATCTACCTACTAAACATGGGCCGGTTACAGTAACAGCAATTTATGTCTAAAACAATGTAGCTTGGTGAGCAAGTACATGTATGGTAGCAGAAAAACCTGTTTGTTTATATAAGAATGCGTTAAGCTTGCAAATGGGAAATCTAGCAATCAAATTGCGTACAGGTCACTGGTCCATATATAACCTTGAAAACATGTTTAATAGTCTTAATGCAGTAATTAATTTTGTTCAGCTATACATATGCAAGTAAAGAATACAAATTAGTGCTAGAGATGCCAGCACCCATACTGGTGTGGATTACTGAAGGAGAGATTTCAGTGTTTTAGAGTGGCACTCCAAGCATTTGCAGTAACTAATAAGAATAGTAATATTACTATGACCCTACTACTAGCTGCTGTACCATATACAGTATGTATCAGAATAAAATATTTATATTCTCCTGCATTCAAGCATTTAAATTGGCCCAACACAAACAATATATACAGTGTATATATATATATATATATATATATATATATATATATATATATATATATATATATATATATATATATATAAATATATATACATACAGTGGGGGCGGAAAGTATTCAGACCCCCTTAAATTTGTCACTCTTTGTTATATTGCAGCCATTTGCTAAAATCATTTACGTTAATTTTTTTCCTCATTAATGTACACACAGCACCCCATATTGACAGAAAAATACAGAATTGTTGACATTTTTGCAGATTTATTAAAAAAGAAAAACTGAAATATCACATGGTCCTAAGTATTCAGACCCTTTGCTGTGACACTCATATATTTGCTGTCCATTTCTTCTGATCATCCTTGAGATGGTTCTACACCTTCATCTGAGTCCAGCTGTGTTTGATTATACTGATTGGACTTGATTAGGAAAGCCACACACCTGTCTATATAAGACCTTACAGCTCACAGTGCATGTCAGAGCAAATGAGAATCATGAGGTCAAAGGAACTGCCTGAAGAGCTCAGAGACAGAATTGTGGCAAGGCACAGATCTGGCCAAGATTACAAAAAAAATTCTGCTGCACTTAAGGTTCCTAAGAGCACAGTGGCCTCCAAAATCCTTCAATGGAAGATGTTTGGGATGACCAGAACCCTTCCTAGAGCTGGCTGTCCCGCCAAACTGAGCTATCGGGGGAGAAGAGCCTTGGTGAGAGAGGTAAAGAAGAACCCAAAGATCACTGTGGCTGAGCTCCAGAGATGCAGTCGGGAGATGGGAGAAAGTTGTAGAAAGTCAACCATCACTGCAGCCCTCCACCAGTCGGGGCTTTATGGCAGAGTGGCCCAACGGAAGCCTCTCCTCAGTGCAAGACACATGAAAGCCCGCATGGAGTTTGCTAAAAAACACCTGAAGGACTCTAAGATGGTGAGAAATAAGATTCTCTGGTCTGATGAGACCAAGATAGAACTTTTTGGCCTTAATTCTAAGCGGTATGTGTGGAGAAAACCAGGCACTGCTCATCACCTGTCCAATACAGTCCCAACAGTGAAGAATGGTGGTGGCAGCATCATGCTGTAGGGGTGTTTTTCAGCTGCAGGGACAGGACAACTGGTTGCAATCGAGGGAAAGATGAATGCGGCCAAGTACAGGGATATCCTGGACAAAAACCTTCTCCAGAGTGCTCAGGACCTCAGACTGGGCCGAAGGTTTACCTTCCAACAAGACAATGACCCTAAGCACACAGCTAAAATAACGAAGTAGTGGCTTCACAACAACTCCGTGACTGTTCTTGAATGGCCCAGCCAGAGCCCTGACTTAAACCCAATTGAGCATCTCTGGAGAGACCTAAAAATGGCTGTCCACCGTTTACCATCCAACCTGACAGAACTGGAGAGTATCTGCAAGGAGGAATGGCAGAGGATCCCCAAATCCAGGTGTGAAAAACTTGTTGCATCTTTTTCCAAAAGGACTCATGGCTGTATAAAATTAAAAGGGTGTTTCTACTAAATACTGAGCAAAGGGTCTGAATACTTAAGACCATGTGATATTACAGTTTTTCTTTTTTAATAAATCTGCAAAAATGAAAAAAAATGAACTTAAATGATTTTAGCAAATGGCTGCAATATAACAAAGAGTGAAAAATTTAAGGGGGTCTGACTAATTTCCGTCCCCACTGTGTATACATACATATATATATATATATATATATATATATATATATATATATATATATATATATATATATATATATATATTAGGGTTGTCCTGATACTAGTACCAAGCATTTACGCGAGTACTTGTACTCGCACACATGCTCCCGATGCCTAATTCGATATCTGGGAATGAGGCAGCGGGCGGAGCGGGGAGTGAGTCCTCAACAGGCTGGCAGCAGTGGAACTAGGTAAGCTGGCCAGGGCAGGGGTGCAGGGTGCAGCCGCATGTTCCATCAGAATTGGTGACCAGAGCCGTCACATTTGGTAACAGAAGTGACGTTCCATGTCTCCGTCAGAGGTTGAACATCTCGACGCCCATCTTGGTACACCCTGCACTCGGCCGCAGTAAGCCAGCAGCGAACATCTTGTTACACCCAGCCCATATAGTTCCGGCTGCATGTAACAAGATGTCCGCTGCTGCCTACTGCAGCCGAGTGCAAGGTGTACCAAAATGGGGGTCACAGCATATACTATATGATAAATGACATGAATGATGAGAGGAAAGGAAGGTTTTTGCAATGCATTGGAAAATCCTTCCTTTCCTCTCATCATTCGTGTAATTTATTATGCCAGGCCAGCAATTGCCAATCAGTGCTGCAGTGCTGCATTTCAGTGCCTGCCCAAAAGTGTCACCTATCAGTGCTCATCGATGCTGCATATTAGTGCCGATCAGTGCCAGCTAATCCTATCAGTGTTGCATAATCAGTGCCACCTATCAGTGCTCATCAGTGCCACCCGATCCTATCAGTGCCCATCAGTGCCACCTAATCCTATTAGTGCTCATCAGTACTGCTTAATCAGTGCCAGAAGATATCATTAGTCTGTATTGTGCTTTGAAAACTGTCACATGACATTTAAAAAAAGTATTGGTACTTGGTCTTAAATATAAATATATATATATATATATATATATATATATATATATATATATATATATATATATATATATATATATATATATATATATATAAAATATATCTGTAAAAATGATCTAGGGTATGTAGCTTTATAAATTCTACTAGATTTATTTAACAATGCATTCCAATCTTACAATAAACAGATCAAGAATAAACAACTGGTATTAATACCTAATCCTACTTTCCCATATGTAATTTAAACCAGATTAATGACATTAGAGCAGAAGTATGGAACCTCGGGGCAGTCTCTAGTCCACTGTGGCATAATACAGTTGTGTAATATAGAAATTGTGTGGTGTAGTCCATAGAATAGCCTCTAGGTGGGGAAGTTCTTCTTTTCATATGTTTAGGTGTCCACATATGTTGTCTTGTGCTGACACCATTCCTAGTATTAGTACATTATAATAATATCATTATAATACTATATTGTAGTGCACTCAAACTGAGAACACAAATAAAACATGCATAAGCTGAGATTGCCTACTGTGAAAATGGCATGTCAAGATGATGAATAGATCCAGAAATAAAGGCAGTAAGTTGCACAAAAAAAGTGTCAACTTTTCCTATAATAAAACCTATATTTAAAACCTTTCCATTAATCAATGAGACTACTCAATAATGGGCCAATAGCAAGTACAGAAGACAGGAGGGTGTAGGACCGTGCTGAAAAGCTATGGAAAAAGTTGAATTTTTTTATAACTTGGGCTGCCTTTATCACATTGATTTTTAATTATAACGTGGCATTCACTAAACGTAAGGCCCCCTTATGCATTTTTTCATCATACGCTCAGTCTCAGGTTTGTAACAGGTTTCTTTCTTATTTTTCAAGAATGCTAACACCTCCTATTTGTCTTAGTGTGTGAATGAAAAAATCTATGTTTTACAAGGAAATGCTTCATGTAGCAGTATATTGTATAATTAACTCCCTATTAAACATAGGGAACATGGCGACTAGCTTGAGTCATTTTCTTTTGTTTCTAGCTGGAATATATACTTTGTGTTAACTTCAAGTCAGATGGCTCAAGCCATGCCAAGCTCTTTAGTAGGATGCAAAATTGAAAAGTAGCATGCACTGTGCAGGCCTGGCATGGCTTCCAACTAGGAAACAGCTATCATTTTGGTGCAATGAACCTTTCTTAGCTAAGCATGCTGGACTCCCTAAAGGCAGCCACCCATGTCTCAATCTGATTGTACAATCTCCATAAAATATCCATTATATTTACCAATAATTATATACTGAGAGTGCCTCTTTTAACACTACATTCAATTTATATCAAGTCAGGTTCTCCCTCCTAAGATTATAAAAGGAGATTGGGCAATCAGACTGCCATGTA
Source organism: Aquarana catesbeiana (assembly GCF_042186555.1). Classification (NCBI taxonomy): domain Eukaryota; kingdom Metazoa; phylum Chordata; class Amphibia; order Anura; family Ranidae; genus Aquarana; species Aquarana catesbeiana. Next base: position 99,477,818 of record NC_133331.1, read on the forward strand.
TGTGGTTAGCTTTAGTGTTTCTAAATGTTAAATGATATCAATATTCAAGGAGGTGAATTTACTAAGACTGGAGCAACCAGAATCTGGAGTAGCTGTGCATAGAAAACCATTACATTTCTAGCTTTGATTTTCAAAGCTAAACCCTCATATTCTTTACAGCAAAAGAATCTGCCATTTTAACCCCTTGACCCCCAGGCCTTTTCTGGCACTTTTTGTTTAAAAAAAAATGCAGACAAAAATTAAATTAATTATTTATTTAATATTACATTGTCACATTTAGTTTTTTTTATCACTTTAATTGCTTTCACAAGGAATGCAAACATCCCTTGCAACAGCAACAGGCTGTGACAGGTATTGTCACTGCCTGTTGTCTGACAGAGATCCCTCCTCTGCTCTTAAAGATCAAGACCAAGATCCGTGTGATCAAATACTTTTCATTTTTAAAAGTGGGGCCGTTTACATCCTGGTAAACCGGAAGTGATGTAAGGTCATCACTACCAGTTCCCTATATAATAGGGACGTACAGAGCGGTTCCGGTCTTTGGTTGTCTCTAAGATCAGCTGGCAGGAGTTCCAGCTGGTCGATTGAGGTGTCCTGGAGGGATGGGATAGCCTGATGAAGCTGTGGAAGGGGGGGGGTGTTACCTCCCATTGCTTGTAAAAGCTATCCAGCGGCTAGTTAGCTGCTAGGATTGCTTTACAAGAGAGCCGACTGCCAGCTCTAAAAAAACGGTATCAGGATGATGCCTGAAGCTGCAGGCATCATTCCTTTATAAGCACTTGACCAGCGATGCATCGGTACATCGCTTGACTTCATCAAGTGGTTGAGCAACATTTGCACAGACCCTTTGCCATGGTGCAAATGGCAGCTGCAGGCATCTGATTCCTTGTGTGCGTCCATGTCAGGGATGGGCTAAGCCCTTCCTTCTCTGAGCTGGCCGCTCAGCTGTTGGCTAATTGCCAGCTCCTATCTCTCCACAGTTACTCAGCTGTTGATATGCTCGTCAATCCTGTCTACTTAAGCCATCCAGCCCAGAGGATCTCTGCCTTCGCTTTGGTCAACATCACAGAGACACTCTCCTCATTTCTGTTAAAAGACTTGCTTGGCTGACATCCCTTCTGGCTCCAGATCCTGCTTGCTGTTTTACTATGCTCATCTCCGGCTCCCTGGCGTTTGGCTTATCCCGCTATCCGTTCTGGTTCCTGAACTCTGGCTATGTTTTGACTATGTTTGTTCTATTTATTTTTATTATTAAACAAGTGTGATTTAACTGTACTCCTGTCTCGGTCTGAATTCATGGCTTCTGACAGTTCAGCAGCGATCATCTCTGGCTGTGCAAGCAGCAAAGAAAAGCCCCCGACAATCTGTCATTGAAGTGTACCGGCCCGGCAGCCACGGCCAGCCGCTCACACCTGTCAAAAACAGCATCAGGAGTCTGTCTGATCTGCAGCTGCCTGATGCTGCACATGTAATCAGTTATGACATGAACCTTTTGCTGGCTTGATAGTTTAGTTGACAGCACAAGCACCTGGGACAGTTATCATTTATGGCATGCCTTGAATGTAACTGTTTTTAGAAATAGATAAATCGATAGGTTTAGTTCCAATTTAACTGAACAAGCTAAAGACAGAAGCAGATTAGTTACTATGAACAGCTGCTCCAGATTTCGCCTGCTCCAGTTTTAGTAAATTCCCCCATAATGTGTATTATCTATACATTCTTACAGTTAATACTAGTGTGTAAAAGGTGCAGCCATTGTGCAGAGAAAAAATGGTGTGGGATCCAAGAACACACACACTGTCAGAGGGATGCAGAGACCAGTTCACTGCACACACAGCCCAGATACCTCTGTATACTGGGACGACTGGGATACGTGTCTGGCTAACTTCAGAGCCTCAATTCGCATGGCTTCAAACTCTAACTCCTCCTGCTCCAGTAACAAGCCAGAGAAAAGCATTCAGTAAAACACAAAGAAAACATCTCACAAGAAGGAAAATAAGGGACACAGGGACACAAGAATTTCAGAAAAGGGATATTAAACAGGGTTTAATTAAATAAGCAATTAAAGAGGTTCTGACATAAATAAAAATATGCTGCTGACCCCTCTAAGTAGTAACATGGAGGAGTTTTCATACACCTACAGTACCTGGGAGTCTACTACTTATTTATGTCAAAGGGAAGCCTAGCTTTCTGTTTATCCATTAACAAAAGTAGATGTAAACCCTAAGTGGATGACATTCGGTTTTCTCAAGCATTGTTTATGCACTTACTTTTGGGAAATGCTGTTTTAACCTCTTTTGCAACTGAGCGCTGCTGACCTCCCACAGTCTCTTTGCTGGAACTTTCTCTCTACATGAGCTCCAGCAACATCTGAATGTCATTGCGCAATGCAGCCTTCCTGGTGGTGACAACAATGCAATATGCCTGCACATTTTAGGCTCCATGCACACTGGGCTTAAAAAAACATCTGTTCTCTCAGAAGTAGAAAATGCTCATATAGAGCATTTTTTTGTACAAAGTTTAGATGAGTTTAGGATAGTTTTTTCTGCCTCCAAGCTCCAAGCAAAAACATGAACCAGAAGTTTTTTTTTAGTCTGCCTCTAAACATTAAATTCAAAATATGCCTCTTAAGATCCTATTGTGCATGGACACATAGGATAACATTGAGCTGCTTCTACAGGCAGAACACAAAACTCCTGTGAAAGCAACGTTTTTTAAGCCAATGTGCATGGAGCCTTAGCATCAGCAAGACTGCCTGTAGTCTTTACTGGAAGTCAATGTGACAGCACAAGAGAGAAATTGGGATAAAGGGATAGAGCATTCTTATCCTATAACAGGAAATGTCTGGACATTCTTCATGGCACGATAGCTCCAGATATAAACTGCGAATGAAGTAACATCTTAAAGGAGAAGTACATCCAAAGCTCATTTGGCTGTACTTCTCCTGCGGATCACAGGAGTGGAGTTTGTTCTGCACTCCTGTGACCCGTTTTCAGCAGACAGCAGGCTGAAGCCCTCTGTAGGGTGACGTCACAGAGCCGGTCCAGGCTCCGGAAAGATTGTGACCATGCGGTCAAGGTCCACTCACGTGCCTGGACAGACCCCAGCTCAGATTCTCAGCGGGAAGGGGGGGGGGGAGGCAGAGCAGAGAGCCTGTGACTTACCAGCTCTCTGCTCACGCAGCTGTAGGAGCCAAGCGATTGGCGGTGTTTGATCACTCGGTTCTCAGTGTTAGAGCCGGTAGGGGACAGATGCAGTATAAGTATGTATGATTAAGAAAACAAAAATCACATACTTCTCTTTCAAAGCTTTAATGCAATGTTTGTGATAAGGTTTAGATGTATTTTAAGATTTTGCCATTTTTTATAGCAGGGAAGTAGAGGGATTCCCTCTTTTGATATCATGGTCTTTTTTTTTATTATTACTTGATTTCAATAGATGTCACAGTGAGCCTCATCTGTAGGCTGCAAAGCGGGCAGTGCTGGGGGTAGATGCCATCTGAGGTAGTTATTTTTGCTGTGTGACAGGTGCAGTGGTCGGGGAGGGAGCTCTACAACACCGAGCCTGTGGTTTTGTCACGCTCAGCATTTATTAAACTACACTGAGGATGGAGTATCTGGCCTAAATAACACCACCCACCGTGCCTAAATTGGTTCCCCCCAACACAAGTGACCTCTTGGGTGGCATGGCAATGGCTGTAAGTGGTAAATATTTACCATATACGCAAAATATCATATTTACCTAATAAAAATATTTTTTTATATTAAACATAATTTAAACAATTGTATTAAAAACAAAATTTTCTTTTCAGTTTTTCATTTTAAAGGTTTGGTCTGTAATGCCAGGTTTCCCCAGCAGGTGGGGAAACGATATATGGAAGAACTTGAGGATTGTTTTAATAAACCTACAGTTACAAGTAGTAGTTGAAAGTTAACTTATGCCAGAAGACCCTCTATAGAGTGAAGGAGGAGTACACTATGATATGAAAAAGAGACTGATTTTTAGGTAAAGCGTGTAAAGGAAAAAAGTGCAATAATCAAGCTTTAGCTGCCTGGCTTAATATCATGGGAGGTACAGTACAAACACAAACAGAAGGCTGAAACTTGTCTACCTGCATATTAGGCATGACAAGACGGAAAGGACAAACCTGTAATTTCTGTGCAAATGCTTGTGGGTTCTTCTCTGCAAGATCCGGCTCTAGGTAACTCAGCTGGTCACAAAGAGTATTGTGATGTGCGATCCGTGACAACAATGCTTCAGAAGGCATATATTCATCATCGGGAGAGCCCTGGGAGGAAACACTTGTGATCAGTACTGTACAATGCAATACAAACATTAGCTAAAAGAAAGAGGAAGTATTTTTTCATTACAGTGTTCCTTCCCCTGGGGAAAGGCTGTGCTGTGGAACGCTAGCTATGTGGATGCCCGCTCTCCTTTTCCCCCATGGTCATCCGACAACACAACTAGCAAGGAGATGGCATTTACTGTGTATACTGTACATGTCAAATAATTCCAGTTCTGTTCAAAGGAGGATACGTTACATATATACAATGTTGTACAGTATATACTGTATACATACAGTATAAATATTGTTGGTTCTTATATAGTGCCATCAATTTACGCAGTACTTTACACATATATATTGTACATTCACATCAGTCCCTGCGATCAAGGAGCTTACAGTCTAAGGTCCCTAAGGCTGGCACAATTTCCTTGTACAAATTTCCTTCAGATTTACCAAAACCATATATGGTATTATGATTATAATATGATGTCATAGCTAAACACTTTCAATTTGTATGCAATCAGGCAAGACCTTGCACTACATAGTTGAAGGTCAATCTAAAGAAAAATGAATAGGAAAATTGTATAATGTATGACCAGCTTTATTCACATCCAAACATACATACAGTATACTAGGGTTAGTTCAGATAGGAGCCAATTAACCTACCAGCGTGTCTTTGGAATGTGGGAGGAAACTGGAGCACCCAGAGGAAACCCATGCAGTCACAGGGAAAGCATGCATACTCCAGGTGTATTTATATATATACATATATATATATATATATATATATATATATATATATATATCAAAATATATGTATGACTAGGGTAATGGCGCTCCCTGACGAGTAGTTGGGCAGGTAATATAGGGTACCAATAATAATTGGAATCAGTATACAAACTACACGGCGAGTAGCCCCGCCTAGGTGAGTTGCATAAATGGATAAATACCAAACAACCGCGGAGTGGCAACTTTCCCTCCACGTTCGTGAGTGTGCAAATAAAGGATTTGGAAATAAATAAAACTTCCCAATTAATGTAAATTAATATTAATTGTGTTGGTAGGGATAACTACCCTTTTTAAACATAATCCGTGTAGGTGCAACCGTGAATGGTGCTTAATTAGGTGTGCATACTTCAACCATATATAATCATAAACCTGTGCCTAAACCAAGTGTTGTTACCTCAAAGAACATAGGTACCAATAAATCATTACTAAACTTTACAATTAAATGTATGTTAATTAAGTTTAGTAATGATTTATTGGTACCTATGTTCTTTGAGGTAACAACACTTGGTTAATGCACAGGTTTATGATTATATATGGTTGGAGTATACACACCTAATTAAGCACCATTCACGGTTGCACCTACACGGATTATGTTTAAAAAGGGTAGTTATCCCTACCAACACAATTAATATTAATTTACATTAATTGGGAAGTTTTATTTATTTCCAAATTCTTTATTTGCACACTCACGAACGTGGAGGGAAAGTTGCCACTCCGCGGTTGTTTGGTATTTATCCATTTATGCAACTCACCTAGGCGGGGCTACTCGCCGTGTAGTTTGTATACTAAATCCAATTATTATTGGTACCCTATATTACGCACCTGCCCAACTACTCATCAGGGAGCGCCATTACCCTACTCATACATATATATTTATATCCGAAACACCTTGGGGAGTTTCTTTAGGGGGGCTGCATACCTCTACATCTGTCCTAAGCGCAGTCACACACTTCATCCAAATATATAAAAATATATATATATATACACACACACTATATATATATATATATACATATATATATATATATATATATATATATATATATATATATATATATATATCTATATCTATATATCTATATAGATATATAGATATAGATATATATATATATATACATATATCTATATCTATATATATATATATATAGTGTGTGTGTGTGTGTATATATATATATATATATATATATATATATATATATATATATATATACACACACACACACACAAATATAATTGTTAGATCTTTCATGTAATTTTACTTTTTTGTTTTAAGTTGAGTGATCCTGTAAAAATCAACCTGTCATGGGAGAAATATCTGTGCCAAAAACAAAATTAATAATTTACACTGGAGTTCTATTTCAAATCACTAGATTCCAAAGGTTCTCATGAACAAATGTGGTTTCATTTCAGCTTTATGTAAACGAAAAAAAACAAGAAAAAACGATTCCCAAGAAAATGCTAATGGTACAGTGTTGTGTGAGTGAGCTCAGACCACAGGGAATGATTAAAAAGCGCACAGCTCACACTTCAACATATAATTGTGTAATGTGCTGGGAACTGGAATTACTGGGTTTCCTTAAGCCTCAGAAAAAATTGATAGATGTCCAAAAAAGAAAATGAAATGATGACCTTAATGGATAAACACAGCAAAGGCCAAGAAAGAATATAATGTGTCTCTGGAGCTGGCTTTAAACCAGTAAATAATCTTATCTGGATAATCTTGAATTTATTAGCAGAATTCCTGTGTGATTGGCAGCCGTAATTGTCCATTCTAGTAAACATATATTAGCTATTTATTTTTTTTCTTAAAGACAGAGCAATGACGTGCTATAATCTAGTACAGTTTAACTGAGAAGGGCTAGCTTCTGATTAACTCTGTCATTCAGACAGTGTGTTATGCACCACTAAGCCTAAAACCAATTATATACTTGTACGGGTGAGCTAGAATTAGATTCACACATATGTATATATCAGTTTCCAAATCTGCATTGAATATGTAATGTTAAGTATTCATCTCTTTTCAGAATAATGTTAGGTTTTGTATTGACTTCTATTTTAGACTAAAGATGGCTTAAAAGTCACTATTAGGAGTATTCCTTTCCATGTAAAAACCAGACAGGAAGTAGCCTTGGCCTAGCGCTTCCTATCTATTTCACATGTTGGCTTTTAATTAAATTTTTTTTTTGGGCGGAACACCGCTTTAAGGACAGTACTGAAGGCTGCCACAGTGCTGCCGAGGGGTACATTTTTTAACCATTCACCCCTAAAACTCAACGAGTATGGAACTCTTACAGTGGGGGGGATTTTGGGCACTGCATGGGTAGATTTTGTATAATTCCCAGAGTTCATCTTTAAAAAAAATTTTACTAACATACCAGCATGCAGTCTATGCCGCCCTTTGTTAGGCTATCACTAAGGCTATCACTAATGCAAAGTATTCACTTCTTATATCTTTTGGGCACTAGTTGGGAAACATCATTATCATAAAGCCCAATCATGTCTATGTCATATTCTCATTATAAAGCCAATGATGCTGTCACAATTTCCTATTTAATTCTCCATACTGTAGGATAAGCGAATTAGAAAATGAAACTGCAAGGGAGATACATTCGTTACAGCCTGTAAGTCAGTTGAGACCCAAATTTCGTTAATGGAATCTTTGAAAATATTAGGCAGCGGATAATACAACTAACCAGTACACAACTCAAAGTCATCAATTTTGGGGAGAGATGGTTTATAGATTCAAACTATGGGGGAGATTTACTAAAACTGGTGCACACAGAATCTGGTGCAGCTGTGCATAATAATCAATCAGCTTCCAACTTCAGCTTGTTCAATTAAGCTATGATAATAAAACCTAGAAGTTGATTGGTTACTATGCATAGCTGCACCAGATTCTGTGTGCACCAGCTTTAGTAAATATCCACCTATGGTGCTATCATTTTGGGACGTTAATAAGTCTAAAAAGCAGAACTTCTTTCTTTAGGTAGTGTACTGAATATGTATTTTGTAACCAGAATATTTTCATAAACACTTCCTCACCAGCTCCATTTTTCCACTCCCAATCGCCTCTGGCTCATCGTCTCTGGACCGTGACCTCTCCAGGGCTTGCCGTGTACTGTCCTGCATTATGGGTGGAGATCTGGAGAGAGGAAGCTGTCCAGAGCATATATTGGACTCCATTGTCTCAAAGCTGGATGGATGAAAAGATTACAGATAATTTGGATATAAACACAGCACATCTGATATTACCTCGGCAGCCTTGCACATCCCGCACAGACCAGTTGGCCTCTCATTTGCAAAACAAATTTGACGGCAACTGTACACCACAATGTGCTGCTGATCTACTTACTCTGTCCCTGGGGTGCAAGACTCTGAAAACTTGGCAGGAGAGTTTTCTGGGCTGTCCTGTGATGCTTCAAACATGAGGTACAGAGACTGGGGCTGAGGCACATCCCGGAGCTGTGCAAACATTACAATGGCAGCGTCAGAATGAGTCAAACTCTATAATATTTAGGCTGCTGTTATACACAACACACACCCTGAGTAATGACTTTACTTATGTATGGCTTTATTTTAATAACACACTTTGATGCATTGTTACAGAGCTCTGCAATAAATACCTTGTCTATAATGTATGCGGGCAGTTTTACAGCATGGAGGGATTTGTACTTCCCATTTTTTATGGACATCGTGTGTTCAAGGACAGATTTTATAAGCATAATCTACATTCTCCATGCTGCCATTTCAGAGAATAATGTCACTGATAGATTCCATATTGAAAACTTTCCCTACTTCAATGTCATTAGAATCAGGACAATTGCATATCTTTTTTATAAGTGTGTTTTTGATTTCTTTGAAATGTAATTGAATAAATGCACTGTGACTAATGTACTTAAGAAAGTGGATCTGAAGTCAAAAATTGGTCCCATTCCCTCTTGATTTTCCAATGAAAAAATGAATAAGTATTAAAGCATAGGTCAAGCCAAAAACTTTCTACCTTTTTTTTCTCGGGGAAACGCAAGATGGAGGGATGGAAGTAAATTAAATTTTAACCTTTGGTCTCCTTTAAAAAGTTTACAGGGCCTCCATAAAGGGGACAGAGCTTCTTGTTTATATTACTTCACCCTGATGCTGCTATAGTGCATTGGGGCAATCCAATCCTTCTCTGGAAACACCTTAAACTCCTTAAAGCGGAAGTAAACCCATTGATTTAACAGTTTCAAAACACAGTGCCGGGAATGCTAACTGAACATTGGCTGTGCTCTCAACCAAACTGTCAAACCATCCAATGGCTGGTGATATAACGGATCACATGTGCAGCACCATGGCAGTTGAAAATTAAACAGAGGCAAAGATGGCAGCTTCTTTGGCTGAAAACGATTTTTACTTCCGCCTTAAAGCGGTAGTAAAACCCGCTTTGTGATATTTACCTAAAGGTAGGCCTATAATAAGGCTTACCTGTAGGTAAAATGAATATTTCCTAAACGTGCACCATTTAGGAGATATTCACCCTGGATGCAGCTGGTGACGTCACCGGCGCATGCACTCTGAAGGTCCGGAACCGAGGGCTCCCATGCACATATGCAGGAGTAATGTCATTGCAGCTCCAGTCACTCACACTGCTGGAATCCGCAAACCCGGAAAAAATACCAGGGGAAGATGTCAGCCCTCTCAGCATTGACAACGCGCCACTGGAGGGCTTCATTCTAAGGTAAGTTTCACAGAATGTGCTAGTATGCTATGCATACTAGCACATTATGCAGTTGCCTTACAGGAGTTTTTTTTTTTTTAAACTGCCATGGTTTACTACCGCTTTAGGGCTGAACTCCGGTACAAGCTAATATTGTCTAAATACAAGAGGTACATGTACTCTTACTTGAATCTTGCTGTGCTTTGTGTATTTCATCATGTTTATGCAGTAATTCAAAGTGAAATTTTGCTTTTGTGCAGGAGCTTCCTGTAATAAACACTGCTGTCTTTCCTTGTGCAGGGTGATTCGTTTTGTCTCTACCCTCTACCATAATTTTCTGCAGACAGCCAGAGCTGTGGGTCCCTCCCATAGCTGTGCTCCTTGCATAGGCACAGTGATGATGTCACTGCTCCTTGTACAAGGCAACGTCTGCGTTTGCAAAGGTATTTGTGCACACAAAGTGGATTTATATCCTTTGTACTTATTTAGGAATTTATTTAAATGAAAGTTTTTGTGTCCGGAGTGCAGCTTTAATAAATTCAAAGGAACAGTTTTGCTTGTCTTATTGTGCTGGGGTTTCGAGGCCATTTCCTTAAACCAATGATGTCATCCTCCAGCACAATCATCTCCGATTTGAGTCTCTCCATCCTTCCTCTAATTCTCTCTACACTATTTTCAGCCACTCTTTGCCATCCACATGGCAGTTTATACTGCCTTGTCCAACATCTATGTTTAACTCCAACTGTATTCTGCTCAGTCCTTCTACTATATCTCAAGAGGCTTCATGACATAAACTGTAACTACCTGCAATACTGCCAGAATCCTTATGGAAGCCCTGGTGGTCATACCAGCTTAGGAAATGCACAGAGCTCACACGTGTGTGCAGTTTCCTCGACAGTACAAGCAGATCAGTAATTGGCTTTATTTGAAACTCCCAAACTGCAATATCATACTTATCAATTATGCCTATTTTTACTATAATATGCCCAACTTTTGGACTCTAAAGAGGAGAAGCCTAGCAAACTAGCTGATTTTGACCAAGTATGGTCAGATTTGACGAATGCTTTAAATTATGGAGTGTTTAAAACACACATGTTTTCATTATAAGTTTCAGAAGCTTGAAAATACTCAGAGTATTAACAAAAAATGCAAGTGCTAACAGAGATTACACAAACTACACATGATGTGCTATGTAATAAATAAACAAGGCTTACCGGAGAGCACTTGCCGGTTTTCTCCATGTATTCAATGTTGAATGAGCTTCCATAATCTATATCTGTGAAGTAAATAAAGTAAAAATATTCATGTTAAGGAGTAGAAAATGTAATGGGTAACTCACAAAATATAAAAAAATCGCTTTATGGTGTTCTATTGCCTTTCTCTGGATAAGCATTTTGGTTAAAATTGATGAATACGTGACCATATGTATATACACCAATGAGAATGCCTATTTGATTTCAAACAGACAATATAGGCTTACACATGAATGATTGGCTGATTTAGCCAAGGTACACACATATGCGGTGCAGGAAACGCAACAATCTTTGTGCGTTTTCTGCACTGCATTGCAATTGCACTATGTTTGCGATCAGCTGCGGGTGTCAATACAATGTTACCACACCCCAAAAGGATCACAAACGCAGTGCGGTTTGCCTGCACCAGATCGCATGGTACAAAACAACCACGCGTTGAGATGCAGCTCCAAGAAATGTGCCTGCACTTCTTTGGTGCGATGCGGTGAGATTTGAGCCCATTCAAAATGAATGGGTTTAAATCGCAAAACACTGAATCACATTAATTGCACAGGAATGCAGTGTGGTTCCTGTGCGATTCAAATTCATAGTGTGAACCAGGGCTTAGTTCACAGTTGCTATGGTAAAGGGTTGTATTCTACATTTGTCTAGGTATTTATATATTAGACAATACATACTTTACTTACAAGTAACAGGGAGTCTAGCACATAAAACAACAGTTACCCTTTATTCAACTTAGACTGGCTATAAAAGTTATTGTCTATTTTACATGCACTTTGGTGGTTTATAAGACTGGCAACAGAGAGACACTAGTTTCCTGAAAGACCATTGAATGACAGTAAAGAACTCAAAGCAACGTTGCCTTGTCCAAATATTTTTGTGCTAAAAAACAATAATCCACTCAGTCCTTGAATGTGTATGCCCAGCCTAAGTGCCCATGCTGTAACAGAAAAGAGTTTTTCAAGTTAATCAATTCAAGTTAATCAAGGTGACTTGTAGCAATATGTGTAAGGTAGTGTGTACAGAGCAGTACCATCTGTGGAAGAGTGAAATTGATTCTCATTGACAAAGCTGGTTAGGTCAGATGGTTGGGGATAGTCTTGTTTGTCTGGTTCCAAATCCACTGCCATGCAGGTCCATTTCTGGCTACCAACAGAAGAGGCTAGCTTCTCCTCATCAGTGGCGTGATCTTCAGAGGCTATCACAGGGGGGGTGTCTGACTTGGAGAGTACTGTCAGCTCCTGCAGGGAGATAAATTAGAACAAGAGTTAATAAGAGTAAATCAGCTTCTAACTTCAGCCTGTCCAATTAAGGTTTGACAATAAAACCTGAAAGATGACTTAATCTGGCCATAGATGGTTCGAATCTCGGCCAGTTCAGGAGGAACACTGATTGTGAGCCGGCCGGCAGACCTTTTCCGGTCATGGCCCTTCATCAGAAGGCTTCTGCCGGACCAGCTACCATACACACGAGCCGAATGTCGGCCTTTTTCCATTAAATCAGCTGATGCCACCCAACATTCGGCCCATGTGTATTAGGCTTTATACTATGAGAAATATTCAAAATGTAATGGTTACTGTGGAAGTTTCCTGCAGTAATTGGGTAGTAGTAAATATCAGCCATTCTTTACAACCACTTTGTGATCAAATAAATCTTCATTCCCTACACAAAGGCAAATAGGCTCAAATTATCCCTCAGCTTAGTCAATACTGTAAAAATTCTTTTGAAAAAATAACCAATCATGGAAATGGAAAACGAAAAAAAAAAAAGTTTTTTGCTCGCACATGATTGGATGATGGAAGTCAGCAGAGCTTCACCTCATTCTCATGCAGTTTTTTGCCATATATGATTATTTAATCACTTTTGAAGTGGCCTTGCACGCTTCCCACATGCCCCCTGCAGGGCGCTCAAGGCGCGTGCTGTGATCACCGAGTCAATGAGACTCGGGTGATCACAGATCGGGGTAAGGTGTCGATCTCGGCCCCTTACCACGTGATCAGAGGAGAAAAAAAAGCCGATCAGTGGCTTCAGTGCAAGGGACATCGGTCCCGAAGAGGGAGAGGTGAAGCCGCCTCATCTGTGCCCACCAATACCGCCTTCCAGTGCCACCTGCCAGTGCCCACACAGTGCCACGAATCAGTGCATAAAGGCCAGCAATCAGTGCCACCTATCAATGCCCACGAGTGCCACCTATTAATGCCCACCAGTGGTGCCAATCAAAGCCTGATCAGTGCCACCTAGCAGTGCTGCCTATTATTGTCACCTATCAGTGCCCATCACTGCCACCCATCAGTGCCCATCACTGCCATCTATCAGTGCCCATCAGTGTCAGCTATCAGTGCCACCTATCAGTGCCACCTATTAGTGCCCTTCAGTGCCACCTATCAATGCACTTCAGTGCCGCCCATCAGTGCCACCTCTCAGTGCCCACCAATGCCACCTATCAGTGCCCACCAGTGCCACCTCATTAGTGCCACCTATTAGTGCCCATCAGTGTCGCCTATTAGTGCCCATCAGTGCCCATCAATGCAGCCTATCGGTGCCCATCAGTGTAGCCTATCAGTGCCTATCAGTGCAGCCTATCCGTGCCCATCAGTGCAGCCTATCCGTGCCCATCAGTGCAGCCTCATCAGCGTACATCAATGAAAGAGAAAAATTACCTGTTTGCAAAATGTATTAACAAATATAAAACGGTTTTGCATTATTTTTTTTTTAAATTTCGGTCTTTTAAAAATTTTTTAACAAAAAATAAAAAACCCAGAGGTGATCGAATACCACCAAAAGAAAGCTCTATTGGTCTGTGCAGGAGGGGGGTTTAGGTGCCCAGTAAGCAAGTGGTTAACTTGAATGTCAGCTCTGAGTCTGCTGGGGCTTTAATATCACATCTGTGATGACAGTGTCCGGCAGCGATCTGAGAAATTTGGGATATCTACAGAGAGGCTTTTACAGGTAAAAACGTGTATAAAATACACTGTTCATATAATCTTATGGAAAGTTTTTTATTGAAATGAATGGTCTGGTGACAGGGTATCTTTAACCTCTGAATAATATACTGAAATATATAGAGAACACACAGAATATAGAGTGTCAACTACTCAAGAATATCATTCATACAAACCTCAGAGCCATTTTCAGTAACGGGGGAGCGTTTTGGTGACTTCTTTACCCTAAATGTGTCACTGAAAAAAATAACAGAAAGCAAGTCATTACAGCAAAATGACAATCACAATGGGGAATGTATGATTACACAGGTTATTTACCATCACATCTACTTCTAAAGGCGTCACATAAATACCATGCAGTTTCATCATAGCCTTTAGCTACAATGTGACGACATCTGGAAAAGCAGGGTGGTAATCTGCATGTAGCCCGGGTTACATGCCAAAAGTATCTTCTAACAGGTAAGATACATTTACCTTCAGACAAAATGCCATGGATATTACATTTAACTGGTTACAGGAAGAAATAACATGAAAACCAGCTTACATTCAGAACTGCCTTCTCCGAAACGATCTTTTACATTGTGCTGTTCAAACATTCCTTATATATCCGGTCTGATTAACAAAACATAATGGGGAGTGAAGACATTGGCCATAGCAGGCAGTCCCCTCTTTTGTGTTCTTGGTGCATGTGAGATGTTACCCTGTTTCCCCGAAAATAAGACCAAGCGTGATTGTCGGTGATGGCTGAAATATAAGCCCTACCTTCCAAATAAGCCCTAGTTAAAGTCCTTGTAGGTCTTATTTTCAGGGTAGGGCTTATTTTCGGGGAAACAGGGTACAACCGATTCATTGCATTGTTCTACTTTCCTCAGCTCTGCTGTGTAAATTATTAAAGCCCATTTCATCCTTCTTCATATAATGCAGTCAGGTTGCAAATACAGCAAAAAAGTATGCTGCTCTTTTACGTTTTTTTTTCAGTAATAAATATTCTGTTCTTTTCATTTTTAGCTGCTTAATGCTACAGCAAGGATAAAATATCCTGAGCTGCAGGACATAAGAGTTGGACCGCTGCTTTGAATGCAGCAACCGTGCCCCCCAGCAGTCCGACACAACCCCTTGAACAAAGCTTCAGCCCCCCCTTCACACCGAATGCAACTTTGAAATTGTGCAACTTCTTTTGAAATTGCAAAATCTCAAAGCTGCATATCCGTGCGACTTCAGGTGTGACTTGGCTGACATCTATGCAAATTCATGCACAGATGTCTATGCAGGTCGCACCTCAAAATAGTGCAGGAACTTCAAAGTTGGCGTTCCACCGATTTGAACAGTCCCATTGCCAACAATAGGGTGCAATTTGTCATGCGATTTGGACTTGTCAAAACGCATGACAAGTTATACCGGTGTGAACAGGGTCCTAATCAACACAGCAACAGGGGGGGATATTCAGACTGCTGGCATGCTGCTCCACTGCAGAGTATGTGAGAACAGTGGTCCATCTCTCCTAAATGCTGCAGCTCAGGGTATTTTAACATTTACTACAGTACTGCATTACAGTTATAAATCAATTGGACTTTAAAGCTCTGTTCACACCTAGGCGTTTTTTTGGGCATTTTTCTGCTGTAAGCCTCCGCTCTAAAAACGCCCAACAAGACAAATCCCATTCATTTCAATATCCCCTGTTCACATCTGAGCGTTTTGTCATCTGAAGCAAAATGCCTGAAGCTGGAAAAAGTACAGGAGCTTCTTCTTTGGCAGATTACAGGCGTTTTCTGCTTTTTACATTGATGACCTTTTGACCTGTACAAAATTGCAGCAAAATTGCGGCAAAAATTGCGCGACTTTCTGCCTGGAAACAAAATGCCTAGGTGTGAACAGAGCCTAAAGCAAATCTTTAAATTTAATTTAAAAAAAAGGCTTTTTATGAATGAAGACTGCATAGCTCAATTCAATTACTATTCAATACAATTTTTGAGCCCAGGTTGTCGTGAACATACCCCCTTGGGGTGCATCACCATGTCATTCCGGGGCGTTTAAAGAAAAAGGAGCATGGGCAGAGCACTGGTTTTGTTTTGTTGATAATTTTGGATAATGGCAGCCAAGGTGTATGACGCCAATGGGGTGATAACCCCTCACTTCCTGTATGGCTCCTGACACACAAAAATAAAAGGAATCTCTCCAAAGGGGCACAGGCAGCAATATATGTTGTAGAATAGTGAAGGGATAGATCTGTCTGGTCCCTATTTTCAGCCTGTGTCCCCATTCACGAGTTTCCTTTTATTTCCTGTGAAGTCACCAGGACAGGAAGTTAGGGAAAAATGTCCCCAGTGACAACACAGACATGCAATAAAAATCGGACATGTTTTCTAACCATTCCCCACTTTATTAAAAAAGAAAATCTTTGAATGGATCTTGGCTTTACATCTACATGCAGATCTGTATCTTCCATTTAATTACTAATGAATGAACACTGATCCAGAGTCCACAGATACTGAATGTTTGTTTTCATTTCCAGTTAGCCAGTAAATGAATATCACACCCATTACATTTTTGTCTCTCCAGCTGAAAACACAGTTACATAATTAGCTGTTGGTTGAAGCCAATAAATGATGGCGTTTGAAAGGGGTTGATTGATTTTTAACCCGACATGTACAACCCATCTGCTGGATATTGTTAGATGATCTCCCCATAGAGTCTTGTGTAGAGAAATCGTTTTTAGTTATCACAGTGGCCGATAATAGTTGTGATCTATGGGTTTCAGAAACAGCAGGAATTAGACGGGATTGTGCTCTCCCCTAAAACAGATCATTACCTGGCTACATGGGAATAATTATGGAGAGGAGGTGCAGGGAGGCTCTAGTCCTACCACACTGCCTGTCCGCGGGTGACATTGCTGCATCTCTATAGATATAGGACAGTCGGTGAGTGTTGTCACCCTAGGACAGGAAGTGTGTCACTGAAAGGATCACAAGGTGAAAAAAAAATCTTGAAACAACGAATGCAGACACCACATATAAAGTAAGCTGCATTATTTAAAATGTTATTCTTGGATTTAGATATATATTTTAAAGTGGTTGTAAACACTTATATATACCCAGTGAAGTGACTGATACACAGAGATGAAACAAAACCTCCTACATAAGTTGTACCTGTTTATCTGCCGTCTTCTCCTCTTGTACATCCATTCAAAGTGCAGAATTAATAAAGCTTGTCTGAGCTGCAGTGGCGGCCCATCCATTAGGGGCACCCGGGCGCCGCCCCCTCTATCCACGCCACCCTCTACATGTATAATAGATAGATTCATGCATAGCATGAATCTATCCATGGCCGCCGCGGCCACCCCTATTCATGCACTCGGCCCCTTTCAGGACGCTGGGCGCCTGAATTACAGTAGCGGGTTTTTTTTTTTTAAGCACCTGATTAGAGCCATAGGCTCTAATAGGCTTCAAAATAGGGTGGGCTCGTGGCGCAGAGCATTGCGCCACAAGCCCACCCAGGTGATACAACAGTAAATGAATATTCGCTGTTAAAACATTAATCCTCAATCTGGCCAATCAGAAGCGGGTGTGAGACCGTTTTCCGATTGGCCGAAAAGAGAAGACTCCCAATTGGTTGCCGAGGAGGAAGAAAGGAAACGGAAGACGCCGCCGCCGTGATGACCCAAGGAGAGCAGGGCAACGGGAGGCCGCACACGAGCAGGGGACGCCGCCCGTGAAGCAATGTGACCGACCGGGGGGGGGGGGGGGCGGGGGTGGTGGTGTTGGTGGCATACTTGGATGGTGAACTGAAGTTTAACACTTAGTGAGGAGAGCTCTGAGCGTTGATTGGAGGGAAGGGACACACCCCCCCTTCACACAGGAACAGATCTGAGGCTGTCAACCAGCTGGAGGTCCCTCCCCTGTCACCTTTTTTCTCTTTGTGTCAGGAAAACTTGTGAGAAGTGACTCATTCAGATAGCAGAAGAACAGGGTAGCAGACAAAAATGACACTGTGGGGTTGATTTACTAAAGGTAAATAGACTGTGCACTTTGTAAAGTGCAATTGCACTCTGCAAAAGCAGTTGCTCCAGAGCTTAGTAAATAAACAGAAGCCCTGCTGATTTCCATCATCCAATCACGTGCGAGCAAAAATGCAGTTTTATTTTCCTTGCATGCGATTCGGTACTCTTTGCAAATTGAAGCTTTACCTAATTTACCAAGTTGTAGAGCAACTGCCCTTGAAGGGTGCAACTGCAAAGTGCACAGTCTATTTGACTTTTGCAAATCAACCCCTTAGTGCTCTGGACTGAGACAAGTACACACTATAGAGGGGTATACTTTGTTCATATTTCTTCTCTGAAGTTTACAACCACTTTAAAGTGGATGTAACCCCAATTCATGAAATTTGAGCTGGGCACATATATATCTGCAGTGTTTTCTTATCTCTCTTCAAAGCACTATGTCCCGTAGCTGTCTCCTGCTCCTTTCTTCTATTATCAGCCTGATAACCCCTGACAAGTTCTCCATCACATATGGTAAAAGCAGGCGGAGTTTTGTGTTGGGGAGGATGCTATAAATAGATTAGCAGAGCCCTGAACCATTCAAGGGACACTTTTGAAAGTCTCTACCTATGAGGAGAGGGGGTGTGTGCCTTTCCTCCAATCAGCCATCTTGGCTGTATGCCCAGACTTCACTGCAGTGCTAACCAGGAAGAAAAAATCTCCTATCACGATCTGAACTTTGTAAAGAGTATATAAAGATGAAGATAGATAGAAGATATGCATGTAAAACTTATGTAGAAGGATTTGATTTGTTTCATTCCTGTGTATCATCTGAGGCTGATCACTTCACTGGGTATATGTGAGAGTTTACATCCACTTTAAGGCACATAAATGGGAGAATGCCTAATATGGCACTAAGGTTTTCTTCAACATAGAAGTGTGTATGCAACTGGAATAAAAGAATCAAATATTCACCTTGCTACTTGTGTCAGTATTGGGCATTCAGAGCAATCACCCTGCTAAGGAGGTTGCTATATGCCTCAATAGGTGACCACTGGCATCATTGTACTGATATATTGGATTCCCAATAAAACATATAAAGCAGCCAACACATAAGAACACAGCAATATACAAAGCGTGAACAATTCACATATAAATCACATATTCCCAAATGTTCCACCACATACAGACACGTACTGCCAAGTGTAAAGCAGCATAACATGCCACAACTGGCACAGGAGACGACAATGGGAATATAATGGGAAGGAGCCGAGACCACAAACATGCACGGTGAAGGAGAGAAGCACAGAGAAAAGGAATGTAGCTGAAGTGAAGTTACTTACAAGAGAGAACAGACAGACACGACATCTTCAACCATCCTATAGACACAGAGACAAAGAGACAGACAGACAGAAGGCTGTGTATGCACTGTAATAAACATTCCATGTGGCCCCACCGGAGTTATGTACACACAAATACATATTAACAGGAAGGAACTGCTTAAAAACTAAAGCAAATCCTCCCACACTGACCTGTCTGCTTAAATTTTAACTGGCTTGATGAATAATATATATCTAGGGAATGTATAAATGCTTAGTAAGCGCACAGAGATTAAAGCATTAAAGCAGTCCAGTTGATCTTTAAAGATGTTTCCTTGTAATTCCTTGCAGGGAGAAGCTGGGAAAGCACTGTAAACCAATCAGGGTTCATTTCTAACACACTGTACTGTCAATCTATCACAGGCGGCATGCTGACAGGAGGAGAGATCAGAGCGGGCAGAGTGATGACTTCATCAGTATGTTGATGCTTCCTCTTTGCCCAGTCAGCAGGCTCCAGGTGAGTCAGTGGCCAAAGTGTACTCGTTAAAGCTAAACTTCAGGTAGATTTTATAGACAGGCATTAAAGCTGAATTCCAGGTATGGAGATTTTTTTCATAGTTACATTCATCCAACGTGGACCGATGTAAGTATGCATGCGGCCAATCAGGTTGATCCTTGTAGAAGCGGGAATTCAATGTAGCAGTCACTGCTATTACAGCGATTACTGATAGCTTCAGCATAGCTCCCATAACTATCCCTGATTTCAAGGGACTGTCCCTCATTTGGAACAAAGTCCCTCCTCATTTGCCCCTCATTTTGCTCTGATCTATATAGTTGTATATAAAATGTACTACTTAGCTATCAAAAAGTGCTAAACCTTAGATCCATTTTCTAAATTACTGCATTTATAAATTCCAGAAGCCAGTATAAAGGAATATTAAGGGTTAAAAAAACACTTGTGGGATTAACTAATCATTTTTTTTTAGTAATTCTCCTTTAAGGGGGCGTGGCAAGGGGTGTGTCCTATGCCTACATACTTTTTCTAATAGGTGTCCCTCATTCCGGTTTCAGAAAGTTGGGAGGTTCAGCTTCAGGAGCCATTCAGAGATCACTTTGCATTCACCTAATGAATACAAAGTGATTTCTGATTGGACGAGTTGGAGAGATGGGGCGGTGATGTCACGATCTCCACCTTGTCCCAGGAATTTTCTGTCCATCTAAAGCCTCGTAGACATGGCCTGAAGTCTGTCCGACATCTGCTGGTTCAATAAAAAACGGTCGACATTCAGCCTGTGTGTATGCCAGCCGGTCCGAAAGAAGCAGCTTCTCTCGGACACTCATGCTGGAAAACCAGCAGCCAATCGGCTCCTGATCAGCGCTCTCAACCAATGGCTGAGAGCACTGATCAGAGTTTTCTGGTGGGGGGGGAATCCCTCTGTCAGAATACAACAGCTCAGCTGGGGAGATCGCTGTACTAATGTTGGATCATTAGTACAGCGGCTCCGACTGGAGCTGACAGTTTTTTTCATTCACCTCGCAGGGTTGAACAGAAAAAACTAATAGTGTGTACCCGGCTTAAACCTTTTGGATGATATTTTTAAAATTCAATTACAATATTTTGCAATCTAGTTAATGAGCAGCACTGAACTTCTGGTAAAATCAGCTGGTGTACAGCAGATATCCCAAACATATTATACCAGAGATAAAATAATAAAGTGTTTTCATTTATCTCTGGATGAGCCAGGAGGGCTGTGCAAGCCAGGTTCCCATCTCTATAGTCCCAGAGCGGCTGGTGGGTCAGCCTGACTTGGATACACTCTACATTCTATGGCTAGGACTATAATGAATCATAAGATGGCACAAAACTGGAAATAAACATTAAAGCTAGCCATACACTCGTAGAAGTTTGTTCTAAAACCCTATTTTGAGAAAGTTCATATGATTTTCAAATTGTTGGTGGGGTCAAATTGGCAATAATTTTCAACCCACCCAGGTGTGTTGCAACAGCGAATGAATATTCGCTGTTGCAAGAGTGAATAGTGAATAGTGAACCCGGCCAATCGGGAAGCAGGTATGAAACCGGTTTCCCGATTGGCCAAAATATCAGGCGTTCCTATTGGACGCCTAGCGCCGAGAGGAGCAGAGAGGAGAGAACTCCAGTAGAGGACACCAGAGCCCGCCACGCTGGGAGATGGCCACAGCGGCTCCGACCACTGCTCTCACCGCCCGCATCCACGGTAAAGACAGCGGGTGGTGGAGGGTGGGTGTTAGTGCTGTGCCGTGCTGCGCCACAGGGGGTATGTGTTTGCGCCCCCCCCTCAAAAAAAAAAAACACCAACCGCCACTGGATGGTTGGATAATTTTTGTTGTTTTTTCTTGTCTGTAAAATAAAAGATAATTACTACCTTTCATAATAAAAGAGTAGCATGTCTTTTGCATTACCCAAACCGGCTGTTGGTAAGATGGTCCTGTAACATGGAAGTCATGGTAGCACCATGTCAGAACAATGCGTAATATTTTCTTCAAGTAGCACACCAGTCTCAGGATTTTAAAGCTGAACTCCAGCCTTATCTTTAGTCCTGCACAGTTGTACAGACTCCTCCGTTGTACTAAAATAGCTTATGGCGTCTTCTCACTGCCCCGCTGCGCTCGTGTGGGCTAGCTGCCCTTTCCTCTAGACTTCGATTATGTCCCGCGATTTTGGTGCGCTTTCAGAAAGTGAGGCATAATGGAAGTCTATAGGAAAATGCAGCTAACCCGCACAAAAAACGCCGGTTAGCTGCGCTTTCCCCAAAGCACAGCGGGGCAGTGTGAAGCTGCCCTGATTTCACTGCACATTGTGAGCTTCTCAGCAGCAAGTCAGAGAGATCATGTTAACTGCTTTACTCCCCAGCCTAAGCCAGGCTTGGCCCACCCTTTTCATTCATTGCATTGCAGTTCTTCCAATCACAGAGGAATCATCAGCATCACATGAGGCCATTACCTAGGGCATTTCTAGGCCAATGCACCTTGCTCAGGAATGCTCACTCCTCCAGACCGATATTCACTTATCAAGACATTTTGATATTTTTATAACACCACCCAGAAGCCAGCATACTGCTAGCATCAGGGCTGAGTACAGAAATACCGGGGCAGGGTGTAGTTTTAGATTTATTATTTTCAGGAAGCTATGTATAGCACTCTTTTGTAAACAAAAAACAAAACAGAAAGACAACGCTCACAACACCTCTAAAAATTGAGGGAGTGAAGCAGCTAGCCTAATGTTTGGGTATCACAAACATAAACAAAATGTGCTAATAAAGACAGTGCTACACCCCACATTGCAATATCAGTGTGAACAAAATAAATACATACATATATCACACAAAGGAAGTACAATAAAAAAAGTAAAGATAAATATGGCAGATGTGTATGACGTCATCACGCATGCCGATCATTCTCCATCTATGCTGGATGATGGCTGGAAGGGTTTTCTTAAGTTGCGAAGACCTTATTAACCATGTGAGTGCGATTTTTTGTCAATAAATGTGTTGTACAAGTATTTTACACTATTTCGGGCATTTTTCTTTTAAAAAAACTATGCATCTGCCATATTTATCTGGGAGCCGACTTCCAAGGCTACCTTGAGTACCGCTAAGAAGTGGGGCCGTCTGGACATACACACGCTTGTCTTGGCCACTCATATGGAGAGGGTCATGACATTCTGGTAAGCAGCCTGTAATAAGCTTCTCTGGGCACTGTGAAAGGTGGAAGTATTTACTTTGCAGCACTATAACTTCAAGTGTTGTGGATATTATCACCACACTGGACTTTATATTGCATTATTGGAACTGGTTACTTATTGGGTGTTTTGAGATGCCCTTTTTATTATAAAATGTGGGTCCTTTACTATCACAGTGGACTTTATATTGTTGTGTTGGAATTGATTATATATCAGATGCACTTTTTTTAAAGTATTTTCATGTGCGTGATATATGTATGTGTTTTGCAACTTGGGGTGTAGAGTTGCGGTTATTAGTACATAGAATTCTTTTGGCCCCTCCTCTGCTTAGAGAAGCAAAGAGACTGGGTCTAAAATAAGGTATTTAATAAAAACATATTTTATTTAAATCTCATTAGCATATTAATAAGGAGGGGGGGGTGAGGGGCTAAAAAATATGAGCAAATTGAACTTTACCTTAAAATATATTCACTACATATTTGTACCTCCTATAGCTGCAAGCATCCTCTGTGTAAATAGTTGAACACCCTCCTCCCCTGACATCAGGATATTGGGTCTAACTCACCTGATTGGTGACTACAGAAGACAGCGACTGCTGCTTTAATTTCCTCTCTTTCCCCAGCTTGATTATTGGACAATAAAGGAGCAGAAGCCCAATGATGAGGTCATCCCTCTGCTCATGTCTGTGTATGCCTGTCACTAATTTTGCTCTTCGCAGTCTACTTACAAATATTTATATCTTATCAAACATTGGCTACTTCATGGAGCCACATACAGTGAAAAATGTGTTGTAGAAAAAAACTATAACGCTGTAAAATACAGTCAACTTGATGGGGTTTATTTGTATCCTGCTACTTAGATAGTTGTGTATTATATCGCCTGTGGAAACGACAAGCGCTCTATTAATGAAAAGTACAAAGCTTTGTTTTATGTGTCTAAAGCCCAGATTATTTATACTATCCTGTCTCTGCAGACCAGGGAATTAACCTACAGTACTCTTTGGCACAACATGAGGCAGTGCCCTTTGATAGTCTATCTTATAGGAAATCCGTGTACTTAAAATAAAATGTTTCTCCCAAGGCAAAATATGATTTCAATTAGCTCTAACTAAACTTGATTTTCAAATGTTTATGTTAAGATTTTCCTAGTTCCTGTACTGCTGAGAGTGAATTAGAATGTAAAGAATACAAGACGGAAAAAGAAAACATTTTACTGTGTTTTCTCTATACAGCATAATGCTGCATTTTGCTGGAATAGAATAAACAGGCTGCATTGAATCTGATCTTGGTCCATTTCACTGCTAACCACCTGTGAGTACAATGTGGGGGATTCACTAAACTTGGAGCATGCAAAATCTGGTGCAGCTCTGCACAGAAACCAATCGGCTTCCAGGTTTTACTGTCAAGCTTAAAGCAGTTGTAAACCGCGGGAAAAAAAAACAAACCTGCAAGACAAAGGCATAATGTATCGCGTACAAGCACATTACAAAATACTTAGAACAGGGGTCTCAAACTAGCGGCCCTCCAGCTGTTGCGAAACTACAAGTCCCATCATGCCTCTGCCTGTGGGAGTCATGCTTGTGACTGTCAGCTTTGCAATTATGCATGGGACTTGTAGTTTTGCAACAGCTGGAGGGCCACCAGTTTGAGACCTCTGCCTTAGAACAAAGTCCTCTGAGAGGTCTCACATCTACTCCCGTCCTTTCTTCTGGGATCATGGGCGCTGTGAGTGGCCAGAGCCGCGGCTACGTCACGCCTCCACATGCGCGCGGGAGCCCTCGGTTCCTGCAAAAAGCTCTGAAGATCCGGACTTTCAGAATGCATGGGTCACTGACTTCAGCGGCTGCATGCAGGGTGAATATATCCTAAAACGGGCACGTTTAGGAGATATTCATTTCACCTACAGGTAAGACTTATTATGGGCTTATTATCTGTAGGTAAAAATAACAAAGCAGGGTTTACAACTGCTTTAATTGAACAAGATGAAGTTAGAAGCTGATTGGCTACCATGCACAGCTGCACCAGATTCTGAGTGCTCCAGTTTAAGGGTCAATTCACACCACAAAAAAGTAAAACATCCTCCTTTTTTTCCTGCACTGGAGTGCTGTAAAACGCACATATTTAAGGTTAATAAAGAAAGAGGGGGAAAAATTGCACTGGACTGCATCTGGAATGCATCCGGACTGCGTTTCTATGGTGTGAACTGGCCCTTCGTAAATCTCCTCCAATATGTTCACTTCTCCCAAGATTGGTACAATGTATCATTGCCATGTACAAGACACACAGGATGTGAGTTTAGAGATTGACCGATATGGTCAGTGATGTAAAAATTGGCACCAACGATGCCAACACCAATGATAGAACACACATCTCTGGCCAACATCTCAAATATGCACAATTCAGCCTTAGAATTCAAAGAAATCATGAAAAATAAGTTGAGGGTACCTTCATAAAAAAAAATATGTCAAAATCACCAGAGGCAAAGTTTAAGGAACTAGATTTACAGTACAGGCAAGTCTAAATTTCTTAGTAAAAGTACTTCTGCCCCGCACCATGCCTGTGCAGGGCAAGCCAACATGTTCAGTTAAATGCCAACCTACCCACCTATACATACCCTTCTTTCCTACGCTTGTTGCAGCTCCACTGGGCTGATGAAAGTTAAGAGAAAAGGCCAGTACTTCCAGGTATGAAGAACATGTAACTCAATCCCCTTCCTCCCATGTGATTCATTGCTGATTGGGTGCTTGATGAATTGCCACTCACTTGGGAGTAAGGGGAAGAGTCCTCAACCATACACAGGGAATTGTCTCTTCTCTCCTGTTGGCTGAATGGAGCAAAAGGAAGTTGAGTTTGCGCAGCTGGAAAGAATGGAAGTTAGGTGAACCTGTTTAACTCTGCATGGGGAAAGCCAAGGAATATTGCGATGGGCTGCTTCGCTGACCTACAGAGAGTCGCTGAAGGTGGGGCCAAGCTTAACCTCTACAGAAAAAGTTGAGATGTGCTTTAATTTCAGCTCCCGTTATTAATGAATCGTTTTGACTTTCTCGGAAGGTAATCCCTGTATATACATTATTTGATCATATGCTAAGACTGAACTGACTTTTATCATGGATCAAAGGGTGTACTACCCAACAAATTGTATTTTCCCCATATTAAAGACAGATTTTCATTTTATACTCTATGTTTCTCAACACGCTTGTTCTAACATACAGGAAAAAATTACTGTATACAAAAAATATGGTACAAAAATAATTTGAGCCTCGTGATGTTACTATATCATTGTTATGTCTACAGATATGCTTTGTTTTGAGCGGCTTTGAAGTTTAATCATGCCTCTCAAAAGTCTGGCAGGAATCTGCCACCACTTATGTTCATCTCTTTTCTAACAAACGTATGACTTATTAACATGTCATAGTCGCCAATGCGACCTAGCCCCACCTCCATAATCTTCTAGTGGGCTTAGAGCTGATGGACCTGTGACAGGCACTCATCACGAGTGCCGACTATGCCCTCCCATTTTGCCCCCCTCCTCCATTCTCCAAGCTTTATTCATCTATCTGATCTTCCTTATAGTTCAGAAAATGGAGGAGGGTGGCAGAAAAGATATGCATAGTCAGCACTCTTGACAAATGCATATGAAAGGTTCCTTGGCTCTAATAACCTCTGCCACATCAGACAATGATGGTGGCTGGGTAGTGAGGGGATTGTAGCAGAAAGATTTCACCTCATACAGGTGCCAGCAGCACAAGGGACATATCCTACTGACAGTAAGTAATGTCCCATGTGCTGTTTTTTTTACTTTATTTCTGACTAAATTAAGGCTTTAAAGTGATCTTCAATGTTCTTTTTTTTAAATAAAATAATAAACATGTTATACATACCTGCTCTGTGCAATGGTTTAGCACAGAGCAGCCCTGATCCTCTTCTTCTAGGGCCCCCCAAGGTGCTCATTGCTCATCCTCTTTGGCAAGTGCCCCTATAGGAAGACACTCATTTGGACTCGCTCTCAAGCCACCCGGTCTGTGTCTATTGACACAGACCGGGCGGCTGTGCCTCACCCCCTGCTCCCTCATCTCAGCATTTGATTGACAGTAGTGGGAGTCAATGGTTCCTGCTCCTATCAATCTGCCTATAGAGGAGGGACAGAGGCGGGAGAGCCTTGGCTTTCATGCACATCATTAAATCGGGAATGGGCTCAGGAAAGTATAAGGGTAACAAACCTTTAGGCTTTAGAACCACTTTAAATCTAACAGGCAAATCAATAGTACTGAACAATATGGTTTAAATGAAACATTCCAGGAAAAAAAAACTGTAATTTTAGGATAATGTACAACAGTGTTTAAAAGCAGGACATTTCACAATCTGTAAAACCAGAGACTGTCCTTAAAAAAAAGGAACAGTTTGGCAGTTGCAACTGCTGACAGAGTAGATAGATATCATGTGTATAACATTCCTAGAGAACAGAAGTGACTTACGTTTTTAATGGAGTCTTCTTCTTCTTGGCTGGTTTATTGCTCTCTCCATTCTGATCTGCATCATTTGAAATCTCAAAAGAAGCTGGTGCTTTTGCAGGAGACTCTGATCTCTGCACAATAGGTTTGCATGGTTCAGGTAATTCTTGAGTAGTGGGTGGTAAATCCGGTAGTTTCATATTGGAAGAGAAGGGATTGAAGTTGGGATCATCCCATTGGTCCAGGTTATATGTATATGATCCTTTAGCAATAGGAATGTCATCAAGATCTGTAGAAACGGAGCTGGGAGGTCCAGGGGGAGCATCAGGCTTTTCAACTGCCTTTTTAGGCTTAGCTTTTCGTAGAGGCATTTTGCCTGAGGGTTTTTTGCCTTTTCTTACAGGAGGCTGACCCTCCCGTGCCTCCTCAGAATAATCGAACTCCAGCCTCACTGATTGCCCAACCACTGCAGGGTATTCTGGGACTTCAGAGTCTCCTGTGGTCACCTCACGTTTCTGATGGGTAGGCAATGGTGGGGACACTCTTCCTGTTACCTGCAGAGGGCAAGAGTCAACGAGAGGGGTGTTTGTGATGCTGCTCAGCTGGGGATCCACAGAGGTAACCTCTAAGGAGGCAACGGGCTGTGTTTCCTGATCTCCTAATAAAGGTAGATCTTTATCTGTTGGGGGAGGTGATGGAACGGATTGAATCTGAAGATCTTTGGACTCTTCTGCTTCTTGTGGCTCTGCTGACAATGCCTGAGTGTCCTTGTTGCTTACAGCCTCTGTCTGTTTTTTAGCACTTGCTGCCTTTTTCTTTAGCGATGCAGGCCTCACCTTCTTAGTCCTGCGAAGACTATTACAGGCACTCTCAGATCCTCCTTGACCACTCAACACATCATCAAACTGGAAATCAGAAGCCTGTAAGCTAAGAGAGCGGGACAAAGAGTTTCGGTTGGTAGGCACGGAGTCTGTGGATTTGCGACGAGTTTTGCAAGAGGATTCTGAGGATGCTGAAATGACATCCACTGGGTTAACGGCAGCAAAATCTAAGTTGTAGGTACCACTGCTTGCTATGGGCTTGTCTTCATCAAACACTACAGAAAATGAGCGAGAAGGCTGACGGAATGGAGAATCGTTAATGTTCTCATTCTCAGCAGGTTTCGGCTCAGGGGCTTGTGTGTTCTCCAAACTTTGCTCTGGAGCTGAACAAAGGGAAACAATACACGTTAATGATTAATTTCTGCCCTAGTTGAGGCTATTCACTTTTGTGGTCACCAGGTAAGCAAATGTTTGTTAGTCAAAGGGCTTTTGAATAACTTGAAAGGCTGGAAAACAAAAAACGCAAATCTGTAGGCACTCATTTTTTTTTTTGGCTTTATGTTTAAACTGTAACAGTAGGTACATTTAGAGACATAGGGGGTTATTTACGAAAGACAAATCCACTTTGCACTTAAAGTGCTCTTGGAAGTGCAGTCGCTCTCAATCTAAGGGGTAGATCTGAAATGAGTGGAAGCTCTGCTGATTTTATCATCCAATCATGTGCAAGCTAAAATGCTGTTTTTTATTTTCCTTGCATGTCCCCCTCGGATCTACAGCGACTTTACTTCCAAGTGCACTTTCATGTGCACTTGCAGTGCAAAGTGGATTTTCCTTTAGTAAATAACCACCATAGTCTTTAAAGTGCATTTCCACTTCTGCAATCAAATTTGAGAAAACCCCATCATATGTTTGTTATGTGTTCCCATTTACACAGCATGCCTACAAATATGTATTTTTTAAAAGTGCTACCTTTCTAGGTGTTTGGAGCAGGCTTTGGGAAGACTGCAAGCTACTCTGAACAATTTGAAACTGAGATGAAACTCAATCTGCCTCCACTGAATTACACATTAGAGCTGGCCATACATGGTTCCGTTTTTTTCGTTCGGCAAGCACACTCAACAGAAACTGAACCAATTCCCCCCCATCCATGCATTCAAAGTGGATGGGGGAATCCTCCCCACTGCACTGGGGGGGCTCAAAGTACACAGATCAGTGCTGCAACCATTAATCGAGTGCCTTTTATCCGACAAAGCAGTTGAACTTCTGTTCAACTGCAGAGGCCACTAATGGATCGATCCGGCAGAATTTCAATCCATCTATGGCCAGCTTAAAAAGTGTTATTAAACCCACAACAGTAACATCAATCTGTATATGCAGTAAAGCATGCTTGTTATACTCACTGTGGAACCTAAGGGGTTAATCCTCTGCATCGTGTAAAAAGGTTGTTTGATCCTGTCTTCTCTGATTCTTCCCTTCTTCCACAGTCCCCAATTTATCTGCTGATAGCACAGAACCCAAGGAGGCACTCTGCACATGCTCAGTTTGGTGTGTACTGCTAGAGAGGTTTTTTTTGGGGGGGAGGGTGCATGTGATCAGCACAGGGCCAATCAGCACTGTTTAGACAGAGGGTCAGGGGTCATACAGCCTCATAGGACAGTCAGAGGAGAATGAAAACTCCTCCCACAAGCTTTAACCAGTGCTTGGCACTGATAGAAGTAATAAGACTTCTGCTGATGAGAAAAAGTATTTAGCAGTTTACATTTACTAAAATAATTGCATTTCCATGTTCTGTGTATTGTGGGAGATCAGATATAGTGAATGCAGGCTCCTGGTTTTTGTAACACTTTAGGCTTTCCCTCATTAACAAGCTAATTAACATACAACGCAAAATGACAGCCTCTAGATCTTTGATCCTTATTGTGGACAAAGTGTTTAAATCTAGTTTACAATTGATCAGCAAAGCACTGACAGGGTTAATTATGGCAATCATTAACTCTCCAACCTCCCCTGCATAGCAGTGGAAAACTTCAGCTTTGGAGTTTTCAGTAAAGAGAAGTAGAAAGGTAAATAGCTTTTTTTTTTAATTTTGCTATATCATTGAAAACAACAAATATAAAGTACTTGTTATCCCAATTTGGCTGCAAAAGTGGAATACAGTGGAAAACTGCAGAAGTATAGAGGAAGCAGACTAGAGCTCCACTACACAAGCTGGGGTCAATAACTTATAATAACTTATAACTTATAATGGTGAACACTGGGAGCTCTGAAAATAATCCAAAACATGCAAACAGATGCCTTTAGATGTCCTCCTTATGGATCTCCTACTACTTCCAATCCAGGACTCTTCTGGCACTTTTTGTTCATGTAACAATCAGAATTTTTTTCTAGAAGGTTACTTAGAACCCCCAAACATTATATATATATATATTGAAAGCAAAGGCCCTAGAGAATAAATTGGTGGATTTTGCAATTTTTTTATGTCACACAGTATTTGCACAGCAGTTTTTCAAATGCAATTTTTTGGGAAAAAAAATACACTTTTTTGAATTTTAATGCAAAGAAACACAACACATTACCCATTTTTTTGTAAAATATAAAAGATGAAATTACGCTGAGTAAATTGATACCAAATATGTCACGCTTTAAAACGGCGCACGCCCATGCAACAGCCACAAACAACGTAAATTTTACTATCCATAGGCGAGAATTTAAAAGCCTTTACAAGTTACCACTTTAAGTTTACAGAGGAGGTCTGCTGCTAGAAATACTACCCATGATCTGACATTCACAGTGATACCTCACATGTGTGGGATGATCGCTGTCTGCGTGACCAAAGCGCACGTTCACCTTTGAGCGCAATCACGGGAAGACAAGGGCAATTTTTTTTTGTTTTTTTATTCACTGTTGCTTTCATTTTTTTTATCACTTTTATTGCTGTCACAAGGAATGTAAACATCCTTGTGACAGCAATAGGCATGTGACAGGTTTTCTTTATGGAGAGACCTGGGGTCTATAAGACCCCAAATCCCCCAATCCCCCAAATCCCTCCTGTGCACTTAAAAGCACTGAAAAACACCAAGATCAATGTTTCTGAATGATTTAAATTAAAAAAAAAAAAAATGGCGCCTATGGTTTCTGTATAAACCAGAAGTGATGTCATGTCATCGCTTCCAGGTTACTATTATGAACAGCCGAGCAAAGCTGATCCCGGCTTTGCTTGGCTGTCTGGCCAGCTGGCGTGTTGCTCGGGTCTTCCGGTGGGACGGGAGAAGCTGAGAGAGCCGCTCAAGAAAACTGTACCAGAATGATGACTGCAGCTGCAGGCATCATCCCAGTATAATCCCAAAAGTCGGGAAGTGGTTAAATCACGAAATACACTATATGATGTCATTATTAAGGGTATATTACTTTAAGTTTTGCAAAACTCTAAACAAACACAAGACAATGCTCTAGTCTACAACAGTGATGGACAGAAGTATCCTTTCAGCTAACAATTAAAGAACAAACCAAGAATTAGAGTCATTAAGTTGAATGACACATGGCTGCTCTCATATGATGATGTGACTTTTAATGCCGCATACACATGAGCGGACTTTTCGACTGGACTGGTCTGACAGCCCCAGTCCGGCGGACAATTCGACCGTGTGTGGCCTTCATCGGACCTGCAGCGGACTTTTTCGGTCGAAAACCTTACGGACATTAGATTTGGAACATGTTTCAAATCTTTACGTCGGAGCTCCGCCGGACCCAGTTCCTACCGAAAAGTCTGCTCGTCTGTATGCTAGTCCAACGGACGAAAATCGACGCTAGGGCAGCTATTGGCTACTGGCTATCAACTTCCTTATTTTAGTCCGGTCGTACGTCATTACGTACAAATCCGTCGGACTTTGGTGTGATTGTGTGCAGGCAAGTCCGTTCATTCGGAAAGTCCGTTGGAAGTCCGCCGAATGTCCGTCAGACCAGTCCGGTTGAAAAGTCCGCTCGTGTGTACGCGGCATAAGACTTACAGCATATCCTCTACTGAGCTGGATCAGTCCAACACTGACATAAATGGGCATCCATTCCCAAAACCACATTATGCCAGATGGGCAATCCCCATTTATATCTGATGAATTGGTGCAGCTCAACAAGGGGTAAACACAATGGGGGGAATTCAATAAAGCTGCTGCTCCACTTTTCTAGCGTTAATGCCTCTTGTTAATGTATTGCGCCAAATTCATGAAGCATTTGCAACACTCTTGCAATAAATTAAGGTAGGTCTAAAATGCACAACTTTTACAGTATGTTGCAATGAATGCGTCACATTTACATTGTGTTGCATTGAATACACCAAAGTTAAGCTAATTAAAGCCAACTCTCTTTTGGCGTACAGAGAGAAAAACTGGCTCAGACAGATTTTACAACTGTGTCTCACGTGCATTTTTAAAGTAGCGCAGCATGAGTCAATTTCAAATACAACTTCTAGACAGGTACGTGAATTTGGCACATTCATCACTACTTTTAGAATGCACGAGAGACACTTTCGTCAAATATGCCTGCGCCAGTCTTTATGAATTCCAGGAAATGTTCTTTTTACTTTAAAGGGGAAATGTTCAGTTCTGTTTGGAACCACAGGATACTTTTTAAAATAAGTACATGGTACAAAAGGCACATTTCAGGAATATGAAATGTTTGGGTATACATTCTTTAACTCTTGATGACAATTAATGTGACTACTAGCTGCTAAGGAATTCTTCCTTAGCACTGTAAACAGACACAGAACTATACTATTGAGTGTAAAAATAATAACCACATATAAATATTTATGCATAAACAGTCTGCACACACAATGTATACATAAAAAGGTGACTATTATGCACATTGAGAATTAAAAAGGAATTCCAGGTATGGATATTTCATACATGTTCTATTGGTCCACCTTGGACCAATGCAACTATGCATATAACATACCTGGCTGGTGCCCCTGGAAGCTGGAAATCACTCCGCTACACCAATGATCTCCACTTGCTTCTGGGTCCCGAGCTCATCGGCTGGCCTGCTGCATTCTGAACACAGGAGGTCGGCTGCTCAGTACGGACACTATTAAGAGAAAAGCTTTGCATGTTCTGAATGAATGCAAAGCGTTTCTCTTATGCCGCGTACACACGAGCGGACTTTCCGGCAGACTTGGTCCGGCGGACCAGGCTCCGGCGGACAATTCGATCATGTGTGGGCTACAGCGGACTTTTTTCCCCCAAAAGTCAGACAGACCTAGAAATAAAACATGTTTAAAATCTTTCAGACGGACTCGAGTCCGGTCGAAAAATCCACTCGTCTGTATGCTAGTCCGACAGACAAAAAACGACGCTAGGGAAGCTATTGGCTACTGGCTATCAACTTCCTTATTTTAGTCCGGTCGTACGTCATCATGTACAAATCAGTCAGACTTTGGTTGATCGTGTGTAGGCAAGTCCGTTCGTTCGAAAGTCCGTCAGAAGTCCGTCGGAAAGTCAGTCGGAAAGACCGTCGGACCAGTCCGGTCGAAAAGTCCGCTCGTGTGTACGCGGCATAAGTGGACGAGGCGGAGAGGCTGGGTAGTGATGTCTCGCTCTCCATCTCATCCAATGATAAAACTTCTTGTGTACTTTAGTGATTATGTACAAAATATCCATACCTGCATTTCCTCTTTAACCACTTGCCGACCAGCCCGCTCGTTCCCGCGAATCGCCGTACCTGTATGTCGGCTCCTTTACGAGCCATAGCAGGCACGTGTGCACTTGCTGCACGACGGGGGACCTGATGCGCGTGGCCGGCAGCCGCAATGTCCGTCAGCCACCCGTGATCGTGGGCACGCCAGAGCGGGGATTTGTGTGTATGTATGTATACTTATGTGTATTTGTGTAAACACACAAAATCCCCGTTCTGACAGGGGAGGAGAGATAGATCTGCTGTTCCTAGTAAGTCACATCCCCCCCCACACACATGAGGGAACACATTTAACCCCTTGATTGCCCCCTAGTGTTAACTCCTTCCCTGCCAGTGACATTTATACAGTAATCAGTGCATTTTTATAGCACTGATCACTGTATAGATGTCAATGGTCCCAAAAAGGTGTCAAAAGTGTCCGATCTGTCTGTCGCAATGTTGCAGTTCCACTAAAAATTGCAGATAGCTACCATTACTAAAAAAAAAAATAAAACTGCCATAAATCTACCCCCTATTTTGTAGATGCGATAACTTTTATGCAAACCAATCCATATACTCTTATTGCGATTTTTTTTACCAAAAATATGTAGAGGAATACATATTGGCCTAAACTGATGAAGAAATTAGTTTTTTTTTATTTATTATAGCAAAAAGAAAAAAAATTGTTTTTTTTTCCAAAGTATCGCTCTCTTTTTGTTTTTAGTGCAAACAATTAAAACCGCAGACGTAATCAAATACCACCAAAAGAAAGCTCTATTTGTGGGGAAAAAAGGATGTCAATTTTGTCAGTTAAAGCGACGCAGTGCCGTTTCACAAAAAATGGCCTGGTCATTAAGGGGGAAAATCTTCTGGGGCTCAAGTGGTTAATGCTATAAAATGGAATAAAAGGGCACAAGGATTTTATGCTATTTTTAACAATAGCTGTGCGGATGGTCATCAAAAACAGGCTTGTGTTTTTAATATGGTTTTAGATGTGTTAATGTTGTGTGGTTTTATCCTCTGAGAACTTGACTGATGATTATATACAATATATATACACCATGGATATAAATAGTCTACACCCCCCTGTTAAAATGTAAGGTTTCTGTGAAAAAAAGGAGACAAAGATAAATAATTTCAGAACTTTTTCCACCTATAAACTGTACAACTCAGTTGAACAACAAACTGAAATCTTTTAGGTGGACGGAAGTAAATTTAAAAAAATTAAAAAATATGGTTGCATAAGTGTGCACGCCCTTAAACTAATACTTTGTTGAAGCGCCTTTTGATTTTATTATAGCACTCAGTCTTTTTGGGTATGAGTCTATTAGTATGGCACATCTTGACTTGCCAATATTTTCCCACTCTTTTTTGAAAAAACATTCCAAATCTGTCAGATTGTGAGGGCATATCCTGTGCACAGCCCTCTTCAGATCAACCCACAGATTTTCAATCAGATTCAGGTCTGGGCTCTGGCTGGGCCATTCCAAAACTTTAGTCTTCTTCTGGTGAAGTCATTCCTTTGTTGATTTGGATGTATGCTTTGGGTCTTTGTCATGCTAAAAGATTAATTTCCTCTTCATGTTCAGCTTTCTAGCAGAAGCGTGAAGGTTTTGTGCCACCATTGACTGGTATTTGGAACTGTTCATAATTCCCTTTACCTTGACTAAGGCCCCTGTCCCAGCTGAAGAAAAAAAGCCCCAAAGCAGGACGCTGCCACCTTCATGCTTCACGGTGGGTATGGTGTTCTTTTGGTGATGTGCAGTGTTGTTTTTGCACCAAACATATCTTTTGGAATTATAGCCAAAAAGTTCAACCTTGGTTTCCCCAGACCATAACACATTTTCCCACATGCTTTTGGAAGACTTCAGATGTGTTTTTGCAAAATTTAGCCATGCTTGGATGTTTTTCTTTGTAAGAAAAGGCTTCCGTCTTGCTACTCTACCCCATAGCCCAGACATATAAAGAATACGGGAGATTTTTATCACATGTCCCACACAGCCAGTACTTGCCAGATATTCCTGCAGCTCCTTTAATGTTGTAGGCCGCTTGGCAGCCTCCCTGACCTTTTTTATTCTCGTCTTTTCATCAATTTTGGAGGGACGTCCAGTTCTTGATAATGTCACTGTTGTGCCATATTTTCTCCACTTGACGATGAGTGTCTTCACTGTGTTCCATGGTATATCCAATGCCTTGGAAATTCTTTTGTACCCTTCTCCTTATTGATACCTTTTAACAATGAGACCCCTCTGATGCTTTGGAAGCTCTCTGCAGACCAGCTTTTGCTGTAGGATGCCACTAAGAAAATGTCAGGAAAGACCTACTAGAACAGCTGAACTTTATCTGGGGTTAATCAGAGGCACTTTAAAATGATGACTCCTATTTGACATGAGTTTGAATGTGATTTCTTAATTCTGAACACAGCTACATCTCCAGTTATAAGAGGGTGTGCACACTTATGCAACCACATTATTTTAGTTTTTTATGTTTACTCCCCCCCCCTCCCCAAAAAAAGATATCAGTTTGTTTTTCAATTGAGTTGTACAGTTTATGGTCACATTAAATTTGGAAAAAGTTCTGAAATGATTCATCTTTGTCTAATTTTTTCACATCACAGAAACCTGACATTTTAACAGGGGTGTGTAGACTTTTTATATCCACTGTGTGTGTGTATATATATATATATATATATATATATTAGGGCTGGGGAAAAAATCGATTTAAATCTTGAATCAAGTTGAGAAGTCAAATCGATTCAAAATTTAAGCAAATCGATTTTTTTAGATTTTTTTTTTTTTTCACCGCACCGGTCCTGAGGAGCTTCGGGCAGGAGTTTTTTTAGGTGAGGCCGCGGCTTTGGCCGAGTCCGCGAGGCCGGACGCCGTGGACTAGGCCGAAGCCGTGGCCTTGCCTAAAAACTCCTGCCCGCAGCTCCTCACGGCCAGCGCGTTGTGCAAAAAAAAAAAAAAAAACTCGATTCGAATCGAGAATCGAGTTTTTTTTTTAAGAAAATCACAGATTTTTTTTTTTAAGAAAATCTTACAGCCCTAATATATATTAACATTTTTAGATACCCATTTCATAAAGCTCATCCTAATTTAAATAATAATATCAGTGTCTGACTGTGCATAAAACCTTGTTTTTCTTGTATCCTTATATCCTGTATGTTCAAAGTGGTTGCCATATAAGGCTGGCCATACAATAGTAGAATTTTGTGCAAAATTTTTCCTTTTAAGAATGTTCGTTCACTTTTCTACTTGTTAGTGGGGTCAAATCAACATTTGTTTTCAAATATGAATTAAGTAGGATGTAATAAATTTTCCTAAACCCACTAATTTCCAACAGTGAATGTGATTAGATTTCATGTTACTAGATTAGATGTGATTAGATTTCATTGGGAAAGTCCATTTATTCCAAAATCAAATGTTAAAAGCTAATGTTTTTTTATGCA
Source organism: Aquarana catesbeiana (assembly GCF_042186555.1). NCBI lineage: Eukaryota > Metazoa > Chordata > Amphibia > Anura > Ranidae > Aquarana > Aquarana catesbeiana. The sequence continues at coordinate 99,515,182 of NC_133331.1, forward strand.
GTTTTGACTGACATTCGTCTTGTCATTAAATGTACTGATGAGAATTTTTGTACAAATGTCTGTATGAACTTTCTTTTGAAAATCAACTAGTGTATGTCCAGCCTAAAGGCTCTGTTTCGGGGTCTTGCCCTTGCTGATCATCTTATTTCAATGCAAGTCTACTAGAGTCTGTCTTTTTGAAAACAATAGACTAAGGGAGTGATGGAGAACCTTGGCACCCCAGATGTTTTGGAACTAAATTTCCCATGATGCTCAACTACACTCCAGAGTGCATGAGCATCATGGGAAATGTAGTTCCAAAACATCTGGGGTGCCAAGGTTTGCCATCACTGGACTAAGGCTAGCCATTGATGAGTCTTTTTTTCATTCAACTAGTGGATTGGAAGAAAGAAAATGACTCGATTCCTTCCGAATGAATTATTGTATTCTGACAGTGGGGAGATTTCCCCACCATGAGAAAACACTGATCAGCACTGCTATCTAACAACCAGCATGCCCATACATGGATCGAAATTTGGCCGGATCCCTTTATGAACTGGCTGAATTTTTAACCATGTATGCATGGCTTAAAGTTGGCCACTCATGCTTTGAAAGCCACCATTTCCCCCTTCCAAGCTAAGTAGAGTACATAGAGAAATGCAATTTACCGGCTACTGTATTCAGTAGCCGCTGAAGCAGTTGACTCGATGCAAAGGTTGTTAAGCTGACCTGCTACTCCAACAAAAGTTGATTGAAAAATCAATCAACTTTTGCAAGTGGGCATAGGGGTGAGTGTTTGCTGACAGTGGTGAAAGTGGTAATTTTTCTGTGTCAATAATTTTTTATAAAGCCGTCATTGCCACCCCTCTTAAAAGCTGTTTGCGGTGGATTGCTTTTTAGAGGCATTTGACAGGTGGCTTGGAGGTGATATCTTTCCTCCTGGATTCCTGTTTTAACCTGCGGCTGGGGGGGTGTCAGGTGGCGGTAAAACTGTAGCTTGAACGACTTGTTTTACCGTTGCCTCAGCTGCCCTTGTAAACAAGGCCTTAGAATAAAGAATAAAACAAAGTATGCTTTGCAGATGACATCACTTAATATGCAGAAAATACAAAGTCATAGCAGATTACTAGCTATAATGCTATTATAATAGCATTACAAGCTTAGTCATTGAATACCAGCATCATTATTTTGCTTAAACTCAAGTTATATAGCAGTACTGCACTGTAAGCTACAAGTGAAGTTTGACATCTATCAGAGGTAGGCTGGGTTCACACTTATGCGAATTGGATGTGGATTCCCACATCCAATTCGCATGACAGGAGAGTGCGAACCGGCTCTCAATGGAGCTGGTTCACACAGTTCTGGGGTGGCCGCGAACTGCATTTAAAAAGGGTCTTTAGTTCCGATTCAGGTACGAATTCAGGCACAAATTTGGACATGATTCGCACCTGAATCGGTGAAGAGGGACGCACTGGACCCCCTACTCCCAACCACATCCGCAGCACATGTGAACCCAGCCGTAGAGGTGGTTGTGATCAGCAAAAGCTACTTTTTACTATAACTCAAAGTAATACTGATTCATGTGAAATTTAATGATAGATCCACTTAAAGCAAAACTAAACTGCTTCCGAGCACCACAAACCAAAAATGCTATTTATCGTATATACTCGAGTATAAGTCGAGTTTTTCAGCACATTTTCTTGTGCTGAAAGTGCCCCCCTTGGCTTACACTCGAGTCAAGCACTTTTCTGGTGCAAAGAATGACATTTTCCAAACAGACTTTGGGGCCCCGTATCTCAGGGCCACTTGGTGCTAGGAACCCCACATTTGGTGTGTAAACCTAGTGGAACTAGCACTACAACATATCCAAAGTGGTTCGGAAAATGTCATTCTCTGCTGCAGAAAAGTGCTTGACATTTTCCGAACTTGGGGCCCCGTATCTTGGAGGCCACTTGGTGCTAGGTACCCCAGCTTTGGATATGTTGTAGTTCCACTGGGTTTGCACACCAAATTTGGGGTTCCTAGCACCAAGTGGCCCTGAGATACGGGGCCCCAAATTCAGTCAACTGTGTCCATCTGCAGCAATGTCATTTCAGGACCCTTTGGGTCCAGAGACCCCAAATTTTGTCTGCAGGTAGGGGGCATCTAGGAACCCTTAATTACCGAGTTTGAAGTTCGGGGGACCTATGGCTGCAAATAAGCACAATGAGGCTGCAAATGAGCATTGTTGACCCTCTTTTCCACTTACAGTAGCTGTGCATTTCTCACCCTAGGCTTATACTCAAGTCAATAAGTTTTCCCAATTTTTTGTGGTAAAATTAGGTTCCCCCGGCTTATATTTGGGTCGGCTTACACTCGAGTATATACGGTAACTTTTAATATTCAAAGCAAACTCTCCCATCCATCCATGTCTCCATGCTTTATTTTGCTGGGAAATCACCTAAAAAACAGCACTCAGCATTTTTGGCTGTGGCCATCTTGAGTAAGGGTAGATGATTCAGATAGCATTTACTTCCTGGAATCCATCTGCCCTTAGCTCAGGCATGCAGGCAGGAGGATGTGCTTAGCTGACAAAGCCCCTCCTCCCCTCCTGAAGACTCCTGGGATATATGACATCATTTGCCCAGGCCTGGAAACCAAGAAGTTACTGAAGATTTTTAAAAACAAGTTTAAAACAAGTAAATATGATATACTTTACTATCTTTTTACTGAAGCTAGCAGCATAAGAATTAAAAATAATCAATGCGGACTAAGAGAGTGAAGTTCCACTTTAAAACGTGCTTCCGGAGAATGCTCAATCTATTATCCTAGCCGAAAGTTAAAGTCAGTATTTGATTTTCTCCATTTCATAAATTAAGCAGCAACGAATGCATATCACTGTGTGTCTGGTATAAATACCTGGCTCTTCAGGCTTGGGCGGAGGGGGAAGAATTTCCTCAAGATCCTGGCGTTGTTGGGGTTGCTGTTCTTGAACCTCTGGAAGGGCCGGAATGGGGATCGGAGGGGCTGACTTCACTGGCGTTGTGGATTCTGGGGTTTCAAAGGCTTCTTCAGAGTCGGAGCTCCTGTACAGAAAGGGAATAATTATTATTATAAACGCCTTGTTTCACGGTCATCCCTCAGGTGTAACAGCCACGTCTGCACGTCACGCTGCTCCAGGCATGGATAAAATGAATAAGCATTAAGCAGTTCTAACATCGGTGAGGTCATTTACAGCAGACGGTCTGAGAAAAACAGGGAAGCACAACTTTGTATTGCAGTGAGGTGAGGTCTACATGACATGACATGATTATAACCTTGGGGAAAATATATGTCTGAAACAAGAGGCGTTCCTCTAATACTTAACATTTAAAGAAGAACTTTAGTCAACAGCCAAAATACGTAAACCATTGTGCAATGTAGTTAGCTGTACACCAGTGACTGCAGAAGTCCCCCAAGATGGCTCCTGTGTATTCTCTCACTGCTAAGATATATCGATTTTAAAACCTCAACAACTAGCACTTTTGGGAGAGGAACAATACCTCTGTAGGCATGAAATGACATTTGACCTATTTTGCACAGCCTGTGCTTGATGTTGTTTAAGTACTTTGATACAGCAATATTCTATGCAATTTATTATCTCCATGCAGTTTACATTGCACTTCCAACACCTTAAAGGCTGGTTCACAGTAGTGCGAATTCTGACGCGCCTAGAGTCACTGTCAGGAACCATAAACCAGCCGGGGTCAGGAAACCAGAAGTCAGCGTAGTCAGGAGCAGAAATCAGGAACAGGAATAGGAAGGCAAGTCAGTCAGGCCAAGTCATACACTGGAGCACAGGAAGGAACGCACTAGGACCTCTTTCACACTGGGCCACGGCCGCGTTAGCGCTAAAGCGGCGCCTGTTTTAGCGGTACTTTAGTGATGTTTAAGCACCGCTTTTTGGCTGCTAGCGGGGCGCTTTTAACCCCAAGGAAGGGGTTAAAAGCACCTGTGTTGCCACTCTTCTGAATTGCTTTTCAGGCGCTTTGCAAACGCTGCCCATTCATTTCAATGGGCAGGGCATTTTGGGAGCGCTAAATACTGCACTCCCAAACCACCCCAAAGATGCTGTTTTCAGGACTTTTCCTAATGTCCCACAAACGCACCGCCTCTTGTGAAAAGTCACACTGAAATGAATGGGAGGCCGTTTTCAGGAGCTTTATGCCACGTACACACGAGCGGATTTTCCGGCAGACTTGGTCCAGCGGACTGGACCCTGTCGGACAATTCGATCGTGTGTGGGCTCCAGCGGACTTTTTTCCCCCAAAAGTCCGACGGACCTAGAAACAAAACATGTTTCAAATCTTTCCGACGGACTCGAGTCCGGTCGAAAAATCAGTTCGTCTGTATGCTAGTCCGACAGACTAAAACCGACGCTAGGGCAGCTATTGGCTACTGGCTATCAACTTCCTTATTTTAGTCCGGTCGTATGTCATCACGTACGAATCCGTCAGACTTTGGTGTGACCGTGTGTAGGCAAGTCCGTTCATTCGGAAAGTCTGTTGGAAGTCCGTGGAAAGTCCTTCGGATAGTCCGTCGGACCAATCCGGTCGAAAAGTCTGCTCGTGTGTACGCGGCATTACAGGTGCTATTTCTAGTGCTAAAACGCCTGAAAACCGCCTCAGTGAGAAAGGGTCTTAGAGATCATAGACCACACAAGGGCAAGGAGGAAATGAGCTAAGCTGCATAAATAGCAAAAAGGGGCTGGCTGTAGGCTGGACTAATGACCTGGAAGCAAGTGGAGACCATTGGAGTAATGCTGCCTATTTCAATGATTCACAGCTTCTGGGGCTTTGGCCAGGTATGGTATATGCATGGTTACATTGGTCCAAGCTGGACCAACATGACCAGCTATAAAATATCCATACTTGGAATTCCTCTTTAAAAATAACCAAGTACATACTGTATAACCTGACGTTCTCTAAGTTCATTAGACCCCCTCTAGCAGTTAAACTCTTAGAAGCCCCCCTCCTTTAGAGCTCTTTGCAAATGAGAGTGGAAATGCTTATATACAGCCTTTGAAATATAAAAGCACTCACAGAAGATGATATTTGCCCTATGGCAAGGTAGTAATACCAGGTTTGACCTCCAGGTGGGGCTGCAGACACAATTTTAAACAAGAGTTTCTGATCTGAGTAAAGCATGAAAGCTAAACTATCTACTTAGCAACTTTTAAACATTTTTTGATACAGAAATACCAACTGAATAATTGAAGATAAGCAACAATAGCCACTTCAAAGGAAAACCTTGGGACTATATATACCCAGAATTACAATAAAACTACGGTTTTGCATGACATAGCACCTTTGAAAAATAAAAGCACCCACATAAGAAATTAGCTCTATGACAAGGCAGTGGTACCAGGTTTCACCTCCAGGTGGGGCTGCAGACAAAATTTTAAACTGAGTAAAGCAAGGGACATAAGTCATCTACCTGTACTTATAGCAACCTTAAACTTCCCCCTCCAAAACAATTTTCAATCCTCAGATAAATGCCAATGGGTAATTGCAGATACAGAAACTTGAAAGGAACAATTTAGGACTTTGTATACCCAAAATTACAATGAAACTAAAGTAAAATTATATAAATGCTGCGCTGTGTATGTTTCTCCCTGAGGAAGACACGTGATCCTGTGTCGACACGCGTAGAGGAGGGGCGAGGGCGGTGAAGGCACCCGGACCCTTACAAGGAGTAAGTGGCCAGTCGGGAGGGAATATAGCGGTTGTGTGGCTCTGCAGGACTTTTTTTTACATACCAATGTGTACACTGTAGTCTGATGCGCTGGAAGCGCCAGCAACATGTAAGTACCCTGTTTTCTTTTAATAAAAATCCTAAGCTTTTAAACATTATAAGCATCATTGGCGTCCTTTCACATCCACATGTACTTTGATGCTGACCACTGATGTGGAGATTGCTGGAAGATTGCAGGAACCAGCTGACCTAAATCCATCTCATTGATCCCTGGAGTGGCCCACAGGCATTTTTTGACCCATCTTAGATGAGAGGGTCACACATTTTGAGGTGAGCCTATACCCCATGGGGGGGGGGGGGGGGAGCACGTGTGAGGGCATTTTTTGACCCAACTTAGATGAAGGGGTCACACATTTTGAGGTGAGCCTATACCCCATGGGGGGGGGGGGGGGGGGGGAGCACGTGTGATGTGTCACGGTGGTGACTGAAGCACATCAAATTGGATTGCACAGTTTATCAGCGATTTTGATTGATTAAAGAATCAAGTCACAAGTGGAATATATTGTTATTGCACCTAATACGACTATATTCATCACTTATATATTGCATGTTATATCACATTATATACCATTGTACCTTGTGTTTTTTGAATGATTATTATTGGGAATGGATTATTTATTGAATTGCTATTTACTAGGATGGTTATTCCCAGCACGGCATTTATATAATTTTAAGTTACTTTTGCATATTTATATGGGAATGTGACCAGCACCAGCAGCTTGTTTTATTTTATTTTATTTATTCATTTTTATTTATTTTTTTTTGTTTAGTGCATATTTACTTGGTTTCTCACAAGGTCTTTTTGAATAACCAGTATAAAATACCTTTATTCCACAATAGATATGGTATGATAAAATTAAGGGAAACTTAATACTACACTCAATAATTATTTATAAAGCAGCGAATAATTGGTTTATTGACCCTGTTCAATCGCTCCTAATATTTATTAAGCATATACTTGGTTGGATTCATCCAAATTTGCCATTATTGTTTTATTATAAATCCAGGGCTCAGTATAATTCTTCCATATTGGAGTATATATATCAGTTTTTAATATTCGCCATTTTCAATTCATAAATCAATTGCCATTGATTCCTAAGGTAGACTTGACAAGCGTGCTCACGACTACACACATTCGCCACCCTGCAAATGTGAATTTTGGCCTAAAATCTCAATTGCGGGGAAAGTTTATAGTATAAATGAATGTGCAGGGTGAATGTGCCGCAAGTTTAGGTAAATGTGCCTAGATATATATATGGTAGGAATACACCTAGCATCATTATTATATGAAGGGACAAGCTGCAGTGATAGATTCCACCTGCTGGAAGTGAAATTGAAAATATATATTTTTTTCGTTAAAGCGGACCTTCTAAATGTTGCCCTGCCACCTCCTCCCTCCTCTTAAAATTAGACATATTTTTAACCTAATGTCTTTTATTTGTGCTGCAAATTTGTTATAAAAACTATCAATAAATGGTGTATTACATGCTGTTCACTCAGTCACTATGGGATTAATTTCTGTATTCTGCAAAAAACCTGGTTGACCCTGATGCTTTCTAATTCCACCTTATGTTCATGTCCCCAATTCAGCTAAGGATTTTGCAGCTGTTGTGGCAACTCTGCACATGCTCAATTTTCAGTGAGTTTCTATGCTGAGCATTTCTTCCCTATCACATCTGAGCAGCCCATGTGACTATAGAGTGGTGTATACACAGTGGTAAATGACAGCCCACTCCCTCCCTCCTCCTCCATGCCCACTAACCAGCTAAACACAGTGGGGGTGGGATACTACATTTAGATTGATCTAGGCTTCACCTCCCTCTTATTCTAAGACACAGGTTAGAGGGGTGTGACAGCCTCTGACTGGCAGAAATCTGCCCACACCATGTTATTTCCACAAAATAATAAAGATTTGGTTTCAAATATATATTTGTATGCCAATTTAGAACAGTTTATTGATATAAATCAGCTTTTCTCAACCTTTTTACAGTCCGGGCACCCTTTAAAAAGACAGACAATCTCAAGGCACCCTTTAAAATTATGGACAGTCTCAGGGCACCCCATTCTAAAATGTATAAAACGATTCTAATAGCTTTACGCAATGCAGCAATGTTCAACGCGTAGGACACCCAACGTTAGAGGTGATTTATTCTTCCAAAACAAATACACTTTTGCACACTGGTACTGACTAGTATTCCAATGTTTCTCTTCTCCCTCAATTTCTCTCCACCAGTCAGATGACCCCCTGTGGTGTGACCCCAGTGCTGAGGGAGAGGGGCACAGGAGGGTCAAACAAGGATGCTGTGGAGGCAACAGACATCCTCCTCATCAACTGATGACGCCATTGGTTGTTAGGATGCCAGTGTCTAGAAAGTCGTAATGGTGCATAATGAAAACCCGTGGCTTTGTGTAACTAAAAGGCAGGCCTGATCCCCCTGCTGGCTTGTATACAATTTTAGATCATTTTTTAGGCATTTTGCCAAGGCACCCTTGAAGAAACCTCAAGGCACCCTGGTTAAAAAAGGCTGATATAAATTATTTATTTTTACTCTGTATTCCAAAGGCGTTTTTTTTATTTTATTTTATTTTAAAAAATATGACCAGCAGCAGAGGACTAAAAGCTGCTTCTGCTTATGTTTCCCTGCATCAGGCTGGGAGAGAGCTGGGTCATGTGACTGCTGTATATCAATTATATTTATCTTTTTAATTAAAATAATTGCAGTGCCATCACACACATACAAAAATAGAAGGGACAATATCAATTAAACAGTGTGTGTTAATATTACTTTAACCGATTCCCGACCAGCGCACGCCGATATACGCCGGCAGAATGGCACTGGTGGGCAAAAGGTACGTCCCCTTTAAAAAGCGGCACTGCGGGAGCGCGCGCCCGCCGCATTCTTCCGTGACTGTGGGTCTCGCGAACTCGAGAGGTAGAACGGGAGGATGCTTTTGTAAACAAAGCATTTCCCCATTCTGCCTAGTGTCATGACAGAGATCACTGCTCTCTGTCATCGACAGCAGTCATCGCTGTCATGTGTGTTGTAGCCCCTCCCCCCCACAGTTAGAATCACTCCCTAGGACACACTTAACCCCTTCATCACCCCCTAGTGGTTAACCCCTTCCCTGCCAGTATCATTTATACAGTACGTGCATTTTTTAAAGCTCTGATTACTGTATAAATGACAATAGTCCCAAAATAGTGTAAAAAATGTCTGATGTGTCCACCATAATGTCGCAGTCCCGATAATAAATCGCAGATCACCGCCATTACTAATAAAAAAAAAAAATTATAATAAAAATGCCATAAAACTATCCCCTATTTTGTAGAAGCTATAACTTTTGCGCAAACCAATCATTGCAATTTTTTTTACCAAAAATATGTTGAAGAATAGCTATCGGCCTAAACTGAGAAAAAAATTGCTCTTTTTAAAAAAAAAATGGGGATATTTATTATAGCAAAAAGTACAAAATAATGCGTTTTTTTCAAAATTGACGCTCTTTTGTTGTTTATAGCGCAAAAAATAAAAACCGCAGAGGCGATCAAATACCCCCAAAAGAAAGCTCTATGGGAAAAAAAGAACGTCAATTTTGTATGGGTGCAACGTCACACGACCGCTCAATTGTCAGTTAAAGCGACGTAGTGCCGAATCGCAAAAAGTGCTCTGGTCAGGAAGGGGGTAAATTCTTCCGGGGCTGAAGTGGTTAAGAACCGCTCACCCTGCCTGAACCCAAAGGAAAGGGAATATTTAGAATCAAACTCTGTCAAGTTTTAGATCATTTGCAATTTAATGGTGTTCTAAAGAGCTCGATACTAGCATGAGATCGCAGAAATACTTTTTGGAATAACTGGGCCTTGCTGTGATTATCTCCCAAGTCATTTTTTTACCAATCACACCCAGTTCTCAGTAGAAAAGGGTGCAGTCTTAGTACCCTTTGTTCACTACCTTGTATTTGTTCATCTGTCAGACTGTAGTAGGAGATAATTTAAACAAGGTCAAGTAGATCTCTCATTGCCTCAACAAAGGTTCTATTAATGTACAGGTAGCAAAAAGGTGTCTACAGACTTCAAGCTATCATTAAAGTGTTATTAGACCCACAATAGTAAAATCAGTCCGTATATGCAGTAAAGCATGCTTGTTATACTCACTGTGGAACCTTAAGGGTTAATCCTCTGCACTGTGTAAAAAGGCTGTTTTATCCTGTCTTCTGTGATCCTCCCCTTCTTTTACTATCCCCAATCCATCTGATGATAGAATAGAGCCTTAAGAGGAATCTGCACATGCTCAGTTTGGTGTGTATTGCCAGAGAGTTTTTTTGTTTTGTTTTTTGGGAGAGTGCATGTGATCAGCACACGGCCAATCAGCACTGTCCAGACAGAAAGTCAGGGGTCATGCAGCCTCATAGGACAGTCAGAGGAGAATGAAAACTCCTCCTACAAGCTTTAACTAGCGCTCGGCCGGACACTGATAGAAGTCACAAAACTGCTATATACTGCTGATGAGAAAATGTATTTAGCAGTTTATATTTAGTAAACCAATTGCATTTTCATGTTCTGTGTACTGTGGGAGACCAGATATAGTGAGTGCAGAGTCCTGGGTTTAGTAACACGTTAATGGGCACCATCAAATATGTGAAAATACCATCAGCTGACCAGTCTTGGAAAGGAATAAAAAATGCTATAATTTTCTACAGTCAGAGCTCTACAAAGCTAAGTATTTTTATGAGAGTTTAGTTCTACTCAAACATAAATGACTTGTCAAGCTAAATGTTGGTGTATGGATAAGCTGTCAGACTTGGGTGTCCGAGGGTGGTCAGGCCTGTGCATCAAATCGCCCTCTAGTGTCTCCTGGGCAACTTAAGCTATAGTTCAAAATGTATGTGTTCCATGATCTGTGGTTCCTCAATAATATATTTGTCATTACCCAATTCTACGATTTCTAAAGTCTAAGACTGCTACAACCTACTGGTAACCCTACCCAGGTTCACCACCAATAGATTAGAACTAGCATGGACATAAGTGAGATTATCCAGTAACAGCTTGTACAGCTAACAAGAAAACGACATAGAATGCCACATGTGAAAAGATTTTACACATTATTAGGTTTCCACACAATGAAGTAGCTGGTACGGTATAGTAATAAGAGGTATAAAATGAATGCTATACTGTTTGCTGAAAATTTCACATAAAATGGCCTTGTAAATAGATCATTAGTTCACATACATCAGTCAGTACAAGAACTGGCTCTCGGAGGCTAGAGATAACGTTACATGCTAGCATTGTCACCACATAGAGAATGTGTATTATGAAGATAAAGACCCAGGAAAAGGAGACACATTTGGTAACTATGCCTCGGGGCTTTAATTCAAGCTGAATGAAGTGAACAGGATGCAAGGAAAAAACCTGTCAGACTGGCATATCCATGTACAGTGTAATTGCCCAAGCTTGGGTTTCCCAACACCGTCCTTGGGGACAGCCAACAGTGTAGGCCACAGAAAAGATCAAGTGTTGCTCATTACATATTTTTATAGAGCAGGTTACTGAGTGAAGGGCAGACAAAGACATCTATTTTGTTTTTCTCAAGCTGGCCATACACCAGTAGAATTCTATTGGAAATTTTCCATAATCAGAACGTTCCTTCAATCTTCTAATGGTTAGTGGGGTCAAATCAAAGTTCATTTTCAGCCGTGGTGACAAGAAAATGCAAAGGAACAATTTTTTTTTCCGAAAGAATGAAAGTCTAACTGTAAATGTGATTTTCATTCAGAACAAATCATTCTTTGGGTGGGCCAAAGAAAAGAGGAGGTGTTGCTCCTGACATATTTAAAGCGGATCTTCAGTCCGCTGCTTCTATTAGCATTCTCTCCCCCTCTTTAAATATCAATGGATGAAAAAAATTAAAAATTTGGAGTGCCAAATACCTTTTTTTTACATGTTACTTCCCAATTTCTCTGCTTAGGCGAATAACGTCCACTCTGCTCCTGTTGACTCCTGGAATATTTTCATTAGAAATCCCAGGAGTCTCCAGGCTTTTTTTTCTGTTTTGTTTTTATTTTGAGGGGAGTTGGAGTAGGGTGGAGGAAAGCTGGAGGAGGGCAGAGAAGAGCTGGAGAAGGGCGGAGGGTAGGCAGAGATTGGCAAATGATGGACTGAGACAACGTGTAGTGCGCAAGCGTGCACTGCGATGTGTACCGCTGTACTGCGTGTGCATGGATTCGCATTGCAGAGGGTAGAGAAGGGGCATGGATTCCCCAGAAAACTGAGGGCGCTGGCTTTAGCTGCCCTCAGGTACAATCGCTGCAGTGACATAAATGGTGAGTCAGTTTAACTATAGCCTGATTTTTACATTGAAAAATGGCAGATTTAGGAAAATTAAGTAGATAAATTACATTACAGTTTTTACATGCTGCATGAATTCTTTCCAAAATTTTTGAGGTGGAGTCAAATCAATGTTCATTTTCAACCATAGTGATGAGAAAATTCGTGGGAACAGGATGGAATATCTTTCTCAATTTAATGAAATTTTAACCGTGAATGTTGTTTTCGTTCAAGAAAAATTGAATATATTGAAGGCACAGAAAGAAAACTGTTTAGTATGGCTGGGATTTTTTTCAAATAACAGGTCTGGGTGAAATTAAGGGCTTGATGAAATTTTTTTTGAAAATGAAAATTTGATTTGAAAATTAAACTTTGAAAATTAAATTTTTATTTGATAATGAAATTAGTTGACTCAGTGATGGCATAATTGGATGCTCTGATGAACTTTTTTGGAGAATTTGAAGGTTCAGATGGGATTCCACTAGTGTATGGCCAGCCTAACAAAGAGGGTACAAGTGTTATAAGATGCCCTGTAAGAACTAAGGGCATAGGTAAAAAATGTAAATACGTGTAGGCTTCTTTCATAGAAAAACAAGATCATAGCAATATTTACAGGGACAGAGGACACACAGCATCAACTACATTTTTGTTTCCTTTAAATTTGAGCTCTTTCGCCAGCACTTTGTTACATATGTGCAGCCTGCATGCACACAGCCAGAACTCCAAGCCCTGTAAATAACTCTAGCCCCAGGGAGCTATTGTCTGACTTCCATGTGCTCTCCATGCCCTAATGATTTTCTAATTGAGCTCAGGGCATATGTGTGGGAAGGATGAATTAATATCAAAGTATATGTTTATGAGCGTGGCCCTGGAAGCATCAGCTCAACCAAAACAGAATCTGCCAAGATTTCACCATGACTTTGCAGCCCCTTCCCGTTTGCAGGCTTTCCCAGAGTAGACCTGTATATTTTCAATCCATTTGAAGATCAATACTTGCTGTCAGTCCCATTAATTCTCCTATTATGTACAGAGCAATCGGTTTAAAGCTGAACACAAGGCAAACAGGATTTTGGTGGTGGTTGCAATGGAGGAGGGGAAAGCGTTGGAGCAATGAGTATAAGGTGGTCAGGGAGTGGACTTTACACAGACCCTGTGGCTGACGGCATCTCCTGTGCTTCCTGTGTGGAGGGGACCTGCATTGACCATCTACTGCCTCTCACTGACATTTATTCCAGTGACTGGCTACTACTTAAGAATCTTTGCTAAACTATGCTTGGAGACTCTGGGAATATGTATTTGGAGCATTGCTCCCTTACAATAGCCTAACTACATATACACTTTAGGAACTGATGTGGAAACAACATAACTTAACCTCCCTGGCGGTATGATTATTTCGGATTTTGGGTGCTGAAAGCGGTACAATTATTTTGCATGGAAATTTGGCGTTTTATATTGTAGGCCTGTAATTCTTAACAATAACAAACTTAAATCTGTCCAAACAAGAGTCTAGTAGATATCCCGTGTATGATGAAGTTTGAAACACAAAAACATAAATTATAATATAATAAATAAATATAAATAATTAAAAAAAAAAATAATATAATAATAATAAAATACATTTCCCCACGATTCACTATCACTCAATTCTGCAAGTGTTCTAATTTACTATCGCTGTTTTCTAGCTGATCTAAAGCCACTTTTGACATAAAGGGACACTTTTTGGTTGCTATGGACAATCTCCAGTTTCCAGGCAGAAAGAACAGTATATATAACATAAAACTGCATGCAGGGCATGGGCCAAAGCACTGGGGACAAAAGGCATGTGAAATAATTTCATACAGTACTGTAATCTGTAAGATTACAGTACTGTATGTGTTATGGTTTGTACATTTGTTTGAATTTGCCGCCAGGCTCCGCCCCTGTGCGTCGCGACGCTCGCAGGGAACGGAGCCTGGCACGGAGAGGCTTCAGAGGAGACGGAGCCCGCAGACAAAGCGGGCACATCGCAGGATCCTGGGGACAAGGTAAGTAACGCCGCACCAGGATCCTGCAATGTAATCCCGAGTGTGGCTCGGGGTTACCGCTAATGGGACTGAAATTTAATCCCGAGCCACACTCGGGAATACCGTCAGGGAGGCTACTATCATCCACTATATAAATAGGGACTTTTTGGCCCATATTGATCCATATATTACAGGCTGCTTTTGGGAGCTAGAGCCCCTGTGTCTGCCCCACAGACATCTTTATACCTTTGTTCTTTCCGTCATGTGTCGATAGTTGAAACCTAACCCATGGGTCCCAAAGAAGCTACGCTAACAAGCGAAACGTGTTGACCCTGACATCTTGGAGGATGTAACTATTTTAATACAAGTTTGTGTCTATATGTACACTATAAGGTGTTACAAGGTGTTCTGTGTATTATAATTTTAGCTCTTTGTTCTGATGTGTCTTTCATAAAACACAACAGGGATTGAAAATGAAATTTTCATTTGATAATGAAATTAGTTGACTCAATGATGGCATGATTGAATGTCTGATGAACTTTTTTGGAGAATTTGAACATTCAGATGGGATTCCACTACTGTATGGGCAGCCTAACAAAGAGGGTACAAGTGTTATAAGATGCCCTGTAAGAACTAAGGGCATAGGTAAAAAATGTAAATACGTGTAGGCATAGAAAACAAGATCATAGCAATATTTACAGGGTCAGAGGACACACAGCATCAACACAGCATCAGACATCTTTATACCTTTGCTCTTTCCGCCATGTGTCGATAGTTGAAACATAACCCATGGGTCCCAAAGAATCTACGCTAACAAGCGAAACATGTTGACCCTGACTCTTGGAGGATGTAACTATTTTAGTACAAGTTTGTGTCTATATGTACACTATAAGGTGTCGCAAGTTGTTCTGTGTATTATATTTTTAGCTCTTTGTTCTGATGTGTCTTTCATAAAACAGAGATTTTTTTTATATTTGCCCTTGATCCTTTTAATAGATTACTAATAAAACTGTATATTTTTTTACTTACAAATGTGTCTTGGTCTCATGTCATGCCATTAAAATCCAACACTTGCAGGGTATTTCCTAGCACACTCCTGTTTTTCCATAAATTGTCTATTTTGATGCAGCATGGGTAGAGGTCTCCCTTTGTTTTACACAGACCCTGTGACTCTGCTACGAATGGGCAAGGTGACAGGGTCTCTTTGATCATTTGTGGATCGGGGACAGGTAACTATAAGATCTGGAAGAGAGGTGGGGGGCAGTAGACCTTACAAAACATGTGTAACTGTTACCCTTCAAAAAGTTGGACATCAGGTAGGTAATTATCAAAACACCATTTAATTAATCTATGAATTCATTACAAATCATTGTATGTATTTTAAAAACAGCAAGTCTTTATATTAGCTTTCTGTAATCTCTTACAAACTAGGACTTAAAGTAAACACCTCTATCATTTTCAGCCAAGGAAGCTGCCTTTTTTGCCTCTGTTTAGTCTACAACTGCCATGATGCTGCACATGTGATCAGTTATGATACCAGCCATTGGATGGTTTGACAGTTTGGTTGAGAGCACAACCAAGGGGAGTGTTACATTTCCGGCATGTGCTGAAATATTTTTGAAACTGATAAATGCATGGGTTTACTTCCGTTTTAAGCCTCGTACACATGGGCAGAATATCAGGAGACATTTGCCGACACAAAAAACATCGTCCGACATTTGGTCCGTGTGTAAGTCGGTCTGCCAATGGCAGAGATCGCTGATCGGAGTGATCTTGCGTGGGGGGGGGGGGGGGGGGGGGGCGTTCCTCTGTACCAGCCCTAGTAGATATCAGTCTCTAATTCAGTTCACAGTGCTGTTAATGTAACAATGGTTGACCAATGGCATAAGAAGATAACTAAGTGTGCAAAGTGGCGATCTCATCAATGTCCTGCTGCCTCTTTATTTTCCAACCAGAAGACTGGGTTGAGCGGTGACCAAGCTTAGAGGAGAAGTATGGACTTTTAAGCACTTAAGGACCAAGCCTATTTTTAACACTTATTGTTTACGAGTTAAAATCATTTTTTTGGCTAGAAAATTACTTAGAACCCCCAAACATTATATATATTTTTTCAAACACCCTAAAGAATAAAATGGCGGTCGTTGCAATACTTTATGTCACACTGTATTTGCGCAGCGGTCTTACAAACGCAATTTTTTTGGGGGGAAAAAGTATATTTTTTTAAATTAAAAAATAAGAAAACAATAAAGTTAGCCCAATTTTTTTCTATATTGTGAAAGATAATTTTATGCCGAGTAAATTGATACTCAACAGGTCATGCTTCAAAATTGCGCCCACTCGTGGAATGGCGACAAACTTTGACACTTAAAAATCTCCATAGGCGACGTTTAAAAATTCTACAGGTTACAAGTTTTGAGTTACAGAGGAGGTCTTTTGCTAGACGTATTGCTCTCACATGTGTGCTTTGAACACCTTTTACATATGTGGGCGCGACTTACGTATGCTTTCGCTTCTGTGCACGAGCACGGAGGGACGGGGCACTTTAAAAAAAAAAAAAAAGTCTTATTTATTTTACTTTTTTATTTGTTATTTTTAAACTGTCTCTTTAAATAAGACAAAGCATGACAGGACCTCTTTAATGTGAGATCTGTGGTCAAAAAGACCTCAGATCTCACCTTTTTGATCCGGTCCTGTGGTCCTGTCGGCGTTCGGAAATGCACGGAAAGGCCCGAGGACAGTTCGGCTGACCTCGGCAAACCTTGGAAAGGCTTGTGAACGGAGTCTTTCCGAGGTTTGCCGAGGTCAGCCAAAGTGTGCTCGGGCCTTTTCGTCATTTCTGAGGCTCTCCGGCACCCCCCGCCTCTGGCCGCATGCGGTATTGCATCCCATTGAAGTCAATGCGGAACAAATTATTTTCGTTTCCATTGACTTCAATGGGAAAACTTGCTTTGATATGCAATACTTTGGATTACGAGCATTCTCCTGGAACAGATTATGCTGGTAATCCGAGGTTCCACTGTATTTAAAATGGTTGTAAACCCTTACATATACCCTGTGAAGTGACACTCCTAAGTTGTACCTGTTTATCTGCAGTCTTCTCTTCTCTACGTCCATTCGAAGTGCTGAATTTTAAAGCATCTCCCGGAGGGGAAAGCCACCCCTTCCGGGAGAAGACAGTGATTATCGCTAGCAGAAAAAAAAAGCTGCCAGCGCTTATTGCAAGAGAATCAGGCAGGCTGGTTGTACTCAAGATGATCGATCAATCAACTTGGTACATTCAAGCCTGCCCAAGAACGGTTTGAATCTTTACCAGTTCCTGCTGAACCGGCCAAGATTGGAACCAGGTATGGCATTCAAATTAAACCACAACACAACACACTGTATTACCACCATCACTTTCAGTAGCATGCCTCAAAAGACATATAATTGCAATGAATAAATGTGAATAGGCCCCTGATTATTTTGAAAGGAATGTGGAAATGCATTTTATTATATTTGCCTGTAGCTGAGCTTTAAATAAGCCCAACAGTGACATTATCTGCCAGCTCTGCATCCCTATAGTCTTTTCTTTACTTCCATCTCTCCATTACTGATTTCAGCACTATTTAAAGACAAAACAAAGCACAGGTAACCACATGCACGCACAAAACATCATCACTACATATACTATCTTCCTTCACCCAATTACATAGACAGAATGGGTAGCTAAATTAAAATGAGGGAATTCTATGAAAAGAATAAAATAAGATTCTGTTTCTACAAAAAGGTATACCAGTAAAAGACTTTCTAATATCAAAGCAGAGCAAATGCATGGACCTCTTCAACGACACCATCAAAATGGAGGCTTTTGGTTCTACACATTCTCTAGTCTAGCTGGAGCAAATACATTATCTAAGCCAACCTATTTAACATGCTGTCATAAAAAGTGTATTCACTCCCATCTTTCCCCAGAGATGGTAGAACATGTTTAAATACTTATGAGGCAGAAGAGCTCAGGTGCTTACAGTATGGTGCCGTTCGATGTCATTATTAGCCAGCAGTGACACACATTCCTTAGCATGACAGCAGCCTCTGTGTGATGTCTCTCCGAGAGATAATTTAGGTGGAAAAGATTCTGGGGGTAACATAGCAGGGAGTGCTGTTGAGCGGCAATAAGATGTACTGGCACAGATTAAATACAAGGAAAAAGGCTGAGGACACGGTAAAGCCTGCCTGGCACAAAGCCACCCAAAGACAGCTGCTGGCCCCTTATTAGAGACATTTTCTACGCAATGTTGAGCAGCAATAAAAAAGGTGTTTTTCCAGATAAAAGAAATAGTGAAAGCCGCTCTAGGACCACACAATAATAAATAAGATTACGGTCCATATATAAAGGACAGCGACAGTTTCCAGTTGAGAGCGCAGTGCATTTTAGACAATTACATAAAAGAGCTTATTGTCAACAAGGACGAACAAATCCAATTAATGATTTTTTTTCTATAGCAAACATCTACTGCTTGATGTGGAGCATCCTGAATGTTGTAATAGGTCAGTACAGCAGTGTCGGAGGACCTATGAACAGGCTCACCATTAGTGAATTAAACGATTTCAAGCATTTATAGAATGTATGTGTTGGAACGGCTAGGCTTGCATATTAGACAGCAAGATAGTCTCAGGAAATATTGTCTAGCCCTCACATCCACCTGCATTCTCATATGTTTGTATGTGTCAAAATAGACTGAAGGTGCCATGCATTCTTTGCCCTTTAATGCAAAACAACAGACTTAAAACTCCCATCATGGTTCACAGCCCCCCTGCCATGCACAGTACTGCCCAAAGGCTACTTATGATGGCCATTCCAACCACACGAAAGTGAAATCAACAACAAGAGTGCCAACAGTCTTCTCAAGAGTACATAATCATTAATTGTTTGTAGAACTGAGACAACAGGAATGTCAACGGTATCTAACATGTTTCGGGGGTCAACGACCAACCTTGTTGATTTCTCTTGCTGATTTGTTCTTCTTCTTGGCCCTGAAATACATTGGCTACATTTTACCTTCTTGTTGTCTTGGTTTTACCAACAGTAAATGATTATGAACTCTTAAGATGACCATCTGCTGCTGTTCTTGTTGAGTTTAATCCAACTAAGGAACACCACTCCAGGTGAGATGTGGTGTGGTGTACAATGTAGGTGCTGACAACTCCAATGCACACCCCAAGGTGCCGGTCTGGTTAGTGGGAAATACAGGGAAGAAGAAGATCGGATGACCGCATTCAAGGGTTGAAGCACTCCAAAAAGCTTTATTATAAATCCATGAAAACACACAATAACACGTTTCAACAAGTAGGGAGACAGTTAATGCGTCACATGCTACAAGTTGCGTTTTACGCAACTCAGTTATGAGTAAGCGATTGTAGTGGGAAATGGCTTACCTGTCTCCCTACTTTTTTGGGGGGATTTATAATAAAGCTTTTTGGAGCGCTCAACCCTTGAATGCGGTCATCTGATCTTCCTTTTGTTGAGTTTACTTGGACTTTTCATTTGGAGAGGCCATTGCTTCTTTGCGGGTTGTCCACTTTTGTTGTAGAGCTGCCGAGGTTAAGTCTCAAGCCCAACTAATACCTTTTGATTAATGGACAAAAAGATTTAAGTCCTGTTCCTCACATCTACCTTTTGTTTTTGGATGCTCAAACCAAATAGTTATGATGGATAAATGTACTTATAAATGTGAGGCCAATCAAATCTAGGAGTTTGCAATTAGTTTTTAGGAACCAAGGAACACACAGTATACTTTCAATAACAACAACAGGAAAAAAACTGCCAATGATATTTTTGTAGTTATAATTGATTTGGCTAGACCTGTAACAATCCAGGTGACATACAAACCTGCCAAAACTGAAGGTATCAAATAGATCTTGTATCTTGCCAGTGGCAAGGAGTGACTGAACACTTTTTGTATTAGTGCTACTAGGTGCAAGTTGTGAATGTGACCCCTACAAACTCTCTTTTCAAAGCAACACATCAATACTCATTGGAACTTTGCTCAGGGGTGGATATGCCACATTTAGCATGGAAGAATTAGAGAACTGACCCGTACATCTGCTGCTTCTACATCAGAAATTTTCACGTATCAAGTAAAGACAGATGACTTGATCTTGGGGTACAATGTCAAAGCCCTGTATAAATACCATGTGTATCTAATGAGCTCAACTAAAGTGCAGCCAGGATGTGCAAATTAAATAACCTATAGCTACCACTCACTTACCAACCACAGCAAGCTGAATTCTGATTGGCTGCTATGGGTTTCTACACTTTGTGCATCACAGCAACTCTTTGCACTTTCTTACTGAATAAACCTGTCATTGTAAAAAATAGCTAAAATCAGCTAGCTGGGTTGAATATATTTGGCCATTCATTGTCATAATGTGTCAGCCATATGTGTTTTTATAAAAAAAAAAAAATAAATCAAATATCCCCGTGTACGTTGCACAGCATGTACTCTACAGGCTGATGGAGCTGACACAGCCCACTAGAGAATCAGGATTAATAGGCACTGTATAGAACACTGTGGATGGCAGTTGTTAGGGATGCAAAGCACTGAGGATTTATGAATGAATGACAATACACTTATGGTTCAGAGGTTAAGGTCACAATTCACTGGTAATGAGAAATTCAGGAAGCGCATGATGCTCTTGCGCATCACGTGGAAAACAGATTTATGAAAGCCTCCATCAAACCAACTGCGATTCACAAAGGAATATTCCAAATGAGAGATTACTCACATATTTTCGGAAGGTTCACTTGCCAGGCTTGTGGCCTGTCCCTGCTGCAGTGCTGACTCAGTCCCTCCCATCCTCAGCAGGCTGCAGGTCGGCTCACAGCCTCCTGCACTGCCCAAGCAGCAGTGCCTGGCCCAAAGTAAGACAGGAGCCTGCAGTGCGGAGATCAGCGACCCGCTGGCAGCCCTAATATCCAGCCCGGAGAGGTTAGCCTCAGGCAGCCTGGCTCCTGCCACCACCTTTATATCACAGGGAGCAGCACCAGGGAACACAGAGGAACATCACCTCCGCTCGCTCACTACAGTAGGTGATGGTCATTTCCATTGCAGAATAGAATCCATTTGCGTGCTCCTTGCAACCTCAGCGAAGTCACGGCGTCACTGTGATTAGTCCAGTCAATCTGTGAAAGCTCTCAGCAAAGTCACTGGCTGAATGCAAATGGCTGTAAGCACACAACGGGCGATGATGCTTGTCTGCTCAGACAGCACAATGAAAATGCAAGAAGGGGGAGGGGAGACAGGGCTGTAATGTTCCTCAACACAGGAAAATATTGGGCATCTTCATCTCCCTGAGCTCTCGTTCATGAAGAAGAATGGCTTGGAAGGGAGCATGATGAGTGGACGGTCTAGGTGAAATAAGAGAAAGGAGATGGAGAGAGCTGGAGCAGCATCAGCAGCGCAGGCTCCAGCAGAGAGGAGGAGGGGAAGCAATGGCTTCGATTTAACTCCTTTACGTCTGATCCTTATAATAAACTGCCTACAGATCCGTGCTAACAAAGAGACACAGAAATGGCATTCAAATATTCCATACTTGACAATAAAAGCTCCGTACTACCACTATCACCTGACACAGGGTATCCTAACCCCATAATGCTTAGAGTCTCTCCAAAAATGTCCATAGATGCAAGCATCCCTGAATATGTAATAATCATCACACCCTTCCAGATGCTGGATTACCATAGAGGCTATTTAAAAAAAAAAAAACTATGAGCAGTAATCCATAGGGGACTATCAGAATTGTGCACAGTAGGCAATAAAAAATTTTGACACAATAAATTGGAACCCAACGGTTACTGCAGGTCGTCATTGCCCTGTGCTCTGCTTTAGTTAATCAGCTCGTATGAGCTACAGAAAGTAAAAGCAGCAGACTTTCTCCATCTTTCAAAACCCGAGAAACCCTTAAAATTATTTTCAGATCTCAAAAACAATTCATCAGGGCTCAGTGGGAATTATGTCTCTAAATTGGTGATCGGTGAGAAGCATATCCTCTTTACAGTGGTGGCTAAAATGCACCCGTTATAGAAAGATAACGGATCATTGGTGTCATGCTGCTGACTCTGCCAAGTAGTGTTGGCCCTGGAACTACTCTGCCAAGTAGTGTTGGCCCTGGAACTACTCTGCCAAGTAGTGTTGGCCCTGGAGATACTCTGCCAAACAGTGTTGGCCACAAAACTACTCTGCCAGGTAGTGTTGGCCCCGGAACTACTCTACCAAGTAGTGTTGGCCTTGGAACTACTCTCTCAAGTAGTGTTGGCCCTGAAACTACTCTGCCAAGTAGTGTTGGTCCTGGAACTACTCTGCCAAATAGTGTTGGCCTTGGAACTACTCTGCCAAATAGTGTTGGCCACAGAACCACTCTGCCAAGTAGTATTGGCTCTGGAACTACTCTGCCAGGTAGTGTTGGCCCTGGAGCTACTCTGCCAAACAGTGTTGGCCACTAAACTACTCTGCCAGGTAGTGTTGGCCCCGGAACTACTCTACCAAGTAGTGTTGGCCTTGGAACTACTCTACCAAGTAGTGTTGGCCTTGGAACTACTCTACCAAGTAGTGTTGGCCTTGGAACTACTCTGCAAGTAGTGTTGGCCCCTGGAACTTCTCTGCAAAGTAATGTTGGCTCTGGAACTATTTGATATTCATAAAAATATGCAAATTCTGATTCATGTGTTTTAGGAGAATCCACTCAGCCCGACCAGCGAGATCCTGATGAGATTTGCACCCTAAGGGCCAATTCACTCCAGTGCATTGATCTGCGTTTTAATGCAGCTGCAAAACGCAGATTAATGGAAGGACATCTGAAAAACAAAAACTTTGAATGTGTCACGCCATAACGCTGCAGTAAACAGACGTCAAAATGTAGGTCAACGGACATCAACGCATGTTAAAATGTGACTAAAATGGATGGAAATGTACATGCATTTTCCATCCATTTTAGCATAGCCCTTATTCTTCAGTGCTAATTCGTGAACACAGTGACCAATAGTAGCCAATCAGAATACATCTTGCACTGGTCTGATTTTGGCAGTGAATTCTGACAAACTTTATAATAAGCACTCTTTGTTGAAACAGGCCATTTTGGACCACAGAATTCTACTTTTATTGGTCAACCCCAAAATTGAAGAGAGATGTGCATCGGCAATTCTTTTTAATAGTTTTGATGGCTTCAAAATGATGCGCGGTGATATGTGAAGGGTTGAGAAATACATAGGCTGACATTTCTGACCCCATCTGAAAGTGCTGATTGTCTGGCCGTTGTGCTAATTAAATGTATGACTACTCCCGAGCCGTTCACCTGGAAAAGGCATACAGATCATGGACTCAGACTTCACCTGCTGCATATCCAGAAAGTACTGATGTTGATGAATCAGCGTTACAGCCAGGCAATTAGCATTTTCAACACTAGGTAAGCCATGGTAGCCTACATTTCCCTTCAACATAGGTTGATTCTAATTATTGTCTCCTTAATAACACAATTATTTTTAATAAAGGAATTATGTTGCAGCCTAAAGTGACCAACCAGTTATCAGCTCATCCCTGCTTGATCTAGTGACTGTTGAAAGATAACTTGTGATTGGCTGCCATTGTACATCAACGATCTCAGGGTTATTAAATACAGAGTGCGTATTTTCTTTTGGGAAAAAGAGGGAGTCACACAAAGAATTGAAAACTGATCTCTAAAAGATCTGTAAAAAGCACAAACAAAACAGAAGGTATTGTAGCGGCTTCTCCCCTTTCCTGAATATCACTTTCTCCCCCCCACTGAGACACTAATTCCCCACCGCACAACCAACACAACCATATGTCTCTCAGCATCAGGCACTGTGACTTCTGTGTTCTCCTCTGTCCATAAAAATACATTGTAAGGCAGCTGAGTGATACCAGCCAAGCTCCAAGAGTGTGGAATTTCACAGAATATATCCAAGGTGGAAACTTAGAATTAAATATCAAATCTTGGCCAAGGGAATTGGTGACAATCTATTCACAGTAGTATAAAATGAAATCAGATAAAGATGGAAGGGGGACAATTCAAATCCTAAAATATCTCTGCAGCATTAATACACATATATACAAAGTATGTTCTGCAAACCACAGCAATGGACATACGTCTGCTCTAAAATGGGGAAACAATGGGGAATTATCTCAACATTTTCAGGCTGGCTTAAGACCCCAATAAGGTTTATACAAGGTTAATTGGGAACTCAGACAACTCATAGAAACGTAGAAAAGTGAAGGCAGAAAAAGACCGTCTATTGAGTCTGACCATTTTTTTTGTTTGTTTTGTTTTGGGGTTTTTTGTGCTTTTTTTCTATTGTTGTTTGTTTGTTTGTTTTTTCGTTAACTTTATTGTCTGACTACAGATCTATGTTTATCTTAAAGCGGTAGTATAGTCAATTTTTTTACCTACAGGTAAGCCTATAATTAGGCTTAACTGTAGGTAAAAAGAATATCTCCTAAACCTGTACGGTTTAAGAGATATTCCCCTCGCAATGAGCCGCTGACTTCAGCGGCGCATGCACTCCGGGGATTCTCGGCTGAAAGTCCCGCAGATACCGGACCTTGCTGGAAAGAAGTCTCCCGCACGCATGCGCGGGAGTGACGACATCGCAGCTCCGGCCACTCACAGCTGCTGGAGCCGCGATACCCAGAAGACACGCTGAGGAAAAATGTCAGCTCCTTCCGCGTGGATCGGGTGAGATACCGGCGCCTCGTTCTAAGGTAAGTATTTCATAATGAGCTAGTATGCCGTGCATACTAGCTCATTATGCCTTTTCCCTTACAGGTGTAGAAAAAAAAAAAAGTCAGCGGGTTTACTACCGCTTTAAGCATGTTTGAAGCCATTACTGTTGACTGTCTCACTACCTCTGCTGGTAGTTTATTCCAAGCATCAACTACCCTTTCAGTAAAATAATACTTTCTAAGATTAGTTTTCACTTCCCTTCACTTAGTTTGAGGTCATGTCCCTGTGTTCTTGATTTTGGTTTCATATTGAAAAATATGCACGCACTGCGCATGCGCGAGACACGCTGTGACTGGCCGGGCAATCATCTGGGACCTGTGACATGTCCCAGATGATTGCCGAGAGGGAGGAGGGAGAGGTGATCTTCCTTCCGGCGCCGGGGGTACGCCAGGAGGAAGTGGGAGCTGTAACCCTCTAAAAAGAGGGTTTCCGCTCCCCCCCCCCCAAAAAAATGACATGTTAAATGTGGCATGTCAGGGGGTCACCTTCCCTTAAAGCAGAAGTTCCATTTTTGGGTGGAACTCTGCTGCCTGAAGACTCTCTTGATATGTTTTGTCCCCCACACCTTTCACCATTTTTGTTACCCGTCTCTGGACTCGTTCTATCTCATCAATATCTTTATGTAAGTGAGGTCTCCAGAACTTGATATAATATTCTAAATGGGGTCTCACTAAAGATCTATATATGCATACTAGAATTCTATTTGCTTTTCCCACTGCCTGGGCACACTGTTTGCTCATTTTACAATCATCTGAAATAAGTACCCCCAAATCTATTTCTTCTGTAATGCTGGCTAACACTGTACCCCCAATGTTGTACTTTCTCAGGGGATTCTTTCTCCCTAGGTGCAGGAAAAATCAGATAAAGAATATTTTACATCTAAACCAATATTGCTTCACAAGCTAAGTAGTGTATTTATAGAAAGTGTGCAAAATGTATTTGCAGAGCTGTTTGCCCATTTATTCTGGGGTGAATGTATGTAGTAAATACCACATTATGGCCACTAGATGGTGCTGAGGACCATACTCCTTTCCTATGATATTCAGTGCCATCTAGTGACCATAATTAGGTATTTTCTGCATTCACACATTCTAACTGCAGAGAATATTCTGACAAAATAATTTACATGAAGATGTTGGCACTGGCGTCGGAGTTTGCAGATGTCACATGACTGAAATGGAGGTGAATATTTGTGGACTTCAGTTCTTCTTTATTTGATTTTCAGAAACGTTATGAGGATGGATTCATACCTATGTGTTTTACCCCTTGATGATATTTCCATTAAAATCACTGGAAATGCAGCAAAAAACTTTAATGTATATCAACACATTTTCAACACCTTTCACAATGTACTTAGTATTGAATGCCAATGCATATCATATTGCACATCAATGCACATGGGCTTTGATTTTTTGTAACTGCTATCAATGAATTGTGGGTGCAATACTCTGGCTCCTGCAGACCAGCTGGAGCTGGAGGATGTATCAATAGACTACAAGTGAAAGGACGTGAATACGCTTGTGCTCCATTGACAACTACACTCCCTCTATTCCTAATAAAAACACATGCACAAGAAAGATTCCCTTGCAGTGAATGCTTGTTTTTGTTAAATGAACTGCATTACAAAGATGCTCCTCTATTTATAAAACATTCAATGGACAAATGTCACAAACATTCACCCACCCTGCACAGATTTTCACAGTATTTTCTCCAATACAATTATTTCCTATGATCGTCAGCTCCACCTAGCGGTCAAAATGCTATATTTTTTCTCATTGAGGTATTTAAAAAAAATATCATGTTTTGTTTACTAGATGGAGCTGAATATCATAGGGAAAAAAGCATAGGAAATAATTGTATTAGAGAAAATACGGGGAAAACGTGTGCAGGCAGAGTGAATGTTTGATAACAGACCCCTTAGGGTCAGTTGTTGCACTAGCGTTCTGTCTCATCGAATCTATCCCAACCTGAAATAACAAAATATGATACAAATACATTTGATTTTGGTAAACAATATATACAGCTAAACAAAATTCTTTGCTACAGTTTTGCTAACCCTAGGCTATAGATCTAGACATTTAATCAACCTGTAGAGCACCACAATAGTTTTTGAGTGCAATTATTCTTTACACATTTCTTCCTTCAGTTTCGAAGCGGACTGTACACAGAGTTTTTTATTTTTTCCATGTGTCAGAGTCCATCTTATCTGGTCACATTTCAGCCTGTCATTAAACTGCTAGTGTCTCTGCAGCTATGGAGCCTGTGTGTGATTGTGAGAGCTGGAATCATGGACCTGTCGCCAGCGGGGGGATAAGAGGCATCAGCGTGGGATGGACCAGATGGGGACATGGTACCCTGCTCACATTACACTGCCATCTGTCTAGAGAGAAGTACAAGCATGGCACTATCACAGGCTGCGCTCATACTTCTGACCATCATTAAGTCCTAAACAATGCATTTTCATAGGACAGCTACAGATGGCCTGGCTTTTTTGGAGAATACCAAAATTGCCCCTAATGGTAATGGCTGTGAGATGCTGCAACTGGCGCCCCCTAGGCATGACCACTCTACATTTTGTATACAAATAGTAAAACGATCATTCCCTACAATGAAGACAGTGATCGAAGGTTGGTCATGCTGAAGAATCTTCAACCTGTTTTACAGTATCTCAGACATGAAGGAGGTCTATTTATTAACCACTTTCCCACCGTGCACTTTCCCCCCTTCCTGCCCACCTGCCCAGGCCAATTTTCAGCTTTCAGAGCTGTCACACTTTGAATGACAATTGCACGGTCATGTAACCCTGTACCCAAACATAATCTTTATCATTTTGTTCACGCAACTAGAGCTTTCTTTTGATGGTATTTAATCACCACTGGGTTTTTTTTTTTGCTAAATATGAATAAAGACCGAAAATTTGGATGAAAAAAAAAATTCATAGTCTGCTATAAATTTTACAAACAGGTCATTTTTCTCCTTCACTGATGTGCGCTGATGAGGCTGCACTGATGGGCACTGATAGGCTGCAATGATGAGGCGGCAATGATGGGCATTGATAGGCTGCACTGATGAGGCGGCAATGATGGGCACTGATGAGGCTGCACTGATAGGCAGCACTGATAGGCTGCATTGATGAGGCTGCACTGATGGGCATTGATAGGCTGCACTGATGGGCACTGATGAGGCGGCACTGATGAGGCTGCATTGATGGGCATTGATAGATGACACTGACGGGCCCTGATAGGCAGCACTAATAGGTGACATTGATGGGCACTAAGAGGCGGCACTGACAAGTGAAACTGATGGGCACTGACTGGCACAGATTGGCAGCACTGGTTGGCATTATTTGTAATGCACTGATAATCAGGACACTCATAATCAGTGCCCTGATTATCAGTGTAGATGTCCTTTTTACACAAGCCAGTTATCGGCTCTCTTCTCTTCTCCTCATGCTGTCAGCACGAGGAAAGGAGTGCCGATAACTGGCTTCTGTTTACATCCGTGATCAGCTGTGTCCAAAGAGGTAAAGAGCTGATTGGCTCTTTACCTCAATCTGTGATCAGCAGTGTCTGGAGGGCACTACGATCACAGGACGCGCCGCCTGCACCCCGCAGAGGGCGCGTGGCGGGTGCGATTACGGAAGGTCCTCATATGATGGCTTCCCAGAACTAGCCAGCCATGCTGTAGCCGTCATTTGGCTATAGAGCGGTCGGCAAGTGGTTAGAAAATTGCATATTCATTCATATATGCATTGACATTGGTTCTGTGTGAACTGAGCGAAAACGAATGCTCTTTAGACAATTTTTTTCCACTGAATGAAAATCTTATTGTGGGCAGTAGTAACCAATGGTTACGTTTATTTGTTTATTCTCTCTGGCCTTCTTTATAATTGTTACATAGTATTTCTTGTTTCAAAGATGAATGCCATTCCCATGCTCCCCAGCTCCATCTAGTGGCCATAATGCAGTATTTTATTACTGCCCATAATAAAAGCACATTCATTCAGAAGAGAAAATAGCATAATAACATTCATTTTTGCCCAATTGGCACAGAACAAATGTATATGCAGATTCACTGGATGAATGGCTACACATTTTTTTTTTTTTTTTAATAAATAGACTACTAGGTGCAGGGCTGAATGGATCATTAGACACATTAGGAAGTGCATTAATAAAGCAGCAGTATTGACTTCATGGCGGTCACACTGCTATTTAAAGCGGTTGTATTGCCCGCTTGGTGATTTTTACCTACAGGTAAGCCTATAATAAGGCTTACCTGTAGAGAAAAAGAATATCTCTTAAACCTGCAAGGTTTAGGAGATATTGACCCTGCATGCATCCGCTGACGTCACCGGCTCATGCGCTCTGCAGGTCCGGCGTATTCTGCCAGAACGAAGGGCTCCCGTGTGCATGTGCAGGAGTGATGTCATTGCGGCTCTGGCCACTCACAGCGATGGAGTCAGCAATCCCGGAAGAAACGCAGAGGGAACATGTTAGCTCCCTCAGCGGTGACTGGGCACGCTGTGGGAGCTTCATTCTAAGGTAAGTATTTCACAATGTGCTAGTATGCAATGCAAACTAGCACATTATGATATTGTCTTGCTTTTTTTTTTCAGCAGTTTACTACCGCTTTAAAGCGGAATTAAACTCTGCAATTTTTTTTTTTAATGGGTCTCCAGGGAGTTTATGCCATTATGTGGCATCACATATTAGCACATTTTGGTAGACTTACCTGTCCAACTGTGCAGTGTCAGCACTCCTGCTGGTCCCGGGTGCTTCAATTTTCACCCAATCTTCCTTTCGGGTTCGCTTTGTTCGGCTGCTTGAATGGCTGGGCCATGATAATATCACATCTCCGCATACGCATGGGAGTCACTTCTTCTCAAAACAGAGTGGTGTAATAAATGTACTCTGAGGTGCACACGTGTGACACATAGCGAGAAGCAGAGCTGCACGATTAATCGTTACCGCGATTTTTTCCCCCTTGCGATCTTGACAAAGTATTTCCCGATTCTTTCTATGCAGAGAATTCTCTCTGCTCGACTGAAGCCAACAGCCACCAAAAGAAAGGAAAAAGAAAAAAAAAAAACGGGCAGCCTGCCAAGAATCACAACATTCATTAGCAGTGGAACTTAAGTATAAACATTGTAACAATTTGTCCTTTAGATCAAAGGAATACACTTTGGTGTGTAAATGAGGGAAGTTTAACCACTTAAACACTAAACTTTTTTCTGACATTTGTTGGTTTCAAGTTAAAATCATTTTTTTTTGCTAGAAAATTACTTAGAGGGGGTTGGGGGTTATTCACGAAAGGCAAATCCACTTTGCACTGCAAGTGCACTTGGAAGTGCAGTCGCTCTAAATCTAATGCCCCGTACACACGATCAGAAATTCGGCCAGCAAATGACCGATGAGAGCTTCTGGTTGGAAGATGCGACCGTGTGTATGCTCCATCGGACTTTTGCTGGCGGAATGCCCACCAGCAAAAGATTGAGAGCAGGTTCTCAATTTTTCGGTCGGAAAAAGTTCCTATCCGAAAATGCGATTGTCTGTACAAATTCCGACGTGCAAAATTCCTACACATGCTCAGAAACAATTCCACGCATGCTCGGAAGCATTGAACTTCATTTTCTCGGCTCGTCGTAGTGTTGTACATCACCGCGTCAGAGAACTTTTGTGTGACCGTGTGTATGCAAGGCAAGCTTGAGCGGAATTCCGTCGGGAAAACCATCCAAGTTTTTTCCGATGGAAAATCCGCTCGTGTGTACGCGGCATTAGGGGTAGATCTGAAACGAGATTGTACAATCAGATTGTAACGTGTGTGATGAGCTTTATACAGACTACAGTTGTCCCCTTAATGTACCTTTATTTGGCAAGAGCTACAGTTCCTAAGCTGGTAAAACCCTGAAGATCTCCTTCCTCGTCGACCTTTATAACAGAGGAGGCAGTGTCAGAGGAGACATAATCTTGGCTTCTCCTGTACTTTCATGTCTGTGGACACTGAGCTGCTATTGTGTGATGACAAATCCCGTCCTGGAAGCAGCCCAATCACCATACAAAGCATGGATGTCACACACAGCTCTGCAGTCCATTATACACTAAAAGATTTCTTATGTTCCAATGCATCCCGAGTCCAATTCACATGTCAAATGGATTCATCAGAACATACTGTATATAGGATCTGCATACTTTTCTACACTGAACACCTATTTCACAGGCAAGGCACACACCAGCGTGCATTAGTATACATATACAGTACATGGCATATCAAAGTATTACGTTTTTAAATCCCAACTGAACCTTCTTCATTTATTACTGTAGTGCAGTCATGCTACAAAAGCAGCAATGAAGATGCCTCAATTTTTACTCTATCATTTTGAATAGAGCAAGGGAGGGTTATAACCCCTGTCAATTTTTTTTTTTCGCTATTGGTGTCCCATTGCAGAGATTTCCTTTCATTTCCTGTCCCATAGCCAAACAGGAAGTGAGAGGAAATCCCTGCAAATTAAGGGAATTCCTTGGGGGCCCCCAGTTCACCACAACTAGCGTCCCTTTTGGAAGATTTCCCTGCTATTACTTTTTTGGGGACAACCCAAAATTTGGGATTTTCTTTTATTTTCACTTTCAATGATAATGGTAAACAGGACAAATAGAGAAGGTGAATCTTCTAAATAGGGGGCGCAGACAGTTATAAAAACTGACAAGTGTTCTAATCCTTCTCCACTCTATCCAAAACTAAAAAAAAAGCTTTGCCTTTAGTTATACTTTAAGGTTTTTTTATCTAATGCATTCTCTGCATTAAGGTAAAAAAACTTCCATGGTCAGGTTACCTCCCCCAACCCCTGCCCACCTAGATACTTACCTGAGCCTGATCTCGATCCAGTTATATGCTTGAGAGCAACAGCGCTCATCTCCCTCTCCTCATTGGACAAGGAGTCAGCAACGGGAGCCATTGGCTTCTACTGCTGTCAAATCCATCCGGTGAGGAGGGAGCAGAGGGCAGGGCAGGGCCAAGCCTCACTGTGTGTGTGTCAATAGACGCACGCAGCCCAGCTTGGAACCACGACCGTACATCTGCCCCCCTAGCAAACAACTTGCTAGGGGGGGCAAACTCAGAAGAGGAGGAGTGGACAGTGGGACCCCAGAAGAGGAGGTTAAAGAGAAAGTAAACCCTGGTGAGGTTTTCTTCCTTTCTTCTTCCCTGCAAAGTAAAGGCATAATGTGCTAGTATACATCGCACCCTAGCACATTATGTGACACTTACCTGCAAACGAAGCCCACGTCGTCCCTGCTGCAGGCCGCATCCATCTTCACCCGTTCTCCTTCCGGGGCCGCGGACTCCGGCTCAGTGACTGGCCAGAGCCGCGTGACATCACTCCCGCATGTGCGCGGGAGCCGCCGGTCATAGCACACTCGCCTGAAGAAACGGTATGGGCGGCTGTTCCTTCAGAGAGCATGCACAGATGACATCATTGGCAAAGTACACCGTAAATATCTCCCGAACGGCGCACATTTAGGAGAAATTTACAGTACTTATAAGTAAGCCTTATTCTAGGCTTACCTATAGGTACAACTTCCCCATGGAGGTTTACAACCTCTTTAGGGCTGCTCTATGCAAAACGATTGCACAGAGCATGTAAGTATAACATGTATGTTAGTAAAAAAGCAAAAACAAAATGTAACTCTACAATCACTTTTAGGCTCCATTCAAACTCGTGCAACTCAAAAGTCGTGTGATTTCCATTGTGAATTTACACTGAAATCTTGATGCAACTTGGATGCAACTTTGGCTGTTGACTTTGGCTTGGACTATTACACAACTGTCGCATTTATAACATTAAGATGCAACTTTAATACGACTTTTGAGATATTACATTGCATTCTATGGCACTACAAGTCACATGAAAGTTGCATCAAAGTAGTGCAGGAATGTTTTTAAAGTGGCTAAAACTTTAAGTCGCATCGATTTGAAGGCTTCTATTGAAATACATGGGCTGCGACTTGTCGTGCTATTTTATGTGTCTAAAGTTGTACGACAAGTCGCACAAGTGTGAATGGCTAAGCTGGCCACAAATAAATCACAAATTGGCCAGTTCTGCAGAAACTGGTGGAATTTCAGTCCATCTATATGGCCCTTGCCACTTTAAGTCAGGTTGATCTAATGATTGGCTTTCCCCGAACAAAGAAACAATTGGAAATTTTTCATTCGATCAGCGAAGACAGCCAATTATCTGCAGCACTGATCAGTGTATTGTGACAGCATACAGAGTCCCTGCTGTCAGAAAACAATGGCAGAGTAGGGAGGATTCCTCCATCCACCTTCACTGTGTGGATGGGGGAATCCGTTTTTGTTTTTTTTGATCAGCCCACAACAACCATATTAAAGCACTGTAGTTATGAAAACTCAACATTATGTGGAAGGAAAAGGTCAGTACCAGTGACTTGAATCCCTGCTCAGCATTACAAGACACTCCTTGTTTGGGGCTCCCTGGAACACCGTAATGTGAAAGAGAAGCTGTATGCAGGTGGTGATCGCTGGTACCCCTTCTCCATTGTTCAATTTAAAGCTCACCATACACATTACAATGTGACCATACAATCTTTTTTTATACTCAACTTTAGATTGACCAAAACTATGTAATATGAGAGCCTACCCAATATTAGACATGTGCGCCATCAATAAATTTGTTTCGTTTCCTTCCGTTTCCGATTGGTCGTTAATTCGCATTTCGTAATTCATGTCCAAAATTCAATTTGGATTCGTACGAAATACGAATTTTCGTTAGGTTCGTTAACTTTTCGTAACACTTCCGAATGTTTGTTATGATGAATTTATCATTACGAGGGGCTCCCACCATCCCTGTGCTGTGCTGACTTCCTGGGTTTTTTAACTTCATCATAACGAACAATTGTAATTAACGAACATTCTTATTTTGTTCTAAATCTCCCATCGACTACCAGTACCAGTCTCCCACTCCCATATTAAAAAAGGTTATTTTCCCAACCCTCACTCGGCAGCAGAAGAAAACCTCTGATTGGTCAACAAAACACCAGTCACGTTTCCGTTGTAACGGAATTTGAATCCGAAATTTGTCAACGAAATTTCAGATTTCGTACAAAATTCGGAAGCATAGAAATTCGTATTTTGGATCCTCCTTAATATACGAATTTACGGAAATTCATACGAATCGAAACTAATCGCACATGTCTACCCAATATACCCAATGAATTTGTATCCAATCATGTAGGCCCTTGCACTACATATTAGGTAGGGTTAAAAAGGAAATTGTACGTTGAGATTGGAACCCGTGTGGTGGGCTTAATGCCCAAATCTGGACAGTTGGGGGGGAGCTTCATTTTTTTGTTGTGCCCAGAGTTGGGCTTTAGTATGTCAAGTACGAGAATGCATATTGGCTGTTTTTCTTTTTAATTAAAAAAACAGGAGATAGAAGTTCAATACGCTGTATTTAAAGGGACAACTCAGTGTAGCCATACAAATGCCAATTTTTGTAAGTGGTGTAGCAGATTCAATAATAAAATTTAAAAAAGACACTTTCCCTTAAAGTAACATATTGGCAAAGGTATTGACAAGGTCATTTATGTTTACATATTATATCGATAGGCAACTCAAATCTACTGTATAGGGTCCACAAGGAGACGAATGCCTGGTCATAGACAGCGGCCTCTAGGTGGTAGCAGAGAGTTGTTGAAAACCATTGCCTCTTACCTGGTTGCAATGAGCATACACTGCTGCCCATACATAGCTGGCATTTCATCTGATTCAGTGCCACCCAGACATAAGTCAACTGTTCCATCAATTTTTATCTAAGGAGCCAGGTGGGAAATTGTCACCCAAACAGCTTCTCACCCAGATGTAGGCACGGTTCTGGTATTCTAACAGCCGTGGGTGCTGCCTGTCAAAATACAATAACTCCAATAAAGAAAAAAATGCATCAAAGAGGCACTGGGACTTTGATGTGAGTTTATACAAAGTAGTGAGAGGGAAAAAAAAAACTATTTTGGCTGGAGTTGTACTTTAAGCTGATATCATCACCCGGGGTTTTTGTACTCTGTGATTCATCAATGCGTTCTCTAGTGTTATACTAAATAAGTTTGAATTCCTGCATTCACTGAATTTCAATAACAGTGGATGAACCCTGCAGGCATTGTAGAAAATTATAATCAAGAAAACCTATAGAGTGGATGGTATTTGGATTTAGGGGAGTAATAGAAACCAGAGAAATCACTCAGATCCCCTATCCACACTAAACAGCCTGGATGGACGCCCCTGGCAGCCGGAGTATTCTGACACCTGGTACCCAAACAGTGACTGCATCTATTTGTTTGCAGTCAATGTTCAGTTTACAATTTGTTCCTGAATCGATTTTTTTACGTTTGTTGAGCCGGGCATTGCCAGCAGGGTCACCCATGGTTAGATTTTAAGCCCATTCACAGGGATCAGTCAAAACTCTAATGTCCCGTACACACGATAGGACTTTCCATCAGAAAATGTTCGATGTGAGCTTATTGTCGGAAATTCCGACCGTGTGTAGGCTCCATCGGACATTTTCCATCGGAATTTCCGTCACACAAAATTTGAGATCTGGATATCAAATTTTCCCACAACAAAATCCATTGTTGTAAATTCCGATCGTGTGTACACAATTCCGACGCACAAAGTTCCACGCATGATCGGAATGAAGCAGAAGAGCCACACTGGCTATTGAACTTCCTTTTTCTCGGCTCGCCATACGTGTTGTACGTCACCACATTCTTGACGTTCGGAATTTCCGACAAGATTTGTGTGACCGTGTGTATGCAAGACAAGTTTGAGCCAACATCCGTCGGAAAAAATCCATGGATTCTGTTGTCGGAAAATCCAATCGTGTGTACAGGGCATAACAGTGCATGGCCAGCTTTAAATCACCTGTTGGTTATTAATGCCGTCTGGGGCTCAATTAGAGAGATCTTCCCTCTGAAGGCCCATTAACACAATCAGATTGTGGTAACACGTGCAATACCAGAACGTGAGCCAATGCATTTTACATTCATTGGTGCTGTGCAGTGTACCATTCATTCTAATTGGCATCCCAATGCAAACGGCCAAAACAAAAAACACAATGTTTTACGCTGCACTGCCAGATGTTTGCATGCCTTATTTTTTTTCCTTTAAAGTGCACTGGGCATCTCATTCAAATGAATAAGTTGTGTTCATGCAACACATGTTAATACGCGTCACAACACGCATTAACGTGCATGCATTTGACACACCACAGCAGACCAGTTTGGTGTGATTGGACTCTCAGAGCCCATTTACACTTTTGCAGTGTGCTAAAGCATGTGACATAGGGGTTGATTTACTAAAGGAAAATCCACTTTGTACTCCATGTGCATTGCAAGTGCCCATGGAAGTGCAGTCGCTTAAGATCTGAGGGGAAGATCTGAAACGAGGGGAAGCTCTGCTGATTGTATCATCCAACCATGTACAAGCAAAAATGCTGTTTTCTATTTTCCTTGCATGCCCCTCTCAGATCTACAGCGACTGCACCTACAAGTGCAGTGCAAAGTGGATTTGCCTTTAGTAAATAAACATTATTGCTACATAGTTAGTCAGGTTGAAAAAAGACACAAGTCTATCCAGTTCAACCATAAAAATAAATAAATAAAGAAAAAAATAATATCAAACAATCCCATATACCCAATCCTATACCCACAGATGATCCAGAGGAAGGTGAAAAACCCCCGCAAAGCATGATCCAATTTGCTACAGCAGGGGAAAAAATTCCTTCCTGATTCCCCGAGAGGCAATCGGATATTCCCTGGATCAACTTTACCTATAAATGTTAGTACCCAGTTATATTATGTACATTTAGGAAATAATCCAGGCCTTTCTTAAAGCAATCTACTGAGCTGTCCAGAACCACCTCTGTAGGGAGTCTATTCCACATTTTCACAGCTCTTACTGTGAAGAAACCTTTCCGTATTTGGGTTACCGCAACATGGGGTAATGCAAATAACATGTATTACTACGATGTGGTGCAACTTATTTGGAATGTCACCATGTTGCACAAAAGCAATGCGCCCGTGTTGCAGCGAGCCACAACATATGGGAGTGCATTGGGGGGGGGTCTTATGTTGCAAAGAAAAAGGTCAAGTACAATTTTAGCATTATTTGGTGCTCTGGCAGTCACTTCATTCCAATGGACTTCCTTAATGCAGCGCATGTTAACGCAAGACGCATCGCAAACAGGTAAATGGGCTCTCAAACAGCCAACAACATGACTAACAATGGGGCCCCAAATCCATGGGCTGCTCCTTAAGATGTTGATTAGCTTGGCCAAATATAATTTTACATATAGAACAACAGTAAGAACAGACAGCGAAATATATGTGATGTAATCTATTCCATTCTGCAGCTGTTGAAAAAGTTTTGGCTAGCCCCAGCATTCGACATCTGCAAAAAAAAAGTGTGTTGTAAATCAAGTGTATGTGAATGTTTTTCAAATACTGCATTTGTTGTGGAGTGCGCATAACTCTCACCATCCCCAATAAATGATGTAATCTACACCAAGTATTATGATCAAGCACCAGCTGGAGTGAAACGCGTCAACATTTGCTCTCCAACCTGTGTTTTGTTTGTTTGGACATGTTGCAATCAAACCTTTGGATCTTATACACTACACTGTCAAATGACATCCCAGTCTTAGTCTATGGGGTTCAATATTGAGTTGGCCCACCCATTGCAGCTATAACAACTTCAACTCTTCTGGGAAGGCTGTCTACAAGGTTTAGGAGTGTGTCTATGGAAATGTTTGACCATTCT
Organism: Aquarana catesbeiana; assembly: GCF_042186555.1. NCBI lineage: Eukaryota > Metazoa > Chordata > Amphibia > Anura > Ranidae > Aquarana > Aquarana catesbeiana. The sequence goes on from NC_133331.1 coordinate 99,552,853, forward strand.
TCCAGAAGCGCATTTGTGAGGTCAGGCACTGATGTTGGATGAGAAGGCCTGGCTCGCAGTCTCCACTCTAATTCATCCCAAAGGTGTTCTATCGGGTTGAGGATAGGATTCTGTGCAGGCCAGTCAAGTTACTCCACCCCAAACCCGCTCATCCATGCATTTGTGGACCTTTGTGCACTGGTCCAAATCATTTGGTGGAGGGGGGATTATGGTGTGGGGTTGTTTTCCAGGGGTTGGGCTTGGCGCCTTAGTTCCAGTGAAGGGAACTCTTAAGGCATCAGCATACCAAGACATTTTGTGGGAACAGTTTGGGGATGGCCCATTCCTATTCCAACATGACTGCACACCAGTGCACAAAGCAAGGTCCATAAAGACATGGATGAGCGAGTTTGAGGTGGAGGAACTTGACTGGCCTGACCTCAACCCGATAGAACACCTTTGGGATGAATAAGGCTTCATGTACACACAGACTAGGTTGACTGCCGGCCACAGGAAAATGTGAAGCTTTGCAGTTGGTGGTCAAAATGTTCCTATCCTGAAGGTGATTCTTCTGCGCATAGGAGAGGGAGGTTGAACCTCCCCTAACCGCAGCAGCTTCTAAACTATTGTAAAAGCCTATGTGTACATAGACACATAGGCTTTTATAAAGTTGAGTTTAGGAGCTTTGGCAAAAAAAAAAACGGCAAAAGCTCCTAAACGCAAGTTTAGAAGCTGCTAATGTATATGAGTCCTTAGAGCGGAGACTGCAAGCCAGGCCTTCTCGTCTAACCTCAGTGCCTGACCTCACAAATGCGCTTTTGGAAGAATGGTCAAACATTCCCATAGACACACTCCTAAACCTTGTGGACGGCCTTCCCAGGAGAGTTGAAACTGTTCCAGCTGCAAAACTGGGCCAACTCATTATTGAACCCTACGGACTAAGACTAGGATACCATTAAAGTTCATGTAAAGGCGGGTGTCCCAATACTTTTGACAATATAGTGTATTTTTGGTGTGCGGTCATCCAAGCTCCACATTTGATGTTTCCACGGTACAAGCCAGACCAGCACCTGATTTTTTGGGGCTGAATGCGTTGTGGCAGCACCACCTGGAGTGATGTATAAAATATGGAATCTACACTAGTTGTATCTAGTTGCTTGGAGGGTACAAATGTTGGCCCCATCCTGCTCAACATTCTTCAACTTAAAAATCGAAGGAGCAGGTTTTAAAAATGTTGGCTGAACAGCGGCTGCATCCAGTCAGATGCAGCCACTGTTCAGATATTCTGACAGCAGCAAAAGGTGGCTGTCAGAAAGAATACAATAGCCCAGCAGGGGGACTCGAATATAGCGTGGATGGACAAATCTGTTATATTTTTTTCCAGACTGAATTAAAAAAAATCTATGGAAATCTTAACAGTAAAGAGAGATAATCAAGGAGACACGCAAAAACTCCTACAATCTCTAGGCAAGCAATGTCCTGTGTGGATCACATGCATGATACCAAATGATATCCAGCCACTACAAGTCCAACTAAAGTATATGTCCAGGCATTAGCCAGCTTTACCCCCAAACCTCTCTCTCTGCTTTCACAGCAGAGGAACCGTTTCCAGTCTCAGAGGACCCCTCCTAATAATTAATATAGCTACAGCTCATGGTACATTAGCGTGATGGTCAGTAGCAAGAATGCTCCTTTCATTTGTGGCCAGTGTGAAGAATCCCCCCTTACGGATAGCTAAAAAGATCATTTCTGATTAGGAGAGACAGGAGATTCCTGCGGGTGCGGAATGCGTACAATATTCAGCACGCAATGGAGAGATGTACTGAACGTGTTTTTGGCCATGTACTTTAACTTTATCAATGACTTGGGCTTGCTAAAGCTGTTCATGGATGCCAACTCCAAGGTGGATGAAAGAATCCTCCCCGCTGTGTCATAGTACAGTCCTAACCAGAAGTTTTGGAATGACACAAAAATTAATTTTCACAAAGTCTGCTGCCTCAGTTTTTATGATGGCAATTTGCATATACTCCAGAATGTTATGAAGAGTGATCAGATGAATTGCATTTAATTGCAAAATCCCTCTTTGCCATGAAAATGAACTTAATCCCCGCCAAAAATTTCCTCTGCATTTCAGGCCTGCCACAAAAGGACCACCTGACATCATGTCAGTAATTCTTTCGTTAACACAGGTGTCAGTGTTGACAAGGACAAGGCTGGAAAACACTCTGTAATGCTGACTGAGTTAGAATTACAGACTGGATACTTTAAAAAGAGGGTTTTGCTTGAAATCATTGTTCTTCCTCTGTTAAGCATGGTTACCTGCAAGCAAACACATGCAGTCATCATTGCTTTGCACAAAAAGGGATTCACAGGCAAGGATATTGCTGCTACTGAGATTGCACCTAAATCAACCATTTATCGGATCATGAAGAACTTCAAGGTTCAAGTGTTAGGAAGAAGGCTTCAGGGCGCCCAAGAAAGTCCAGATTGACAGCATGCCAGGGCCAATTGCAGAGGTCTTGAAAAAGTAGGGTGAACACTGCAAATATTGACTCTTTGCATAAACTTAAAGTGGATGTAAACCCGGAAAAATAAATTTTAAATTAAGGCTTGCACCTTGTACAGTATAGGATTTCATGTCATCTGTGCCCGGTCTTGACACAAAGAGTTAATCCACCTCTGAGCAATCCTCTTATCTTTTTTCAGTGAGATAAAAACTGACACAGAGAAATAGGAGTCAGTTTCCCCCCCTTGCTGTGAGTGACAGGTGATATACATATCTCATGCACAAGTGTGAGAGAGGCATTCTGTGTACTTCAGATCCCCTCCTCCTTTCTTCTCCAGCATTCCCAGGATTGGCTGCTCCACACTTCAGAATGATTGGGCATGAAGTCATTTGGTGGCTTTTCTGGGTTTTGACTGGATGTTATTGATCATAACAGAAGTTCAATGTAAGAAATACACAGGAGAAAATGCATATTGACAAGGGGAGTGTAGAGGTGGGCAGGTAGTCTACTGACATCACAACTCCACCCACCGAGCTCCAGACAACAGACCCACCCACAGAATATGCAGTTTTTTGGGTCTCATAACAGACAGAGGGGAGACATTTGACAGGTAAAGATACATGCAGGAGGCATGTATATCCTTATTGATAACCACTATGGCAGTAGTTTAGAAAGGATGACATTGGGTTTACATCCACTTTAATGTAATTGCCAATAAAAGCCTTTGTCACTTCTGAAATGCTTGCAATTATACTTCAGTATACCATAGTAACATCTGACAAAAAGATCTAAAAACACTGAAGCAGCAGACTTTGTGAAAATTTATATTTGTTTCATTCTCAAAACTTTTGGCCACGGCTATATTCTGACAGGGAGACTCCTCTGCTGTCATAATACACTGATTAGCAGCCAGCCTTATCATCAAAAGTTTTCCAACAGTCTTGTTCAACAGAAGTCGCTCATTAGAAGGTCTTCTGCCATCCTGCTCCTGATCCTTCCTGCTGAACCGGCTGAATTTCAATCCATCTATGGGCAGCCTAAAGTGGTTGTAAACCCTTACAGACCACTTTGTGCTACCCAGGATATCTCCTAAACCTACACAGTTTAGGAGATATCCCCTGTATTTGCATATCGCGACGTCATTGGCACATGCGCACTGACACAAACTGAAGCAACGGCATGTATGTGCCGTTGCTTCAGTGAGTGTGTCATTACCGCGCGCATGCGCGGGAGTGACGTCATTGCGGCTCCGGCCAAACACAGTGCCGGAGCTGCGATACTCAGAAGTAACCCCCGGGAGTGATGTCGGCCACCGGAGCGGTGTACAGGCACTGCAGCGAGGCCTTTGATCTCAGGTGAGTATTACATAATGAGCACTATGCTAAGCATACTAGCCCATTATGCCTTTGTCTTGCAGGTGTTAGTTTTTTTTTTTTCCAAAGTGGGTTTACAACCACTTTAAAGTGGTTGTAAACCCTTACAGACCACTTTTTCCTACAGGTAAGCCTATAATAAGACTTACCTGTAGGTACCGGAAATATCTCCTAAACCTGCACGATTTAGGAGGTATTTACCATATACGCTTGCGTCAACGTCATCGGCACATGAGCACTTTAGAGCCCGTGCCGTGATCATCGGCCGCCGCGCGCATGCGCAGGAGTGATGTCAGGCGACTCTGGCCAGTCACAGAGCCGGGGTCCGTGGCCCCAGAAGGAAGAGCGACGAAGATGGATGCTTCCACCAGGGGGAACATTACAGACATTGCGGGCTTCATTTGCAGGTAAGTGGCACATAATGGGCTAGTATGCAATTGCATACTAGCCCATTATGCTTTTACTTTGCAGGGGAATTAAGAGGAAGTAAAACCCATCAGAGTTTACTTTCTCTTTAACACTGGTATGCTTTCCTCTAGAGAGGAGAGTGGAAATCTCTTTAACAAAGGTTTCCTGAAGATAATTTCTTCTACTTTATCTAATGAGTACTTCTACTTTACTGGATTTTCCGGAGTCTCTTTTTACTGTGTAATGCATGACTTGCACTGGAAACTCCCCATCCACTTTGTTCTATATTGGGGACGGAGACACAGCAGTATTTATATTAGCAACAGTAGGCTTTTCTTTATATCGCTTATAATACATACAATGACTCACTGAAATGTATGATATGTAAACATCATTTTAAAAAGTTACCTAGCTTTGCAATGTTATCTATGGTTGCGTTCTTATGGTCAAGAAATGGTTGATCCTATACAGGCTAAAAATATACAGTATAATCATTTAAGGCTTTTTCTGTAGATCATTAAAGCTAAACTCCAGGTAAACAACTACACATATTTGAAACACATATATGGGAACTACCCTATTTGTTAAAGGATCTGTAAGGCTGTTCACAGATCCAGGCACTCCTATCAGGCAACACAGCCAGATCCTTCACTCCTAAGACTTCTCTGCAGTTGAGCATTGAGGTCTGCGGCCTCTGTAACTGCACTACAAAGGAGGAACAATGCACTAATAAGGTTGTCATTTCTCTTCTTTCTAGTCATTTCTGCTTTGGACAAGGCCAGTAACATTACCCAGTGCTTTCGGGTATGGTGCAACATGTGACCTCCTCAACTGTGACAGTGCTTAATTCTAGCAAGCAGCCCTTTCCAAACACATGACATCAGGTGACACTTCAGATTTTACTGATGGCTGTAACAGAGGAAGAAGAGATGGCGAGCGCTGAAAAGGTTAGTAGTAATAGCCTTCTGCGGTTAGGTGTGGAACTGAGGATATTTAACACTTTTCTTGTCTTGTCTTGTTGCCTCCACAGGACTGTGGGTGCCCTCGCATGTACTACAAACAACAACGAAAAGAGGGCGCACCGACCTAGTGCATTACCAAAATAACAACTTATTAGGAATATAAAAGAAAAGTATTCTACTCACAAATGCATGATATGCATTGGCATATAAATGGATGCAGACAAGACCACCTCCAGGTCCACAGTACTCAGTCAGAGGTGTGGGAAGCCCTCATTGTATCCTATGGCTTACTCGTTTCGATGGTCGAGCCCTCTTCTTCAGAGCCAAAGAGAGTGTAAATATTTTTACATTGGCCTTTATACCACTCACCCGCTCTGGAGGGGGTCTTGTCTGCATACTTTTAAATGTCATGCATTTGTGAGTAGAATACTTTTATTTTCTATTCCTAATAAATTGTTATTTTGGTAATGCACTACATCTGGGCGCCCTGTTTTTTGCTGTTGTTTGTAGCACTGGCAAGGTATCAGAGAAAGGCGGCATTGCAAAGACACTGTCACTTTGTCCAGCATGTGTAGTCAAGTTAATAGGAGCTCCAAACAAACAAATCTTGAGATTCCAAACTCATTCATCTGATGATAGCAAGAAAAACAAAACATCCAACATGTTTCACCCCCTTCACCTGGGCTTAGTTCAATAGAATTTCAGAGGCAGCCATACATGGATGGAAATATGGCTAGCTCAGCAGGGACCAAACTATTTTCATCCATGTATGGCCACGGTGTTGGATTATTCCTGGATAACGGATAAAGTATTCATAAAAAAGTTAATTGTATTTTAAAATACTGCTAGTATAATTGCTTGAAAATCTTTTATTATGTTTCCACAATCCTCTGCACAGCAGAAACCAGTTTGCATTAAAGGTTATGTATGCTGTGGGACACGGTCATCCTAACATGACTTTAGGCTCTCAGCGCCAGGAGAGGATGTGTTCAGGCTGCTTAATGGGCTCATTCAAACTTGTGGCTATACTGCCACCCCTCTGAAAAGCAATCTGCAGTGGATCACTGTTCAGAGGGCATTTGACAGGGGTTAGGAGGCGTTATATGCCCTCCTCACCTCCTGCTTTAATACTCAAAATGAAGATCTGACCTGCAGCAACCGCCATGCATTGCACACAGATGTAGGGTGCAACCTTGAGCGGCTGCATGCCCTTGTTTAGGTAGACAATCAGGGCCTAACTGCCTGCTTTACTGCCCCCCCCCCCCCCATCCATTTGTGTGAGCAAGCCCACAGAAGAAGAAGAGCAGATGGAGGGCTCATATGCTTTTATAGTTCACTGAGAAGAAACTATTGCTAGACTTGCCAGGCTTTACAAGTTTGTTGCACAATTGCAGCAAGTCCACATTACATGACTCCAGATCAACTTTCTTTGCAAACATTCTGCAAGTCTGCTGCATGTTCTGGTTCAGTTATGTTGTGCTATAGTAATCCCACCACAGGGGTCACTGTGGCTAAATATTCATGCTGTAGACTTGCAGAGCTCTTGCTGTAGACTCACCACTGCAACTTTGCTCTTGCTAGAGACTTGCCACACAAATTTGATACAAATTGGAAAAGTGTCAACTAGAACTTTTGCTTCAAGTGCTCTGCAAGTGTACAACTTGCCAATGAACACGTGCAGCGAGTTAACAAACTTACAATTCATAACTCAGCCACAAATTTGTGGAAAGTTATCCTTGCTATCTGTGAATCTGCAAGAGGAAATAAGTGGTGTCACTACCTTTTTTCAGCAGTGTGTGAATCAGAGAACTGGACAAATAGAAATACAAATATTTTACTAAATCAAACAGTTCACATACGTATTTTAACCATGTACCCGGCAGTATAACTGAAATTCTGCTTTAAGGTTTTGGTTTAATTTCAAAACTGCTCGCCCATCCACCATATCACTTACAGCTCTCAGCAGGGGGCTCTAAAGCAGCGGTCACCAACCAGTGGTCCATGGTGGATGGGCGAGCAGTTGGTGGTCCCCAGGAGTTCTGCCGCAAATCTACATAGTGGCGGATGTATACCGCCCAATGTTTCCAGTGTTGTTCTCAATGTGTGCTGGCAGTCAATACTGTCAGGGTGCACTGATAACCGATACCTCCTGTGTAGTTCTGGCTCCTGTGAACTCAGAGGGAGGCACTGGGAGTAGTGCAGAGTGCAGGGGGTGAAGGAGGGGACGTCCAATGGCAGCGCTGATCACAGACTGTGGGAGGGAGCACGGAGCTCGAGCACATGGCTGGTTAGGGAGGTAAGATCCAATGATGAGTCTGTATAAGGCAACAGTGTGATGCAGAGTGCAGGGGTGAGTTTAGTGGTCCATGAAGTCTGAAAGGTTGGCGACCACTGCTATAAAATACGTTCGCACTTTTATATATATATATATATATATATATATATATATATATATATATATATAAAAGGTTATACTTATGGATTGCGCTATAAAAAAACCCTCCCTATTTACACAAGCAATGTTTCCCAAATATACAACACTCTAAAATATCTAAGAACACAAGCTTACAAATCTAAGTAACAGATTGTGGAAAGTGCAGAAATAAAAGAACGCGGCGGAGTCAGAGTGTTCCTGGCACCAGGACTCACTTTCTGGGGCCAGCGTGCTTCCACTGAATAAAACAGAACAGCTCGGAAGTATTAGCGGCCAGCACACTGACTAACTGGGATCTGCTTATAATAAAGAGGACCTGTCCTGTTATCTCTAACAGAATTTGGAAAAATATGATAAATTCAGTGTCCTTGTATGCACCACACTAAGTTTTGTAGATTTCCCTAGGTAAACTGTATAACCCAATTTAGTACAGCAAAACTAAAGGGAAGGATCAATAAAACAGCGTTAAATGTATTTTTATTACATGCAAGCATCTGCATTTAACGTCCAACCCCTGTACAGCATAGCTCAGACTGGGAAAGAAAGAAGCAGCATTCAAGTGTGCTGCAGGGAACATTCTGACAGGAGAAGAGAGCAGAGTGGCAAAGAAGAAAGCTCATCAGCCTGCCGCTTCTCTTTTCACTATTCATTCAAAAGCTGTGAAGGCCTGTAAGCATTGCTAGCCTTAGAAGCAGCAGAGACCAAACAAATCCTATGTGGCAGAACTGTTTGAATCTCAGAACTGGATGTGGCTGGGGAGGGGGGAGGAGGTTAAGTCGTAGATCAGGCTGCATCGCTCAACAATATTTTAATCTGCAGAAAGGTCTCAGGGAGAGCAAAACCTGGCTGGGCTGCCTGTATCAGTCAACAGAATTCCAAATCCTTTGGCAGGTAAAACAGATTCCATGTATGCATTTGTGCTTTGTATTTAGCTGCCTGGCATGTCTTTGTTAAAGCTGAACTCAGGGCACAAAAAAACGTATTACTCTACAGTCACAAAAGATATAAATCCACTATTTTGCTCAGCAGATTCCTTTGCAAACCCAGATATTACTATTTAAGAGTAGCAGTGACATCATCACTGTGCTGTACATAGCCTGTGCAGAGAGGGACCCAGCAGACCTGTCCATTACAGGCTGCCTACAAAAAACTACAGGAGGGGGCGGAGACAAGACCAGTCACCCTGCACAAGGAGCGAGAGCAGCAGTGACCGGTCTTTATTACAGGAAGCTGCTGCACAGAGGCAAAGTTTCACATTGGATTACCTCTTAGGTCTGGAAGAAATACACAAAGCACTCTTATGTCGCGAACACACGATCGGACTTTCCGCCAAAAAAAAACGTGGATTTTAGTTCGAAGGTTGTTGGCTCAAACTTGTCTTGCATACACACAGTCACACAAATGTTGGCCAACAATTCTGAACGCGAGAACGCGGTGACGTACGACGAGGGATGGGTTCACACTGCTGTGCGGAGCGGCTCACAGCAGGGGTCGATGTGTCCCTGTTCACTGTTTCAGATCCGATTTCAGTCCAAATTTTTGGCTGAATTTAGACCTGAAACAGACCAGAAGATGCACAGGACTCATGTGCAATCCGCTCCGCAGCCGTCCCGGAGATGTGTGAACCAGCTCCATAGAGAGCCGGTCACAATCTCCTGACATGCAAATTGGATGCGACAAAATCCACATTCAATTCGCACTAGTGTGAACCCAGCCTTAGGCTTGACATGTTTGGTATCTATTAAATTGGTGCAGCCTCATCTTTTATATTTTACCAACAAACCTGATCATTTATTGCATCTGTGGGCCCTAAGATGAACTTCAATGAATTCTTTACTGAAATTTTACATTTCCTAAACTGCCCTAATGTCACGTGGCATATAAAATTGGATCTAGCACCATTTTATTCTCTAGGGTATCTGCTTTCAGAAAATATATAATGTTTTAGGGGTTTTATGTAATTTTTGGGCCTAAAGTGCTTTTTTAAACAAGTAAACAAAAAACGCAAAAACAGTTCTAGCAGCGAGAGGGTTAATGGCTCTTTGCAGCTTTCTCCTTGATCCTAGATTTACACAGAACATGTTTAACTTTCAACATGTAAATTATAACTAATATGTCTCTTTGACCTTCATTCTGAAAATTATAAAGGTAAAGTAATTAGTCCATCAGCACAAGTGCTCGGAGATGGTCCATCATGCTGGCTGCATGTGCCATTGAGTTTATGCGAAGGATATGTGATCTGAGTATAATGGACATAATGCCTAATGTACCTTGTAGATGACAATGAGTCAGTAGACGGAGATACATTTAGCCGCAGATGTCATGGCTCAGTGCGGTACCAGCTGTTCTGGCTGTGCACTCAAGTCCTATTCCCTCCATGGAGCAGACTGAGAAATGTGCATTGGGACTACTGTGATGTCATGATTAGGGAATTCAAACCCTTGGGTCCTATAATTGTATCCAGAATAGCAGATAATTGTGCGGGAACACTCTACTATGCCACTGTAGGGGGATATTTACACATCTTCGTCAATATCTAGGCTGTCATCAACGTCCTTCAAAAACCCTTTCCTTGACCACAAACTCCAGTATAGAAGCCAAAAACAACAAAGACATTACAAGAGGAACTATAGTGTTTCTACTGTTTTTAGATTTACATGTGAAAGAGATCACCTCTAGGCAGAAAAAAAAAGTTTTACTTGCTAACTCTTTACTCTTGTAAACTTGACACCCCTGCTAGATAGCAAGGTTGGATTTGGGACCTTACTTACTGTTCTCTGAGGTTAAAGTACATAGAAAAACATAACTTTTTTGGGAATTGTTTAAACCCCTGTCAGCTTTATTGCTGTCTTCCCTTGTGGAGATTTCCCTTCACTTCCTGTCATGGTGACACAGCAGGAAGTAAGAAGACATCTCCCCAAAGTAAGAGGAAAATCCCCATAACTGACTCCTAATTGGAGCACCTGCTGTGGTAAGATTTTCCATCACTTTCTGACTCTTTCTTTAGTAATAATAGGAAGCAGAAACAATAGAGGTAGAATCTTTTCCAGCAGGGCCACAGACAGCAATTAAACCTGACAGGGGGTTTACCACTTCCAGTCTCTATCCACTAAAAATAAAGTTTTTACTTTGAGGGCTCTTTCACACGGACCCCTTCCGTTCTGATCAGTAGGGGATCAGCTCACTGATCCCCTGCTGATCGGAGAAGAGCAGGCAGATAACACATTTGTGTCCAATCAGTTTCTGCAGAGCCGACATGGACTGACCCTGCTCTGCTCTATGGCCGGATGGGAGTAAACGGACTATGCTGTCCATTTACACCCGGCTGCCTCCAATCCGGCCCTCCCAAACATTTTTTTAGCGGGCCTGATTGGACCCAGCGGTAGGGCCAAGTCCTGCTGTCTGTTTCAATAGACACAGACAGCAAGGCTCAGGAGCAAGCCCACATGAGTGCCACCATAGCAAGCAATTTTACTACAAACCCCAGCCACCCGTGCAAACAAGGCCATACTGTTTATACATTTTGATACGAGATTCATTAAATTGTAAAAGAAAATAGCTCTACGTTTACGCCAACTTACTTCTTGCACTCCTGCAAGCGTGGTTTGACTCTCCTTTGCAGACGAGCCGCAGTGCTTCTGTGTATTGTCACTTACAACTTCGAAAGCAAAGCATCTCCATAATAGGCAATGGCCGAGCCAGGGAAGAGTTAACGGTTCCCATTTAAGGAGCAGCAACCCGCTGGGGGACAGCTAGTGAATTCAGCAGCATCCTGTCAGTGCAGGGCTAGTTCCTTTCATCAACAACTTTGGCTAATCTAATGGCACAACAATTTCAGTTCTCAGACAACCCGGAACATTCTGTACTTCCAAATCAACTCTGAAAATGTTGGTTTATCTGGCAGCAAGAAGCCTTGTTCACACGATTTACCATCGAATGTTTACGGAGGTTTCTGTCTTCTTATAACAAGTCCTGACTGGGAGTCTCTGATGTTCCCCCAGGATTGAAGCTGTCTTCAGTTCATCCATACATCATCAATACAACACGTGGACTACCTTGTCCTATGTCACATGTAGATCCTTTAGAATAATATTTGTGAATTGCACAACAGAAGGAACTACTTCGAAATGTATAATTGCAAAGGATACCATTCATGGTTACTAACTCATGCTTGAGCAAACCACAAGTGCAAAATATTTATCTAATCTAGGCACAAGTCAGGAGATGGATACAAAAAATGTCACAGTCTTTATCAATGCCTAGAAGCACAGTGACGTTTAATATTAAGAAGTAGAAGGTATTTGGTACAACACAGACCCACTCTAGATCAGGACGTCGCTCCAAACCGGATGAAGGAACCTGGAGCAAAACTGGTCAGAAGCTACCAAGAGGCCTACAGCAACTCTGAAGAAGTTGCACAAATTTATGACAAAGAGTGGTCATTGTGTGCATGTGACAACAATATCACAAATTCTCCACAAATGTGGATTGTATGGGAGTTTTGCAAGATAAAAGCCACTTCTCAAAAAAGCCCACATGCAGTCATGACTGAGCTTTGCCAAAACACACCTTGAAGATTCTGAGGCGACACGGAAAAAGGTGTTATCTTCAGATGAGACAAAAATTTTATTATTTGGCCTCAACACTAAACAATATGTCTGGCGGAAAACCAATACAGCTCACCATCCAAATAACACCATATCTATAGTAAAGCATTGGGGTGGTAATATCCTGTTATAGGGGCGTTTCTCTTCAGCAGAGACTGGAGCACTTGTCAGTATAGAAGGAAAAATGAATGGGGTAAAATACCGTCATATTCTTGAGGAAAATGTGCTGCTCTCTTCCAGAAAGTTGTCAATGGGAAGAAGGTTTGCCTTCCAACATGACAATGACCCAAAGCACACAGCAAAAATGACCACACAGTGGTTGAAGGAGAAAAAGATGAATGTCCTTGCATGGCCTAGTCAGAGCCCATACCTAAAGCCCATTGAAAATCTGTGGAATGACTTTAGGAGTGCAGTCCACAAACGATCACCATCAAACTTAACTGAACTTGAGCAGTTTTGCAAAGAAGAGTGGGAAAATATTGCAAAGTCTAGATGTGCAAAGTTAGTAGAGACATATCCCAACAGACTAAAGGCTCCCAGCAGCGCACGCCCACCTTTTCTAGCTCCCCGCACCCCACTCAGCTGCCAAAAGTGATGTAAATACCCAATGCTTCCAGCAATGGGGGAGCATGTGACTCACTTCCCATTTCTCCTATGTGATTGCACTGGTGTTTGGTGATTGACTGCTGTCACATGGGGGTAAGGAGAGAGTTCTCAGTCTTGTGTAAGCTCAAACTAGAGAACTCAAGCTTACAGAGGACTTTCTTGTTTTGCTATGGTAGCTGAAAGGGCAAAGCAGAGGATTGCTTTAGGCCAGTCTTTCTCAACGTATTTTAACCTGGAGGAACCCTCAAAATAACTTTCTATCCATAGAGAGCCCCTGCTTATAATTAATTACTACATCTACAGCCCATGGTACATTAGTGTGATGGTCAGTGGGAATAATGCTCCTTACATTTGTGACCATTGGGAAGAATAACCCTTTAGCTATAAGAATCAATGGCATCAGTAGTTACCTATCTGAGAGGCAGAGACTGCTTGTTGCTCAACTAACCCCTTACAACCTCTGTGTATTCATGGAACCCATGGCTGAGAATGGCTGCCTTAGGCACTCAGTGCCTGGTATGTCCTAGTACTGTGATATGTGCAGATTGTCTGGGTCAGGTGCCTATTTACACCCCCTAAGCCTCGCTATTGACCCATCATAGTACTGGGACAATAATGAGGCTAAGAATGTGGGAGATCACAAGGTCAGGCACTCAACCTATAATTCCCAGCAAATATCTGCATATCAGAGCACTCCATTGCCATTCTAGACACCTACTTATTGAACAGAAAGCAACAGTGCTGTGTATAAACTGCACTACATTAGGCAAGTATTTTGCATTAAAGTGGCTTTAAACCCTTACATAAGGCCACTGAAGTCACTAGCCTCAGATGATACACATAGATTATTCAAATCTTCCTACATAAGTTGTACTTGTTTATCTGCAGAGCACAGAGAGGAGAGCTGAGTGTAATCTGAAACCAGAGTGGAGGGAAAGGATATACCCCCTCTACATAATCTCATAGGGAAACATACACAGCTGAGGCTTTGTGCTTAGGGAGGGAGAGGTTGGGCCATCTCTCCAGATTCTGTGATGTCAGGATGACCTGTCAGAAGTGTCTAATGCAAATAGCAGTAGGAAGAGATAGGAGAAAGAAACCACACTAGGAGCTTTGGACTGAGGCTAGTACACACCATGTATGTGCTGTTCATTTTTCATTTCAGAGGTTTACAACCACAGCACAAAGGGTAATGATGGCACCAAAAGGGTCAACTTATTCCTTTTAAATGGCTTGAATTTAGGTATGGCACTGAGTGACTTTAAAGTAAACCTGTCACAAGTGTTGATTTTAAAGTGAGCATTTGACTAGAAAGTGCACAGTCGGTTACCTTCAGTGAAAACCAAGTCAGAAAAATTATTAGATTCAGAGATTATCACAGCTGAACCTCCCTGTAAAAGTTGAGCTTGGCCTCCCAAGCCCACTCTTGGCCAATGAAGCCGTCCGTCATAGGAAAACTCCAAAAAGAAGAGGGTAGGGCCAAGACTGACTTAATAAAAGAAGTCGTGATTTCTATATACATTTATCAGCCTGTATCTCTGGAGCTGCTGATTATTTTGATTTTTATGAAAGGCAACCTCTGTTTTGGGATTTTCATGTTCATTTCTGCCCATATTTGTGAAGGGTTTACTCTGAAGTGAACCTGTGCTTTCCCCTAGCAAGACAATGCAAGAAAGTGCTGGCTCATGCAATGACTAAACTTTACCTTCTGGTTGTTCTTCCACCACTCAGCTCCCCACCAGGAAGCGATGGTTAAGCTCCAGTTGGAGCTTACAGAGCTTCCTCACCCACATGTGCTGGGCCAATCACCAAGCATCAATGCGGTCACATGAAAGGAACTGAGTCACATGATCCTGATGCCTGGAAGTACTGGGTATTTCTCCTCACTCCCAATAGATAAACAGATCGGTAGGGGAGCACAGGAGTGCAATTCCCACCATATACAGCTCAACTTTTTTTGGATCCCTGGTGAATCAGCTGGCATCCGAGCCTTGGGAGGCACTGTCTGCACCACCTGGCTTGACAAAAGTTGATTTAAAAAATGACTGAGCCAGGTGGAAAACCTTCGGCAAAACAGTGACTGCATCTTATCAGATAAAGCCAATGTTTAGGCGGTTATGGGTGCAGCAGCTGTCTGAAGGCACCAGTGCAGATTCCTCCATCCATGTATGGCTAGCCTAAGTAAATGTAGAAGAAGGTTGCCCAACAAAGTGAACCGGTCGTTTAGTCCTGCATGGGTAAAGCACAAGTTTACTGTAATCAATTACAGTATGTATATAACGTTGATATGACAACTTAATTGCATATGCCCTGGATAGAGATCTTAGATCAGTGACTTCTGATCTCATGGTTACATTAAACTCGGTGCCTTTCCGTACCTTTCTACTCTTAGACAGGTGACTCATAAAATATGGATAGTGTAAGACAAACATTGCACTACTATCATACTTGTCATTTGTTACCCTTCTGTTACTATGTAATTGTTGTGTCTCATAATGTGTCACAATGCTTCCATTTCCTCCAGTGCTCTAAACTGTTTTTTTTTTTCAAAGTGGGTAACAAAGATTCTGATCTGTCCTATACAATATCTACAAACAACGGTGTAATATAAAGGGTCTACCTGTCTGTATAGAATATGGAATATTTAGTCTGGCCCTCACATGACATAGATTTTAGTAACTTTGTTGATGTGACAGACCAATATCTGACTGTGTATTCAGCTTTAAAACCAGTATTTACCAAGCATTCCCTCCACCCTATCCACCCGAGTCCCCTTATCCAAAATGCTACTTAATATTTGTATGTTTATTATCAGTATGCCCTCAGGGCCCTTTCACATAGGCAGTCCAATCAAATCTACAGTGCCTTGAAAAAGTATTCACACCCCTTGAAATTTTCCACATTTTGCCATATTACAACCAAAAACATAAATGTATTTTATTGGAATTTTATGTGATAGACCAACACAAAGTGGCACATAATTGTGTAGTGGAAGGAAAATTTTAAATGGGTTTCAAATTTTTTTACAGATAAAATATCTGAAAAGTGTGACGTGCATTTGTATTCAGCCCCCTGAGTCAATACTTTGAAGAACCACCATTCGCTGCAATTAAAACTGCAAGTCTTTTTGGGGATGTCTCTACCAGCTTTGCACATCTAGAGAGTGACATTTTGCCCATTCTTCTTTGCAAAATAGCTCAAGCTCTGTCAGATTGGATGGAGAGTGTCTGTGAACAGCAATTTTCAAGTCTTGCCACAGATTCTCAATTGGATTTAGGTCTGGACTTTGACTGGGCCATTTTAACACATGAATATGCTTTGATCTAAACCATTTCATTGTAGCTCTGGCTATATGTTCAGGGTCGTTGTCCTGCTGGAAGGTGAACCTCCACCCCAATCTCAAGTCTTTTGCAGACTCTAACAGGTTTTCTTCTAAGATTGCCCTGTATTTGGCACCATCCATCTTCCCATCAACCCTGACTAGCTTCCCTGTCCCTGCTGAAGAACAGCATCCCCACAACATGATGCTGCCACCACCATGTTTCACAGTGGGGATGGTGTGTTCAGGGTGATGTGCAGTGTTAGTTTTCCACCACACATAGCGTTTTGCCTTTAGGTCAAAAAGTTCAATTTTAGTCTCATCTGACCAGAGCACCTTCTTCCACACGTGTGCTGTGTGTCCCCACATGGCTTCTCAGGACTTCCTTTGGCTTTCTTTCAACATTGGCTTTCTTCTTGCCACTCTTCCATGAAGGCCGGATTTGTGAAGAGCACAACTAATAGTTGTCCTGTGGACAGATTCTCCCACCTGAACTGTGGATCTCTACAGCTCCTCCAGAGTTTCCATGGGCCTCTTGGCTGCTTCTCTGATGAATGCTCTCTTTGCCCGGCCTGTCAGTTTAGGTGGACGGCCATGTCTTGGTAGGTTTGCAGTTGTGCCATACTCTTTCCATTTTCAGATGATGGATTGAACAGTGCTCTGTGAGGTGTTCAAAGCTTGGGATATTTTTTCCATAACCTAACCCTGCTTTAAAGCGGAGTTCCACTGAAAAGTCGAACCTCAGCTTATTCGTCTCCTCGCCCCCTCAGGTGCCACATTTGGCACCTTTCAGGGAAGAGGGGGGGACCTGTTTTTGACAGGTACCCTGTCTCCACTTCCAGCAAGGTACGTCGTCTGAAGTCCAGCCCCCTCCTCCTTTATCTGCCACCAGACCAACTGGAATGTGCAGCGCGCTTTGTGCAGTAGAGAACCGGGCGTGAAGCCTTAAAGGGGTTCCCTCACTGGCAATGGCGGCGGCTATACCCAACATCCGACCCAAAGATTGGCTGCAGTGCCGATATCGTGGGCTCCCTGGACAGGTAAGTGTTCATATATTAAAAGTCAGCAGCTGCAGTATTTGTAGCTGCTGACTTTTTTTCATGGGGTGGGCAGACCTCAGCTTTAAATTTCTCCACAACTTTATCCCTGACCTGTCTGGTGTGTTCCTTGGCCTTCATGATGCTGTTTGTTCACTAAGGTTCTCCAACAAACCTCTGAGGGCTTCACAGTACAGCCGTATTTATAGTGAGATTAAATTACACGCAGGTGAACTCTATTTACTAATTAGGTGACTTCTGAAGGCAATTGGTTCCACTAGATTTTAGTTAGGGGTTACAGAGTAAAGGGTGTAAAAAAATTAAAAAAAAAAAAAAACATTTATCATTTTCCTCCCACTTCACAATTATGTGCCACTTTGTGTTGGTCACATAAAATTCCAATAAATTTCAAGGGGTATGAATACTTTTTCAAGGCACTGTACCTGTTAGTTTTTCCAGGCAAATCTGAATGGAGTCTCCATGTTAGTCTATGCGCAGGTGGATGTAAAGGGATGTGCATCCAATTACATCTGATTTCTCTGAGTAAATCTACTCCATCTAGGCGTATTTTTCCTTTTTATTTTTTTGGACATAATTGTGATGTATCTGAAGTAGACGGATGTAAACGGACACACATCCATTTACATCTGCCTGCCCATTGACATAACATGGGCCAGTTCAAAGAGAAATGCGGGATTTCCAAATAAAAAACATATCTATTCACCTATGTGTCTCCCGCCACGTCTACACCAAAAACTGAGTGATCAAACATCACTGATCGCTCCGTTCTCCTTTTCCAGTGAGCAGAGAATGACTGTCAGTCTCCAATACTCACTAGAACTGCCCAGCTCTGGGGGTGGGGGTGGGAGCAGCTGGCTCAGGCTCTCTGCCGTGTGCTGAAAAAGCCGAACCTGTTGCCGCTCAGGCATCTGAGTGGATCCCAACATTAAAGCTGGGATCTCTCCATAGACTGGACCAGCTCAGTGAAGTCAGCCAACAGCAGACTTTAGCCCGCTGTCAGCTTAATCTGGGTGACAGGAGTTCAGAACTTAGTGCACTCTTGTGACCCACAGGAGAAGCAGGGCCAAAAGAGCTTTGTCCTTAAATGCAGGGGGCATAAATGAACAGACAAGGATGTCACAAAAGTGACAACGGTACCCATTGACTCCAATTCTGAACTCGGATCCCCTGCTGATCATAATGCTGACACAGCCTGTGTAAAAGGGCCCTAATTGCGCACATACGTTTTTTTTTTTAAAGATTCCCTTAATTTTAAGGAAAACTATGCTAAGAGTAATACATAGGCTGTTATTGCTGACCTCTTTCAGAAAATGCTAGTCACCTGGCAGTCATCTTGATCTGTGGAAATCATTTTAATCCCGTGGCTTCATTTTCTAAGTCACTGACCATCAACAATCATGCAGCAAGTGAAGTCACACCTGTTTTTGGTGAGTAATGCAGTAGTACTGAAGCTTAAGGAATTCAAGGGAAGTTGGGGACAGCAAATCAGGAATTTCCACCAATAGCTCAATGTTCCCAATTTTTGTGTTCTCTACTTCAGGTCCCTGCTATTTTATGAATGAAATTAGTTGCTGCAATGGAAGTCTATGGGGCCACCATTTGCAGCGATTAATTCTATTCATAAAATAGCAGGGGGAAGGAGGTAAGGAGCGCACAGACAGGAAGCAGTGAGCTAATGGTCCCATTGCGCTTGGATGAGAAGAATTGGCTCACACTGGGGTTGATTTACTAAAGACTGATATACTGTGCAATTTGCAAGGGCAGTTGTAAATGAGGGGAAGCTCTTATGACTTTCATCATCCAATCATGTGCAAGCAAAAATTTTTTTTTTTTTTCCTTGCATGTGATTGGGTATTTTTTGCAAAATGAAGCTTCCCCTCATTTACTAAAGTCTGGAGCAAATGCCCTTGCAAAGTGCACAGTCTAATTGCCTTTAGTAAATCAACCCCAATCAAATCAAATACTGTAGCTGCTGACTTTTAATAAAAGGAAACTTACCTGTCCAGGGATCCAGTGCTGTCCTCACCCAGGCCGGTTCTTCTCCGGTCTTTATGTCCCACACTTGGGCCGAAGTGGGAGCGGGTACCTATCAAAACTAGGTACCCCCTCCCCACCCAAAAAAAAAGTGCCCACAAGTTAGGCTGCTTTCACACTGAGGCAGTTTTCAGGCCTTTTAGTGCTACAACTGCAAATTGCCTCTCAAGCCTCCCCAGTGTGAAAGGTGTGCTTGCGGGATGGGAAAAAAGTCCTGCAAGCAGCATCCTTGGGGCGGTGTGGGAGCGCTGTATACAGAACTCCTACACCGCCCCTGCCCATTGAATGAATGGGCAGCGTTTCCGAAGTGCCTGTAAAGTGTTTCAGAAGCGATACAACACTGCCGCTTTGAACACCTTCTTTGGCCGAAAAGCTCCACTTAAACAGCGCTAAAGCACCACCAAAACAAGCGGCGCTTTAGCGCTAACATGGCCATGGGCCCAATGTGAAAGTAGCCTTAAAGAGGAGGGACGGAGGAGGCAGAAAAGCAGAACTTCCCCTTTTGGTTGACGTTTTGCTTCAAGCAGTACTGTACATACTGAACATTCACATCAGTCCCTGCCCTCAAGGAGCTTAAAGGAGAAGTACAGACAAAACTTGTTTGGTTGTACTTCTCCTGTGGATCACAGGAGTGCAGTTCATTCTGCACTCCTGTGACCCGTTTTCAGCAGACAGCGGACTGAAGTCCGCTGTCTGCTGAAGTCACAGAGCTGGTCCAGGCTTGGGCAAGATCGCGACACTGGGGTAGGGATCCGCAAACATGCCTGGACAGGCACCCGGCTCAGCCGCTTAGCAAACCACTGAGAGCATGAGCCGGCTGCTCCCACCCCCTCCACAGCCCAGCACTCCAGTGAGCGCAAGGGGGGGGGGGGGCAGAGCTGAGAGCAGTGACTGACAATCAGCAGCTCTCTGCTCGGGGAGCTTTGAGAACTGAGCGATCTGTGGTGTTAGGTCGCTCAGTTCTCAGTGTTAGAGCCAGATGCTGCATCCACCTGGGTAAGTATGGTTCGGCAAAAACCCCAAACCCCATACTTCTTTTTTTTTTAAATCTCAGGTCCCTATCCAACATATTAGGACCAATTTAGACAGGAGCCAGTTACTCTACCAGCATGTCTTTGGAATTCCCAGGGTAACCCATACAAGCATGGAGAGCACATGCAAACTCCATGCGGAAAGTGTGCTAACCCGGTTATAAACTGAGGGTATAAACTGAGGGTATAAACTGAGGAACACACTGCAAGTCAGAATTGCTATCCACTAAGCCCCTATTCTGCCCAATGATGTAATTGATTCAGCAACAACAAGCTGCAAGCAAGCAGTGAACAGTTAACTCAGCGAGGATAACAAGCCCTCTAAATGTCAGGCGTGATCACTAAAAATGTTGGAAAATATTCGCAGTTACACGGCAGGACAGGGACAGCCCCCTCGCCATGTGTGTTCTTCATCTGTATGTCAGATGTGTAACAGAGGGACACTGTGGAGGTCCCACAATGACAAATACCATTGTTGAGAAGAACTATATAGTCGTCCTAATAATGACAAGGATACACCAAAAAAAAGCCTGTTGTGTCCACTGTGACAGCGCACTACAAATCTTTTTTGGATCAAGTGTAAAATAAAAAATAAAAGCCAACATTGTGGAGGTTGTTTGAACCTTACCAATAAAGAATCTGCTTGTGTAAAGGAAAGATTTACTGACTACATTAACAATTATTCCATAACCGTCTAGCCAGCCATCCATGGGCAGATCTCGCGTGAACGGGTTAGTCATCGACCTAACAACATCTGAATCACTTACTGCAAGGGCAATTCCATAATTGTACCAGGAATGTCCCCATTTCTTTAGTGCAAGAGGTACTCATTTGTAAGACACTTATGTAAATGCCCAGCATGCTGGAAGATTTTTGTGGCAGATGCTGAATACTACTGCTTGGCTAATAACTTCTAATTTGCAAGATTACTTATATAGGTGCCATTTTTTTCCAGCAATAAAACAGGTTCATGTAATTGTCCAGCATGGTGGAAGATCTATGCAAGAGGATGCTAAATATTATTGTTTTCTTATTATTATTTAATAAACTCACCAGTATGCAATATTATATATACTGTAGGTGCCCAGAACAAAACAAAGGCACCTTAAAAAAAAAAAAAAAAAAGAAAGAAATACCGTCATTATAATAGTAAACAGATGCAGAGGTCTTAGGTGCACAGCTTTGCATATATACGTAGAAGGCACATACAGTCAAGGTGCCTCTTCAAGGTGTGATCCTACTCTAATCTATAAGAACGACTCCAGTGGGACATTAGAGCCTGTTCACAGCAGCAGGTGCACGATATGGTCCATAAAATGCTCAACCGCTTGTTGTGCGTTATGTAGGGGCAGTTCAATGCATTGCTTCAATGCATCAGACAGTCTACCTTTTTTTAATTTAATTTTTGCAAAATGACATTTCATACAACTATACGTGTTGCAGTGCATAGGGACGCGGTGTAGTGCGATGTCACACACTGCGCAAAAATGCAACTAGTCCTATTTTTTCAGCACACATCAATGCAGCCCTTTGGACGTAAGTATTCGTTCACATCAGCCCCATTGGATTGCATTGGGTAGCATTGCCTAATGCAGAGACAAGGAAGTTTGCCTTCTGTCCTATTCTTTAAGGCTACATTCACATTTATGCATGTGCGGTTGATGCGTTTTTGAGGCCCATTTTCCAATGCGCTTTTCTATGTGTTTTTAATGCATTTTGAATTTTTGGGGGGGATCAATGTTGCTAGGAGCAGATGTGTATTGTCATGCAGCCAAATCCACAAAAAAATGCATGTTCATGCGTTTTTCATGCATCTTTGATGCAATTCCATTGAAGTCTATGAAGCCAAAAACGCACCATGCTGCGTGTATAAAAGCCGCTGCACCTTTCCAAAAAAAAAAACAAAAAACGCACGAGTGGAGACTGCATATATGTGAACTTGACTCAAGGTGTGCCGATAAAAAGGACAGGTTGCATTTTTTGCCAGGAAGGCTGTTGTGACTATTGAATAAAATGTCAGCTTGTGACATTTTAATAGTGTTAAAAAAAATTAAAAAAGAAGTAAACTCTGCAATGCATTGCACTGCTCCTAGACAACACACAGCTGTGGGCACGCATCATACAGAGCATAACTGGCAAATTGCCTTGTCTATGCGCTGGGCAATGCTGCCCAATAGACTGCTGTGAATGAGCCCTATGGTAATGGATACTTACGTAAGTGGTCATCTGATACTTCCCTGATGGTGTAAAGCAGTGGTCTCCAAACTGCGGTCCGGGGGCCAGATGCGGCTCTTTGCTTGCTTTCACCTGGCCCTTGGGGCACTTTTTCTTCCACTGATAAAAGACACTCTTCCACCCACTGACACCAAGAATGGGGCATAATTCCTACTACTGACACCAACAATGGGGCACTGTTCCTCCCATTGACGCCAATTATGGGGCACCATTCCTCCCATTGACGCCAACGATGAGGCACCATTCCTCCCATCGATGCCAAGGATGGGGCACCATTTCTCCTATTGACAACAACGATGGGGCACCATTCCTCCTATTGACACCAATGATGGGGCACCATCCCCCCCCCCCCCATACCAAAGATGCATTGTTAACGTTCACTGACACCAGGACAATTTCTACTCCCAATGGCCACAGTCCGGCCCCCGAAAGTCTGGAGGACAGTAAACTGGCCCTTTGTTTAGAAAGTTTGAAGACCCCTGGTGTAAAGCATGGGTCTCCAAACTGTGGCCCAGGGGGCTGGTTATGGCCCTTTGCTTGCCTTTGTTTGGCCCATGGGGCACTATTCCACCAACTGACACCAATGATAGGGCACCATTCCCCCTACTGACACCATCAATGGGGCACTGTTCCTCCCATTAAAACCAATGAAGAGTTTTCTTCTCTTCCTTTTTAAGTTCAATGATATTTACCTTATGGATGCAAATGGAGAGTCCTGGAGCCTTTCGTTTTTCTATGCCAATGTGGGAGCTACGTAAAGTGACTTGAAGTACAAGATCAACCTTGGTGATAAGTGCGCCTATCTCTGGTTAAGCTATAGGCACTACAGTTTGATCACAAGTTACAAGGATGAGTTTCGGAGTAATATTCCTGAATAGTCTATACCACAGAGTAATTATGACTATTCCGTATACGCCAAGGCAGGGGGTAGCCTAATTTAATTGGATGTACCGTTTACAATAGATTTTTGTATTATAGTCATAATGATCTGACACTTGGTTACCCTTGTGGGTGCATGGATGTTTCTATATCAGTATATTATTTGTATCCTAAGAAATTTGTTCAACTTGAATAAAAATCGATTGCAAAAAAAAAAAAAATCAATGACGGGGCGCTGATGCCAGAGCATTTTCTACTCCGACTGGCCACAGTCTATATCGGTATATTATTTGTATCCTAAGAAATTTGTTCAACTTGAATAAAAATCGATTGCAAAAAAAAAAACAATGATGGGGCGCTGATGCCAGGGCATTTTCTATTCCCACTGACCACAGTGTGCCCCCCGAAGCCTAAAGGACAATAAACTGGTCCCTTACTTAAAAAGTTTGGAGACCCCTGGTGTAAAGGATCCGCACTTCAGATCAGTGCTAACTTCTCCCAGGTTGTATCGGTAATGATCACGATGAAATGACACATGTAGAAACGGAAGCAATGCAATACAATCAGTTGCATCGACCAGGTCATGCGGGCGTTAAATCAAGCGATCCAAGTGTTTCCGGACGTTGGAGGAGCTCGCTGCACACAGACATCTTCCCAAATGTTGGAAGGAGAAGAAAGCCCCCCATGTGCATCGTGCTGAGATATTCCAATAGAGAACAATTTAACCCTAAAATCCTCATCGCCCTTCGCAGTGCCAAATCTTCGTCCAGCCTTATATATCCTCAAATATTCCTTACGCTCAGCCTCCTGAGATGACCCTATTCTCAATCATCACAAATGTGTGTATATACAGTCTATCCACACACTGACAGTTAAAGTGGCAGACCGCGTACAGATCTAGAATGAAGGATTTAAAAGGCTCACCGTTCCTGTAGCTCCTGGCAATGCCTGCTGTGCCCCTTGTTGGATCCTCACTCACCAGAGACCATCCAAGGCGTGCCTGTTGTTGTGGTTCTACTTCCCAAACAACGGGCAGCGGAGGAAATGCCCGGAGGACACCATGCCGGCTTCTGTCAATGGCACAGAATGGAATGAAAACTTTGCCTCTCCTTAGTGAAAGTTGAGACACAACAAAAGGCCAGGGAATGGAATGAAGTGCTGCCTGGGAGGGGCTCTGCCTCTCTCTCCCCTCCTTAGGGAAGGGCACTGTGAAAGCTCCCAGACAGGCATGAGGTCCTGCACAGGGTCAGAAGAATCTGTCACACACACACACACACTGGATCAGCATGCCCAGGCACCGCTAAAACATTCACACCCCTAAGGGCAGGAACAGGCGGCCCTCCAATCAGGAATAGGGGGGAGGGGGGGGGGGCTCACCCTTTAACTAACTCAACATGTGAAAAGACAGGGAGCGTGTCACAGGCGCTGGAAGGGATTGTTATGTGATCACAGCACACCCTGCCAGGAAAACTCTCCATTCCCAAACACAATACAATCACATTGTACAGTTTCTCTACAATCTCCTTAAAGCTGGCCATACACTAACCAACAAATCGTTTGAAAATCTGTCATTTGGACCCTATATTTGTTTTTCGGTCAGTTAACAGGCACAAAGAGAAAATCCTTTTTCAGAGCCAAAAAAATTGAAGGAACAGGTTGAAAAATTGTGACGAATGAATGATAAAGTGAAAGGTTAAAGTGATTGTAATGCCGCGTACACACGAGCGGACTTCTCAGCATCAAAGGTCTGACGGTCTTTCCAACGGACTTGCAACGGAGTTACTACGGACTTTCAAACAACTGGACCTGCCCACACACAAATGGAAAGTCCGTTGGTTTGTACGTGATGGCGTACGAAGGGACTAGAATAAGGAAGTTCATAGCCAGTAGCCAATAGCTGCCCTTGTGTCGTTTTTTGTCCGTCGGACTAGCATACAGACGAACGGATTTTTCCACCGGACTCCAATCCATCAGAAAGATTTGAAACATGTTCTAAGTCTAAAGTCCGTCTGATTTTTCGACCGCAAAGGTCCGATGAAGCCCACACACGATCGAATTGTCCTGTGGATTCGTTCCGTCGGACCTTTGCTGACGAAAAGTCCACTCGTGTGTACACGGCATATCATACTTACCTCCACTGTGCAGCTCGTTTTGCACAGAGTGGCCCCGAACCTGCTCTTCTGGGGTCCCTCGGCGGCTCTCTCGGCTCCTCCCCACATCAGATAACCCCCTTGGAGAAGTTACCTTGCAGGCGCGCTCCCGAGTCCAGCATTCGGTGTCCATAGGGGCCGAATGCAGGACTCAGCCCCGCCCCCCTGGTGCCCGCGTCATTGGATTTGATTGACAGCAGCGGGAGCCAATGGCTGCTTTGCTATCAATCTATCCAATCAAAAGCCGAGAACCCCGTGCAGAGAGACAGCGCGTCCCCGGTGGGTCAAGTTCGAGGGCTCAGGTAAGTATAACTGGGTGCTGGGGGCCGGTCACTGGCAGGTGTTTTTTCACCTTAATGCGTAGGATACATCAAGGTGAAAAAACATGAACCTTTACAATCCCTTTAATGTGTTTCTGGCCTGTTAAAAAACATTTATGTCCATTGAGCGATTTATCGATCTACATTTGGCCATTACATGATAGCGCTATCATTTGCTTTCATAGCTGAGTGTTCGTTATTCCATAAACAAATTCAAACGATTTTTGTATAGTGTATGGCCAGCATTACAGTGGCCACATGTGCTTACATTTTTTTTTATCTGACCGATGTGTGATTCAATCAAAACGATCATATCCACAAACAATTGAAAAGCCATAACTTCCCTTCTGTACAACTGAGACTCAATTTCAATCAGGTTCAAACAATCAAATTGTATCGATTGTTTTACATCAGTTGTCAGCGCTGAGATACTTTGTTCAGGAATACGATTGTATTTGAATTGATCAGATTATAAGATTACATGGAGAAAGCAGAGATGCAATCAATAACTTGCAATCATAAGTTACGATCATATCTATTACACTTATCGGTAGAAATCAATTGGAAAATAAAATCGATCATATATCAAAGCCTGTATGACCACTATAGGCCCCTTTCACAAGATAGACCCACTCGGATCCACCCATACGTTTTTCAGGCGGATCTGAGCGAGCCACCCATTGACTTGTATGGGCAGGCGGAGATCAGCGAGATGTGTCCCCAGACACCCGCCTGCCATCCGATTCGACAAGATCTGAAAACAGACAAATGGCGATACGTTCACCATCCACCCAGCGGATCGAATGAAAACGGGCATGCAGTCTGTTTTCATCCGATCTTCCCATAGAGATCAGCAGGGCTCTGACAGATCCGTCCCAGCACAGTGAGCAGAGACGGACCTGTCATCTGCTGGCTCAGTGGAGATCAACGGATCGATCTCCCGCTGAGCTAGCGGAGTCTGCTGCCGTGTGAAAAGGGGCCTAAGGCTGACCATACATTATACAATTTGATTGTACAATCTCCTTTATGGTGAAGATGAACAGAACAATTTTATAAACAGTGAGCTTCACACACACTTGGCGTTTTGGGATTGCAGCAGAATCGATGCGATCCTGCCAACGATCTCAAAACGCACTACAATTGCAAAACACAGGTTCATGGGCCATTTGTTTTCAACAGCACCTAAAACACGGTGCGGGTTTTACTCCAACTGTTGCGTGATTTACTGCGCAGCAACCATGGCAAACTGCATCGAACGAAAGTTGTTGCCCAAAAGAAGCTCCTTCTCCTTTTTGGGCGACAAACTTCATACAATGCAATTTGCTGCTATTGCCATGCGATAAATCTCCCGACAATTGCACCGTGATTTCGGTGCTGTTGAAAACAATGGCACCTGAACCTGTGTTTTACAATTGTAGTGCGTTTTGAGATCGTAGATGGAGTTGCAGCAATACTGCTGCGATCCCAAAACACCAAGTGTGAATCCAGCCTAAAGCCCCATACACACTATCAGATTTTCTGCTGATTTTTTCCTTCAGATTTACCAAAACCATATAATATGAGGTCAAACCTTAGGAGTTTCAATTTGTATGCAATCAGGCAGGCCCTTGCACTACATGATTTTGGTAAATCTGAAGACAAAAATCAGCAGAAAATCTGGTAGTGTGTATGGGGCTTTATGCCGGCCATACATGGGTCAAATTCCAAAACAAATTTCCTTTCGAAAGTCGTAATTAAGAATTTTCGTTTGAATTTCGCACCATTAGTGGGCTGCAGCAACAGCCAATTTTTAATGCAGCCATCGAATTTGAGTAAATCGGCATGTTGGAAATTTTCAGAAAAATGACTAAATCAAATGTCTAATCAATGATGGGAAAATCGTGCGAGAAATATCATCGGAAATGAAATGAGCATGTGATCTGAAAAGAAAAGAAGATTACAAGCTGGTTGTATAGTGTATGACCAGCTTTAGGTTCACCATACACATTACAAGCTGGTTGTACATCTATTTTAAGATCTACCAACAAGCATGTAGTACAAGGGCTTGTTTGATTAAATAAATTGAGTAGATAGTCTAGAGAGGTCCTCTTATTATAAAGTTTTGGTAAATCTAAATTCTACAGAGATTGTATGATTAGATTGTAATGTGTATGGCGGACCAGTTTTTCTTTTTTCTCCACGCCTGAGTGTAAGACCCCTTTCACACTGAGGTGCTTTGCAGGCGTTATAGCGTTAAAAATAGCGCCTGCAAAGCGCCCTGAAACAGCGGCTCCATTCACTCCAGTGTGAAAACCCGAGGACTTTCACACTGGAGCGGTGCGCTGGCAGGGTGTCAGAAAAAGTCCTGCCAGCTGCTTCTTTGCAGCACATTAGGAGCAGTGAACTCACCGCTCCTAAAGCGCCCCTGCCCATTGAAAACAATGGGGCAGCGCTGCTATACTGCCGGCAAAGCTCCACTGCAGCAACGTTTTGCGGGCGGATGTAACCCCTTTTCGGCCGCTAGTGGGGGTTAAAACTGCCCTGCTAGCAGCCGAACCGCACCTTTACCGCTGACGCCCAGGGCGGCCCAGTGTGAAAGGCGTCTTAAGGTGGCCATACACTAAGAGGCATATTCACACGGCTGCACTGGGGTGGTTGCCAGGGAGAATCAGCAGATTTTTTTCTGGCAGTTCTAAACACGTCCTGGACACAGTGAGGGAGATTTACTAAAACTGGTGTACACAAAATCTGGTGCGGCTCTGCATAGTAGCCAATCAGCTTCTAACTTCAGCTTGTTCAATTAAGTTTTGACAATGAAACCTGGAAGCTGATTGGTTTCCATGCAGAGCTGCACCAGATTCTGTGTGCACCAGTTTTAGGAAATCTCCCCTCCCCCAGTGTGTGTGCACAGCAGCAGCTGTCAGTGGCGGCTGTCAGATTTGTCTTCCGAACTAATCAATGGCTGGCGCTGGCGCTGTTCACATGTATATGTAAAAGCCTTGTGAGCTGCTAAGCTAATCCACAGAAGCTGCCAGTTTATTATTTATTTTAGCGCTGCGTTAATTTTGATATATTTTGATATACGCTGTTCACATGTAACTACTCATCTGACCCACCGACCCTGGACACAGACAGTATACCCCCCCTGGAGTTGGCGGTTGGCGTTTTTTCAGAGCTCTGACTGTACACAAACTGGCTGCAGCTAATCGGTCAGTGTGTATGCAGCCATAGCACAGAGTGTTGCTGCATCCATATGAACACAGCAAACTATGTGCCGCAGGCCGACCAAGTGAACGCAGCTTTATTATTATTGTTATTATTACTATACAGGATTTATATAGCGCCAACAGTTTACGCAGCGCTTTACAACATTTGGGCAGACAGTACACCTACAATACAATTCAATACAGGAGGAATCAGAGGGCCCTGCTCGTTAGAGCTTACAATCTAGAAGGGAGGGATTTGATTTTTTTCTTTCCGCCTTTAAATTATAATATAATAAATAACTATAAATAATTATACCAAATAATAATGTAATAATAATAAAAAAATATTCAATAATGTAATCAAATCAAAAACACTGAAATTTGCTCAGTTGCAGAATTGTCGCTGTCATTACTTTTCAGCATTTGATGACGGATCTCCCCACAAATCACTATCGCTCAATTCTGCGAGTGATTCTAATTTATTATCGCTGTTTTCTAGCTGGTCTAAAACCACTTTTGATGTAAAGGGACGGTTTTGGTTGCTATGGACAATCTCCAGTTTCCAGGCAGAAAGAACAGTATATATAATAAAAAACTGCATGCAGGACACTGGAGAAACCACCAGGGACAAAAGGGAGGTGAAATAATTTCATACAGTAATGTAATCTGTAAGATTACAGTGTACTGTATATATTGTGTGTGTTTCACTTTTTGAATTTGGCGCCATTCTTTGTCCCCGTGCGTCGCAACTTTCGCAGGGAACGGAGCCCGGCTCCATGATAGATCGAGTGGAGGACGAGCTGCTCACACTGCGGGGAGACATCGCAGGATCCAGGGGACAAGGTAAGTAAGATCTTCCTGGATCCTGCGATGTGATCCCGAGTCTGGCTCGGGGTTACCGCTCTTGGTACTGAAATTCCACCCCGAGCCAGACTCGGGAATACCGCCAGGGGGGTTAAAAGCCTTCAGGCTTTGAAAAAATCTAAGGCTGGCCATTCACAGTTCGAATCCTCAACGGGAACCGGCTGAGATTTACACTGTTAATGGGCAGGCCGAATGTACCAAGTTGATCCATCGATTAACTTGGGTACAACCAGCCTGCCGGATTCTCTTGCGATTATCGCTAGCAGCTGCTACAGCTGCTAACAATAATCATTGTCTTCTCCCGGTGGGTCAGCTTCCCCCCGCCGGGAGAAGACAATTGCTGATTTCTCTGTCAGCACTGTCTGTGTTGATGGGGGAATTATTCAAATTTCGTTCCTGCAACCCGTGTATGGCCGGCCTAAATCTGGATATACACTAGTAGATTTGCAAAGAAAATTTCTTTCATTTTAAGAACATTAGGTTGGTTTTCGAATTGTTTCTGGTGTGAAACTGATGGTCGTTTTTCCTTCGAAAATTCAAAGGAGCAGGATAAAAAATGTTTCACAAACAAACACGTTTTCTAACAGAGAATGTGGTTTTCATGAAGTTCATTCACTCCAAGATCGAATGTTCAAAGCAAACGAAATTTGGAAGTGCTTTTGAATGTTATTCATCTAGCCATTCAATGTACTGAGAATTTTTGTTTGAAAATCTTATAGTGTATACCCAGCTTAACAGATTCCTCCATCTTCCTACAGCACGGAAGGCCTGTGTCTATTTTATTCTGATAGCCACCACCTGGCGCTGTCAGAATACCTGAACAGCAGCTGCATCCAATTGGATGCAGCCACTGTTTGACCCACAGTGAAAGGATGTCAAGCTGGAGAGTGACAACAGGGCCATCACTGTCAACAACCAACCAAAATTTGCATAGTATATGGCTAGCTTAAAGGATAAGTTCACTTTTCATAACATGACATGTGTAACATCTATAATATTATGAATGCATTTGCACCGCAGATCTTTTCCCTGTTTTGCTCCGCCCACCCTGTTACGTCACTCATTCACAGTCCTCTGTGAATGGAAAACTACAAGGTTCTGCAGCCTTGTACTCACAGCGCTGTAGTAGTTCATTGAGTCTCCGAGCACAAGGTACGAGGAATCCGAAACACTGACATGTCCGCAGGAGACCAGACATCCCAAGTCTCCTGCGAGTTGCGAGTCTCCTGCATTTCTGCTGCGGCTCCCTCACACCCGCAAGCGCCTCCTGTTATTCCGGCTGCAGGGCTGAGATCCTAGATGGTTCCCTGGTTCACAGCCAGGGTTTGATCGGTGCGGTGGGAGGGACAGCTGTGAATACCGATCTCCCTGTATAGCTTTTTAGCTGACAGCCGCTTCTCCTCCTCTCCCTCCCGCGGTTGTCGGATAAAAAGCTATACAAGGAGATTGGTGTTCACAGCTGTCCCTCCCACCGCACCGATCAAATCCCGGCTGTTCCCTGTGTCCTCCTCCTCAGGCTGCTCCTCTGGCCCCCTGTCCTTCTCTGGCCCCCCTCCGTGTCTTTCGGCTCCCTGTTCTCCTCCCCTCATCCCCCGCAGCCGGATTCCCTCCCCTCCTCTCCAGCAGGCTGCGGGGATCTGTCAGGATGGAGAGTGGAGGAAGGGAACGGTAAACCTGTCATTTACCGGCCCCTTCCTTTTCTGAATTGGACATAGTGAGCAGCGCTCGC
Organism: Aquarana catesbeiana; assembly: GCF_042186555.1. Lineage (NCBI taxonomy): Eukaryota > Metazoa > Chordata > Amphibia > Anura > Ranidae > Aquarana > Aquarana catesbeiana. The sequence continues at coordinate 99,584,533 of NC_133331.1, forward strand.
TCCTGTGTCCTGTGAAAACTGAGCAGAGTAAACTGTGTGTTACTCTCCATTCATTTTCAGTGCTGAGAAAAGGACTGGGGAATCTGTGTCCTCAGTCTCTTTCTCTGTCTTAAAGGGGAGATGTAAAGGGTCTGGTTAGACCCCTGATATCTCACCAAAGCCTGCCAAAAAAGGCTGATTAAAAAAAAAAAAAAATTAAATTGTAAATAAATAAATAAATAACTACTGACCAATCCCCTCTGCCCCACCAACAAGCATTGTGAAAACAATTAAAAACAAATTAAATTGTAAAAAAATTAATACGTAAAAACAAAAAACGACTGACACCGTCCACTGCCACATACCCCCCCAACCCCTTCCCCAGAAGCACTGTGAAAAAATGTTTTAAAAAAATGTTGCCGCGGCAGGGTGGGGAGTTTACCGCCTCCCTGAAATGAGTTTTTGCAGGATGTCTGGGAGATCTGCATGGCATCAGCTATCTGCTGATCGCTGATGCAATGCTTTACAGGCTACCAAAACCAAAAATAATAAATCCAAATTTTTTTATCTGCAAAAAAAGTGCCTTTATTATTTTTTGTCCTTGATATGATTGTAGCTGTATTAGTGCAACTGTGACAGAGAAAATTGAGTACTGTCCGTGATACTTTTTTTATTTGCACTAACATACAATTCAAGGTGAACTTGTCCTTTAAAGCAGAACTTTGCCCTAAAAGAGAAATTCTGCTTTAACACCTCCTTACCCGCCCCTCTCCAATTTTTGGAAGTTATGTTGAGGGGGGGGGGGGAGCGGGTACCTAGTTTTAGTAGAAACCCGCCCAATATTTGTGGCTGCTGAATTATAATATATTTTTTAAAGGGATTGTAAAGTCTCATGTTTTTTTACTTTAACGGATGTCATCCAGCTGCCTCCAGAGCCCCCCCCCCCCCCTTTTTCTTAACTGAGCCCATCCGTTCCAGCAATGTGCATGAGCCCAGTGGCTCCAGCCGCTGTCTCTGTCCTCATTGGATAGATTGATAGCAGCGGGAGCTTTGGCTCCCGCTGCTGTCAATCAAATCTAGAGACACGGGGGCAGGGGCGGGGCCGAGTCTCGATGTCTGTGTCAATAGACACAGCAACGGGTCTCTGGAGTGCGTCTGCACGGGTGCCCCCATGGAAAGCGGCTCTCCATGGGGGCACCCGGTGAAGGGGAGGAGGCAGGAGCACCGGTGGGGCACCCCAGAAGAGGAGGATCAGGGCCGCTGTGTGCAAAACCCTTACACAGAGCAGGTAAGTATAACATATTTGTTATTTTTATTAAAATAAAAACTATTTTTAAACGTTACAACCCTTTCAAGACTGAAGAACCACTTTAATCAGACATTGTGCACCTACACTGCATAGTCCTGCTAGACATTTCTGGCAGGCAGTTATTTACTGAGTGAACAAAGTAACATTTTTGCTGAGCCTGATGGTGTCAATGTTACAATATCATGTGAAATTTACTCTAGACTTCTGTCAGGGTCCAGGCACAAAGCTGTGCTGTCTGACTTCATGTCGTTTCCTTGCGGCTGGTAAACCATCACAACACAATGTGCCATAACTGCTGATTTTCACTTCTTCGCACTCAGCAATGGAATCATTAATATAAAAGGTAAATTGGATAAATCCAGCCTCCTTTACAATGCCGGAATCTTGTCTCATATCTCACAGATATGCCTTATGCCGCGTACACATGAGCGGACTTTTCGACCGGACTGGTCAGACGGACTTCCGACGGACTTTCTGAACAAACGGACTTGCCTACACACGATCACACCAAAGTCCGACGGATTCGTACATGATGACGTACGACCGGACTAAAATAAGGAAGCTGATAGCCAGTAGCCAATAGCTGCCCTAGCGTGGGTTTTCGTCCGTCGGACTAGCATACAGACGAGCGGATTTTTCGTCCGGACTCGAGTCTGCCGGAAAGATTTGAAACATGTTCCAAATCTAAAGTCCTTCAGATTTTCAACCAAAAAAGTCCGCTGCAGGTCCGATGAAGCCCACACACGATCGGATTGTCCGCCGGACTCGGTCTGTTGGACCAGTCCGGTCGAAAAGTCCGCTTGTGTGTACGCGGCATTAGACTCCTTTCACACTGATGCGGTTTTCAATCGTTTAAGCGCTAGAAATAGCCTCTAAATAGCGTCTGAAAACCGCCTCCCACTTATTTCAGTGTGTCTTTTCACACCGGGGTGGTGCGCTTGTCGGACGTTAGGAAAAGTCTTGCAAGCAGCATTCTTTGGGCCTGTATACAGCACTCTCAAAACGCCCAGACCATTAAAATGAATGGGCAGAGCTTCCAAAGCGCCTGAAAAGCGCTTAGCAAGTGCCGCAACATGGGCGTTTTTAACCCCCTCTTTGAGGTTAAAAGCGCCCGCTAGCGGCGGAAAAGCAGCGCAAAAGCACTGGTTAAACTGCGCTAATGCGCCACTAAAACAAGTGGCGCTTCATCGCTAACGGCCGGCACTCACAGTGTGAAAGGGATCTTCGGGGAAATCGGTTGTCTGTATCTTCAATGTATTTTTCAGGATCCTGCAGCGATAGACTGCATTATGGGAGAATCACAGCAAAGGTATGATATACCTTATGACATCATGCACAGCTCCCTTACTCTGGAGGAGGAATGAGTCATAGGAGAGCCAAGGAGAGCTGCAGGGCTGGAGGGGGCTGGATAAGGGCGGAGATAACAGGAGACTGCAGAGATCCATGTGTATTCATCGAGAGAGGAGAAATGTGCAGACAAGCAGTGATGTGTGTGTGTCTGTATATACTGTATGTGTGTGTGTCTGTGTAAATCCAGGAAGTGAACAGGCAGCAGCTTCAGCTGCCCACAGTTCAAATGGCTGCAGCCAGACTCAGTGGAGGGAGGTTTCTGCAGCATATTTGGCATGTATACATCCACAGTATATATAGAATAATATGCAAAGTGGTTGGAGGGAAGCTTCAGAATGGCAAAGATGTTTTTATTACAAATTATGTGAGCAGACTGCAGTTCCTCTTTAAGGCTTCATGTACACTGCTGCTGGTAAACAGACGTTTAGGAGAAGTTGGGCGTTTTTTTTTAGCTGCTCCTGAACTCTCCTCTGTTATCTTATCAGTACATGTACACAGGGTCCTTTATAGTCCTTTCTGGACAGTTGAGTTTAGAAGCATTTTTTGAAAAGCAAAAAAATGCTTTCAGGACGGATGTTCAGAAGCATTTGAAACGCCAAACGCCTGTAAAAGCTTGTACACCCGGTAACTGGCGTTTAGCCGCATTTCATTTACAGGCGTTTTTAACGGAGGAACATTTTTGACTATTTTCAATGTAAAAAAACGGCATGTAAATGCGGCACCACGGACGTTTTTAAACGTCGGTTACAATCTGTCACGTTAAATTGTTCAGGAGAGGTTTTAAAACGTCCCGTGTACATGAAGCCTAAGCTAAACATACATTATACAATTTTCTTATTCAATTTTCATTTCGATCTACAACAACTATGTAGTGCAGGGACCTGCAGGATTGCGTACACTTCAAATGTGTTTAAGTTTGACCTCATATTATATGGTTTTGGTAAATCTAAAGGAAAATTGTACAAGAAAATTGTATAATGTATGGACAGACTTAGTGAATCTTCTGCAAACTCGGAAGGTTAGTTAAAGTAATTGTAAAAACCAAACTCATAAATTGTACATAGGCTTTAACATGTTCATAGAATTTCAAAAGTAATTTTCAATGTTTTAAACATCTGCAGCTTTCATTAAAATAATATCTGGTGATCCTGTGGCACTTCCTGTTATAAGGCACAAATGTCCTATCCCTGTCTCCCACTTGTCACCACACATTGTCCCCCTGTCACATGTCTTCATGGCGTAGACACATTGTACAGACACATTCCACCGTTGTCACCATCAGGAAAACCACCATGAGAAATGACATGGAACGCCTGCTAAAGTGCATTCATGAAGACATCAAGTGGCTGCAAAGAGGCTGCAGGAGATCAGAGGCACTGAGATAGAAACAAACGATGAATGAAATGATTAAAACAGTATTTTATTTAAAACTAAACTATGAGAAAGGCAAATATTGTCTAAACATAAGAGGCGTATTTATTTTGGAGTATTGGTGCTCCTTGTGGACTTCTTCCAGATCAGTGCAGTAATCCAGTGTGAAGCTTCCTGTCATAAAGACCGGTCACTGCTGCTCTCTCTCCTTGTGCAGGGTGACTGGTCTTGTCTCCGCCCCCTCCTACAGTTTTCTGCAGGCAGTTTGTAGTGGGTGGAGCCTGCTGGACCCCTCCCACAGCTCGGCTCTGCTCTCTGCACAAGCTAGGTACAGCACAATGGTGATGTTACTGATACTTTTACAAGGTAATATCTGGGCTTGCAAAAGCATTTGATGTACAAGTGGATTTATAACCTTTGTGGCTTCTGATGAATATATTTAACCACTTGCCGACCGCCGCACGACTATATACGTCGGCAGAATGGCACGGGCAGGCAAAAGGACTTACATGTACGTCCTTGCCTGCCCGCGGGTGGGGGGTCCGATCGGACCCCCCCCCGGTGCCAGCGGCGGTCGGCAAATCTCCCCCGGCGATCGGAGGTGAGGGGGAGGCCATCCATTCGTGGCCCCCCCCTCGCGATCGCTCTCAGCCAATGGGATCATTTCCCTGCCTCTGTATTGTACACAGAGGCAGAGGAAATGATGTCATCTCTCCTCGGCTCGGTATTTTCCGTTCCGGGCCGAGGAGAGAAGACTGCAATGTGAGTGCACAACACACACACAGTAGAACATGCCAGGCACACAAAACACCCCGATCCCCCCCCCGATCGCCCCCCGATCCCCCCCCAATCACCCCCCCCCCCCCGTCACAAACTGACACCAGCAGGTTTTTTTTTTTTTTTTTTTCTGATTACTGTATTGGTGTCAGTTTGTGACATTTACAGTGTTAGGACAGTTAGTATTACCCCCCTGTAGGTCTAGGGTACCCCCCTAACCCCCCCTAATAAAGTTTTAACCCCTTGATCACCCCCCGTCACCAGTGTCGCTAAGCGATCATTTTTCTGATCGCTGTATTAGTGTCGCTGGTGACGCTAGTTAGTGAGGTAAATATTTAGGTTCGCCGTCAGCGTTTTATAGCGACAGGGACCCCCATATACTACCTAATAAATGTTTTAACCCCTTGATTGCCCCCTAGTTAACCCTTTCACCACTGATCACTGTATAACTGTTACGGGTGACGCTGGTTAGTTTGTTTATTTTTTATAGTGTCAGGGCACCCGCCGAATAAAGATTTAGCCCCCTGATCGCCCGGCGGTGATATGCGTCGCCCCAGGCAGCGTCAGATTAGCGCCAGTAACGCTAACACCCACGCACGCAGCATACGCCTCCCTTAGTGGTATAGTATCTGTACGGATCAATATCTGATCTGATCAGATCTATACTAGCGTCCCCAGCAGTTTAGGGTTCCCAAAAACACAGTGTTAGCGGGATCAGCCCAGATACCTGCTAGCACCTGCGTTTTGCCCCTCCGCCCGGCTCGGCCCAGCCCACCCAAGTGCAGTATCGATCGATCACGGTCACTTACAAAACACTAAACGCATAACTGCAGCGTTCGCAGAGTCAGGCCTGATCCCTGTGATCGCTAACAGTTTTTTTGGTAGCGTTTTGGTGAAATGGCAAGCACCAGCCCCAGGCAGCGTCAGGTTAGTTCCAGTAGCGCTAACACCCACGCACGCACCGTACACCTCCCTTAGTGGTATAGTATCTGAACGCATCAATATCTGATCCGATCAGATCTATACTAGCGTCCCCAACAGTTTAGGATTCCCAAAAACGCAGTGTTAGCGGGATCAGCCCAGATACCTGCTAGCACCTGCGTTTTGCCCCTCCGCCCGGCCCAGCCCAGCCCACCCAAGTGCAGTATCGATCGATCACTGTCACTTACAAAACACTAAACGCATAACTGCAGCGTTCGCAGAGTCAGGCCTGATCCCTGCGATCGCTAACAGTTTTTTTGGTAGCGTTTTGGTGAACTGGCAAGCACCAGCCCCAGGCAGCGTCAGGTTAGTGCCAGTAGCGCTAACACCCACGCACGCACCGTACACCTCCCTTAGTGGTATAGTATCTGAACTGATCAATATCTGATCTGATCCGATCAGATCTATACTGGCATCCCCAGCAGTTTAGGGTTCCCAAAAACGCAGTGTTAGTGGGATCAGCCCAGATACCTGCTAGCACCTGCGTTTTGCCCCTCCGCCCGGCCCAGCCCAGCCCACCCAAGTGCAGTATCGATCGATCACTGTCACTTACAAAACACTAAACGCATAACTGCAGCGTTCGCAGAGTCAGGCCTGATCCCTGCGATCGTTAACAGTTTTTTTGGTAGCGTTTTGGTGAACTGGCAAGCGCCAGCGGCCTAGTACACCCCGGTCATAGTCAAACCAGCACTGCAGTAACACTTGGTGACGTGGCGAGTCCCATAAGTGCAGTTCAAGCTGGTGAGGTGGCAAGCACAAGTAGTGTCCCGCTGCCACAAAGAAGACAAACACAGGCCCGTCGTGCCCATAATGCCCTTCCTGCTGCATTCGCCAATCCTAATTGGGAACCCACCACTTCTGCAGCGCCCGTACTTCCCCCATTCACATCCCCAACCAAATGCAGTCGGCTGCATGAGAGGCATTTTCTTTATGTCCTCCCCCTAGTACCCCTACCCAACGAACCCTCCCAAAAAAGATGTCGTGTCTGCAGTAAGCACGGATATAGGCGTGACACCCGCTATTATTGTCCCTCCTGTCCTGACAATCCTGGTCTTTGCATTGGTGAATGTTTTGAATGCTACCATTCACTAGCTGAGTATTAGCGTAGGGTACAGCATTGCACAGACTAGGACACACTTTCACAGGGTCTCCCAAGATGCCATCGCATTTTGAGAGACCCGAACCTGGAACCGGTTACAGTTATAAAAGTTACAGTTACAAAAAAAGTGTAAAAAAAAAAAAAAAAAAAACACAAACAAAAATATAAAATAAAAAGTAATAGTTGTCGTTTTATTGTTCTCTCTCTATTCTCTCTCTCTCTATTCTCTCTATTGTTCTGCTCTTTTTTACTGTATTCTATTCTGCAATGTTTTATTGTTATTATGTTTTATCATGTTTGCTTTTCAGGTATGCAATTTTTTATACTTTACCATTTACTGTGCTTTATTGTTAGCCATATTTTTGTCTTCAGGTACAGCATTCACGACTTTGAGTGGTTATACCAAAATGATGCTTGCAGGTTTAGGTATCATCTTGGTATCATTCTTTTCAGCCAGCGGTCGGCTTTCATGTAAAAGCAATCCTAGCGGCTAATTAGCCTCTAGACTGCTTTTACAAGCAGTGGGAGAGAATGCCCCCCCCCCCCCCATCGTCTTCCGTGTTTTTCTCTGGCTCTCCTGTCTCAACAGGGAACCTGAGAATGCAGCCGGTGATTCAGCCAGCTGACCATAGAGCTGATCAGAGACCAGAGTGGCTCCAAACATCTCTATGGCCTAAGAAACCGGAAGCTACGAGCATTTTATGACTTAGATTTCGCCGGATGTAAATAGCGCCATTGGGAAATTGGGGAAGCATTTTATCACACCGATCTTGGTGTGGTCAGATGCTTTGAGGGCAGAGGAGAAATCTAGGGTCTAATAGACCCCAATTTTTTCAAAAAAGAGTACCTGTCACTACCTATTGCTATCATAGGGGATATTTACATTCCCTGAGATAACAGTAAAAATGATTAAAAAAAAAAAAAATGAAAGGAACAGTTTTAAAATAAGATAAAAAAGCAAAAAAATAATAAAGAAAAAAAAAAAAAAAAAAAAAAAAGCACCCCTGTCCCCCCTGCTCTCGCGCTAAGGCGAACGCAAGCGTCGGTCTGGCGTCAAATGTAAACAGCAATTGCACCATGCATGTGAGGTATCACCGCGACGGTTAGATCGAGGGCAGTAATTTTAGCAGTAGACCTCCTCTGTAAATCTAAAGTGGTAACCTGTAAAGGCTTTTAAAGGCTTTTAAAAATGTATTTATTTTGTTGCCACTGCACGTTTGTGCGCAATTGTAAAGCATGTCATGTTTGGTATCCATGTACTCGGCCTAAGATCATCTTTTTTATTTCATAAAACATTTGGGCAATATAGTGTGTTTTAGTGCATTAAAATGTAAAAAAGTGTGTTTTTTCCCCAAAAAATGCGTTTGAAAAATCGCTGCGCAAATACTGTGTGAAAAAAAAAAATTAAACACCCACCATTTTAATCTGTAGGGCATTTGCTTTAAAAAAATATATAATGTGTGGGGGTTCAAAGTAATTTTCTTGCAAAAAAAAATAATTTTTTCATGTAATCAAAAAGTGTCAGAAAGGGCATTGTCTTCAAGTGGTTAGAAGAGTGGGTGATGTGTGACATAAGCTTCTAAATGTTGTGCATAAAATGCCAGGACAGTTCAAACCCCCCCCAAATGACCCCATTTTGGAAAGTAGACACCCCAAGCTATTTGCTGAGAGGCATGTCGAGTCCATGGAATATTTTATATTGTGACACAAGTTGCGGGAAAGAGACAAATTTTTTTTTTTTTTTTTTTTTTTGCACAAAGTTGTCACTAAATTATATATTGCTCAAACATGCCATGGGAATATGTGAAATTACACCCCAAAATACATTCTGCTGCTTCTCCTGAGTACGGGGATACCACATGTGTGAGACTTTTTGGGAGCCTAGCCGCGTATGGGACCCCGAAAACCAAGCACCGCCTTCAGGCTTTCTAAGGGCGTAAATTTTTGATTTCACTCTTCACTGCCTATCACAGTCTCGGAGGCCATGGAATGCCCAGGTGGCACAAACCCCCCCCAAATGACCCCATTTTGGAAAGTAGACACCCAAAGCTATTTGCTGAGTGGTATAGTGAGTATTTTGCAGACCTCACTTTTTGTCACAAAGTTTTGAAAATTAAAAAAAGAAAAAAAAAATTTTTTTTTTTGTCTTTCTTCATTTTCAAAAACAAATGAGAGCTGCAAAATACTCACCATGCCTCTCAGCAAATAGCTTGGGGTGTCTACTTTCCAAAATGGGGTCATTTGGGGGGGGTTTGTGCCACCTGGGCATTCCATGACCTCCGAAACTGTGATAGGCAGTGAAGAGTGAAATCAAAAATGTACACCCTTAGAAATCCTGAAGGCGGTGATTGGTTTTCGGGGTCCCGTACGCGGCTAGGCTCCTAAAAAGTCCCACACATGTGGTATCCCCATACTCAGGAGAAGCAGCAGAATGTATTTTGGGGTGCAATTCCACATATGCCCATGACCTGTGTGAGCAATATATCATTTAGTGACAACTTTGTGCAAAAAAAAAAAAATAAATAAATAAATTGTCACTTTCCCGCAACTTGTGTCAAAATATAAAATATTCCATGGACTCAACATGCCTCTCAGCAAATAGCTTGGGGTGTCTACTTTCCAAAATGGGGTCATTTGGGGGGGGTTTGTGCCATCTGGGCATTTTATGGCCTTCAAAACTGTGATAGGTAGTGAGGAGTAAAATCAAAAATGTACGCCCTTAGAAATCCTGAAGGCGGTGATTGGTTTTCGGGGCCCCGTATGCGGCTAGGCTCCCAAAAAGTCCCACACATGTGGTATCCCCATACTCAGGAGAAGCAGCTAAATGTATTTTGGGGTGCAATTCCACATATGCCCATGGCCTGTGTGAGCAATATATCATTTAGTGACAACTTTTTGTAATTTTTTTTTTTTTTTTTTTTTTTTGTCATTATTCAATCACTTGGGACAAAAAAAATGAATATTCAATGGGCTCAACATGCCTATCAGCAATTTCCTTGGGGTGTCTACTTTCCAAAATGGGGTCATTTGTGGGGGTTTTGTACTGCCCTGCCATTTTAGCACCTCAAGAAACGACATAGGCAGTCATAAATTAAAGGCTGTGTAAATTCCAGAAAATGTACCCTAGATTGTAGGCGCTATAACTTTTGCGCAAACCAATAAATATACACTTATTGACATTTTTTTTACCAAAGACATGTGGCCAAATACATTTTGGCCTAAATGTATGACTAAAATTGAGTTTATTGGATTTTTTTTAGAACAAAAAGTAGAAAATATCATTTTTTTTCAAAATTTTCGGTCTTTTTCCGTGTATAGCGCAAAAAATAAAAACGGCAGAGGTGATCAAATACCATCAAAAGAAAGCTCTATTTGTGGGAAGAAAAGGACGCAAATTTCGTTTGGTTACAGCATTGCATGACCGCGCAATTAGCAGTTAAAGCGACGCAGTGCCAATTTGTAAAAAGTGCTCTGGTCAGGAAGGGGGTAAATCCTTCCGGGGCTGAAGTGGTTAAAGGAAAGTGTGTGTTTGAAGTTCAACTTAAAAAAAATGGTGGTAATGATACACAGTATTTTAGCAAACTAAGCATCATTCAGTTAGGATTTATATCCACTTCAGGTAAGCTTGTACCCAATACAAACCTCCTTTATGTTGCCAATGTGTTTGATCACTTGAGAATCAGTGTCCTTAACCACTTGCTTACTGGGCACTTAAACCCCCCTCCTGCCCAGACCAATTTTTAGCTTTCAGCGCTGTTACAATTTGAATGACAATTGCGCGGTCGTACAACACTGTACTCAAATGAAATTTTATCATTTTTTTTCACACAAATGGAGCTTTCTTTTTTATTTTTTGCTAAACAAACAAAAAAAGACAGAAATTTTTGAAAAAAAATATATATATATGTTTCATAGTTTGTTATAAATTTTTGCAAATGGGTAATTTTTCTCCTTCATTGATATTCGTTTATGAGGCTGCACTGATAGGCACAGATAAGGCAACACTGATAGGCACTGATTAGACGGCACTGATGGGCCCTGATGGGTGGTACTGATGGGCACTGATAGATGTCACTGATGGGCACTGATAAGACGGCACTGATGGGCCCTGATGGGTGGTACTGATGGTCACTGATGGGCACTGATAAGATGGCACTGATGGGCCCTGATGGGTGGTACTGATGGTCACTGATAGATGTCACTGATGGGCACTGATAAGACGGCACTGATGGGCCCTGATGGGTGGTACTGATGGTCACTGATGGGCACTGATAAGATGGCACTGATGGGCCCTGATGGGTGGTACTGATGGTCACTGACAGATGTCACTGATGGGCACTGATAAGACGGCACTGATGGGCCCTGATGGGTGGTACTGATGGGCACTGATAGATGTCACTGATGGGCACTGGTAGGTGGTATTGATAGGCAGCACTGGTGATGAGGCACTGATTGGTGACATTTATTGGTGGTACTCTGGGCACTGGTAGGTGGCGCTGGTGGGCACTGGTAGGTGGCACAGGTGGGCACAGAAGCCTCTGCAGAGGCTCCCCATGATCGGGACTTACAGCCGCCGGTGATCGGCTTTTTTTTGGAAATAGCTGATTACCGGCTCTGTTTACATAACATGATCAACTGCCATTGGCTGACAGCTGATCACGTAGTAAGAGGTCGAGATCGACCCCTTACTGGGGCAGAGTCTCATATACTCGCTGATCACAGAGCAGGGCACGCAGGCCGCTCGAGCATGGGATGACGTCTATGGAAGCCCTCCCGGTGAAGTAGGTCCACGCTGTAGTCGTCTTTTGGCTATAGCGCGGACAGGAAGTTGTTAAACCCCATACACACGATCAGAAAATTGTACGAAAAATACAGATTTCGGAGCGATAATCTGATCGTTAGTACAAAGCTTTCGAGAGCCGATCAGGACAGTTCATCCGATATTATTTGATCGGACATACCTGAAAATCTTTTCATACGATGTCAGATGGTACGATTTTCGTTTAATCAGTACAGCTGTCATTCGAAAATGAAAATGCAATACCAATGCATTACAACACATGACATCACTTCCGAATTTTTGATCTGTCGTACGAGAATTTTCATGATTTTAGTAAACTCATCAGATTCGATCTGAGATTAGCATGCAAAAAAAACGGACGATCATTCGTCCGATAATCTCATCGTGTGTACCGCTGACAGAGAGCAGATGGATGGTTCACAAAGCACGACTTTGATTGCGGGCAAAGAGAGACACAAAGCTGTAACTACAACCCTTCCTTCAACATCTCAACTAGTCAGACAACATATTTATCTACAACCTGGGGCTACTGATATAAGTTAATGATTTACACTCCACCAGAATCTATTACTCAGAGATATCGATTGATGTGTGTTCTATGATTGTAAAAGATCCTTCATAAAGAGGTTACATAAATATAATAAAGGAGATGCTGGATGAACTTTATGTCTCACATAGTTTTGATAATTGTCAGTCATTCTGCTTCCAGCAAGGCACGCTGTAATGCAATCAGAGGAAGGAGGAAGGCTACAGTGGAGCTGAACATACACCTTACAATTTGATTGTACTATCGATGTATGTATAATGGGATTTTTTATACATGGTATAGTAGGGGCTTCAGGGAGGGAGGGCTTAAACTTTGTGCAGTCTGTTTATTTTAAATGTATTTTCCTGTGGGTGCTCTTCAGCAAAATGCAGGGCAATTCTGCATGACAAACAAAGAAAAAGGATATTTTTTTCCTACTCATTCATTCATGGCATTATAATGATGCTCACTGTGGAATGGTATCCCAGCTTTAAATAACCTTTTAAGCCTGTGACAAGCCTGCTGAATATTCGCACGCCTTCACGCATGGATTATGATATGTAGAGGTGACAGATCAGACTGCAAAGCCTTAGAACATAAGCCAGATTGCAAAAGGTACAGATTACTCAGCAAAATCACATATATACACTATATTACCAAAAGTATTGGGACGCCTGCCTTTCCACGCACATTAACTTTAATGACATCCCAGTCTTAGTCCGTAGGGTTCAATACTGAGTTGGCCCACCCTTTACAGATATAACATCTTCAACTCTTCTGGGAAGGCCGCCCACAAGGTTTAGGAGTGTGTCTATGGGAATGTTTGACCATTCTTCCAGAAGCGCATTTGTGAGGTCAGGCACTGATGTTGGATGAGAAGGCCTGGCTGACAGTCTCCACTCTAATTCATCCCAAAAGTCTTGTATTGGGTTGAGGACATGCTGTGGGGGTGTTTTTCAGCTGCAGGGACAGGACGAATGGTTGCAATCGAAAGAAAGATGAATGCGGCCAAGTACAGGGATATCCTGTACGAAAACCTTCTCCAGAGTGCTCAGGACCTCAGACTGGGCCGAAGGTTTACCTTCCAACAAGACAATGACCCTAAGCACACAGCTAAAATAACGAAGGAGTGGCTTCACAACAACTCCGTGACTGTTCTTGAATGTTCCAGCCAGAGGCCTGACTTAAACCCAATTGAGCATCTCTGGAGAGACCTAATAATGGCTGTCCACCAACGTTTACCATCCAACCTGACAGAACTGGAGAGGATCTGCAAGGAGGAATGGCAGAGGATCCCCAAATCCAGGTGTGAAAAACTTGTTGCATCTTTCCCAAAAAGACTCATGGCTGTATTAGATCAAAAGGGTGCTTCTACTAAATACTGAGCAAAGGGTCTGAATACTTAGGACCATGTGATATTTCAGTTTTTCTTTTTTAATAAATCTGCAAAAATGTCAACAATTCTGTGTTTTTCTGTCAATATGGGGTGCTGTGTATACATGAATGAGGAAAAAAATGAACTTAAATGATTTTAGCAAATGGCTGCAATATAACAAAGAGAGAAAAATTTAAGGGGGTCTGAATACTTTATGTTTTTTTTTTCTTTTTTGAATTAAAGGCAAAAGGCAGATGCAGAATGTTTTTGAAATATGGGAAGAAACAGGAAGTTCTGCAATAAATCCATCAACATAACAAACACGTAAACATAATCCATACAGGAGCCCAGCAAGCAGCAATTTAATGATGGAAATAAGCGGTTTGGCAATTTCATACACTGTTTTTGTCAGTAGTGATGACATGTTTGTGTTGATTAAAAAAGAATGTCAAACCGAAAGAAAATTTGAAAAGCAACAGGAACTAAAGTGCCCACCTGTTTGCTAGATAATCAATATTCAAGCAAACATATTTTAAAGTGTATGTCCAGTCCATTGTTTTGAATAGAGTTGGGAAGGATTAGAGCCCTTGTCTGGTTTTCACTTCTATCCATTGCTCTATAAGGGCTCTTTTAAAAGGGTGGCTGTGTCTACTGTCCTCTAAAAAGCGATCTGTGGTGGATCTCTTTTCAGAGGGCAGTAGCGCAGCAGTTGCCAGGCATTCAGGAGGCAATTCTGCTGCCTCCTGAATGTCTTTTTTTTTTTTTTTATCTCTGGGATTTTGTATTAAAATGTTGGCTAAAAGCTGGCAAGACTAATCATTGCATTCTGCCAGCAGGGAAGGCTCCCTGTTCTCCCCACTGGAAGAACACAATAGTGCTCAATAGTGGAAGGGATTCCACCATCAACACTGAATGTGGATGGAAGGACAGTGGAAGGAAAGAAAAAAGCATAATGTATGGCCTGCTTTACTCACTTATTCTATCATGATGACAACAGTTTAGGCAGACAGCTAGTGAGAGAAAATCTGCAGCAAGGACAAAGGCAGAAATAAAATTCTGATGGGGACTCTAAAACCCCCCTACTCTATTTAAAAAGCATTTTATCTCTGTATGTGTTGCTGTTGCAGATGGCAGAAGTTCTAAAGCTGGTCATACAGTAGGGATTGACAAAACTCCCGCAGTGGCATTTGTATTCTGACAATTGGCACCAGTGGATGTCATATACCCAAAGAGAGGAACAGAGGAGAAGAGGGGAAGAAGTCACATTCATGGGTCAAGGTCCGCTTTAATAACATCAAATATGCAATACCCAATGAAACAGTCCGCTCGCTATCTGTATATTCTTGTCTGGAAACACTTAGAATCCTTTTAAAACTTAAAAATGTACAAAGCAACAATCAATTGCCATCTACATCTGAGTGTATTTTCTGCTCATAGTAACCAATTCAACACTAGCAGGATTATTAAAGTATAACTAAAGGCAAACCTTTTTTTAGTTTTGGTTAGATAGGAGAGGGATTAGAACACCTGTCAGTTTTTATTGCTGTCTGTGCCCCCCCGTTAAGGAGATGCGCCCTCTCTATTTGTCCTGTATACCGTTATCATTGAAAGTGAAAGTAAAAGAAAATCCCCAGAAAAGTAATAAATCTTCTAATGGAGACACTAGTTCTGGTGGTCCAGGGGTCTCCAAGGAATTCCCTTAATTTGCAGGGATTTCCTCTCACTTCCTGTTTGATTATGGAACAGGAAGTGAAGGGAAATCTCTGAAATGGAACACAGATGGCGAAAAAAATTCTGACAGATTATAACTCTCCCTTGCTCCATCCAAAATGAAAAAAATAAGTTTTGTCTAGTTCTACTTTAAGTTAAGCCCTGCAAACAGCAATGCTAAATGCAAAAACCCATGGCAACCAATCAAAACGTGTCTTTTTTTCAACTAAACAGCACATTGCTATGGGATACTATGCACATCATCACTGTTCTTACCTTACAAAGTATGCAGCGTTCATTCTTCTGGTGCAGCTACTAGAAAGAAATTACGTGACCGGTTGCTAAGCCCAGTGAAGACACTTTATTTTATTATTTATATATATATAAAAAACAAAACGGTACCTTTCATTGACTGCACCTTCTTTGCGCAACCTGGGACTTGAGGGAAGAACCAGAGGCTCAGAAGATGTCGGAGTCATCGTCTTTTTGGGGAACGGCCTCTCAGAGTGGAGAACACTGCGTAGCTTCTGAGTAAAGCTCAAAGAGTCAGTAGGTGGAAAAGTTGGGCTTCTAATTGCTGGCAAGGAAGGTGCTGGCTCAGCTGGTGGTGTCTCTTGGGAAGAACTGGTAGAAGAAAGTTCACTTCTTGATATATCTGTATCAGGAGCTGCTAGTGGAACAGGTACCATGGAAGAATCCTGCTTGTTTTCAATAGATGTATCTATGCTATATGTTAACAATTCCTCAGATTCAGGTTTAGTCTGTATGGATTTTGTATCTGCAACTGAGGAGCCACACGTTTCGTGTACAATATGTTTTTCTTGCATGCTAATTACCTCCATGGGAGTCACAGCCAAAGCTGAAGTTGTTGAGTCATCAGAAGGAGGGCTTATCTGCTGAGATGCATTATTTGTCTTATTTTCAGTTAAAAGTGGCTCATCAGATAGGATTTCTGTCTCCCTGACAGCAGAGCATGACAGGTCAGATAAAATTTCCATCTCCTTTTGTATCAAGTCTAAGTCATCAGACTTTATTGCTGTCTCTTTAATCTCAAAAACATCATCTACTCCTGTGACAGCTGAGTGAGAGCCTTCTGCTACAGCATCAGTGTTTTTAAAGTCTTTTTCCAGAAGTTCTTGTTTTTGATCATCAGAAACAAAGGCATCACTGATTTGAAGACTAACTGTTGAATCCACAAAGGTTTCATCTTTCTTCTCGGGAAGAGGACATGGAGCTTCTGGGGTTATGTCTTCTTGACATTGAACATCAGAAGGTAAGGTTAATGCTGTTGTACTTTCATATGTTTTGCCTTGTTCAGAATGAGAATTTTCCACGTCTAAGTCTACTTTGCGTGGTTGTCCTAAAGATAATCCCAACTCTCCACCGTAGACTGTTTGCTGTAGAGTAACAGGTGCCGAGTATTGCATGCTAAGACACTGATTGTTAGGCTCTACATCCAATCTACAGTTTACTTGAGAAGACACGTCATTCATGACAGATAAAGTATCTTCTAATGCATTTCCACCTTTACCTTCGTTTGCAGAGAACCTGCCTACATCAGCTGTATGAATGCTTGTAGGCTCCTTTGCTGAGCTGATGATTGCTCCCTCTCCGTCAGGCCTGATATGAAGCACACCTTCAAATCTCATCTCAGGATGTGTTTCTTGAGGGTGTTTTTCCTCTAGAGCATTGTGATGCTGACTATTAAGTGCTTCCTCTGCTTTAACACTATGTGCATGGGAGCTTTCTGAAAATTCACTCTTTGACTTAACAGACTCTGCATATTGGGACTTATCTTCACACACTTCTGCAATTCTGCCATCTATCTTAGAAGTCTGGGAACCAGTTTTCTGGTCATTGTAAACTAATGGATATGCTGTTTTGGAACTTTCCAGGTTCATATTCATTTCATCTGGAGGATATTCAGTAGTATTTACCTGGCTCTCCATTGGTTTATCTAATTCTGTCTTTTCAGGCTGTAATCCTTCTGCAGACATGGCTGTGAGCACAGGAAAAAAAACAGAGGACTGCTCTCCGACCAAAGATTTTAGAACTTCTATGTTTTGCTGATTCTCCCCTACTGAACTTCTTTTATCGCTCAGAATATCCATGGCCTGATCAATGTAGCTAAACTTTCCCACTGTTTCTTCACTGGAACCTTGCTCAATGTCACCAAGAAGTGGCGCAAGCTTAAATGTATTATTGTTTTGTGCTGACATTTGTGGATCGTCAATTACGGATTCAATGTCAAGGGAGACAGTACCGCCTATAGACAATTCCTGTAATTGGTCATTATTTGCCATTTGGAGATTTTGTACCACTGCATCTATACTAGAAGAGTAATCTATGGCATCATGTTTTATAAACTCTATCTGATTTTCAGCATATACCTTTGTCTTACTCTCTGGACTTATAGATGTTATAGGAGTTACAGTTTGTGCATTGTCAATAGGAGGAAGAACAGGTTGCAATACCTGTTGTGACTTGTTGTTCTTCTCTGGTGTTATTAATGTGGTAGTCTGTGTGACTTCAGATTCTAATGCTAAACCACTAATACGTGTTTCTTCACCTGATTTACCATATCCATCCTGATATAAAAAATCATTACTGATGTCCATATGAATGCCATCATTTTTTGACTTTACAGACTCCATCTTATTTTCAGCACATACCTTTGTTGGATCCTCTGGATGAATGTCTGGAGTTGCATTCTCTACATTATCACTTGGAGCAAGAGGAACAGGTGACATTTCCTGTTTTGCCTGGAAGTTCTTGTCTGATTCGTCCACTGTTGGAATTAGCATGACTTTAGATTCTGAGGCTAAACCAGGAAGAGGTGTAACTGTCTTGTCAACCCCATCCTGATATAAGTGACTTGGTAATTCTTCAGTAGAATTGTCCATGTGGATATAATCATTGCTTGGTTTTAGAGAGTCTTTTTTAACTTCAGCA
This sequence comes from Aquarana catesbeiana, assembly GCF_042186555.1. NCBI lineage: Eukaryota > Metazoa > Chordata > Amphibia > Anura > Ranidae > Aquarana > Aquarana catesbeiana. Next base: position 99,602,763 of record NC_133331.1, read on the forward strand.
CATACCTTTGTTGAACCCTCTTGACAAATGTCAGTAGGTTCATTCTGTCTATTATCACTTGGAGGAAGAGGAACACTTGACATTTCTTGTTGTGACTGGAAGCTCTTGCCTTGTGCTTCCAGTGTAAGGATTTTGATGGCTTCAGATTCCATGGCTATACCAGGAGCAGGTGTTTCTTCATCTGTCTTTTCACAGACATCCTGATAAGGAACACTTGCTGTTTCTACATTAGCGTCACCCACAAGGATGTTATTGTTACTTGATGACATTTTCATAGGGATGTCTGTATCAGCTGGCATTTGAAGCTGGTTGAATGCATCTGCTGGTATTCTGAAATGGGCTGTAGGAATCTCAGTATCTGCTGGTATTCTGAAATGAGCTTTGGGAATCCCATTATCTGCTTTATTCGTACCTGCAGATAGCTCTACATTTTCCATTCGCTGACCTTCAGTCTTTGATCCTAGTAACTGATTTTCCTCTTTCAGCAGAGCTTTACTGCCCTGCAGTCCTGCAACATCTTTATCACCAGCGGTAAAAAGAGTCTTGTCCATTTCATCATTTATGACTGGAGAGGCTGAAATACATGTTATAGCAATGTCCGATGTTCTGGAAGTAAGCACTCTGTCCTCTGATAGTGATCCAGTAACATCAAGACAGGGCACTATGTCTGAGATCAGGCAGGGTGTGTCCTTTGAAGACGCTTCTTGGTGTTGACTTAATATAAGCAAGGGAACGTCCTCACTCTTTGTAGACCCGCTCTCCAGGTTTGGCTTGTCACTGACTCCCTTAATGTCTTCCTCTGTAAATGCAGAGGCGTTCTCTAGTAGCTGAACTTTGGACGACTCTCTCAAGGTGTAATCTGACTTGACGCTATGTTTGTCCAAATCAGTCAGGAAAAGGGATTGTAGTAGTTCACAATCAATATTGTAGCTTTGTCTTTGATGTGCAGGATTTACAGACATGTCAAGCCCACTTTGGTCTTGGCTAACCTCTGTCATGGTTTCAATAGATAGAATCTTGCTGCTTTCATTCAGTAAGTTTGTCTGTTCACCTTCTGGACTTACCATATACTTATAGTCCATAGCAGACCCAGTTTTAAAGAATGGTGGATAAAGGTTCGGAGGAAGAAGGCAGACCTCTTCTTTAGAAAATATTTCAAGTGTATTAAAAGGCTGTGCTGGTACATCTTGTGAAGCCTGGGTGGATGGGGAGTATCCCATATCATCAGGACACACAGAAACTGATAGATTAGTGGTTTCTATATCAGTCTCTGCAGCTTTTCTAAGATAGGTGGCTGAGCTTACACTGTCGTTTTCAAGCATTTCATTGGCATTACTCTGCATATAATTCTCAACATTCCAAATAAAACCATCCTCCCCTGGAACGTGTTCCTTGGCTGTGCTACTGAGGCTCGAAAGTTGAAACTCAACTTCGTTTTGATCAACTAGCTTCTCATTCTGAATTGGAGTTACTCTGTTCTCACTGGATGACTGATCTTTGAGCGCTTTGTAGTGGCCATATTGTGATTTTTTTGTAATGTCATCTTGTAAGTCAGGGCATGGCTCTGCCAGATGTAATTCCAACGTATTGAGAGAAAAAGTTGGCACATCTTCCAAAAGTAAGTTGTTTATACAGCTCTGTGGCTTATTATCCTTTGTCATTTGTGATGTATCATATGCTTGATTCATTACTTTATCTTGGTCATCTGTAAGAGGTTTCTGCAAAATATCTACATTTTCTAAGGGGACTACCTTCTCGGCAGGTGCAGAGAAAATTTCAACAGCTGTTTCCTGACAAGGCTGACTTTTCTTAAAGCCACTGTGGTCATTTAGGATTATACTGTGTTTGTCACTGACCAAGTCATTGGGAAGTACAATACTAATCTGGAGACCTGGATCATTGTTTGTATTACATAATGTAGCTGTGTTACCATTAACTGCATGGAGAGATTTGGAACCTTCATGCCCTGTTGGAAACTGGCCACTCGTTGGGCTCAACAAATCAGAAGGATTTGTATTTTCAACAATGACTTTTAACTCATCTACCTTTAATTCAATATTAGCTCCACCATCTTTTACATTTTTGCTGCTAAAATCCACACTATCTATTCTGGGAATTTCTTCCGGGTCATTTTTGATCTCAGATTGAATGTTCTCAGTTAAATTCTTCTCTGTTTGATCAGCCTTATTGTACAGGTCATTAGGACACTTCTTAGTGTCACTATCAAAATCTTCTGATTGTATGCCAGGAAAACTGTGATCAGATGTTATTTTACCCATCTGTGCCAACAGTCCTTCTGCCCCTGCAGTCTGATACTGTTGATTAAGCAATGATGTAACAGGATTACTGTCAGCTGAACTTTGCTCTAACACTATTGGACTTTGGTCAAACACCTGAACTATAGGGATGACTCCACTATAGACCAAGCTATCTGGTTCAGGTTTACATGTAGTGACAAGTTTTTCTTTATTGCTGTCTGAATTTCCAAAGGTTGTTAAAGGCGGAATTAGGTTGTCCTGACTACCTGTCTGTATATTGGCACTATCTGTATTTAGATCCTTGGCGTCATAAAAACTGCACAATTGTTTCTGTTCTGTCTGAGCAGTAACATTATCCTTGGCTTCTCCTTTCTCTTGTTTAAATAGTATATTGAGGTTCTTTTGTATTATGTCTGGCTGCACTGGTTCTTCATTCCCAGAGAAGATCTGTGAAGGTGCTGGAATCTGCTGTGGAGTTCCAGTTACAAGTTGAATATTGGGTTCCCCTAGATTCCAACTGCCATAATCTAGAGTATTATTTGCATTAAAAGGAATAATCAAAGTGTCTGCAATGGATGCTGTTATATGTTCAATATCAGGTAAATCTGCACATTCTGCCTTTTTCTCTTGTGCTTGTACACCATGGGAATCACCAATCAGAGAAACTGTTTCTTCGGGAGATGGCTCAGTATATGGCATCCATACTGTATCCTTCCTGTCTTCTTCTTTTTCTCTAACAATTTTTTCTGGCTTCACTTGCTGCCCCCATTCTCTGAGTATTCCAATCAGTCCTATGTCTTCTGGTTCACCAAATCGGTCTTCTTCGCTAGACTCCTCCCTGGAGAGGATGCTGCAGTCAGTAAGGAGATTGGTACAATTCACTAAGAGCTGTAGATGTGCAACACAGGATGGCAAGCAAAGATAGCCAAAATCAGCAGTAACAAGCAAAAGTTACAGCCAAGTAAATGATCAAGAAACCACAGAGCCGTGCACAACATGCTGAAGAGGCAAATGCAGGTAAGAACATTAAGTAAAAAAGTAGCTGTGCAAAATGTGCTGAAATATGTGGCAACCAACTAAATCTTTTGGCAGTCTCTGAACTATGCAAAAATAATTACTTTATATATTATTTCACAGCACCTATCTGTCCAGTTACTTGTTATTGATGGAGTTCTCCAGTGTAACCAAAGTGTGGAAATTCATATTAGCCTTTTCTATACAGTAAAAGGGAAGGGATCCTTTTTACAGCTGCCTACCTAGGAAATCATTATCAAATTTCTACTAATATAATTGTATCTATAATAAATATACTAGCATGACAGATATGGGGAGATTTACTAAAACTGGTGCGCACAGAATTTGGTGCAGCTGTGCACGGTAACCAATCAGCTCCTAACTTCAGCTTGTTCAATTAAGCTTTGATAATAAAACCTAGAAACTGATTGGTTACTATGCACAGCTGCACCAGATTCTGCGTGCACCAGTTTTAGTAAATCTCCCCCCATAGAGTCTGCCAGGTTAAGAACAGAAGGATGATTTTAATGTATGGCTTTATTATGAGAAATTTATGATATAGGACAGTGGTCTCCAAACTGCGGCCTGGGGGCCGAATGTGGCCGTTTGCTTGCCTTTGTCTGACCCTTAGGGCACTATTCTTCAATGCTGTGTTTTGGCCTAGGCCAACAAGGCCCAGGCCTAGGGCGGCACTTTGTGGGGGGCGGCAAAAAGCCGCCCCCCCCCCCCCAAAAACGGCACCCGCTCTCCTCTCGCACAGCAGGGCACATCAAGAGAGTACAGCTTGGGAGTGCAGCGGCTGCAGATGGGGCCAGGAAGCAGTTAAATCAGGAGCTGTCAAGCCTCCCCTGTAAAGCTGTGATTCTCTCTCTCTGATGTGGCCAATCATGGGGAGGGAAACAGCGGGGAGGAAGCTGGGCGGCGGCATGACAAAATCAATTAGAGCCGTTCTCTCTCTTTCTTCTCTCTTCTCTGTTCAGCTGACAGAAAGGGGAGGGGGGGCGAGCGGGGGAGTTCTCTGGTAAATGGAGCAGCTGTGACAGGGAGAGGAGAGATGCGGGTTGTCTGTGTATCTCCCCCGCTCGCCCCCCCTCCTCTTTCTGTCAGCTGAACAGAGAAGAGAGAAGAGAGAGAGAGCGGCTCTAATTGGTTTCCCTGCGCCGCTGCCCAGCTTCCTGACTGCTGTTTCTCACCCCATAATTGGCCACAGCAGAGGGCCAATCAGAAGACTCTGGGGGCATCATGGGAAGAGTAATCCCTGAAGAATGGCAGCCCCTGTGTGTCCACAGACATCATGCTACAGCCCCCAGCATGCATGCACTCTGCTGGGGGGGGGTTTACAGGAGGAGAAAAAGAGAGTACTGTGCTGGGGGAAGCCAGATAGGGAGCCACGCTGTACCCGCACCACCAGAGCCACGCTGTACCCGCACCACCAGAAAGCCACGCTGTACCTGCACCACCAGAGCCACACTGTACCCGCACCACCAGAGCCACGCTGTACCCGCACCACCAGAGCCACGCTGTACCCGCACCACCAGAGCCACGCTGTACCTGCACCACCAGAGAGCCACACTGTACCTGCACCACTAGAGCCACGCTGTACCTGCACCACCAGAGCCACGCTGTACCTGCACCACCAGAAAGCCACGCTGTACCCGCACCACCAGAGCCACACTGTACCTGCACCACCAGAGCCACGCTGTACCTGCACCACCAGAAAGCCACGCTGTACCCGCACCACCAGAGCCACGCTGTACCTGCACCACCAGAGCCACGCTGTACCCGCACCACCAGAAAGCCACGCTGTACCCGCACCACCAGAAAGCCACGCTGTACCCGCACCACCAGAGCCACGCTGTACCCGCACCACCAGAGCCACACTGTACCCGCACCACCAGAGCCACGCTGTACCCGCACCACCAGAGCCACGCTGTACCCGCACCACCAGAAAGCCACGCTGTACCCGCACCACCAGAAAGCCACGCTGTACCCGCACCACCAGAGCCACGCTGTACCTGCACCACCAGAGCCACGCTGTACCCGCACCACCAGAAAGCCACGCTGTACCCGCACCACCAGAAAGCCACGCTGTACCTGCACCACCAGAAAGCCACGCTGTACCTGCACCACCAGAAAGCCACGCTGTACCTGCACCACCAGAAAGCCACGCTGTACCCGCACCACCAGAGCCACGCTGTACCCGCACCACCAGAGCCACGCTGTACCTGCACCACCAGAGCCACGCTGTACCTGCACCACCAGAAAGCCACGCTGTACCCGCACCACCAGAGCCACGCTGTACCTGCACCACCAGAGCCACGCTGTACCCGCACCACCAGAAAGCCACGCTGTACCCGCACCACCAGAGCCACGCTGTACCCGCACCACCAGAGCCACGCTGTACCTGCACCACCAGAAAGCCACGCTGTACCTGCACCACCAGAGCCACGCTGTACCCGCACCACCAGAGCCACGCTGTACCTGCACCACCAGAAAGCCACGCTGTACCTGCACCACCAGAGCCACGCTGTACCTGCACCACCAGAGCCACGCTGTACCTGCACCACCAGAGCCACGCTGTACCTGCACCACCAGAAAGCCACGCTGTACCTGCACCACCAGAGCCACGCTGTACCTGCACCACCAGAGCCACGCTGTACCTGCACCACCAGAAAGCCACGCTGTACCTGCACCACCAGAGCCACGCTGTACCTGCACCACCAGAGCCACACTGTACCCGCACCACCAGAGAGCCACGCTGTACCCGCACCACCAGAGAGGGAGCCACGCACCACCAGAGAGAGAGCCACGTTGTTCCCGCACCACCAGAGAGACGTTGTTCCCACAACCCCAGAGCCACGCTGTACCCGCACCACCAGAGAGCCACGCTGTACCCGCACCACCAGAGAGCCACGCTGTACCCGCACCACCAGAGAGCCACGCTGTACCCGCACCAACAGAGGGGGAGAAAGATGAAGCCACTGCCAGGGTAGAGATGCTACACTACTGACTAGAGTTGGCCTGGGCAACCCAGAGTGAGTGAACGTCCAGCCGGAGGAATCACTGTTGCAGTTTCACCGGATCTGGTAGGAGAGCTTGTTGGCCATTTTATACATTACTGTTCCCAGGAACTGAGCCATTAGGAAGTACCTAATCTGATATCCTCTAGGCCAACCCTAGTGACACCACTGTCCCAGAGCCCAAAACAAGTTACGGCACTGAGTTTCGGTAACTGGCCAGACAGGGATGCGCCAGCGTGGGCACCCAGGACATCTGCCGCCCGGAGTCCCACAAGCGTCGATGGGCTTTCAGTAGCAGCCTATACCTCTCTCCCCACTGTCAGCCACACACACTCAGTACACAGCCAGGAGGAGGAGGAGCCACAGAGGAGGGACACGACTTCAGTGCAAGAGCCTCCCAAAGCACCCAGCACATATCCCCTTACCCCCAAATGAAAAGATGCTGTATCGCTCACTGTCCTCCTCCCGCGGCGTCCCTTTGTCCTCTTCCCGTGGCGTCCCTCTGTCCTCCCATGAAGATGACAGGGCGGATCTTAAAAAGGAAGGGGTGTGGCCTTGACAGGAAGGGGTGGGTCATAGTTAAATTAGGGGGGTGCGCGAGCTTAGTCAGGCCTAGGGCAGCACAAAACCTAAATACACCACTGCTATTCTTCCCACTGATACCATTAATGGGGCACTATTCCTTCCACTGACACCAATGATGGGGCACTATTGCACTATTTCTCCCACTGACACCAACGTTGGGGCACTAATAATTCCCCCAATATCAAAGATGGGACATTGTTTACTCCCACTGATACAAGGGCATTTTCTACCCCCAATGGCCACAACGCCCCCCCCCCCGTCTGGCCCTTGGGGCGCTATTCTTCCCACTGATACCAATAATGGGGCACTATTGCTTCCACCGACACCAATGATGGGGCACTATTCCTTCCCCTGACACCAACAATGGGGCACTATTCTTCCCACTGACACAGATGGGGCACTATTCTTCCCACTGACACCGATGGGGCACTATTCTTTCCACTGACACCGATAGGGCACTATTTCTTCCACTGACATCAATGATGGGGCACTATTTCTCCCACTGACACCAATGTTGGGGCACTAATAATTCCCCAATACCAAAGGTGGGACATTGTTTGCTCCCACTGATGCCAGGGCATTTTCTACTCCCAATGGCCACAACGTGATACCAGAAGTCCTCTCCTTTCTTTTGTATTCCCCATAATAAAAATACATTTAAAAAAATTCAAAAGCCAACTGCAGTAGAGGGTTTGAAGGTCTGATTTTTATCGCTGGAGTAAAAAAGAAAGAAGGAAAAACACCAGCTACCAATAACATATATACATTTTGAATGGACTGACTCCTTCAAATGGAACTTTGAGAAAAAGTACTTTAATTGTGATTGGTCCAGAGAAATGATGTGTAATACTTTGAAAACAATGCCTGGATGGCAGATAGGGATGCTAAAAATGATAGTTTTATTTTTGCACAATACTAGCATCAGCTGTGATCTTCCACCACTCAGACTGACAGTTCTGACTAGTGTAGAGAGAAGGAAAGTTACTTCCTCTCCCGTTGCTTCTCCCCTCATCCATTCAAAGAAAAGCTTTGTATTATTTTCACTGAATACAAGGCATTCTGTAATTGGATGAGGGAAGAGGTGGGGCAAGTAAACCCAGAGGATCTTCTCTCATCCATCCACAGAACACCTAATATTAACTGAAAACAATAGGCATAGTGTGAATAGATGAGGGAGGAGGAAGAGAGCCAGGGGCTCTCTTCTTCACTGTATACAAGCCAGAGCTGTCATTCGGTGTGGCAGAAGCTCACAGCTGACACTAGTATCTGAACATTTTTATCATTCCCAACCACCATCCTGACGTATTTTGCAGAGTAATGCACATCATTTCTTGGGACCAATTACAAATAAAAAAGTACATCCTGGAATTCCATTTTAACTAAAAGCAAAGGCTGAAAGTGTCAATATCAAATGGAATAAGAACCTACCAAATATCCTACTAAAGATCTAAATGGCAACCATTCCTTAAAGGATAGGTGTGCTCTTCCTCTGTTACTAGTAATCTAAAGCATTAGGGTACAAGAGTTGCATTCACCTTCAGTTGCCTGGAAAGGGTAAATCTGAAATATTTTTATGCAACAAAAAAAAATGTTTTTTTTTTTACTCCCGGACACTTTACATTCCCTGTGTATAAATATACTTGATTGTGTATGCAGACAAGTAATCAATGCATAAAATGGGAAGTTCATGTATATGTATATGTGAAATAATATCCAGTTACTCATGACATAAATATAACCTGCAGATAGAGGACACTGCCAACCAGAAAGAAAGGATGACAGCAATGGACTCCAGCCAAACAGATAAAGTCAAGGCAAGCACAGCAACCAAAGGGAAATTTCCAAGTCACCCCTGTTAGCTCAGCATGCAAAGAATGTAAACATGTCTCCAACCTCAACACAAGGGACCTCAAGCAGCAAAAAGGAATTAGTTCTATTGCAAACAGTTCAGTAAAGTCTCCAGTCATTGCTGTTCAAATGAATTTAACATGCACACTATCATACAAGTAGTGTGAGTTCTGCATATTTTTTTATAGAAATCTAGGTGGATTAGCTCCCACTAATAGTTCTGTTACTATATGCAGCACTACAGAATGTATAGGAAAATGAGGGAACCTATCCGATATTCTGTATGACTGTGTACGCAGCACGTAGGTATGTAGAATTCAGTTTACTGCAACATGAAGAGTACAATGAAGAACTACTTGTTTCTGAGTTAGCAGAGTTGCATATTGGAATTGTCTGCACTACCTAATGAAATAATTCTGCAGCAGCTCAACTCTCTCTACTCCTTTCCAAAGCACTATCTCTGTGTACATTGGAGATTAGAAAAATGGAAGGCTGCAGAGTCACTGCTGGGAGGGGGCAGCAGGATGAGCTCAGCTGCTGACAGAATGACCATAACTGTCCCTGCTATGACCTTTAACAATGAATTGATTCACAGTGCCTGCAGCTACAGCGGTTAGTAAGGCTTAATTTATACTTGTGGTTGGGAGGCAGTAAATATAAGTGCTATGCTGCCTTTTTACCAACTCTCAACCCCTCCCTCCTTAAGCTGCAAAGGCAGCCGGACGGGGATATACATGATGTTTTGCACAGCAAAAATTACCCACCCACACATTGTTTTTGGTGGGCAATAACACCACCAAACGCAACCCATTCAAGTTAATGGGGCTGCGCTCCAACCACAAACCAAATACTAGGCTCATGTTTACAACATTATTCTTATTCAAGGCCATTCAGCTGTTAAATTCAGGAGCCAACAGTATTGCCTCTTCAATGTCTGGCAGACACTGCCGCTCTGTAAAAAGCAATCCATCGTGGATCGCTTTTCACAGCCCAACACAAGTGTAAATGGATTGTTTTAATGTTCATTTACTATCGAGGGAACTCGTCTCAGCTGCTAGGCCTCATTTCCTCTTTCTTTCATTCTTTTCCTTCTGTTCTCACGTTTTTCTCTGTCCAATGACCCTATGGGGTTTATTTACTTAAGGCAAAGTCACTTTGCACTGCAAGTGCACTTGGAAGTGCAGTCGCTGTAGATCTGAGGGGGACATGCAAGGAAAATAAAAAACAGCATTTTAGCTTGCACATGATTGGATGATAAAATCAGCAGAGCTTCCCCTCATTTCAGATCTACCCCTCAGATCTACAGCGACTGCACTTTCAAGTGCACTTGTAGTGCAGAGTGGATTTGCCTTTAGTAAATCAACCCCAATGCCTCTTATTTCTATTAATATTATTACGCACCCTTTATCTTGAGTCACTTGCTAGTGCACTTACTGTATATACATTAAGGACCCCTCCGGGGACATTGTTTCTTATGGGAGTAGGGAATTCTGTTGCTGTGTTTACCTTTCACAGTCTTTTTGTTCTCCTCTATTCCTAATAATAGTGCCTCTATTGATCATATTACCCTTTTAGGGAAACAGATCCTCTTTGAGTAATATTTCAGTGCATTGCATTTATTTTTCTGATATTAGTTTTCATGTACCTTTTACTTTAAAAACCTGAATTGTCTTTGTAATCCTTTGAAAATTGTTAATAAAAATATATTCAACCTTAATGTTCATTTACTACTTATAAGGAATCTTTAAATAAAAAATTCAACATCCATAGCCTGGCCAAAGGTTTACCCAATAATAGGCCCACATGTGTGGAAAGTCCACCTCTGGTATCAAAATTCCAGAAGCATGGGATATGTAGAATATGCATTTCTTGCATGAGGCATGCAGAACTATTTGGCACCTGTAGTGGTAATGGATGATGACCGACTAAAATTGCCTAAGTAGTTAAACTCATCCTGTTAACGAGGAGAAGAATAATGGGCAAAGTGTGGCACCACGCAGCAATCAAACAAAATCCATATTTCATTGATTGCACTGCAGCAAATCAGAAGGTGATTAGTTTCTATATGTATTGTGCCTTGCATGATCCTACTCAATAAAATGACCAATGTAACAATAATAATAAATATTAATTATGTAAAAGAATGGTATACTGCATATACATTGTTTTGTAGTATTTGTGTCCAGTGTTAGCAATAATCCTGGATTAATGATGCTGAGAAGGAATTCCACACGTTTGTACATGACCGCTTAGCATGACTTAACACCCAGAAGCACACTCACTGCAAGCATGCCCAGCATGCACTATGCCAGAGGACAAGCTCAGGCTAAATACTCAGGTCTGTAATAATAAAGAATAAAAGCTGCTTTTACACTCTGAACAATTCATTCCACACTCACAGCTGGTAAATGTGAGAAATCCAAGTCACCCGAGAGTTACAAGCCAAGCATATAATAATGATACCTGATGGTGCCAGGCTGTGAGCTGCTCCCAGATTCTTTATATTCTTGTCTCTCTATATAAAGTTCAGTCTGCGGAAGGGCAGGAAGCAGCTGTCCTTCCTCCCAAACTCCACGCTGCAGCGAGACGTCACCACTCCTGGGAAAGAAAAGACATCACTGAACACAGGGAAATAGGGGTTCAGGCTGAAACAACATTGTGGAATAATTACTAATATATTCCATGTAAAACGGATTACAAGGCCCTGTCATCTAGAGACTTGATGTGTCCTCAACAAGGTGTCAGATTAGAGATGGTCATGACCTCACAAACTGTAGACCCATGAACATGCAGAATTCAATGGAAAAAATCCAAAGATCCCTTTGAAATGTTTACATATTTTCCTGGACAGTTCTCAGTATAGAATTGTGTATGTTTACGCCTGGATTAATCACGGTATGCTGGCCATTAAAATGACTACTTCACCTTTTGGTGCCCATGTAACGCATATCTACTATGGTATAGAAGGTGGGCTTTAACAAGGCAGCCATGGTTCCTGTGCTGACAGTGCGTTCATTATGTGCTCCTAGCCCAGTGACAGCTCCTGGTCTCTACTAATGATTGAATGTCGACAGGTCTGGCTCCCAATAATGTGACCATTGTGACAGCCAATTAGAGTGGTCACATGATCAGGCTGACCTACCTGCCTCCCCCCCCCTCCAAGCTTTTAGAGACCCTGTTGGCAACAAAATTATTGAAGAATTGAAGGATCTGTTTAGAAAACTGTCACCTAAAAAAGTGATTGCATTCAGTCAGATGTAGTCACTCTTTGGGTACTCAGTCCCAGTTGCTGGAGATTTCTCCATCCATGCTCTTTAGCCTGGATGGAGAAATCAAGTGTTTTCTCTCATTTAGCCCTGTGTTTTTGCTAGCCTTATTCTGTGTCAGAGCTAGCACAGTGTTAATGCCGTTCTTCCCTTCCCCAAGTAACAATCTTTGGGCCTGGAGATCAGGATGATTATGCCTAAGCATTGCATCTTCGCAGAAGATCACATGTTGCCCCGTTCCTGGAGGTACCGGGTATTTCCGATGGTCAAATGAAGTAGCAAGGAGTATAGGACGGATATCAGTGGGTGGGTTGTAGGGAGGAGCCCTACCTTTAAGGTGTATCTATAGTCAAAATATTTTCTAGTTTTAGGTGGGGCAGGGAATGGTTAGATCAGTGACGGCCCGTAATGCAGGACGCAGGAGCGCCGCACCCCCATCCATGTGCCCGGCCCCCTAATCTAAATGCGCCGGGCGCTTGGATTCCAATTGGGTTTTTTTTTTAAGCACGTGATTAGAGCCAGAGGCTCTAATAGGCTTCAAAAAAGGATGGGCTTGAGGTGCGGGGGGGGGGGGGTGTTGATCGTCGCCCTCTGTCTCCAGTCTGTGCCGCCCCCCCCAAAAAAAGATATACTTTAACTACATGGGTCCTGATATTTGTTCAGACCTAGTAACAATTGTGCTTTGAAGAGGTTTTAAAGCCTCAAAGATGTTTTACCTTAATGCATGGTCTGCATTAAGGAAAAAAAAACCTTCTGTGTCTAGAATCACTCAAGTCCCCCCTTATACTTACCTGAGCCCGATCTCGATTGAGCGATGTGCTTGAGAGCAGAAGCTCTCTCCACTCTCTCCCTCCTCACAGGGCAGATTGATAGCAGCATGAGTCATTGGCTACTACTGCTGTCAATGAAATCCTATGACAAGGGAGCGGCTTGCTAGTGGGGGTCCTTGAAGAGGGGCGGGAGCCAGCAGCGCCCAAGGAGGATCGGGGCTGCTCTGTGCAAAAAGCAGGTAAGTATAACATGTTTGTTATTTGTAAAAACTTGAACAGTTAAAGCGGAAGTAAAGGCAAAACCTAACTAATTCTAAACCTACTTCCACCCACATTCTAAGTCTAATCTATCTAGCCTTGTAAAGAAAAGATAGCCATACCTATTGTGCTACCTCTCTGGTCCAGTACCAGGCTGAACTGTCAACGGCAGCTTCTGTGTGTAGGAGAGGCAGTCGACAACGGAAGCCCCATAGTAAGTCTATGGCTGACGTTACTTCCCAGGCATTTCACAGTCGTTGTCGGCTTTCTCCTGCACACAGAGGGCACCGTTAGAGACCGGAGCTGCTTCAAAATAGGTATGTATAGCGATCTTTTATTTACAGGGTTAGATAGATTAGGCTTGGAATGTGGGTGGGAATAGGTTTAGAGTTACTGTAGTTAGGATTTGTGTTTACTTCCACTTTAACATCACTTTAATGCACATCATATTGCACCTGCCTGTTGTAGCCACTACAAGTGACAAACTTTTTAACTTCCAACTAGCTGATCAACATAAAGGGAATTTCCCAACTAACAACTAATGTTTTTTTGAGCTGCTGTCTGTGTTTTCCTGTTCTTGCTACCTTCATTTCCTTCCCTAGTGTCACAGCGTTAGGAAGCAAGGTAAAAATCCCCAATGGTGTCAAAAATTGGAACAAAAACCTGTCAGACAAAAACAAAACCTGGGTGCTGAAGTTTTTTTAATAAATGTGCAGCAACATCTGCTGGTGAAGATAAAAGTTCAGTATCCCTCTTTGCTATAAAACTTATGCTGACATTCTCAACCCACACAGTCAATCTCTGCAATCACTTAAAATCTCATCAGGACCTTCATCCTACTTCCTTTCAGGCCCATATAGCCATGCTACCAAAAACCCAGGTAAAGAACTCCTACACCCCACAACTTCCGTCCTATATCCCTCCTCAGTATAGACATCAAATTACTGGCTAAAGTATTGGCTTCCAGGCTGAATTATTTTCTCACTGCCTTGATCCACAAGGATCAAGTGGGTTTTAGCCCCTGGCAATACTCTAAGGTGATCCACCTTATATGTCTTCTACACCAGAATGAATTGCATCTCTTGACATGCTATCTCATGGGACTATCTGCATTACATACTGCAAAGGTGGGGCTTTGGGAATTACCAGTACTTTTTTATCCTGGCTGAAATCCCTTTATTCTAACCCTACAGATTCAGTCATAATACATGAATTACCATTCCTCCCCATTCTCCATTGAAGTGGGAACCTGCCAGGGATGTCCTCTTTTCCTAATTTTGTATTAATTGCTCTAGAACCCCTAGCATGACCTTTTATTGACTTTGACTCTACCCATTATATCGCTACCAAACTTATTATCCCTTCTCTCAAATCTCCGTCTGCAATAAAAAAGAAAAATTCGAGACTCTCAACATTTCTTTGCCCAACTCTACACTTAACACTTAAATCCTTGTTCAAATTTACTTGGGTCACCAAACAATTGGATTAACTATTCAACTAACTTCTCACTACTCCGACTAATATTCAGCTATCTCCCAACTATGTGCAACCTCCAAACTCTTCTTGAAACACTCATCCCATTTAATAAAATAAACATTCTTCCTAAAATCTTATATTTGTTCCACACCCTTCCCATTCTGGTCCCCTCTTTCGCCATTAAATCCTTCCAAAATCATGTTATGCATTTTATTTGGCACAACCATCGGCCTCAAATCTCTAGGTGTACAATGTACCCCCTTGTACACCAAGGGGTCTGGGTGTCCCAAGTTTCATGAAGTGTTACCAAGCTACTCAAATTACAATATACAGTTAATGAACCCCTTCTTTAGGTAGAACTAGAAGCAACTTCCTGTGCCCTTGTAAATCTCTACCATGGATGCTCCCCAACGAATGCCCATCCACCATGAGCCCCTTAATGAAACCCTTAATCAAATACACTCTGAAAGTCTGGGACAGTGTAAAATATTCCAGTAGTTTACGCTCTGCCCACCATCCTTTACTTCCTCTCACAGGTATCACCCTTTTCCTACCAAGGCTAGAATCGCCTTCAGCTTTCCATTGGTGGACCACACATGGCCTCAACACAGCCTTTTCTCTGCTTGAGAAAGGCTTTATCCATGGTTGACTGTTAAGGAGTGATTTAAGCCCCCCTTGCCAAACTCTTCTGATACACCCAAATCAGACATTGGATTGCCTCCCTTATACAAAATAAGAATCTCTCCACCACCTGCAAACACATCTAACACTATAACCCCCTGGCCTTCAAACTAATGTCTATATATGTGTATAGTATATTTCCATCTCAACTGTCAATCCACACCAACAGCTCACACCTATGTAAATTGGAAGAGGATTTAAATCTGATAGAGACTGGCAAGACACTTGGACTGCCACTGCTTCTTGCAAAATAAAAGGGGAGTGGGAATAGGACCCAAGATGTTCTTACCTTCACTGAAGGTAAGAACATCTTGGGTCCTATTCCCACTCCCCTTTTATTTTGACTACTTCTCCTGTTCTGACAAGGAACACCACCCTATTAGGTCAGCCGGTAACCTGTTACCTGAATTGACCAACGATACTGGTCATCAGGACCCCGCCCATTGCGTTTTTTACTACACTGCTTCTTGCACCATCGTTACCACCCTTGAATCGGCCTACAAGGTTATGACTAGATGGTACCTAGTCCCCTCCAGACTACTCCATATTTTCCCCAGACACGCTGGTCTATTGTTTAGGGATAGCAAACCACTGGTGATGTTTTTCATGTATGGAGGGCCTGCCCAATACTTGGCTGCTCTTGGACCAGGGTTTTTACGCTTTTATGCACATATCTCAGAGTTCAAATTCCAAAGGACCCCTGGCTGGCCCTTCTACATTTCAAACCTCTGGACATCACTAAAAACCAATTCAAACTGGTCCTTTGTCCTTTAAACTAATGATTGCCAAAGCATAGACTAAGCAATTCACTAATTTCCCCAAAGTTAAAACTTGCAATGACAGCTCCTTTGTCAATGAACATTAATCAACATTTTCACTAACAATAATGATAAGTTCCTCAAAATCTGGAACCAATGGCTTGCATATCACCATCCAACACTCCATCCATTACTCTCCATACAAAGCCTAGCCATCGTGTGAGGAATCTGCATGAAGATTGGCTACTTTCTGCATCATGCCCCCCCCCCCCCTCTTACCTTTCCTCTCTTTCCTCCTATTTCTTTCTTCAAAACGTACCAATCAGAAGATGTGTAGATGCCACCTCGTCGGCTCCCTACTTGTGTCTTCACTTAATACTAGCATACAAATGACAGTGTTATGCTCACTGTCTTGTACTAATTACCTGTTAATTCTCCTAATTTGTGGACATCTATCTATAAGTACTGTTTGTAGTTTCTTATATATGATAAAATCAATTAACATATTGAAAAGAAAAGTTCACTATTCCTGATCCGTCCTTTACAGCTGAACCATGGGATAAGCAAATATATTCTAAATAGAAGAGTCACGTGTATTCTTACTTGACTCATGCACACTGGACCATATAATAACGTTATAAAAATGGCAGTAGCTTTGCAGTGAGTTTTTTCATTGTTTTTCAGTGTTTTTGCAATAGTGTTTTTTTAAACTTAGCGTATTTAAGCTTTTTTTTTTTTTTTTTTTCAATGGGACCAAAAAAGTTACAAACGCTGGTGAGATGCGTTTTTGAGCGTTTATCAGCGTGTTTTGACAATTTTTGACATTAGAGCGTTTTTACAGGTGAAAAACTCCTCTCAGAACTCACTGGTTTAGGTTTTTTACAGCCAAAAACAAATGATAACAGCCTATGTGTGCATGGACAAATAGGATAACATGCTGGAGAGTTTATTGACTGCAGAAAAAACGTCTGAAGCCAAAAACAGCAGCTGTAAAAACATCCAAAAACGTCCAGTGTGCATGAGGCCTTAGTGTTCCTTGTGTATTTCTTCCAGATAAGTGCAGTAATCCAGTACGAAACTTTGCCTCTGTGCAGGAGCTTCCTGTAATAAAGACCAGTCACTGCTGCTATCTCTTCTTGGTCTTCACTTTCTCCTGTAGTTTTCTGCAGGCAGCCTGTTTGTGGGTGGGGCCTGCACAGGCTATACACAGCACAGTGATGATGTCACTGCAACTTTCACAATGTAATATCTGGATTTGCAAAGGCATTTGGTGAACACAAAGTGGATTTGTATCCTTTGTGGCTATTCAGGAGTATATTTAAATGAAAGTTTCAGTGACCGGAGTTCAGATTTAAAGTAGAAAAGTATTCTTTCAGAACTAGTCTGGATGCAGTTCAGAATGGCATTTGACATAATCATTACATGGGCATTAGCAAGAATCTCACAGCAATGAAGCATTTGTATTTTCCTACTCAATTGGGTAGTTTTTAAAAAAAAATAACAATTTAATTTTAAGTGAAAACACACATCAAAGACATATCCATAGTAAAATTTGCCCTGCAATAATTACCTGGGATGTGCAGGTTCTGTCAGGTCGTCAGAAAACAATGATGGAAAATTTGATTCCACCCTCTGCTGTGGTGCAGCTTGTTGACCGTTAGTATCCCATTGAGGATAAAGCACGGGGAGGGTTTCCAATGACGGATGAAACTCCTGAAATGAGAAA
Organism: Aquarana catesbeiana; assembly: GCF_042186555.1. Lineage (NCBI taxonomy): Eukaryota > Metazoa > Chordata > Amphibia > Anura > Ranidae > Aquarana > Aquarana catesbeiana. Next base: position 99,620,423 of record NC_133331.1, read on the forward strand.
CGTGCAATAGTTGAATACAGCATATCTCTTCAAAGTAAAGTGAGTCACAATCAATTACCAACTACAGCAATGTCATAAAAAGTTCAGGTCCGATGAAATGTGCCAAAACTAGAAATTACATCCGCAGTGCTGACTGTGAAGGCTGTAATGTAGCTGTTAATACTTAACAAGTAACTATTATCAGCATCAGTAGGATGCTAATCAGTGGCGGCCCATGCATTGAGGGTGCACGGGCGCCGCCCCCCCATCCCTGCCGCCGCCTCCTTATCCATGCACCCGGCCCCTTTCCATCTGCTCGCTATGAGGTTGGATACTGGTGAGGATCCAACGCCATAGAGCCTGTACAACTATCAGATCAACCTCTTGGGTGCCACCTCTGGTCTCCTGATTCAGGGATCTGTGGAGGCATAGATCCTCGTTTGCCTTGGCTCTGGTATCCTTTCCTCCCTCTCCACTCCGACCGCCCCTAGTAAGGGATACATTTCGGAGGGCCAGCCTGGTTTGTCCTTTGTGTGGGACTCTGCCCATGTTTCCCCTCGTGCCACCATTGGACCCATCCATCTGCGTTGGTGCATTTACTCACCCCGTTGGGCTTTGGGCCCCACAAGCTGACAGCTGCAACATATAAACTGCTTTTAAATGTCAAAATCTGGACAGAAAATCCACTCTAGTACTACACAGTGCATACGACGGATGTAGGTTCTGCGATAAAATCGCATACACCCCTGATGAAGAAATAGCATTTTCGAAACGCATTGGGTCTTCTCTGTTGTGCTCATCTCCAACATAACAGATCTTTGCGATTTACTAGCTGTCTTTTTTGTAATGTGATTATATGATTAGTCCTGTCCAGTATTCATTTATGATATTTTGTGATATGTATAGTGTATATATGTGCTCATTATTTAAAACCTATGTTTCTTAATAAAAATTCATATACTTTTTACACTACTCTCATACCTCATTGCGCTATTTATCCCTTTCCAAATATCCCACCTAGAGGAAATTCTATTTTTTCAATGTCCCCTTTCAGGACGCCAGACATATGGCATGGGGAGGGCGGGGGGTGTACTTTTTGAAGCCAAAGGCTCTAATAGGCTTCTGCCTGCACTGTGGAGGAGAGTGGAGGCACAGCAGGATCCTTTCCACGGCCTGGTAAGTGCCGGACCTCCCGGAGGGAGGGGGGGATGAGGGGTGCAGCCAGTCCCGGGAGCAAGTTGTACTGCGAGGCCCGTGAGTGCTGTGGGGGGGTTGCTGCCAGTGCCACTATTGCCGCGAGCCAGATGTACCGCCAGTCTTGTGAGCCCTATATACCCTGGTCTGTGATGCTGCCCTATATAGCCTGATATGTAATGCTGCCTGGTCTGTAATGCTGCCCTATATACCCTGATATGTAATGCTACCTGGTCTGTAATGCTGCCCTATATACACTGATCTGTAATGCTGCCCTATATACCCTGATCTGTAATGCTGCCCTATATACCCTGATCTGTAATGCTGCCCTATATACCCTGATCTGTAATGCTGCCTGGTCTGTAATTCTGCCCTATATACACTGGTCTGTAATGCTGCCCTATATACACTGGTCTCTAATGCTGCCTGGTCTGTAATGCTGCCCTATATACCCTAGTCTGTAATGCTGTCCTTTTGTCAGGGTTGGGCTCAGCCCTTCCTTCATCTGAGCTGGCTGCTCAGCTGTCATCTCTCCACAGGGACTCACCTGTTGATGATATTCTACTCGTCAGTCCTGCCTACTTAAGTCATCCAGATGATCTCTGCCTTCGCCTTGGTCAACTTCCCAGAGACTATCTCCTGCGTTCCTGTTAAAGACTTGCTTGGCTGACATTCCTTCTGGCTCCAGATCCTGCTTGCTGTTCCACTACGCTGATCTCTGACTTCTTGACTTTATGGCTTGTCTGACTATCCATTCCAGTTACCAATCTTTGGCTAAGTTTTGACTAAGTTTGTTCTATTTACTTTTATTATTAAGCAAGTGTGATTTAACTGTACTTTTGTCTAGGTCTGATTCATGGTTTCTGACACCTATATACCCTGATCTGTAAAGCTGCCCTATATACCCTGGTCTGTAATGCTGCCCTATATACCCTGATCAGTAATGCTGCCCTATATACCCTGATCTGTAATGTTGCCCTATATACCCTGATCTGTAATGCTGCCCTATATACCCTGGTCTGTAATGCTGCCCTATATACCCTGGTCTGTAATGCTGCCCTATATACCCTGGTCTGTAATGCTACCCTATATACTCTGGTCAGCTATGTACCCTGATCTGTGAGGTTGAGCTATACACTTTGTCCTGTGATGCTGAGCTGTATACCCTGTTCTGTGATTCTGGGGCTGTATACTCTGGAGAGTGATGGATGAAGGGCGCGTGATCAATAGCTCACATCAAAACATATAAAATTTATTCAAAGGAAATTAGAAGCAAATAAAAGCAATTGAATATACCAATACTACGTATCATGCAAACAGGTAACAAAATATAAAAGGCATGGAAAATTAAAAATGGGTTAAAAATATCATGAGCCCATGTTGAGGCGGATGTTTAGAGTTGGCTCAACAGCCAACTCTAAACATCCGCCTCAACATGGGCTCATGATAATTTTTAATTTTCCATGCCTTTTATATTTTGTTACCTGTTTGCATGATACGTAGTATTGGTATATTCAATTGCTTATATTTGCTTCTAATTTCCTTTGAATACATTTTATATGTTTTGATGTGAGCTATTGATCACGCGCCCTTCATCCATCACTCTCCATATAGCCTTACCTGACCACCCCGGGGTCAATTTCTGGGCAGCGGGACATGCAACACCATCTCTTTTAGCTTTGCTACAGTTCACAATACTACTCTTCTCAAACCCAAACAGACCCTCACAAGCGCAGGAGTAATCTTTCCTTGGCTGTATACTCTGTCCTGTAATGCTGAGCTGTATACTCCTGACACTATGGGTGGAATATAGGGGACGGAGTGATGCTAATAATAGAAGGAAAGGTTAGAACCCCATCAGGGTTTTTGTTGTATGTGGCCCCATTCACTCACTTCCCACGCTGTAAAGTAATCTAGGAAATAATATATATTTGGAATATGGAGTTAAAGGGGGAGTATTGCTGTAAAGGAATTTCCTGGACATGACAATTGTTTTTGACAAAGATAACTTCAATATAATACGCGTGAAGTAACATCAATAGAGCATATCTAAGTTTTATTAAACTGTTTCTTAAAGGTATGTTTTTTTACATTTTGCAGAGAAAGAAAATATAACACAGTCCAACCAATAAGATTGTTTAAAGTATAACTAAAGGCAAAACTTATTTTTAGATTTGGATAAAGTGGGGAGGGTTTTAAACACCTGTAGGGTAGATTCACCCGGTCTATTTTCCTGTTTATTGTCATCACCATGAATGGAAGTGAAAGAAAAATCCTTGGGTTGTCTTCAGAATAGGAATAGAGGGGAAACCCTCCAATGGAAACACTCTCTCTAGGAATTCGCTGACTTTGGAGGGACTTCCTCTCACTTCCTAATAAGGCTATGGACAGGAAGAGAAGGGTAACCAATCAATAAACGCTTGTTGCGATTTTTTTTACCAAAAATATGTAGAATACATATCGGCCTAAACTGAGGAAAAAAAATGTTTTTTTATATATTTTTTGGGGATATTTATTATAGCAAAAAGTAAAAAAATAATGCGTTTTTTTCAAAATTGTCGCTACTTTTTCGTTTATAGCGCAAAAAATAAAAACCGCAGAGGTGATCAAATACCACCAAAAGAAAGCTCTATTTGTGGGAAAAAAGGATGTCAATTTTGTTTGGGAGCCATGTCGCACGACCGCGCAATTGTCAGTTAAAGCGATGCAGTGCCGAATCGCAAAAAGTGCTCTGGTCTTTGGCCATCAAAATGGTCTGGGGCTTAAGTGGCTAGGCTTCACCAAGTTCCAAGAGAGAGAAGGTAAGTATGTAGGATGTCCAAGGTCCTCATGTCTTATTGAAGTGTTGTGGACATCCACTTGGATCATATGTTGGCTCGTAAAGAGGTAAATTGTTATTTATGCCCATTTTACTAGGGAACAGGGGGTTGACTTCTTTCAGGCAAAAAGAATGAGTTTCTTAGCATAGCAATATAGCCCATGATGCTGGGCACAAACTAAACTCTAAAGTGCGTTGAAGTCTCAATTAAACATCCCGTATTAATAATTTAAAGCGGTAATAAATCCTGAAACAAAAAAGTAGTCGATGACAGTTTAACATTCCTTAAAGTGGTTTTAAAGACTCAAGGTTTTTATTTACCTTCATGCATGCTATCCATGAAGGTAAAAAACCTTCTCTGTGCAGTGCCCCCCCCCCCCCCCCCTCCAGCTCTGCCTAGACCTCACCTGAGCTCCCTCTCGATCCAGCGATGTGCATGAGAGCTGAGCTTCTCCCAGGCCTGTCATTCCATTGGCTCTAGCTACTGACAATCACAGCCAGTGAGCCAATGAGGAGAGAGCAGGGGTGGAGCCCTCTGTGTCTTATGGATGCATAGAGTGGGGCTCGGGAGCAAGGAAAACACCAGTTCCCCCAGAGCAAGCAGCTTGCTATTGGGGGCACTGGCTGAAGAGGAGGGGCCAGGAGCACTGGTGAGGGACCCGAAAAGAGGCTGACATTTTATTAAAAAAAAAAAAAAAAGCCTTTAATGTCACTTTAAAGTACAATTCCAGTCTATCACTAACTAATCCTAAACATTTTCCCTCCCCACTCTTGCTGCCTATCCTGCTTAACCTGTGTAAAAAAGATCTGCACAATTTTTTTTTTAAGGTCACTCAGGTCTGGTCACGTGATCCCCCAGCTCTGGCTCCCCTGTGCCGTGGAGCAGTGGCTGCTGCAGGGGAGAGGAGGGAGCACCAACAAACAATGGCTGGGACATGGGAACCTATGGGTGATGTCATGGCTCCCCGCGTTCCCAGTTGTTGTGGCGCGCACCCTCCTCTTCCCTGCAGCCATCGCTCACTGACACAGAGGAGATCTTGTGACCGGACTGGAGCTGACTAAAAAAAAGGCTAAGTATACAGATCTTTTTTACACAGTTTAGGTATGATAGGTAGCAGAAGGGGGAAGGGAACATTAGGCTAGAATTCCACTTTAAATATAGTGGCCGCATTCGTTTTTGTAGGCTTTTTTCCTTTATTTTCACCTGAAGACCTGGCCAGTAATACACTTCCAGTCTGAGGGTGTCTCCATTCTGGATGGAGGAGAAATGGAGACACCTTTAGACAGCAGCACTGTATATCTGTGGAAAGAATAGTGCTAGCAGCACTAGTAGATTTGGATGCACTTGACAAAGAAAATAAAACTGAACTCCAGATCTAACAACAGTTCTCAACACTCTAACTGACACTTTTGTTGGAAAGCTTGGTCTGTTAAAGGAAGATGAAAAATAACTGACTTACTGGCAGGAGCACAAGATGACAATGAAGGAACACAATGCTAATAAAGAAAATTGTGTAGCCACCACATCTAAGATTCTAGTAAGCTGCAATGTAATACATTTTTGTTTAACCACTTCCGGACCAGCCGCCGCAGTTTTACTGCGGCAGGTTGGCTCCCTTGCGCGAAACCACGTAACTGTACGTGGGCTCGCGGGGTCCAGATAGCAGGAGCGCGCGCGCAAGGGTGCCGATGCTCGTGGCCGACGGTCGCGATGACCGCCGGCCACGAGCATTCGTGAGCTGGAGACACAGCACAGGGACGAGTGTGTGTAAACACACAAATCCATGTTCTGTTCTGACAGGTGTGACAGATCGTGTGTTCCTATTAGCTAGGAACCATGATCCGTCACTTCCTGTAGTTAGTCCCCTCCCCCTTCAGTTAGAATCACCTCCCAGGGAACACAGTTAACCCCTTCACCGCCCCCTAGTGTTAACCTCTTCACTGCCAGTGACATTTTTACAGTAATCAATGCATTTTTAACCTCACTGATTGCAGTATTAATATCAATGGTTCCAAAAATGTGTCAAAATTGTCCGATGTGTCCGCCATAATGTTGCAGTCACAATAAAAAAAAATCGCAGATTGCTATTACTAGTAAAAAAAAAATAATAATAAAAATGCTATAAATCTATCCCCTATTTTGTAGACGCTATAACTTTTGCGCAAACCAATCAATATACGCCTAAGCTGAGGAAAAAATTTGTTTTTTTATATATTTTTGGGGGATATTTATTATAGCGAAAAGAACAAAAAAATTTGTTTTTTTCAAAATTGTTTCTCTTTTTTTGTTTATAGCGCAAAAAATAAAAACCGCAGAGGCGATCAACTACCAACAAAAGAAAGCTCTATTTGTGGGAAAAAAAGTCTGTCAATTTTGTTTGGGTACAACGTCGCACGACCGCGCAATTGTCAGTTAAAGCCACGCAGTGCCGAATCGCAAAAAGTGCTCTGGTCAGGAAGGGGGTAAATTCTTCCGGGGCTGAAGTGGTTAATACCACAACTCCAAATGACATATGAGTACAGGAAATTATTCAAGTGTAACTAGGCATTAAGCTACATTTCGTCCCTATTCAGAGCTTTCGTGGTGTTATATATAGCAGCCATTTGGCTTAGAAACTGAGTATACCTTATGCACTGTAGGTGATATGGGGATCTGTTTAAGGGATTTGTCTAAATGAATAACAGGCTATTGTGATAGAACAGACTCTGCTGAAGAGATTGAGAATTCCAAGGCAGTGCTGGACGCAGCCACAAGTCCCAGCTCTTCATGAGTGGAGTAAGTCCCAGTAATAAAGGCCGTATTGTGGGATTGTTTGTCCTTCCCACGCTCTTGTATCCTAGAAGATGATTCAACATAACACTCTATGTAACCAGATGCTGACACTTCACTAACTTCTGCCCTTGTCTAAATATGAAATCCTGCCCTTTACTTGGATCCATTTCAGATTTTACACTGGGGGTTCTTAACACTATGTTGGCCTGTATTTACAGTTCAGTTAACCCTCTCATTGTGGCTGGGAACATGAATATTGTAACGTTAGAGAATATACATAACACGTATTTCAGGTATGGATTTCTAAATGCATTTAATTCTCCACTGGTCTCTAATATCTCTCCTTCCTGTACAAATTACATGCAATTCTTTGTGATGTGATTTGAGCCCATCATTTTGTATGTTCTGCTCCCCACCGCACAAAAAAAAAATAAGTATCAGTAATTGGTAGAGTACTTGATAAAAAGTATTGTTATGCCGCATACACACGATTGGAATTTCGGCCCGCAAAAGACCGATGAGAGTTTTTCGTCGGAAAATGCGACCGTGTGTATGCTCCATCGGTCTTTTGCTGGCGGAATTCCAGCCAGCAAAAGACTGAGAGCATGCTCTCAATTCTTAGTTCGGGAAAAGTTCCTATCCGAAAATGCGATCGTCTCTGGCAATTCCGACGCGCAAAATCCCTAGGCATGCTTGGAAACAATTCGACGCATGCTCGGAAGCATTGAACTTCATTTTCTCGGCTCGTCGTAGTGTTGTACGTCACCGCGTTCTTGATGGTCGTAATTTCAGAGAACTTTTGCGTGACCGTGTGTATGCGAGGCAAACTTGAGCAGAATCCCGTCAGAAATACGCTCGTGTGTATGCGCACTTACTCGTACTTAATAAAACTGGTATCGGTGCATCCCTATGGTATAGCTATTATATCAAATAATAAAATCCTTTTACTTGTGTTAGCACTCCTTTTTAACATCAACCTGCTATGAAGGAGGCCTGCATGTAAAGCTTGCTATACACTAATAACATTTTGGATGGTTCCAGATGAATCGTCCAAAATTCCCTTAGTGGGTGACCCCATTGCCCCCCCCCCCGCACAACATCCTTTTACTGAAAAAACTATGGGAACCGGGTGGAAAATTGTCTGCTAAACAGCAACTGCATCTATTTAGATGCAGCTGCTGTTCGGGCATTTTGCCTCCTTTATTACTTGAAAATGTATATGCATTGGGATATGAATAAAGAATTTAAAAAAAAGAAGGTGAAGCCGAGCTGTCAGCCCCAGTTTACATGTAAAAAGCTGGTCATACTCTGCTTGGCCAGTTCTAGGGTTGCCCCGATACTAGTATTGGTATCGGTATTGGTGCTGATACCGAGTATTTGCACAAGTATCGGTACTCGAGCAAATGCACCGATACCTGAAACTGATACTTTCAGGTTCGGTTCTTTGAGCTGTCAGTGGGTCTCCCCAGTGTTAAAGAAGTCCGGTAATTGGAGCTGTCAAAAAAAAAAGCACCTGGCAATGTTTATTAACAACATTGCTCAGCCCTGAAACACTAAAATAAAAAGAAACATTGTTTCTTTTTGTATATTTCTGTTTCTTCATCTGCAGATCAAAGGGATGAACAAATGTTCCTCTGTTTAACCCCTTAAAAACCCCTAATTTACTCTAACCAGCCTTAATTAAATCCCTATTCTCCTCCATTTAATTATTATTTTCCTGCTTTTTTTCTTTTCGTCTATTTTATAAACGATAAACAATTAAAACTTTTTTTTTGTGAATATTTTTACACGTATATTAACATATATTTACACATTTCACATTGAAAAAGTGCTAAATTTAAAAAATCTAATTATTTCATTTGTAAATAACGTTTCAGTGCTTTGTACCATTGTTGACAGCTGAAGTTAAAAAAAAACAGTAGTAGTAGGTATCTGTAACTGGTATCGGCGCGTACTAAAAAAAAAAAAAAAAAAAGTATCGGTACTTGTACTCAGAGCCCTTGCACACTGGGGCGGTTTGCAGGCGCTATTGCGCTAATAATAGCGCCTGCAAACCGCCCCGAAAGTGCCGCTGCTGTCATCCCAGTGTGAAAGCCCCGAGGGCTTGCACACTGGAGCGATGCGCTGGCAGGACGGTAAAAAAAGTCCTGCCAGCAGCATCTTCGGAGCGGTGAAGGAGCGGTGTGTATACCGCTCCTTTACCGCTCCTGCCCATTGAAATCAATGGGACGGTGCGGCTATACCGCCGGCAATGCGCCTCTGCAGAGGCGCTTTGCGGTGGTATTTAACCCTTTCTCGGCCGCTAGCGGGGGGTAAAACCGCCCCCCCGCTAGCGGCCGCATACCGACGGTAAAACGCCGCTAATAATAGCGGCGTTTTACCGCCGACGCCGCCCCCCGCCCCAGTGTGCAAGGGCTCTCATTGTAAAAAAATGGTATCGGTGCATCCCTAGCCAGTTTCTGAGGAAAAATCGAAAGAGACAAGAGGAAAATTGTTGGATTGGATGAAGGAATTTGTTCAGCCCGCAAGCTGAAAGAAAAACACCCAATAGCGTATAGCCAGCTTTAGTAACAAGAAAGAAGCAGCAGACAGCAGTGGGGCACACATCATTGGAGGTACTTTATGGGTACCAATCTAATGCTCCAATAATATTTTTGCCTACATTTCAGGTTTAAATAGACAGAAAAACAATATAAAATGCACAGTAGAAGAAAACATCCCCAAATTTTTTATTGTGAAGATGATCATTAGTCAGCATCCAGGACATTTTCTGTGACAAATCTCCAAAACGTAAAACTTTCAGTGAGTGGGGACCTTTGATAACTATGCCACAATTATACGGCGTGCCATAATTAAACATCTATGAGAACGTTCGCCATGTGCATAGACCCACATCAATAAAGCCGTTGACTGTCTGGTGCTAGCACCTCCGGAGAAGAGGAGCAGCTGTGAGGCTCAGCTCAGCAATCCTAACATGTATCACACTGAGCTAATCCTCCTTTCTACAGTACTAAAGCCTATTACATTGTCTGCTTAATTGCTCTTCTTCAGCACTGAAACACACTTTCATGTTCTGTGCATTATGAACACGCTGAAGTTAATGCACTTCAAAGCTGTAAAACAACCCCATCCTTGTGTCACTAAATACCAAGATCCTTAACCAACAAGGAGACAGTCAGAGAAACCACAATGGGATGCTGAGGCCAAAGGGCTGCATTTGACCCTCAGGCTGTCCCTGGATACCGGGGTTCTAGACATCCTTGTTTTTAATTTCCTATGTATTAAGTATGGAAGAGTTGCCTTTGTTCAAGAATGAGCAAGGAAAACATTGTAATTATTTACCATCCGCAGGAAGTGCTGTATGAGGGTGGGAATGACTAGGTGGCAGTAATTTAAAGCGGAGTTCCACCCAATTTTGAGAGGTGGTCTCAAATGAAAGACCACCTCTCCACCCCTCGTTTTTGGATATTTACATTTTTTTTTTACTTTCTAACTTACCCTTTTTGGAAGTACTAATGCCCTGTACACACGATTTTTCGGCAACGAAACCGTGGATTTTTTTTCTAAGGATGTTGGCTCAAACTTGTCTTGCATTCACACAGTCACGCAAATGTTGTTGGAAATTCCAAACATCAAGAACACGGTGACGTACAACCCGTACGACGAGCCGAGAAAAAGGAAGTTCAATAGCCAGTTCAATAGCCATCTGCATGATTCAGAGCATGTGTGGACTTTTGTGCGTCAGACTTGTGTACACACGATCGAACTTTCCTTTGTTGTCGGAAAATTTGAGAACCTGCTCTCAAACATTTGTGTGCGGAAATTCCGACAGCAAATGTTCGATGGAGCATATACATGGTTGGACTTTCCGACAACAAGCTCACATCGAACATTTCCCGTCGGAAATTCCGATTGTGTATATGCGGCATAAAAGAGTACTTCTGATCCAGCCGGGCCGCGGAAGTCACATCCTCTTCTGCAGCGAGCCCCCCGTGGTCTTCTAGGACATGCTTGTGTCCCAGAAGACAAGCTGGACATTCACAAAGCGCCACGGGACTCGCACATGCACAGTCGGAAACCGGCAGTGAAGCCGCAAGGCAAGGTTTTCCTTAGTTGGAATGGCAGCGCCTGCACCTGATCTGATGGACGGATTGGCCTGGGGGGGGCCGACATCGCGGGCTCCCTGGACAGGTAAGTGTCCTCATTAAAAGTCAGCAGCTACGTGGTTGCAGCTGCTAACTTTTACAAAAGAAAAAATTCAGCTGGAACTTTAAGGGTCCAAAGCAAAACAAAGTTGACATTCTTTTTGGCAACCATGGGCGCTGCATCCTCTGTACTGAAGAGAAGGACCTTCCAGCTTGTTATCTGCGCTCAATTCAAAAGCCAGCATTTCTGATGGTATTGGGATGCATTAGTGCGAATGGAATGGGTAGCTTGCACATCTGGGAAGGCACCATCAATGCTGAGGGATATTCCCAGGTTTTAGAGCAGCATATGCTTCCATCTAGATGACATCTTTTTCAGGGAAGCCCTTGGATATTTCAGCAAGACAATGCTAAACCACATACTATGACAACAGCATAGCTTCATAGTAGAGGTGCTTAACTAGCCTGCCTGCAGTCCAGACCTTTCACCAAATTGAAAATATTTGGCACTTCTTGAAATTAAAAATATACGGCAAAGAGGATCTAGGAGCAGCATATGCTCAGGCAGAAATGGAAAAACATTCCTCTCCCAAACCTCCATCAACTGGTCTCCTGAGTTCCCAGATGTTTACAGAGAGTTGTGAAAAGAAAAGGTGATACTACACTGTAGTAAACATGGCCCTGTCCCAACTTTTTTGGAGTTGGGATTGTACTTTGTCAGCTTTTTGTTGCCCTGTCCCAACATTTTTAAGATGTGTTGCTGCCATCATTTTCAAAATGACCTTTTTTTTCTTAAAATGGTTCAATTTCTAAGTTTAATCACTTGTTATGTTTTCTATTTTCTATTTAAGGGAAATAATGGGTTTATGAGATTTGCAAATCACGGAATTTTATTTTTATGTACAGTAGATTTTATACAGCGTTCCAACATTTTTGGAATTGGGGCTGTAGTTATATTATGATTATTTTTTAGAAACTGCATGAGCAAACCCCACAGACAGAGATCCCTATGATAACTGTGCACAAAAGAAAAATGTTTATTCCAGGATTTGTTACGCGCCATACGTTGCTATGCACTAATCCAGATTATCATTTACCATACTTACAGTATGTACTCAGCTCATGGTTCATCTTTACATCTCAATTCATTTGTTTCACGAGATGCATGAAAATCATTCCTATCTGAGACAACATAGGATCGTTCTTGTAGCTTTATGGTAACAGGTTCCATTGGAGATCAATTGATGGTAAACTTAAAGTGGAAAAATAGGCAAAACTTTTTTTTTTCATTTTGGATAGAGCAAGGGAGGGTTATAACCCCGGTCAATTTTTTTTCGTCATCTGTGCTGAGATTTTTCTTCACTTCCTGTCCCATAGCCAAACAGGAAGCGAGAGGAAATCCCTGCAAATTATGGGAATTCCTTGGGGATTTCCCCTCTATTACTTTTCTGGGAACAACCCAAAATGTGGGGTTTCTTTTACTTTCAATGATAATAGTAAAGAGGACAAATAGAGAGGGTGAATCACCTTAACGGGGGCACAGACAGCAATAAAAACTGACAGCTGGTCTAATCCCTCTCCCCTCTATCCAAAACTACAAAAAGTTTTTCCTTTAGTTATACTTTAACCACTTGCTGACTGCCCCATAGCAGATTTACTGCTACAGGGTGGCCACACTGCGCAGAATTACGTATATTTAAGTGATTCTGAACTTCCGGGTATAAGGCGTGAGTATGCGCCTTCAGCGGCTCGCTCCCGCTGTGATCTTACACAGTGGAAGCTGATCAGCAGGTCCAGCGGACCCAATATCTGCCGGCATACGCTAATCATTCCGTACACTGACAGAACGGCAATCTGCCTATGTAAACAAGGCAGACTGCCATTCTGTCAGTACAGAGGGCATGGATCCTGTGTTTCTGTAATGCAGTCTTCCACTAACTTCCCCACTGAAACATTAGCTAGGCACACATTTAATCCTTTGATCACCGCTGATGTTAACCCCTTCTCTGCCAGTGCCACTAGTACAGTGACAGTGCATGTTTTTAGTACTGATCACTGTATTAGTGTCACTGGTCCAAAAAAGTGTCAGTTAGGTGTCCGATTTTTCCGCCGTAATATTGCAGTCCCATTATAAGTCTCTGATCGCCGCCATTACTAGTAAAAAAAAATTTTTTTAAATTAGAATAAAAATTATCCCACGGTTTGTAGACGCTAAAACTTTTGAGCAAACCAATTAATATTCACTTATTGGGTTTTTTTTTTTATTTTTACCAAAAATCCACCCCTCTCTGCCAATCTCTTCACTGGCTTCCCCTACCCCACCGTGTAAAATTCAAAATGCTAACCATAACATACAAGGCCATTCACAACATCGCCCCCATCTACATCACCAATCTCATCTGCAGATATCGCCCAAATCGTCCTCTCCGCTCCTCCCAGGACCTCCTGCTCTCTAGCTCCTTTGTTACCTCCTCCCATGCTCGCCTTCAGGACTTCTCCAGAGCCTCTCCCATCCTCTGGAACTCCCTGCCCCAGTATGTCCAATCAGCCCCTACCCTGTCCACCTTTAGGAGATCCCTGAAAACTCACTTATTCAGGGAAGCCTATCCCACACCCACATAACTGTCCCTGAGCCACCCATATCAAATCATTCTCTGCAGCCATTACCTTTTGTACCACCACCCCCTTCCTTTAGAATGTAAGCTCTACGAGCAGGGTCCTCCTGTACCTTTTGTACTGAACTGTACTGTAATTGTGTTGTCCCCCCTATACTTTGTAAAGCACTGCGTAAACTGTTAGGCACTATATAAATCGTGTATAATAATAATAATAATAATAATAATAATATTGGCCTAAATTGATGAAGAAATTTGATTTTTTACATTTTTTATTGGATATGTTTTAGAGCAGAATGTAAAAAATATTGTTTAGTTTTTTTCAAAATTGTCAGTCGTTCTTTGTTTATTGTGCCGCTGTTTGTGTCAATGGATGCAGCAGCAAGGCTCAGGAGCGAGCACTGAACAGAAAGGAAGAACCAGGAGCGCTGGCGGGGGACCCGAGAAGAGGAGGTTCGTGCCGCTCTGTGCATATTTCATTGCGCAGAGCAGGTAAGTATAGGGATTTAAAGAAAGAAATATTCATGTACACTCGCTTTAAATGTTTATTTTCATTATAATGTTACCATAATAAAGGATATAGGATGAGTGCACTGACAAGTAGTCAGCCTTGGTAAAGGACCATTGTTTCTAAAACAAAAAGGCCTGCACACTTATGTCTTTTCATCCTATCAGTCTGGTACACTGCTCGAAATTCACTGGATTTCTGCTGACTTGGTGAGTAATTGACTACTGCAGGTGCTCACCCTGGCTCGCCACCAAACGAAAGCAATAAAAAAAGAAAAAATGGTAGCACACCGCAGTAAAGTCAAAATTTTGAAGGTTCTTTATTGTTGCCAAGCCAAACAGATACACAGGGATATGATTGACGCGTTTCACAAGAATCACTCGTGCTTACTCATAACAAAGATATATCCCAGACCTCAGCTATTTATGTGTGCAACCCACAGGAAGTGCACACCCAACTGCCGGGACAATTACCTGGCCAGTGCATGACAAATGTACACAGGTGATTCAAATCATTAAAGCAGTTGTATACCCCCCCCCTTATAATAAGGCTTACCTGTAGTTGTTTTTTAAAGAAATTGAGCGTGCCGATTTTATAACAAAAAAAATTCAACTTAACACTCTCAATCACAAAAGAGATTTTTTATAAATGAAATGCTGTAAACAACTTTAGTAGTGAGAAATTAACATCCTCCACCACTGTAACCCCCTGCACATTTGCCCCACCACTGTACCACCCTGCTCATCTGTCCCACTACTGAATCACCTTCTCATCTGTCCTAATACTGAACCCATCTGCCCCACCACTGTAACCTGCATTCTCATCTGCCCCACCACTGTAACCCGCATTTTCATCTGCCCCACCACTGTAACCCGCATTCTCATCTGCCCCGCCACTGTAACCCGCATTCTCATCTGCCCCACCACTGTAACACGCATTCTCATCTGCCCCACCACTGTAACCCGCATTCTCATCTGCCCCACCACTGTAACCCGCATTCTCATCTGCCCCACCACTGTAACCCGCATTTTCATCTGCCCCGCCACTGTAACCCGCATTCTCATCTGCCCGCCACTGTAACCCGCATTCTCATCTGCCCCACCACTGTAACACGCATTCTCATCTGCCCCACCACTGTAACCCGCATTCTCATCTGCCCCACCACTGTAACCCGCATTCTCATCTGCCCCACCACTGTAACTCGCTTTCTCATCTGCCCCACCACTGTAACCTGCTTTCTCATCTGCCCCACCACTGTACCTCCTGCACATCTGTCTCACCTCTGTATCCCCCCTGCTCTCCGCTCTCCTACCCCTCCACTGTAGCCCCCTGCTCCTCTGTTCCCCCAATACACGTCCTTTCACATCTGCCCCAATGCTTTTATGTCCCACCACTGAACCCCTTCTCATCTGGCCCAACACTGAACCCCCCCCTGCTCATCTGCCCCAACACTGTACCCTCCTGCTCATCTGTCCCACCCCTGAACCCCTCCTGCTCATTTTCCCCACCGCTGTACCCTCTTCTCATCTATGATATGCAGAGTGGTGAAAGGAATCAGAGATGAGACGCATCTACCTGTCCTGGCACACTCATCCTGCTGATCCACCTCTCGCATCCAGCCCACATGCTTGTATGTGATATATGTGATGTATATGATGTCTGGGATGTATGTGATGTATGTGATGTATGTGATGTCACATACAAGCATCTGGAATGGATGCGTAATGATGAGCTCAGGTCAGGGGCATTTTCTGAAAGCAGTGGGCCGGTCTGGGATATGTCTTTGTTATGAATAAGCTCGAGTGATTCGTGTGAAACGCGTCAACCACGTCCCTGTGTATCTGCTTGGCTTGGCAACCATTAAGAACCTTCAAGATTTTGACTTTGCTGTGGTGTGCTACCATTTTATTTTTTTTTTATTGAACAGTGACTATATCCAATTAGTTTGGATTTTCTTACCAGAATACAATAGCTGGCAGGGAAGACTCTTCTATCCATGTTATTTAGCGTAGATAGGAAATCTAAAGATTTCCTTTCCTGGGCTGGACAAGAGAAATCCTAAGGTGTATGGCAAGCTTTAAGCTGCCCATATGCTGGTAGGTTTTGAACAAAAGTTTATATGAATATTCACACGAATATTCTCAGCACATTCAATGACTTGAAGAATGCTGTTTGAAAAGTACTTGAAATTTCATTTGTTTTTAACATTCCTTTTTGAAATAAATGGACTTTCTAGAATGAAAATCAAATACACTGTTAGAAATTTGTTTGTTCAAAAATAAATTTCCCATCCTGTTCCTTTGAATTTTCTTGCACGGTGGTGGAAAACAAACATCAATTTGACATCATTAATGATTGAAAGAACATTCTTAAAACAAAAATTTCAAACAAAAATTCTACTAGTGTTTGGCCAGCTTAAGAATAACCCCCAGGTGTCCAGCTAGGCTGCATTGAAATTGCAGTTAAAATTGTTACTTACGGTCAGGGGCGTTGCTAGGTCTACAAAAGATCTGGGGCTAGAGCCCACAACAGTGAAGCGAAGAAAGTCATACGCTTGGGCGGGCATACACATGTATATAATATACGTGTGTGTATATGTGTGTGTGTATATATACATATATATATATATATATATATATATATATATATATATATATATATATATATATATATAAATATATACTGTATATTACATATATCATCATTACATCAGGATCCCCAGAGAGCCCCTCCTTACCTCAGAGACCCCAGAGAGCCCCCCTTTCATCAGTGTCCTCAGAGAGCCCCCCTTACATCACGGTCCCCAGAGAGCCCCCCTTACATCAGGGTCACCAGAGAGCCTCCCCCTTACATCAGGGTCCCTATAGAGCCCCTTCCTTACATCAGCGTTCCCAGAGAGCCCCTCCTTACATCAGAGTCCCCAGAGAGCCCCCACTTACATCAGGGTCCCCAGAGAGCCTCCCCCTTACATCAGGGTCCCCAGAGAGCCTCCCCCTTACATCAGGGTCCCCAGAGAGCCTCCCCCTTACATCAGGGTCCCCAGAGAGCCTCCCCCTTACATCAGGGTCCCCAGAGAGCCTCCCTCTTACATCAGGGTCCCCAGAGAGCCTCCCCTTACATCAGGGTCCCCAGAGAGCCTCCCCCTTACATCAGGGTCCCCAGAGAGCCTCCCTCTTACATCAGGGTCCCCAGAGAGCCTCCCCTTTACATCAGGAACTCCAGAGAGCCCCCCTTACATCAGGGTCCCCAGACAGCCTCCCCCTTACATCAGGGTCCCTAGAGAGCCCCTTCCTTACCTCTCTCTGTTCTCTCGCTCTCCCGGCTCTCCCATACTGCCTGCCCGCTCTCTGGTGCTGCCCGCCGCACTCACGGCCCGGCTGCAGAGAGGCCACGACCACGGCCGTCTCTGAGAGACACGGGGCTATGGGCCCCAGATTTGGGGCTTTAGCCCCAAAAGCCACCCCCTAGCAACGCCCCTGCTTACGGTATATAAAAAAAACAAACAAAAACTGTTTTGGCTTTAGATATAATTTAATCAGCCATTTTAGCTTGGCATAAAGATCCTTAAAAGTTTTATATTTTGCTCCTTGATGTCGACATCTGAAATCCAATATTAGAAATTGATGTTAAGATTCCCTTTGAGAACCTGATGTCTAAATGTCAAATATTTCCTAGTTGAATTTGGTGAATACAATACTTACCCAATGATGATGGAATCACTAAATGCCAATTAAATATCCACTGGGACTATTACAGCCAAGGCATGCCCTTCGTCCTTGTCAATTAATGCCACATTTCTGCAAAGAACCCTTATTGTGAGGGTCCATTTACAGGTATCAAGGGGGAAATTAGCCACCTGCACCCATAGAGCACAGGGAGAGTGGCTGACTCATTCAACACTGAAAATTCAGTTTTCTCCAAGTACAGTAAACTAAAGCAATTATCTATAATTATTCTGACAGTTCTAAACTAATAAAAGGCTAATTGCAGTTGTGCAATTCACCCCTCCTCACTGCACTATTTGTGGCATGGAAAATAAAGCATTAGACACATTAATCAAAAATACACAAGTGTCTGCGTGTCTGGACTGTTTCCTGCTGTAGCTGCATGTACGGAACAGTGTCGTTCATAAAGGATTTACAACTGTTTTGTGCTAAAATAAATAAAGAGATTGCTGATGGTAAAATTGTTTAAAAAAGTTACTTGCCTGGTAGTTACGTAGACACTCTGCATCAAATGTTTTCACGTCACTGACCAGGAGCATGTATTCAGCAATTAAACCCAGACCTCCTGCTCTACATACTTGTTCCAGGTCAGTGACTCAAAAATATGAAGTATAGCCCAAACTTTTAAATTCCTTCTCGGGGGCTCATCTATATCTCTTACTGCTCACCACTGGCTATGCGACATTTGACCAGTACGTATTATTATAAAACATTTTTATCGATCCGATTTCTTCAGGTTCATTTACACAAGGTGCGGTGAGAGTGCGTTGGGCAGATATTCTAATGCAGCCCACCATACCTCCACCCCAAGTCAATGGCAAAATGCCTTGTCTCTGGCGTGGCTGGTTCACAACACTGTGTTGCGGTGGTGCGCAGGCAGTATGCCCTGAAAAAAAAAGTACCGTGGTGGCGGCTGTCAGAATACCGAATACTGGTTGCATCTGACAGAATACAACAGCTGTTCGACCAACAATTGGAAAAATTTTCATCAGGAACTGGCCAAAATTTGAACAGTGCACGGCCAACTTTTTACATGCAAGCTGTGACTGATAGCCTGGCTTCACCTTTTTTCTTTCTTTTTTGGCCCAGCGGGCCAAAAAAACCCCAAAAAGCAAGAGATCGCGTACTCACCCAAGCAATATTAGTGTGGCAATCTCCCCCGCTGTGCCTTTGTGTTCTGACGACAGAACAATGGCTGCCAGCACTGACTGGATGCGGGTTGGATGCTGGTCTTCCAGCATTCCTGTTCAACAGAAGCCAGTCGTAAGACCTGCTTCTGGAGAACAGACAGCTGTACACATGGGCTGAAAGTCGGCCAGGTAGAGGTAGTCCCCCTAGGTATAACGATCCCACTAGGTATGATGACCAATAAATCCAAGGAATCGTACAAGCTTAGTAAACTAAAGGAACGGCTAGCCTCCACTTCCCGGTGTGATGCACAAGACATAGCTAATCCATATTACATGGCACCTCCGATGACATTAAATTATATCCTTATTCTAAAAAATAATCCATACACATCCACTACTTAATGGTTTTGTTATCTAGTTTTTATTAAATTGTTTCTTACTGTGTTTTTCAGCCTTCTTGTAATGTCCTCCATGGGTTCCTGAACCTCTCTGTACCCATTCACTTCCATTTGTTTGGAGAAGCGGTGCTTGTTGGTTGTGGTCATACCCTATGCACACTACAAATGCCACAGTCCTTAGTGCATCTTGGGAGCAAGCCAAAGAGGATGGCTACATTCTTACATGCAGTGAGACCATGGAAAGCAACTTTAGTCACCCTCTAAAAGGAAGTCTGATCCCAACAGCAATAAAAAAGGAATTTGGAGATTTGGAGGAGGCCGAGAACAACAGAAGATACTTTTCTGAGTTAAGAGTTTTTTTTAAACCACAGTTTAATGTCACTTAAACCAGAAGCCACATGTTGGGGGCAATGGCGTACTTGAATACATACAAACAGAAGTATAACCTTTAGGAAAGAACTGGCTTCACCTTTTCTATGCTATGCAAGAGGCAAATGGCTGAACCCAGTAGGGAGTAATTGAAGACAGAAAGACAGGCAGGAGCAACATTTTTGTTCACTATGAACCTGTGAGCTGTATATACACTCACAGCAAACAAAAGGTTTACTTTAATTCCGAAGGAGCCATGGATGAAACGGTCAGAGCAGGTTAGCCGAGAATTACTTTTGTCTGACCCAGCTGGTCAGACAAAAGTAATTCTCGGCTAACCTGCTCTGATCATCATCTTGACAATATGTTCTAGGTCTCCTGGGGTCAGCTAGACATAAGTCAGAAGCTCTCAAAAGGGGCTTCAGGATCAAACTCTTCAACTGTTAACACGTTATCAGAAAGTATCAGTTGTGGGACTGACTCAGTCCTCGCCTGTAGAGTAAGCCTAGCAATCCTTTAAATAATCATTATTTGTATCCCTAAAGCGGAACTTTACCCATAACAACTTAATAAAAAATAATGCATTGCTCGGGGCTGCCACCTTGCTAAAGCCCTGAGCAAAAGTAAATCATAAAGCGGAAGTAAACCCATCGATTTATCAGTTTAAAAAAAAAGTTACATTTCTGGAATGCCGGGATTGCTAACTGTCACATTTGCTTGTGTCCTCAACCAAGTTGTCAAACCATCAAATGGCTGGTGTCATAACTGATCACATGTGCAGCACCATGGCAGTTGCAGATCAAACAGAAGCAGCTTCCATGGCTGTAAAGAATAGGAGGGTTTAATTCCGCTTTAAGGCTGTCAGCAGATCGGCCTCTACAAATTCAGCACAGTGCCTAAAAAATGGAGAGCAACTGAGCATGTGCAGAGCAGGATGAGAGTGCATTACTGGATTCAAAACAGTATAGACACTTATTTTTAATGTTATACATAGCTATATCTGTAAAAGGGGCCAGCCTGAAGTGATCTAGCACGACTTAAAGTGATTGTAAAGTCTAATTTTTTTCCCATTAAAATAACAAACATGTTATACTTACCCGCTCTGTTGCAGTGGATTAGCACAGTGCAGCCTGGATCCTCCTCTTCTTGGGTCCCTCTTCTGTGCTCCTGGCCCCTCCCTCCTGATGAGTGCCACCACAGCAAACAGCTTGCTATGAGGGCACCCAAGCTGAGCTGCAGCTTCCTGTGTCCATTCAGACACGGATATCATGTACTTGGTTGAAGGCTGAGGTGCTGAGAGGGCTTCCTTTGTGGCTGAGTGCAGGGCACCCCTGAAGGTGGTGACAGGGCGTGCTATGCCCAAAGAAGCAGGGGTTGTCAGCTGCATTAGGTTGAGTGATGAGATGTCTGCTAGATGAGCAGGATGCACTGCTAGGCAGGAGTCCATCAGATGTACCAAATGAGACTTGGCTGAAGGGAGAGCCAAGAGCAGGGTCAGGAGCCAAGCCAGTAGTCATACACAGAGCATCAGCCAGGGGTAAGGCAACAAGCAAGGTCAGGAGTAAGCCAGGGTAATAAACTAGTAATCAGGCAGCAGAGGAGTCCAGAAGGGCAAGCCAGAGGTCATACATGGGTACAGCAGACAGGAGCGGAGTCAATGGAACAAGCCGAGGGTCAAAAGCCAGGAATGGAGACAAGACAGGTCAAAGGCAAGCCGGGTCGGTAACAGGAAATCCAATAGTTTCAAGAACAGGAACACAGGAACACACGGGGGAGCACAAGATCATCCAGCAACTAGTGGCTGATGCTGCTGGCTTTAAGAAGGCCACTGGGCGCCAGAATCTGTCACGCATTGCGAGCGCCTTGGCGCACATGCACATAAATCTTCGTGACCGTTCGCGCCCGTGTGCACATGCGTATTAGCATTGGCGAATATCTATGTGCCAACGGCGAATTTTTATGTGCTAATCTATGCTTCTGCTGGGCATTAGCAGATGTGCCAGTTAATCTGCGGGCTGTTCTCTGACAACGGAGCTGCTGTTTGGCCCCGCCCCCTCTCCTGATTGGCTAACTGACTTTGATTGACCGCAACAGTAGCCAATGGCGCCACTGCTGCGTCTCAGCCAATCAGGAGGGAGAGTCCCGAATGGCCGAGACAGAGATGGGGCTCAGGTAAGTATTAGGGGGGCATAGAATGCATTAAGATAAAAAAAGCCTTCTGCCTTTACAACTCCTTTAATTTCCTGGCTAAAGTTCCACTTTAACAGAATTCTTAAGCCCCGTACACAGGAGCGGAAATTCTGCCAGCAAAAGTCCGATGAGAGCTTTTGGTCCGAAAATGCATCCGTGTGTATGCTCCATCGGACTTTTGCTGGCGGAATTTCAGCCAGCAAAAGATTGAGAGCATGTTCTCAATTTTTCGGTCGTAAAAAGTTCCGATCTGAAATTCCCATTGTCTGTAGCAATTCCGACGAGCAAAATTCCTACGCATGCTCGGAAGCACTGAACTTAATTTTCTCGGCTCGTCATAGTTTTCTTGACGGTCGAAAGTTCAGCGAACTTTTGTGTGACCGTGTGTATGCAAGCCAAGCTTGAATGGAATTCCGTCGGAAAAACCATCCAAGAATATTCCGACAGAAATTCCGCTCGTGTGTACGCAGCATTACACTTATTACCAATAACCTAAAGAATAGGTAAAAACGCAGATGATTATTATAAAAATACAAGCCTTGTCTGAGGAGTCAGTTCACGCTTCCCATCACCAACTGAATCAGTGTTTATAAAACTTCAGCAGCATACTCAATTTATTTATCAATTTTGTGCTACCCTTTTTCATCACTCAAAAAATCCAGGGTGCTCCTTGATAAAGTCCTTCTTTTTTGAAGCAGTAACATGACCTTTGGATTTATGGGTGTTGATCTTGATTTCCAGTGCTCTGCTCTTCAAGGCAAGCCAATCAAGACAAGCTAGAGATCACTGGAGGTGACATCTCTACAAAGAGACCACAGAGCACTAAAGTGTCTCTGTCATTCCAATCCTCAGCAGTACCAATAATATGTCATGCGCCTCTTTCAAGTCCACAAGGCATAGTCCCAGACTCTTTTAACATCTCTACCCATGTGTTTTGACAACAACTCACATCTTCAGTCATGTATATAGGATTAATATTTATGAGCATCTTCCTGACACCAAGGATTGCATTGTGTATTGAGAACAGGGTGATTCTGCAATTTGCAGCCCTTCCACTGTGTTCTTGTTTGGATATAAATGATGGGCTATCTTTCTAACATTCATTAGAAATGGCTTTCACAAGCTAGGAAAGATCTTCAACATTACAGAACAAGTCCTGTTAAATGTGACGTAAAGTGGAACTCCACCCAAAAGGGGAAGTTCCGCTTTAAGGCCTCCTCTCCCCCACCTCTTTCAAGAATGGCACTTTTGGGGGTGGGGGGAGCGGGTACCTGATTTTGACAAGGTACCTGCTACCACTTCCGCTCCAACCGCCTAAGTGATTGGAGCCAAAGTTCTCCACCCCCTTCTCACAGTCTTCTGGGACACGTCACAGGTCTCAGAAGACTGCAACACCATTCACAATGCACAGAGTAGCTCACACATGCACAGTGGGCACCTGGCTGTGAAGCTGCAAGCTGTCACAGCCGAGTGCCCACAGTTAAAATGCCAGCGCCGGAAACCTCAAGGTCGTGGGACAGGTGAGTGGCTGTTTATTAAAAGATAGCAGCTACAGTTTGTGTAGCTGCTGACTTTTAATTTTTACACAGGAGACTGAAGTTTCTCTAACTACTACTAAATATTCCCAGATCCGCTGATGTAAATGTACAAGGGAAAAGATCCTAGCCAACATCTTCTCCATGTCTTGTTTCCACCTCATTCAACCTCTGAGTACACCATGGTTGTATTATTCATCCTAAACTGAATTGCAGCAAAGTGGTTAGCACCATCCAGTAGAACTAGGGTCATTGGTTCGAATCCCAACCATGGCACTACCTGCATGTTCTCCCTGTCCCTGCAGTGGGTTTCCTCCGGGTACTCCGGTTTCCTCCCACACTCCAAAGACATGCTGGTAAGTTAATTGGCTCCTGTCTAAATTGGCCCTAGTATGTATGAATGTGAGTCAGGAACCTTAGATTGTAAGCTCCTTGAGGGTAGGGACTTATGTGAATGTACAATTTATGCGTAAATTGATAGTGCTATATAAGTAGCGGTAATAAATAATAATGATAGGACCTGTACCCTATTTGTTCTCTTTCAGTATTAGGAATCAGGAGCAAAAAAAAAAAACCTGATTGGTTGATACACACAACAAAGACATTTCTTTCTCATACCTTCTTACACCAGATGTACAACGTGCCATTGAGGGCTTGCTCACACCACAATTGCACTGCCCAGCCACTGTGTGCTGTGTGCAGGACAGTGTTATCTGCTATGATCAGCATGTCACACTGCTCATCTTTTTTTTTTGCCTTAAAGTACAGTATATGTGAACCTTCACCTTGTAAAACAACTCCTTTAGTTTAAAATATAACTAAAAGGCAAAACATTTGTGTACATACATTTGAAAAATTATAAATACTTTTTATCCCCTTTTTTATAAGTGATCAATTCTCAGCTGTATAAGGATCATAGAGAGCTGGAGGAGGAGAAGCGGCAGCACACTGATCTTCCCCGTGGAAGGCTGTGCAGGGGGGTCTGATCATTGGAGTAGAACAGGTTGCATTCCCAAACAGCCAGAAAACTGACCACACTGTGCTCTCATGCCTGGTGTGGACAGTTTTTAATAGAAAAACAGGGGGACTGGCGGAACACCAGGTATTTCACACAAAGGAAGCAATACAAAGAGAGCGGGATACTTTTTTCATACAAGTACATGTTACAGCAAGCACATATCAGGAATATGACATTTTGGGTTGACATATTCTTTAATTTTATTGAAATGTCAAATGATATTTCATTCATTGCTATTCCCTGTATTGCAATGCATTGCGTCTTTTTTCCAGTGCACCCGACTACATTGTCTATGTTCTGGGCTGTGCTGGGAAAAGCTGCCCAATGCCAACCTAATGCATGAGGTGTGAACAAGCCACAGCAGTTTAACCAGCAGGCAGTTATGAGCTGCTGTAATATGTTGAAGGTTAATTCAAAGTTACGTTGTACACGCGTTGGTTGTCTATCCCCACGGTTAGTAATAGACTTGAAAATACTTGAGGGTCACAATGGCAACTTCCAAATGACAGATTAACACATGATCCATCATGTTCTCTAAATCATTTCAAACTTCATCTGGGGTAGGTAGCCAGACTACAGACATCAGAGGACTACAACGTAACCACTACAGAACGGTTGACATTAACAATATACACTATATTACCAAAAGTATTGGGATTCCTGCCTTTACACGCACATGCTCTTTAATGGCATCCCAGTCTCCGTCCGTAGGGTTCAATATTGAGTTGGCCCACCCTTTGCAGCTATAACAGCTTCAACTCTTCTGGGAAGGCTGTCCACAAGGTTTAGGAGTGTGTCTATGGGAATGTTTGACCATTCTTCCAGAAGAGCATTTGTGAGGTCAGGAAGCTCACAATCTCCACTCTAATTCATTCCAAAGGTGTTCTATCGGGTTGAGGTCAGGACTCTGTGCAGGCCAATCAAAGTTCCTCCACCCCAAACTCGCTCATCCTTGTCTTCATGGACCTTGCCATGGCAGGGGTCCCACTACTTTTGGTAATATAGTGTATATGTATTGGGAATTTAAGAATCCCTCCTTCCCCCATCTGCTCCCAGCTACACAGTTCATATTTGTGCGCCGTCTGGATTTTTCATCTAGAAATAGATTTTACTGTACAGAGAGGGCTCATCCCTATAAATGGAAAGGACACAAAAATGCCACCAGGGAAAATCATCATTGTGTAAAACCAATTTATCCTGAGCTTCACATTTCCTGGCTGCTGAGGATGAAGGGGGAATGCTAGACAGATTATAGTAAACACGGGGTATTCAAGACCGATCCACTCCGACATCCAGGAATCACACAGCTGGTCAAGTAACTCTAACTGCAAGAGGAAAACGTCATTGTGAGGATTCGTCTAACTTCTGCTGTGCAGTAATATTTTCCAGTAGATGTGCCAAAGATAATCCATTGCAGACAACTCTGTGCCTGTACACGGCGACATCTCCTCTCCACCCTGGCATCACCATCACCGCACACCTTCTACCCAATGACTGCTCCCTTTTTCCACAGCTTACAAAGCAGTCCACATGCTAACAAAACACTTGTAGATGTATTATAACGAGTGAGGAAAGACTGTGATAACAGGAGGCCTAACAGTATAACCGTTCCCTATTTAGCACTGCATTTTTTTGTGGCATATGAATGCTTGTTATCACTTGTTTCTATATCTCCATGGTATGCAAACGTTGCCAGAGATGCCCAGAGTGTGCGGCCATACTTGGACTGATATTTGCAGGCAGTCGAGTTGAACGTCACTTGCATTATAATGCTGGCCATACACTATACGAAAAATCAGCCGAAATTCGGTCATTTAGACAGTTTGTTCGTTTTTCAGCCAGTTAAAAACCGAGAATCGTTGGGACGTTTTTGAGCCGAAAAAACGAAGAACAAGTTTGGAAATCTTCTGCCGAACGAACGATAAATTGAATGTGTTAATGTGTTTCCCGTCCAAACTGTCTGCACTAGGTATATGTAAAAAAACAAACAGAAAATGCATTCATTTATGTCCACTGAACAATTTATCGGTTATCACATGATGGCTCAACCTTTTTGCGCTCATGGCCGAATGTTCATTTTTTCGAAAATGGATTTTTCGTATAGTGTATGGCCAGCATTATTGTGTACTTAAACTCTAGGGCCTCCTTCAGATGTGCTGCCATATTGCCTGGGAGGCAATATGTCAGCTCCTCTCCACTTGTTTAACCACTTGAGGTCCGGGCCATAGCCGAATGACGGCCACAGCGCGGACCTCAATTTCCGGGAGGCCGTCCTCCCCTGTGCACGCGCCCCGCGGTGCGCGCGCTGTGATCATCGAGTCACGGAGACTCGGGTGATCACAGATCCGAGTAAGGGGCCGATCCCGGCCCCTTACCATGTGATCAGCTGTCACCCAATGACAGCTGATCACATGATGTAAACAAAAGCTTGGCAATCCTTTTTTTTTCTGACAGCGTGAGGAGAAAAAAAAAGCCGATCACCGGCATTATGTTAAAGGGACATCGGTCCTGAAGAGGAAGGAGGAACATCTGCCTCATCTGTGCCTGCCATTGCCACCTGCCAGTGCCCACAGTGCCCAGCAGTGCCACCTATCAATGCCCACAAGTGCCACCTATCAGTGCCCAGCAGTGCCACCTATCAATGCCCACAAGTGCCACCTATCAGTGCCCAGCAGTGCCAACTATCAATGCCCACCAGTGGTGCCAATCAGTGCCACCTAGCAGTGCTGCCATCAGTGTAAGCAATCAGTGCCCATTATTGCCACCCATCAGTGCCCATCACTGCCACCCATCAGCGCCCATCACTGCCACCTATCGGTGCCCATCAGTGCCGCCTCATCAGCGTACATCAGTAAAGAAGAAAAATTATCTGTTTGCAAAATTTTATAACAAAATAT
Source organism: Aquarana catesbeiana (assembly GCF_042186555.1). Lineage (NCBI taxonomy): Eukaryota > Metazoa > Chordata > Amphibia > Anura > Ranidae > Aquarana > Aquarana catesbeiana. The sequence continues at coordinate 99,647,717 of NC_133331.1, forward strand.
AAAAAAAAATAATTTTTTTTTTTTAATTCGGTCTTTTTCAATTTTTTTTAAACAAAAAATAAAAACCGCAGAGGTGATCAAATACCACCAAAAGAAAGCTCTATTTGTGGGAAAAAAATGATAAAATTTTCATTTGTGTACAGTGTTGTATGACCGCGCAATTGTCATTCAAAATGCGACAGCGCTAAAAGCTGAAAATTGGTCTGGACAGGAGGAGGGTTTAACTGCCCAGTAAGCAAGTGGTTAAACCCTCAAAAGGCTGAACCATCATGATGCAACCGCATTCAATATAATAGTGCCATGGCCCTTTTCACTTAAAAGGGTTGCGTTTGGCACCGTACCAGGTAGGTAAAAACTTAGCTCAACTGCTTGCTTTTACTGCTTTTTCCAGTTGCAGGCTGACAGTTAAAAAAACTAAAGCTTTTTTTTTTTTCTAAAACATGTTATACTTACCTGCTCTGTGCAGTGGTTTTGCACAGAGCAGCCCGGATCCTCCTCTTCTTGGGTCCCATGCCAGCGCTCCTGGTCCTGCCCTTCTGTTGGGTGCCCCCACAGCAAGCAGCTTTCTGTGGGGACACCTAAGCAGGTGCACTCTCAAACTGCCGCTTTTGTGTCCATTCACACGCAAAGCTGCAGTTCGGCCCCGCCCCCTCCATCTCATGATTGGCTCACTGGCTGTGATTGACAGCAGCGGGAGCCAAAGTCAATCAGGATAGTAAGTCCCTGGAGAGCCAAGGCTCTTATGGACATCACTGGATCGAGAGGGAGCTCAGATAAGTATGACGGGGGCTGGGGGGACTGCTGCACACAGGTTTTTTTTACCTTCATATATAGAATGCATGAAGGTAAAAAACCTTGTGCCTTTGCAACCACTTTAGGCCATTGCCTTGCAATTAGCAGCAACATTGTTAGCCTGCTGTGTGCGCTCCTTTAGGGCTCATCCACACAGGTCGCCAGGGGGTAGTAATGGTAGGTGGTTGAGCAGTTGTTTTACTGCCCCCCAACCACCCCTCTTTAGCTGCAAAGACAGATGGACAGGGTTGTACACACAATGCTTCAAAAATGACACCCCATGTCAGTTTTGGCAGGCTCATGATTGTGGCTTGCTGGTGCATGCTTTTCAGGGTTAAAACGACCATTTCCCAGGTGCTTTTCAACTGTCTTCTGAAAAGCGATTCACCACAGATATTTTCAGAGGGGTGGAAAAGGCTTCCTCAAGTTTGAATGAGCCCTTAGTTTGACATTTGCCTACCTATCTGATAAACTAGCCTGACAATGCCACAGCCAGCTGAGGAGCACACATGGCAGGCTGGCAACACTACTACTAATTACGAGGCAATAGCTTAATATTATTAACCTGCAACAGGAAGTGGTGTTGCTGGCAGGATCTCCATGTAAGAAAGATTCACTAAATAATTTGCTTAAAGCCTCCCTTTGGGCAAAATTTTAATAAACTCACACCCCTCTCTCCCACCTACCCCAGTAACACACCCTGAAAGACGTTTTGCTTTTTATTCCTGGTGAAGCAAAATATACTTACTTGAGTCCCTCGTTTCCAGGAACCACTAATATAACTCTGCAAATGCTCCTGAGATTACTGCCCTCCTACAATCCCCTCTGTTTATGTCACCCTTCTGAATCCTGAGAGGAACCCGCTGCTGGCCACTCAATAGGAAGTGTCCACGTCACGCAGGCAGTAAGAAATACAGAAAGGAAGAGAGAAGACTTGGGACCTGGGGGTCATGTGATTGTAGCTTTTTGGTAAGTAAAAAGGGTGTTTTTTTTTTTTTTTTTCAGCCAGCGGGGGTTAACATTACCCTGGAGAGGGCTTAAGAAAACTGTGTACAGTGAAGCATGATGCAGACTATACTGAAATGTAGATTTTGCGTCACATACACTTAGCTCTGGTTCACGTTGATGCGATTTGACCTGTCAAATTGCATGCCAAATCAGTTGCTATTGCCCGCAATGGAACCGTCCAAATCGGTGCGACGTCAACTTTGCGGCGCCGCGCCGATTCCCAAAAGTAGTTCCTGTACTACTTTTGGTGATTTCAGGTGCAATTTCAATAGACATCTGTGCAGAAAACCGCACAGATGTCTCTGAAATCGCCCCTGAAGTCGGGACTGACATGCGGAAATGAAATCTTTGTACGAGTTCAGCTGAACTCGCACAATTTCATTCCCGCTGTCAGTATGAACCTGCTCTTAAGGTGAGGTTTTAGGGAACAACAGACCTGTCAAAACATAATCACTGTTCTATATTCCAATATAATGCTGTGTCATGTGGACTCTACACACTGTATACACCTGGATGTACATTGTGCTATCAATTAGGAGATATCAATGGTTTTATGATTTACTGAACCTTCTGAGCAGGGAACCCATAGTTTACTCTTGCCTTCAACAGTTTCACCAAGTTCAGTTTCAAGCATCTCAGTATGAACATGTCCTATTCAGATGGTTTGCATTGAAAAAGTCAAGGTAGATCCTATGATTATTGAATACAGATTACTTAATGAATCCAATGGATCCATTCTGGGCTCTGTTCAGATCAAATACTGCCAAAACTTGGCCAGTCTCAAATTACTTGTGAACACCTACCATTACAAAGTATATGATGGATCTAAAATAATATTTTATTACTATTACACAATAAAAAGTAACAAGAATTATAGAGCTATATGGAGAAAAACACATACCTGAAAAAATACACTGATAAATTCAGACTTTACACCAAATGACCTCCATCCAAGCAGACTCTCAGGCAAGAAGTGACCAGTCCCACGGAGAAGGTGAATTCTGGGTAAGAAAGGTCACCGCCATGGAACAAGGAATTAAATAGAGATGACAACTGTTAGCCTGTCCAAACACTACAGGTCATGCAGGGGCAGCCACAGTGGGTGCATGTCTGCTATACAGGATGGTCAGGGATGTTCCAGAATAGTCTGACTGAACTGATGACAAACAGCAATGGACAGAACTGATGTGAACGTTAAAAAATAAACAAAACATTCTAAAATAGTTCCCTGGGGTATATTGATGCTGAAGCTATGTACAAAGCTTCTTGCCTGAGAGTCTTAGGAATGTCATTGACAACCTGACATTTTCTTAAAAATTATGAGGGGGTGGATATCTACTTGTCCTTGCAAGAAGCCAATGAGCTCCGAGCCACCTAACAATTTGCCAGAGCTAATGTAGGCTTGTGCTTGAAGCTTAAGCCGGCCAAACATGGGTCGAATGTCAAACAAATCAGAAATTTTGTGCATTTTGTGATCCAATGATGCCACCATTGATTTCAAAATAGGGCGAGCTGGGGGGGGGCTGCACATAGAAGATTTTTTACCTTCCATGAAGATCAAAAAAACCTTGAGTCTTTAAAACCACTTTAAGGAATGTTAAACTGTCATCGGTTACATTTTTGTTACTGGATTTATTACTGCTTTCAATTATTAATTATCTATTTCTAATTCATTCTGTCCTCTGTTGGCCATGAGGGTACTTCCTGTGACGTGTCATGAGGATAAACACTGCAGTTTTGGTTACTAAAGCCCCCTGATTCCCTTGTGAAGACTGAGGAGAAGAATACATTCAATACCTTCGCCATCTCCCCATCCTTTGTAACCAGATTTCCTTCCTCATTCTTTATGGGGCCAATATGGTCTGTCTTCCCTCTTTTAATGTTTATATACTTAAAGAATTTCCTGGGATTTTTTTTGCTGTTCGCTATGTGTCTTATGTGTTCTATCTCAGCCACCCTAACTGCACCCTTACATTTCTTGTTGCATTCTTTGTAAAGTCTGAATGCTGATGATGATCCCTCAGCCTTGTATTTTTTGAAGGCCTTCTCCTTTGCTTTTATATGCATTTCTACATTGGAGTTAAGCCAATGTAAAAATGATTAAAATGAATAATCTATTCTTGAGTACACCTTGTGTGGGGAGGAGTAGAAGGTGTAATCTCTTTCCCCGGAGTGCTGTAGCCTCCAAACGTCCACTAGTTGGGCTCTATGCAACTATTCTGTTAATCGCCTGTGAATGCCAGTGCAGACAGAGGACAGGCCCAACAACGTATCTGTTAGAGGGAGCAGAGGGGTGTTGAAATCGCCTCTCAAGATCAACTGGCCTTCAGAGAATTCTAGTAGCAACTCCAGTACCCGATGTATAAAAACATCCTGGTGATCATTAGGGGCATAAACGTTGGCCAACGTCACCCGTGAGTTACCGATAGATCCCTTCAGAAACACGTACCGGCCATTGCTATCTATCAATGTAGCATGACAAGTCCAGGGTAATCTACTAGAAAGGAGTATAGAAACTCCTTTTGATTTAGCCGCAGCATTAGTTGCATTATAAGAAAGAGGATAGAATCTATTTTTAAGGCAAGGCATTCTATCTGCTCTAAAGTGGGTCTCTTGAATGAATGCTACGTCAGCTCTAGCTCTTCGTAAGTCATTAAGGAGCATACGCCGTTTTTCGGGTATATTTAGACCTTTCGAGTTCAGTGAAATTATCTGGAGTCCATCGCCACCGGTGTCAGGAATAGACTCCTCTGTGTTCTTTGTTCCTAAGATTTTATCCAAATTTTTATTTATATCATCATGAAGTTGTGTTTACTTCTCTGTCCTTGAAAGCTGACTGCTTTAACTTTATTTCATCCTCAGATGTTTGCAAGGCATTAAAGTTGTATTAAAACCAAAAGCAAAGATTTATTACATTGCACCTTACAAATTCTTGGATGTGATGGTTGCATTTGTTTTCTTTCCTATGCTTTTTTCTTCCTTCCATTATCACCTCATGGTCATCTGGTGATACAGACAGTAAGGCCGACCATACACTGAGCGAAATTCTTTATCCTGTGGCTGTAGGAAAGAAATTAGCTTGATTCCCCTATCAACACAGGCAGTGCTGATGTGGGAATCCCTCCTACCGAGCCATTGTCTGCACCTGAGAAGACAGTGATTATTGCTATATTATTATTGCTATAGCAGCCGCTAGCGATAAACACAGGTAAAACCCAGCATGCTGGTTGTACCCAAGTTGATCGATCGATCAACTTGGTACATTCAGCGTGCCCATACATGGTTCAAATCTGCAACATTCAAACTGTGTATAGCTTTGCCACTTCCCCAATTCTCCTTCATTTTACTTCCATCAACCTTACTCAACTATAATAACACAGACCAAACATCTTTATTTTGGGTTTAAATGGCCATAGCAGCCCTTTTATTAAACAACCATAAATAACAATAGAATCTCTTTATTATTTAACATTACATTCTCTATTAAACAGAAACATAACATCCTGATGTAATTACCAGTTCTTCTAATAGGTCTTAGGAAATCTGAAGGCACACTTGAATGACCAATCAGCTGTATCTGGCACCAAATTGCATCTCCACAGCCCCCAGCCGCAACTAAACCGACTTGGGGACAATGGTTTATCAATTCTCCAGCCGATAAAGCCAGCTAACCAATCCCATATACTTCCGACACTTATTCGCACAGGTACACCCATACCGGAGAGGGGCCCAATCCATCGTTCTCCAAAGAACGTTACCATTCCCACTTTCAAATACACTGCGGCCTCTGCCTGCTGCTACGACTTCACCAATCCCACCCAAAAATACTTGTCAATAAAGGAGCCACCGTATAAAACAATAAAGGGGCAGGAGGGCGGGAGAAGCTTGTCCGATGCTGTCCCCTGACCAACTGATGCCAGAGTCAACACTTCCCACCACAAGACCCCTAGGACCACACCCTGCCCTCCACCAATGAGGTACAGAGGAAGTAAACCCTGATGGGTTTTACTTCCTCTTTTTTCCCCTGCAAAGTAAAGCATTGCATACTAGCCCATTATGTGGCACTTACTTGCAAATGAAGCCTGCGCCGTCCCTGCTTGTGGCCACATCCATATTCACCCCTCTTCCTTCCAGGGCTGCAGACTCCGGCTCTGCGACTGTCCGGAGTTGCGTGACGTCACTCCCATGCATGTGCGCAGGAGCCAGCAGTCACGGCACTTGCTAGTGAAGAAACGGAGGGACGTTTCTTCACAGCGAATGCGCTGATGATGTCATTGGCGCACTACAAGGTAAGTATCTCCTAAATGGTGCATAAGTTGCACAGAGGGGTTTACAAACACTTTAAGGCCTCTTATGCCGAGTACACACGACCGGTATTGCCGTCAGAATAAACGCCGAAGGTTTCTCCGACATTCAAGTGGTCTTGCCTACACACGGTCAAACCAAAGTCCGACCATCCAGAACGCGGTGACGTGCAACACGTACGATGGGACTAGAAAAAGGAAGTTCAATAGCCAGTAGCCAATAGCTTCCGTCTCGCACTTGCTTCAGAGCATGCGTCGTTTTTGGTCTGTCGGAACAGCATACAGACAATCGGTTTTCCTGATAGGAATTGGTTCCGTCAGAAATATTTAGAACATGTTCCATTTCTAGGTCCGTCAGAATTTTCAAAAAAAAAAAAGTCCGATGAGGCCTACACACGATCGGAATAGACGATGAAAAGCTTCCGTCTGACTTTTTCTGTCCGACATTCCGCTCGTGTGTACGCGGCTTTACGCTTAAAGAAAAAAAATCTTAAATTAACCTCTCTGTTACTAGAGCCTAGACTGTCAAACCCAGTCATGAAGGCCTTCCACTTAAGCTGCGCCCGCAGCTCCTGGTCTTATAGCTGGATACCATCGGATGACCAGAACCCCACAGATGTACATGAGAACACCCATTTGGGATACTCTAAGCAAATTTTGACCTTCTTTGAGAAAAGAGGTCATATATTTCTGGTGAGTGCAATGTGCTTCTACTGGGAACAGAAGGAAGAGCACTATTCTCCTGGGTGTCACTTTCCTTCAGATTTGGATGCATTTATTGGCACTGAGCACTTCAAACTGGAACTGTATACTATGAACTTTTTGCACAATTGTATATTGTTGATTTGATTATATTTATATATATTTATGTTTGTACTGAGCACTTTAAACTAGGATTGCATATTAGAGATTTTGTACACAATTGTATGTTGCTTATAAGTTCACACTGGCATTAAAAGTAGGATTTTGAGGTGCACTAAAAACAGCCCTCAAATGCCTATGCAAATGACACAATGGACAGCACATAGTGCCGTTCACATTATGAAAGCATGAAGCATGAGTGTGGTGTCGCTTTGCTTCAAAATTTAAGCCTCATGTCAAGTCAGGAGGAGTTTGAAGCCTTTTAACGCCCCCATTCAAGTTTATGGTAATGCTTTGCAAAAGCTCTGGCAGCCTGAATGTGCTGTAACACTCATCAAACGCTTCAAAACTGCGCATAGGGCGTTTGGGGAGCATTTTTAATCAGTCATTAACGCTTGTAAAACGCCAGTCTAATGCCCATACTAGAGCTCACTGACACCAGTCGAACGCCCATACTAAAGCTCATTAACGTGTGTCTAACGCCCATACTAACGCTATAGGAGCATTTTTTAAGAATTAGAAATTCAGTCAAGTGTGAACAGGCTTTAGAGCGCGGTTTATATTTTCTATTTCTTCATATCTTTGGCTTAATTAAGCTGGAAGAAGTACAGCTCTTATATTTATATTTGACTAATTTTATTTTATCTAATTGATTACATGATAAGCACGCATCTATACCTTTCAGTCACATTTTTTTAAGTGGGTGTAAACTAATAACTTAAAGTGTAAGTAAACCCCCTATTGTTTTCAGCCAAGGAAGCTGCCATCTTTGCCTCTGTTTAATCTACAACTGCCATGATGCTGCACATGTGATCATTTATGATACCAGCCATTGGATGGTTTGACAGTTTGGTTGAGAGCACAACCAATGGGAGTGTTACATTTCTGGCACCTGCCGGAAATGAAACTGTTTTATGGATGGGTTTACTTCCGCTTTAAGTTTATACTCTTAAGACCCATATACATGATATGAAAATCAGATGTAAAATTTCGTCTGACGAACGATCTGCCGATTTTCGGATAGTTAGTAAGGTGCATTCGACAGCCGATTCCGATTTTTCGTCCGACAAAAGCTGGATGTGCAGACTACAACATTTTTGTCGTACGCGAAGGCATCGTCCGACTTTTGCTTAATTAGTATGGTTTTCGTCTGAAAAAAATTGTAAGAGCAAGACTACGCATGCTCAGAAGCTAAAGAATACAAACAAAACTATTCAACACATTACGTCACTTCTGAATTTGTGTTCTGTCAAACGGGAATTTTTGTATGGTGAGTAACCTCTTCACTTTTTGACATGAGACTAGCATGCAACAAAAAACAGACAAAAGGTCATCCAAAAATCTGATTGTGTTTACAAGAATTTACTTGAATTAGAACAATGGCAGATGTAGTTACAAGGGTTGTTATAAAAAAACTGAACATTTTATTTAGCTTTTACTCCAGAAAATACAACCTAAGCAGGCTTTCTTTTGTGTTGGCCACACTAGTGCACAGGTTTACTAAGATGTAAAAATTCCACAACCCCTTTGTCCAAGGCCATATGTCACACGAATGTAGCAACTGCTGTAGACAGCAAATGGTACATAGCTCACATACATCATAAAGCTACAGCAGTGTGGGAGTACAAGAGAAAAACCTCAAAAAATCTTTAGAAGCAAGAATATCAAGCTAGAGAGTAAACCTGTGAAATAATAAATCCATTCATGCCTGGGATATGGTAGCTCTCAGGGACCTTAGACATAGCCAACACAGTTGTCAAAATCGGTCATTTGAATTGCAGATGTGCAAATTTGCAACTCCTACCAATTGCTCCCCAAACTCTAATGCCCTGTACACACGGTCGGACATTGATCGGACATTCCGACAACAAAATCCATGGATTTTTTCTGACGGATGTTGGCTCAAACTTGTCTTGCATACACACGGTCACACAAAGTTATCGGAAAATCCGATCGTTCTAAACGCGGTGACGTAAAGCACGTACGTCGGGACTATAAACGGGGCAGTAGCCAATAGCTTTCATCTCCTAATTTATTCTGAGCATGCGTGGCACTTTGTGCGTTGGATTTGTGTACACACGATCGGAATTTCCGACAAAGGATTTTGTTGTCGGAAAATTTTATAGGAAGCTCTCAAACTTTGTGTGTCGGAAATTCCGATGGAAAATGTGTGATGGAGCCTACACACAGTCGGAATTTCCGACAACAAAGTCCTATCACACATTTGTGTACAGGGCATAACTCTTAATATTTGTATTGAAGGGCTGCATGACTCAATAGTGATATTTTGATCATGGATAGGTTTTGGCGGGGTGAATAGGCCACTTGTTTCTCATACCTAAATCTTTAACGGGAAAAACTCTCTGCAACAGAATATCTTTTACTCCCCAGCCAAGGAATCCCACTTCTGTTGCAGCAGCAAGCAGTCTCAAATACTCCTACCACAATCTCTGCCACATAAGCCTGAGGCTGGGTTCACACATGTCCGGCTGTGGTTTGCAGTCTGGAGTCCGGTACGTTTCTGTTTACCGTTTAGGTGCGATTCAGGTGCACATTTTTGCCTGAATTCCCACCTGAACAGGACCCAAAAACACACAGGACCCTTATGAAAACTGCACCGCGACCGCCCCTGACATGTGTGAACCGCCTCCATTGAGAGCCGGTCACATCCATATGTTATGCAAATTAGATGCGGTTAAAAACGCACCCAATTTGCATATATGTGAACCCAGCCTAACAAAAGATCCAAACGACACAATGGGGGTTATTTACTAAAGGAAAATCCGCTTTGCACTGCAAGTGCACTTGAAAGTGCACTAAAAGTGCACTTGGAAGTGCAGTCGCTGTAGATCCGAGGGGGACATGCAAGGAAAATAAAAAACAGCATTTTAGCTTGCACATGATTGGATGATAAAATCAGCAGAGCTTCCACTCATTTCAGATTCACCCTTTAGATTTAGAGCGACTGCACTTTCAAGTGCACTTGCAGTGCAAAGTGGATTTGCCTTTCATAAATAACCCCCAAAGAGACCACATTTTACATCTATCAGGTGGAGCTAGTAAATAGATGTGGGTACCTTTCCACCAGAGAACTCAGATTTATAAAATTAATGCTAGATCATATTGAATGGAATGATGCTTTAAGGAAAAAATTTTATCATACGCTATTGTGTGGAAATAGTAGCTGAAACTTCTAAGGGCTCCTTCATGGGCAGCCAGAGGGCAGTAAACAAAGGATGATTAAATCATGGTTTTAGCACCCCACCCAGCTAAATTTTACTAGTGAAGCCAGGCGGGGATGTACACGTGCCACGGGTGCATTGGTTTGCATCATGGTTATGGAAATTTTAATTTGGCCTGCAGAGTTTGACAGGCGGTTTATCAAATAAGCTCACTGAGGTAAATAGCAATGTGCCACAACCGCAAGCCAAACGCTGGGCTCGTGGGTGAGGTATTTTAAAGCGGTAGTAAATCAGGAGTCACTGTTTACCGCACAACTTCTTTTTTTTTTTTTATCCAACAAAATTTTATTAAACTTGCAGAAGTGTATTACAAACATTATCTTCATTGCAATATAATTCAACTTCATACATCACAATCCAACTGTTAACCAACAACAAGAGTGTAATTTTATTATCAATTTATCCCAGTTATATCTTTCCTCAGCCCGTTATTCACCCTATGTTTATTCCTAATAGTCTGTCAGCCCCCAGTTCCACCGGGGCTAGTCCCGGCACATCCAGCCATGGTGCCCACAGTCTCTCAAATTTTTGTGCACTTCCTCTGTGCTGGTATATCAGCTTTTCCATTCTCAGTGTTGTGCTAATGTTATCAATCCATTCCTTTATGGTTGGGGGCATCTCAGACTTCCAGTGTATCATAATTAATTTTCTAGCCTGAAATAGAACTCTGTGTATAGCCTCTCTGCTGTGCCCCTCCCATTCGTATTCCTCCAACGGGCATTGCGGATGGCATTCCTGGGAGAGCGGCCCCAGGAGCAATGGGTGACTGAGTTGGATAGGCTGGTCCAGCAGGAGATAGAGCTGGACAATCATTATCGGGCTCTGCAATGGCACGTAGAGCAGGGATATTTAGGGGAGACAACAGAATGCTCTCTGGAGGGATATGACTTTGGAGGCCCTGGATTGCTGTGGGAGAGCCTTACAGATCATTTTGTGTTTGGCGATGAAGGGGAACCTGACCTTGAGGACCTGCGAGAATATAGAGAGGCTATGCTCGGTCTTGCAGGGGTCTCAGAGCTCAAACCTGATCTGGACCATTTGCTAAGGAAGGAACAGCATCTGGAAAGGGCATACAGGAAACTGCTAGAACACGTTCAGCAGCATGCCAGAGAATTGGCAGTGGAAAATCCGGAGATTGCCATCCCCAAACCTGAAGTGCTGACAACAGGGCAGAGCTCTGCTAACTTCTCCCCAGCAATGATAGCATCTTCTGGGTTTCATGGCCAGGAGATGGTGAACCTATATCTCCAGACATCAGTTGCAGACACATGGGATTTGATAGACTTTTCTGCTGAGGAAGAACAACCTGATGAGCCTCCAGCAGAAGAGCTGCTATCTGGGCCAAAGTTCACTGTGCTCTGCTCAGCACCAACAGTGGCTTCGGCCTTCTTGAGAGAAGAGGTAGTCGGCCTTTCTCCCACAACACTGACAGGGACATGTGATTTTCTGCCAGCAGCATCTATGGAGTTACAACAAACTTCCCCAGCAGAAGTGCTGGCAACCGGACAGAGGGTCCAAGACCTCTGCCCCACACCTGTGGCAGTTTCGGAGGCTCAGGGTGAGAAGGTGGCAATCACTTCCCAGCAGCAGATACAGGGAGAGAAGGGAGAGGAGGTGTGTGTTGTCCCTCCCCAACAGTTGGCCAGGGTGGAGGAAGCGGACTTTTCTCCCCAGCAAAGATCTGTGCACCTGGGAGACAGTACCATAGACATGTCGTCCCAGCAGCCAGATGAAGGAATGGAAAAGGAAGCAACCGGCTCACCTCCCCAATGGCAGCTACACAGTTTGGGAGTGGAGGAAGCCAGCCTCCTGCCCCAACGGTTAGCCGGAGCGGAGGATGCGGAGTCCCCAGCAGAAGTGCTGGCAACAGGGCAGAGTGCTACCAACCTCTGCCCAGCACCGGCAACAACTGTGGAGTCCCAGGGAGCCGGGGCAGTCGGCCCCTCTCTCCAGCGACAAGCTGATGTAGTGGAGATGCTACTCCCAGCTGAATCGCTGGCAACAGGGCAGAGCACTGCTGGCCTCTGCCTAGCACCTACATTTTCTTCTCAGCTTCAGGGAACTGGGACAGTGGGCCCCTCTGCCCAGCAACAGGCCAAGCCATGGAATGGTAAACACCACCCAGGTGAAGCGCTGACAGACGGACAGAGAGTCAATGACCTCTGCCTCACACCTACTGAGGTCAACTATTCCTTAGGTGGAGGTCTGGGACCTTGTTAGTCAACTTGATGGGGGAGAAATATGACAGACTCACCCGGGATAGAGGCTTTTGGAGGGGACTGAATGTGAGCCTCTTGCCTACAGATTATGGGCCCTGGCATTTGGGGTACCCTTGAGGTGTTGTTACTTTGGCTTCGGGTCCTTGTCCCCCAGGACACACAGACTCTGGGGACCCTGTATTTGCCATAGTAGCAACAGTGACTGAGTCATACTGTTGGGACTCATACTGTGAGAAGATGCTAATGTCATCAACTCCACTCACCTGTCTGATGTCAGCTATAATGTGTTTAATGTAAATGAGTTTAGTCTGGCTTACCACAGGTTCTAAGGGTATTCAACTCATTGTTGTTTGTTCTAATTAACCCTGTGTTGATGTTTATGGTAATGTGGGTTGAATAGTCAATGAGCTAGGAGACGTAGTCACTTAGTCTGGGTAAATGATTTAGTAAACTAGCTCATGTTAATTATGTTACAGTTGTACTGTTAGAGGAGGTTCCAACGGCATATAAAGTCTTGTAATTTTGATTCTAAATAAAGAATAGTCCATGTTAGCATCTAAGCAAGTGTCGCCTTGTTTTGTGCTCAGAGCGGTTGGAATATCTGATATCTGTATCCAGACTACAAGGAAGTGGTATACTGACGGAAGCACTCAAGCGGAGTGTGGGATGTTCCGTGACAGTCTGCACTTAGGGGGGTCTCTGCTGAGGGAGGGGGATCTGCTCTGAGGGGTCTATACTGATGGAGGAGGATGTATATGCTGAGGGGGGTCTATGCTGATGGAAGGGGGGGTCTGCACTGGGGGGTCTATACTGATGGAGGGGGGTGTCTATGCTGAAGGGGAGGTCTATACTGAGGGGGAGGTATCTAAACTGTGGGAGGGGGGTCTGCATTGAGGAAGAGGGGTCTGTACTGTGGGAGAGGGGTCTGTACTGTGGGAGAGGGGTCTGTACTGAGGGAGAAGGGTCTGTACTGAGGGAGAAGGGTCTGTACTGAGGGAGAGGGGTCTGTACTGAGGGAGAGGGGTCTGTACTGAGGGAGAGGGGTCTGTACTGTGGGAGAGGGGTCTGTACTGTGGGAGGGGGGTCTGTACTGTGGGAGGGGGGTCTGTACTGTGGGAGGGGGGTCTGTACTGTGGGAGAGGGGTCTGTACTGTGGGAGAAGGGTCTGTACTGAGGGAGAGGGGTCTGTACTGAGGGAGAGGGGTCTGTACTGTGGGAGAGGGGTCTGTACTGTGGGAGAGGGGTCTGTACTGAATTTGCTGACTGGGATGCATCACCAGCCCCGTTGCAGCCAGACCCCAGGCTCCAAGACCAGCAGCCAGACCCTTGGCCCCAGCAGCCAGACCCTTGGCCTCAGCAGCCAGACCCTTGGCCCCAGCAGCCGGACCACAGGCTCCAGCAGCCAGACCCCAGGCCCCAGCAGCCCAGCTCTAGCAGCCAGACCCTTGGCCCCAGCAGCCAGACCCCAGGCAGCAGTGTCTCTGCTGAGGGAGGGTAATCTGCACTGGGGGGTCTATACTGATGGAGGAGGGTGTATATGCTGAGGGGGTCTATGCTGATGGAGGGGGGTCTGCACTGGGGGGTCTATACTGATGGAGGGGGGTGTCTATACTGAGGGGGAGGTGTCTACACTGTGGCAGGGGGGTCTGCACTGAGGGAGAGGGGTCTGCACTGAGGGAGAGGGGTCTACATAGAGGAAGAGGGGTCTGTACTGTGAGAGAGGGGTCTGTACTGAGGGAGAGGGGTCTGTACTGAGGGAGAGGGGTCTGTACTGAGGGAGAGGGGTCTGTATTGAGGGAGAGGGGTCTGTACTGCAGGAGGGGGGTCTGTACTGTGGGAAGGGGGTTTGTACTGTGGGAGAGGGGTCTGCATTGAGGAAGAGGGGTCTGTACTGTGGGAGAGGGGTCTGTACTGTGGGAAGGGGGTCTGTACTGTGGGAGAGGGGTCTGCATTGAGGAAGAGGGGTCTGTACTGTGGGAGAGGGGTCTGTACTGTGGGAGAAGGGTCTGTACCGTGGGAGAAGGGTCTGTACCGTGGGAGAGGGGTCTGTACTGAGGGAGAGGGGTCTGTATTGAGGGAGAGGGGCCTGTACTGTGGCAGAGGGGTCTGTACTGAGGGAGAGGGGTCTGAACTGCGGGAGGGGGTCTGTACTGCAGGAGGGGGGTCTGCACTGCGGGAGGGGGGTCTGCACTGCGGGAGAGGGATCTGCACTGCGGGAGAGGGATCTGCACTGCGGGAGAGGGGTTCTGCACTGCGGGAGAGGAGTCTGTACTGTGGGAGAGGGGTCTGTACTGAATTCGCTGCCTGGGATGCCTCACCAGCCCCGTTGCAGCCAGACCCCAGGCTCCAGGACCAGCAGCCAGACCCTTGGCCCCAGCAGCCAGACCCCAGGCCCCAGCAGCCAGACCCCAGGACCAGCAGCCCAGCTCTAGCAGCCAGACCCTTGGCCCCAGCAGCCAGACCCCAGGCTTCAGCAGCCAGACCCCAGCAGCCAGACCCCAGGCCCCAGCAGCCAGACCCCAGGACCAGCAGCCCAGCTCTAGCAGCCAGACCCTTGGCCCCATCAGCCAGACCCCAGGCTCCAGCAGCCAGACCCCAGCAGCCAGACCCCAGCAGCCAGACCCCAGGACCAGCAGCCCAGCTCTAGCAGCCAGACCCTTGGCCCCAGCAGCCAGACCGCAGGCTCCTGCAGCCAGACCCCAGGCTCCAGCAGCCAGACCCCAGGACCAGCAGCCCAGCTCCAGCAGCCAGACCCTAGCAGCCAGGCCCCAGGAGTGCGTTCATGTTAGAGTAGGTACATTTGCGTGTTAATGAATTCTAATGGCCAGAATAAATGAATATTCTGAGGGGCAGAATACATTAATGGCAAACCTTCATAAACACATTCGCAAAATGCAGCTTTTCTTCTGCCAGGAAAAAAAGGTGTTTAGAGGAGCTGAGCAAATGTTCAATGTGCATGAGGCCTGAGGAGGAAAGAGGGACAGCAAACATAGGGACTGTCCATCCAGATGAGGTATGGTTAAGGCACATTTCACACAATCGGCCCGCTCAGATCCGCCCGTCCGTTTTTCAGGCGGATCCGAGGGGTTCACCCATTGCCTATTATGGGCAGGCGGATGTTAGTGGATATGTGTCCGCTGACATCCGCCTACCATCCGGTCCGACAAGATCCGCTCAAAACAGACGGATGGCGATACATTCGCCATCGGTCCAGCGGATCAGATCGGATGGGATCGGGTGAAAACGGCCAGGTGATCTCCCCATAGAGGATAACGGGGCTCTCTGCAC
Source organism: Aquarana catesbeiana (assembly GCF_042186555.1). Lineage (NCBI taxonomy): Eukaryota > Metazoa > Chordata > Amphibia > Anura > Ranidae > Aquarana > Aquarana catesbeiana. The sequence continues at coordinate 99,663,431 of NC_133331.1, forward strand.
AGTGAGCGGAGAAGGACCTGTCATCCGCCGGCTCAGCGGGGATCAACGGATCGATTTCCCACTGAGCTATCGGAGTCTGTCCAACGGATCCACTCCGTGTGAAACCAGCCTAACGGTGACCATACTTGCTTCCATCAATTATCAATTTCTTTTCTGATCAATCTCTTGCGGTAGGAATATTCAATCTATAACCGATAACCCATTCAATCCATTATATATCAATATGCCACACAAGGAAGTCAATTTCAAGCAATAAAATATGATTGTACCTTACAATCGTAATTTATTGATGAAATCTCTGTTTCCACCATACAATCTCAATCTCTCTGATTGATCGAAATACAATTGTGATCATGAACAAAGTTTCTCGGTGCTGCTGATCAATACAAAATAATTGATAGACTCTATTTAGATCAGATTCAATAAAAAGAAGTTTATGAGACTGCATGGGGAAAACGGAAATGGGAGTGAAAACATATGATTGTATCTTCCAACTATCAATCAAACTGTACCTTTCTGTGTATGTGATATCAATCAAATGACTATAGATCGATTATTCCACTCAGGAAGTGTCTATGGCCACTATTAGGTCTGCCGTTGGCTAAATAGTATATGGGCCTGACAGATTTTTTACAAATTGAATGGGTTGTCCTGACACTACACTATACAATCTGATTGTACAATATCCTCCAAAGTTATATAATATGAGGACACACCGAAATAATCCATTCAATGTGTATCAAATCAGGCAGGATTTTCCACTGCATATATAATGGCAGAACTAATGGTGGCCATACATGCTTTGATAAATGATCGATCTCTTTTTCATTTGATCTCTTCCGATAGGAATAATATATATATATACACATATAGTCACCAACTAATTCAATTGCTATTCCATACATGGGGAAGTGGATTTCAGTTGATAGTTAGGAGCTGATCATAACCTACAATTGTACATTCTGATCTCATCTAAGATCGAAATACAATCGTATAAACAAAGTGGCCAATTAACTCAGTGTGATCGAATCCAATATAAATGGATTCTAAATCCAAGGCTATTTGACAGCTTGCAGATACAATAAAAAAAATATATACAAAAATCAAAGCGTGTGTGACCACCATAAAGCTGCCCATACACAATGTGATCGTACAATCTCCATACAATCTCCTCCAGAACTATGTAATATGAGGACACCTAAACAATCCATTCAGGACCAGTTTACACTAATGCCCCGTACATACAGTCAGATTTTCCGACTGAAAATGTTCGATGGGAGCTTGTTGTCGGAAATTCCGACCGTGTGTAGGCTCCATCGGACATTTTCCATCGGAATTTCCGTCACACAAAATTTGAGATCCGGATCTCAAATTTTCCAACAACAAAATCTGTTGTCGTAATTTCCAATCATGTGTACACAATTCCGACACACAAAGCTCCACGCATGCTCGGAATCAAGCAGAAGAGCCGCACTGGCTATTGAACTTCATTTTTCTCGGCTCGTCGTACGTGTTGTATGTCACCGCGTTCTTGACGTTTGGAATTTCCGACAACATTTGTGTGACCGTGTGTATGCAAGACAAGTTTGAGCCAACATCCTTCGGAAAAAAATCCATGGATTTTGTTGTCGGAATGTCCGATCGTGTGTACGGGGCATAAAACATTCACGTTCCCACATGTTCAGGTTTTGACAGCCCATTCATTTCAATTGGCTGCCAAATGCACAGGAACAAGCAAAAAGTAGGCAAATCCTGCCGTACCAAACTGCACGCTCCTGCCGTCCCATGTGCTTTGGTGGCCGTAAATGTACTGCGTTTGCTAGATGTTAGACCGCGGTCTACGGTGAACCATTCTTAATGTGTATGAAATCAGGCAGGACATTTCTCTACATAGTTGATGGAAGATCTAAAGGAGATCAGATTGTATAGTGTATGGCCAGCTTGACACTGACAGTTATTCATTGATACAGGTGAATTTACTGTGTTGTACTGAACAATCATTTCCAATATCTAATAGGTTAATATGACTGAAATAAAACAATCGATTACACAATAAGTCCATATATACACATAAATATGATGCATTGATTGGAAACACTGACACTGAAATCTAAAACTCCAGATCACCAAAATGAATCCTTCTGGAGTAACAAAACTCAAATGTTCCAAAGAATTCTTTCTCATCAGTTTTATTTGGCAGCAGATCTGCTGGTAACAGAAGTCAGGATTGCTGATTTGGGACAGAAATCTCCATCTCCAAGTGTATATGATGTAATAAATCTGTGATGTCACAGAAAGCACAAACTACTCACCTCCTGCACCTCCTCATCAGGCTGTTGGGATGCACTGGGGATGTCTCTGGTTGGGGGTTCAGGCTGGAAGTAGATATAGTAAACGTTATGTGTATGTCCATGTATTGACAACCCCCTTCTGTCACCACCATGTGCTTCTGTCCTCTACAACACACACCCCACCCCCACACTCTATTCTACTACTACTCCCCTTTATTTAACACAGCTGTATTTCATCTGTCTCACGCTAGGTGGCGCTATAACTAAAGCTGATTTGTTACCATACAGCGCCACCAACAGCCTGCAAATAGAATAACGACATATATTATATACGTATATGTGTGTGTGTGTATATATATATATATATATATATATATATATATATATATATACAGGTTTAATTTTTGTTTTTTTTAACGGGATTCACACAACTTTCACCAATGATTCACACATTTTTCCAAGTTAATAGATTGTTTTGAAAAAATGTGTAAATGTTGTGTGACTCTTGTGTGAAAAATATAGGCTCCTATATATTTTTAAACTATTTTTGGACAAGTTTAAGCCACAACAGTAAAATCAGTCTGTATATGCAGTAAAGCATGCTTGTTATACTCACTGTGGAACCTAAGGGGTTAATCCCCCCTCCCCACTGTGTAAAAAGGCTGTTTTATCCTGTCTTCTCTGATCCTCCCCTTTTTTTTGTGTCCCCAGTCCATCTGCTGATAGTACAGGTACACACTCTGCACATGCTCAATTGCTAGAGAGTTTCTTGTTTTTTTTGGGAGGGTACATGTGATCAGTACAGGGCCAATCAGCACTGTCCAGACTGAGGATCAGGGTTCATGCAATCTCATAAGACAGTCAGGGGAGAATGAAAACTCCTCCTACAAGCTTTAAGCAGTGCTTGGTCAGGCACTGATAGAAGTCACAAGACTGCTCTAACTGCTGATGAGAAAAGGTATTTAGCAGTTTATATGTACTAAAATAATTGCGTTTCCATGTTCTGTGTACTGTGGGAGACCAGATATAGTGAATGCAGAGTCCTGGGTTTAGTAACACTTTAAACCTCACTTAGTGATGGATTAGAAAAAAAATATGTGTAAATGTTGTGTGATTCTTGGGTATTTATAGTCCGCTACATTTTTTTGGACAAGTATATATTGTCTTTTCACACTGATCCGTAGTAAAATTGCATATGTGTTTTTGCCATGATTTTGCTTTATTTCAGATGCATTTCCAGTGCTTTTCTGGTGTGTTTTTTGGTTGGCTGCACCTGTGAAAAAAACACCAAAAACGCAACACGCTGTAAATTATTGGTGCATTTCTGAGGTGTTTTTGTTGTGTCTTTGCTGTGTTTTCCATTCAATTCAATGGAGAGCTGCATGTTTGGTGCAGTTTTTAAAACGCACCAAAGATGCAGCATGCAGGACCTTTCAAAACTCACAGCATTCATAGCACAGAGGTGTGAAGAGTCCCATAGGATTTAAAGGGGAAACATCTTTCTTGTATTTTGGTTGCAAGGTAAAAATGCAGAAAAACCGTATCAGAGTGAAAGGGCCCTTAGGTTCCCTATTACTTTCCCTTACTTTGTCTTTTGGGGTGTAGCAAGGGGTAATTTCTCTAATGGCGGCGCATACAGCAATTAAAACAAGGAAAATTGCTCAAGGAACCCCTAGAAACTCTTGAGGAACTCCGCTTGAGAAAGGCCACCTCACTAAGTCATGTTACGAAGTCTTGATGGGGGAATTAGGCTAAACTATTGAATCAACAATGTTTTAGACCTTTGCACACATTTGCCCACCATGTTTATGGGGCTGCAGTTGTATTGTAATCTTCTTAAATTGTATTTGATAGAAAAATAGATGATTACAGCTCAGTATGGAGCATTCCAAAATTTTTTGAAGCATTAGAGAATTCTTCCTCCCAAATTTCAGTTTATGGAGGAGACTCGGAGAGCTCGGTCCCTGGCACATGGTGCTATCTAGGAGCATAGTGTCCCTCCTGGTGTTTTGGTGTGGGTGCAGTATACAGTTCTGCTCCAGGCAACTTGTCAAAGTCTATGGCAGGCTTCGGCTGGATAGGGCTGAACGTTGTACTGGGTGGTATTTATGTTTGGGCCACATGTTTCAGGAATGAAGGAACAGAACACAAGTCTTCTGCATCCCAGGCATTCATCCCTGAACACAAAAGGCCCTAAATATGGGTACCACTCAGTACAGCATCCAGCCCTGTCCAGCCGCAGCCTAACAAAGACTTTGACAGGCTGCCTGGTGCCAGGGTGGATGTTACACCTACACTAAAATGCCAAGGGGGAGCTGCACACTGCTTCTACATGGCCCCTTTGTGCATGGGGCCTTAGACCACCTGACAATTTCCGTTGGTAGATTCCTTGGTCTACACACCTGCTGTGCCTGTTATGAGTCCCTTCCACTCTCCCTGTTTGATTCTTCATTCACTTTATATTAAGAAAAACGCAACAGGAAGAACAGGATTATACAAAGGTGGGAAGGAACTCCCAAAGCTCTTATGTGGACTGGAATTATACCAGATAGATCTTGAGTATCTAGGATATATAAGAAGCCAGACACCAGTCCACTAGAGACTGTCTATAACTAAAGGATCACTTCTAGGTGAACTGATGTTTTAAAGTATGTTTACTGATTGGTGTCCTTTAAGCCGCATGCACACAGGGCTTAAAAAAAAATGGCGCTTTAAACAGCGTTGAGCGTTTGTTTTTTCAGCCTGTAAAAGCACATCTATATTACTCTATACATCCATGCACACATAGGTGTTTACAGGCATATTAGAAGAACAGTGTTTACAGGCTGAAAAAACCCACCAAAGACACGTTCAGAAGAGGAGCTAAAGAGCAGAAAACCGCTAGTTGCGTCTAAATGCACATAAACGCTAGGCACATCTATTGTATGGGCATTAATATTTCAGCCAACGAAATCCATTAATGCTCAAACACTTGACGCGCCTAAATGCATGTGCAATATGTGACTTATACTGCATTCTTTAAGGAAATATTCTTCTGCCAGGGGAAGAGACATTCAGAGGGGCTAAACAGATGTCCTGTGTGCATGAGGCCTTATAGATATCAATGTACAGTGGGGACGGAAAGTATTCAGACCTCCTTAAATGTTTCACTCTTTGTTATATTGCAGCCATTTGCTAAAATCATTTAAGTTCATTTTTTTCCTCATTAATGTACACACAGCACCCCATATTGACAGAAAAACACAGAATTGTTGACATTTTCGCAGATTTATTAAAAAAGAAAAACTGAAATATCACATCACAGCATGATGCTCTAATCAGACCAGAGAATCTTATTTCTCACCATCTTGGAGTCCTTCAGGTGTTTTTTTAGCAAACTCCATGCGGGCTTTCATGTGTCTTGCACCGAGAAGAGGTTTCCGTCGGGCCACTCTGCCATAAAGCCCCACTGGTGGAGGGCTGCAGTGATGGTTGACTTTCTACAACTTTCTCCCATCTCCCGACTGCATCTCTGGAGCTCAGCCACAGTGATCTTTGGGTTCTTCTTTACCTCTCTCACCAAGGCTCTTCTCCCCCGATAGCTCAGTTTGGCCAGACGGCCAGCTCTAGGAAGGGTTCTGGTCATCCCAAACGTCTTCCATTTAAGGATTATGGAGGCCACTGTGCTCTTAGGAACCTTAAGTGCAGCAGAAATGTTTTTGTAACCTTGGCCAGATCTGTGCCTTGCTACAATTCTGTCTCTGAACTCTTCAGGCAGTTCCTTTGACCTCATGATTCTCATTTGCTCTGACATGCACTGTGAGCTGTAAGGTCTTATATAGACAGGTGTGTGGCTTTCCTAATCAAGTCCAATCAGTATAATCAAACACAGCTGGACTCAAATGAAGGTGTAGAACCATCTCAAGGATGATCAGAAGAAATGGACAGCACCTGAGTTAAATATATCAGTGTCACAGCAAAGGGACTGAATACTTAGGACCATGTGATATTTCAGTCTTTCTTTTTTAATAAATCTGCAAAAATGCTAAAAATTCTGTGTTTTTCTGTCAATATGGGGTGCTGTGTGTACATTAATGAGGAAAAAAATGAACTGAAATGATTTTAGCAAATGGCTGCAATATAACAAAGAGTGAAAAATGTAAGGGGGTCTGAATACTTTCCGTCCCCACTGTATGTACATACAAATAATATAAAAAGGACAAGGGGCACACAAACATCTGGTTTAATCAGCAAATTAAAGTGATATTAAAGCTGAACACCAGGAATTCAGCCACTTTGTACAGTGTACGAGATTATTAGAAGTTACGTTTGCTGAGTTGCATGCCATCTTGTAGACTTATCACTTTAATTTACAGTCTTTATTTTTACTGATTTCCAACAGCATAGCTATCGCTATTCTTACAGTGCTCCTACGCTGGACCTTCTGGTCTTAGCTACTGCTGCTGCAGGGTCATTTGCAGTCCCTGTGCCCATCCCTCCCCTCCTCCTGCCCACTTGCAATTTGAATTATGTTAATTATTTTACAAAATACAAAGGCTTCTGTGAATGAACAAGGGGAGGGTCAGGCACAGCACAGCACCTGCTGAAAAAGGAAGCAGTATCTCTCCGCTCAGAGCTCTTGGGGTGTAATGATAGCTGTAGCTGATAGCTGTACTCCCTGTGCTCCATAAAACTGTCAGATGTAAATTTAAGAGATAAAAAGAGAGATAAGTCTATGAGATGGCATGCACCTCGTTAGACTTAAAGTATAACAAAAGGCAAAACCTTTTGTTTAGTTTTGGATAGAGTGGAGAGGGATTAGAACACTTGTAAGACTTTATTGATGTCTGTGCCCCCATCAGGGAAATTCATACTTTCAATTTGTCCTATTTATCATTGAAAGTGAGAGTAAAAGAAAAGCCCAGATTTTGGGTTGTCCCTAGAAAAGTAATGGAGGGGAAATCTTATAAAGGGGGACACTAGTTCTGGTGACCTGGAGGTCCCCAAGGAATTCCATAGTTACATAGTTTCATAGTAGGTGAGGTTGAAAAAAGACACAAGTCCATCAAGTCCAACCTATGTGTGTGATTATATGTCAGTAATAAGTTCCCTTATTTTGCAGGGATTTCTCCTCACTAACTGTTTTGGCTCTGAGACGGGAAGTGAAGGTAAATCTCCCCAATGGGGTACAGATGGCAAAAAATAAAGCAACAGGGTTTTTAACCCTTCCTTACTCTATCCAAAATGAACAAAAAAATTGCCTATAGTCCTACTTTAACTCATAGCATGCCAGCTAGGGTTGCCACCTCATCCCTTTAAAACGAACACATACCGAACACACAGGTTCTGGGGCTGATTAGGATGGTAATTAAACTCACTTGGTGCCTTATCTGCATTAAATTAGCCTCAGAACTTGTGTAATTCATATGTGTTCGGGTTTAAAGGGATGAGGTGGCAACCCTAATGTCAGCACATTATACAAAGTGGCCGAATTCCTGCAGTTCAGTTCCTAGTCACTTTCAGCAGTGATTCAATTACTTAATGAGTATGCAGCTTCTTTATAGTTTAATCCTTACTTATGTTCTTTTTAAGCTGGTGCCATGACCACTGCCACAAGTCTCCTGTTTTAAGGTGGCTTCTTTCTCTTTTTGGAGCCACCATTGCATGCAGGGACTAGTGTTGCGTCTCCCTACACTGTGTACATCAATAGAAATACACAGCCACATAGTCCAGGATGGCAAGGCCCTCCCCTCCCAGCCCCCTCTCTAAGCTAACAGACCGTTAACTCATTCCTGTGAAAACTTTAATGCGGACCTTCAGTCATTTTTTTCAACTTTCCATCTATTAAATCTTCTGCTATTGTTGTTTTAACTTTGGCCAGTAAAACATTTTTTTCTGCCAGTACATATCTTATACAGCCCACTTCCTGTTTCTTGTCTCGTAAAAAGCCTAGGCTAATGACATCATACACAGCTCTCTCTCACTCTCATGAGAGTTTGCCAGGAAGGGAGGGGAGGGGGGGGGGTGAGTCATAAGAGGCCCAATAAGAGCTGCAGTGCTGGAGGCATGCCTCTGTGTAAATTCATGAAGTCAACAGGCAGCAGCTTCAGCTGCCCACAGTTAAAATGGTTGCAGCCAGACTTAGTGGTGGGAGATTTCTGAAGCATAATTGGGCAAGTACAGAATCACGGTATATATAAAATAATATGCAGGATGGTTGGAGGGAAGCTTCAGAATTGCAAAGATTTTTTTTTTTTACAGATTATGTGAGCAGGGAAGTAGCACTGAGAGTGCAGGAACCTACAGCATTAAAAGTTGTAAACTGCATGGGTAATAATTCCAACAAGTAGTTTAATATGAAATGTTTATTTTATTGTGCTCAATGTGTTAAGCTAAGAAACTAAAATAATATCTCACCTGAGGTTGAGCTTTATTATGGCTGTTGTCATTACCCATCTTGTGCTTCTATGGCATTATGTAACAAAAACCTGCAAAAAATGAAATACATTAGGTAAAATAACAGGTTATTCCAAATGTAATGTGCAATCAAAGCTATAAGTCAGACTTCTAAGTACATAAACACTTTCAGGCATTTTTCAGGCGCTTTAGCATTAAAAAAATTGCCTGTAAAGCGCCTGAAAGAAGCCTCATCTGCAATCCCAATGTGAATGCCCGAGTGCTTTCACACTGGGGCGCTGCACTGGCAGGGCGTCAAAAAAAGTCGTGCAAGCAGCTTCTTTGCAGCACTTTCGTGTTTTTGTCACCGGGCTGGGCGCCGATGGACTGAGCCCTTTCACAAGGCCAGCGCCTGAAAAATGCCCCAGCGTGAAAGGGATCTTAAGCAGCGCTTTACCAGCGTTTTTTTTTGGGCGCTGGCAGTGTGAAAGGGCTCGGGCTTTCACAATGGGATTGCAGATGAGGCTTCTTTCAGGTGCTTTACAGGCGCTTTTTTAAACGCTAAAGCGCCTGAAAAACGCCCCAGTGTGAAAGGGGTCTTAATGTGTGTAATATTTCAAAGTTTCGGAAAAAACAAAACATGTCTGCAGTGCCCACTGCAACCAATCAGATCACAGCTGTCAATGGGAGAATATAATTTGCTTAAATAGGCCACAGATCCTTATCTAAATAAAGCTCAGCAGGTTCCCCGCGTTGAGCAGAGGAACACCCCCCCCCTTTTTTTTTTTTCCCCACTATCCCCTATATGAAGTACACATGGATAAACACACATAAAAAAATGCACTTATAATAAATACATGATAGCATGTAAGCTAGGAAGGGAATGTAGACCTTGTATTGGGAAAAGAGGATCCTTCCCGTATGTTCACATTCACTTTGTTTTTTTTTCTTCTTTCCCTTTTTTCTCCCCCACTTCCCCTTTGCCCCCCCCCCCCCCAATTTCTGTGCCTCGTTGATTGGGGTCCCGTACATACCTTCTGCATTGTTGTCTGCTCTTGCCCTGTCCTCTCCCTACCCCCACCTTTTTTTTTTGGGGGGGGGGGGTGTTTGCTGTTGTTTTTGGTTCAGTTTTGATTAGGTGGGTGCGGCTGGTTTTATATATTGTATAGAATATAACCTATATAAATGGGAAAAGTGATCTAAGATAGAGGAGTAAGGATGGAAGTGTATAGATAATGGCTCACTTTCTCATCTATCTATTTTTTTTTTTATTTTTTTGTATAGAATAGTGGTCTGTTGTAAATGAAAACATTTAATAAAATTGAATTATAAAAAAAAAAAAAAAAATGAAGCTCAGCATACAATAAGCAGTTACGTTAGTGAAAGTTTAGCTGGCAATGCCACCAGATCAGTCTTTGTAATATGGAAGTAAATACAGACCCGTGCATAATATTCCCTTTTACCATATTATATTCCATACTTACAGCTCTTGGAAAAAAGTATGTTTCTTGATAGGCTACCATACAATTCCAAGAAGGCTTATTATGTACAGTACATAAAAGAACTCCTTATATCTCTTCAAAATATCCAGTGTGTCTCCTCTAGTAGTAAAATGTAATCCAAAGTTGTTGCATAGACCCTTCTCACTGTCAGGAAATGTAGGATTGCCGTGTATTCTATGTGAAGCCCCTGTAGCTGTCATATACTTACAGCAGTGATATGTTGCATACGATTCCAGACTGTACTTGTAGAAATGTAATGCTTTCTCTTCCTCCCACACAGACAGGTAAAACATATCTATTATCTGAGACCCGCCCATCATAACACCAAACCTGCTAAACACACATTGCCGGCACCCGCCCTAAAGAGTCCAGACTCCTAAATGACTCTGGATAATTTGTCACTTAATAAATGCTTAAATGCAGTCACTTAATAAACACTTAAATGCCTGGGAATCTTGCTCTTAAATTTAATTTAGGCTTTAATATGCAAGAGTTAGTTCACTTTTACCCAAAAAAAAAAAAAACGCCTATGTAGGTAAGGGGCACATGTAAAGAAGAACAAACTGTGCAGGGTTGACCAAAGTTAATTACTGTAATACCCTTGCTGTAGGTGTAGGCCATTTATGTACCGAAAAACTCCCAGAGATGGCATCATCCTGTCCTGTCTTGTTGCTAGAACATTGCTAAGAGATTCCCAGCTAATTCAAGCCCCCTTGCAATTGTTTTCTCTCCCCTGTTGCAGTAGCTCTGCGAAGCTGCGATGGAGGAGATAGTGGATCACACAAATGTGGCGATTTGGGAGCGCATTCTTGTGATGGCTGGCAGTATTTTAGCAACATCCTAGCTACAAGGCAGGGTGGGATGATGCCATCTCTGACATCTACAGGTGCTCCTTACCTGAATAGGTAGTTTGTTGTTAAAGGTGAACGAATCCTTTAACTGCTTAATTTCCAGAAGTTTTTACACCCCTTCATGACCTGAGCATTTTTTGCTATTCGGCACTGTGCTACTTCAACTAGCAATTGAGCGGTCATGCAACACGTATATCATTTTTGGCACACAAATAGAGCTTTCTTTTTGTGGTATTTGATCACCACGTTTTTAAAAAAAATGTTTTATTATATAAACGAAAAAACGACAAAACATTTTTAAAAAAACACCCATTATTTTCTACTTTCTGACATATCCAATAAAAAAAAAAAAAAAAAAAAAAAAAAAGAAAAGAAACGTTTACATAAATCTAGAGCAAAATTTATTCTGCTACGTGATTTTGGTAAAAAAAAAATCCCAAGAAGTGTATATGTATTGTTTTGTGTGAAAGCTTCTATAAATGATGAGAATATATACTGGAATTTACGTAGCTATGACACTATACTGGTAATGGCGGTGATCAGCGACTTATAGTGGGACTGTGATAGTGTGCGGGACAATCTAGTACTAACAGACCCTAGCTGGGAGGTACACTAACTAACTAACTGACACTGACTTCAATAGTTAAACTAATACAGTGATCAGATATAATACTGTACATTGTACACTGTATTAATGACACTGGCAGGGAAAGGCTTAACACCAAGGGGCAACCAAGGCGTTAACTGTGTGCCTAACAAGTGTCATGTGTGCTGCTTTTACTAACAGATCTGGCTGTTTTTTCTTCCTGCTTTGCAGGGAGAAGAAACAGCCAGATCACTGATCTGTGTACAGATAAGTGTGTGTAAACACTAGACTCTCTGCTGTGATTGGCTACAGCCAATTAGCAGGTCTCAGCCATAAATCATTAGCTGGGATCTGTTGACAAAATCCAGCAGTAGCAAGTAACAGTGCATTCGCACCCCTAACCTGGAATAGACTGGAAGACGTACATGTATCTCATCCAGCCTGACCATGCTGCCTGCCCCTGTGAGGTGGCAATGTAAATGTACTATGGGTGGACGGAAGCTGGCAAAGTATGGTATATCTAAAGCCAAAACATTTTGTTTTGGAAAGAATAGGGAAGGGTTAAAAACTCTCAGTTTTTTATTGCCGTCTGTGTTCCAAGTGGACAAATTCACTCTTTCTGTTCTCCTGATAACTATTATCACTAGGATAGATAGTTATGAGAAGTCCAAAATTTTAACCTGAATTAACCACTTGCTTACTGGGCACTTAAACCCCCTCCTATCCAGACCAATTTTCAGCTTTCAGCGCTGACGCACTTTGAATGACAATTGCGCGGTCATACAACACTGTACCCAAATGAAATTTTTATCATTTTTTTCCCACAAATAGAGCGTTCTTTTGGTGGTATTTGATCACCTTTGCGGTTTTTATTTTTTGTTAAAAAAAATGTAAAAGACCGAATTTAAAAAAAAATCTACATTTCTTTTTATATTTTGTTATAGAATTTTAAAAAAGGTATTTTTTCTCCTTCATTGATGTACGCTGATGAGGCAGCACTGATGGGCACCGTTAGGTGGCAGTGATGGGCACTGATGGGTGGCAATAATGGGCACTGATCGGTTACACTGATAGGCAGCACTGCTAGGTGGCACTGATTGGCACCACTGGTGGGCATTGATAGGTGGCACCTGTGGGCATTGATAGGTGGCACTTGTAGGCATTGATAGGTGGCACTCATGGGCATTGATAGGTGGCACTGGTGGGCACTGTGAGGTGGCAATGGCAGGTGGCACTGGTAGGGGGTACTGGTGGCACAATTTGAGGCAGAATTGCCTCTTTCTCTTTGGGACCAATGTCCCTTGCTGATAAGCCAGTGATCGGCTTTTTTTTCTCATTGCGCTGTCAGCGTGAGGAGAAAAAAAAAACTATCACAGAGCTTTGGTTTTGATCATGTGATCAGCTGTCATTGGCTGACAGCTGATCACATGGTAAGGGGCCGGGACCGGCCCCTTACTCGAAACAGTGATCACCCGAGTCTCAGTGACTCGGTGATCACAGCGCGCTCCACGCGTGCCCTGTGCATGCCCTGTGCGCAGGGCGCGTGCACAGGGGAGGCCGTCATATGATAGCCTCCCGGGAATTCAGGCCTGCGCTGTAGCCATCATTCGGCTAAAGCGCAGATGTCAAGTGGTTAAGGAATAAGGGGAAATCTTCCAATGGGTCTCAATTTGTAATAAGCTTGGGCTCAGGTTTGAGTTTGGCCCAAGTTCACTCAAACCCAGAAGTTAGTTGTCATTGCTGGGTTAATGAGCTGCGGGCAAACCCAAGCTCATCCCTAGTCCTTATCCAAGATACCCCTAGCATGTCATGTTCAGGCAAAGAACTGGACACTTTTATTGTCAACCAAAAGTGACATTTCAAGGTCTCTACAGACCTCTTCGTCAGACAGCAGTGACAGTAACACAGAGTAAAATAGTAAACGCAGAATGTAAATAAGCAACATTACCCAATCACAATCCCCACCCATAGAAAGGCCCACAGACAATCCACAATCACAATTAATGTACATGAAATGCAATCAATCGGTACTTAATACATAACTGAAATGAGGACCCAAAAACAAAAGGTACCTGGAACATACTGTAACTACCATCCCAGACCTCCACAGAGCACTGTATTCGGCTTATAATAGAATGCTGCCACAATGGTAACCCACTTCCTCTCAATCCAGCTTAATAACAATATGGAGGTGGGACAGAAAGTGAATTACAGCCCAGTTGGCACTATCCATCATTTCACCACTGCACCCTTTTATGATTGAGTCCTATTGCTGTATTGAGTGTGCTGAATGTTTTCGTATTTATCTCCCAAAGGGGACACCTATTCCAAGGATTTCCCCACACTTTGGAGGGATTTCCTCGGATTTACTGTTGTGTTTCTGAGACTGGAAGTGAAGGGAAAATGGCCAATGTGTCAATTAGCAAATAAAAAAAAAAAAAACTGACTGAAGTTTCAACCATTACATTGTCCAATTTGTTTTGGAATTATATATATTTTAAAATAAAAGTGTCACAAGAGGAACATGGAGCCTTCCCCTGCTTTAAAAATGCTGGATCCATGGCTGGTCCCCAGGAGTTCTGCCGCAAATCAACATTGTGGTGGATGGATGTATACCGCTCAATGTTGTTTCCAGTGTTGTTTCCAATGCGCGCCGACAGTCAATACTGTCCCCGATGCCTCCTCTGTAGTCCTGGCTCCTGTGAACTCAGAGGGAGGTGCCAGGAGTAGTGCAGAAAGTGGAAGGTGAAGAAGGAGGGGACTTCCAATGGCAGCACTGATCATAGACTGTGGGAGGGTGCATGCAGCTCGAGCACATGGATGAATCAGGAGGTTAGATCTAATGATAAGTCTGTGTAAGGCAGCAGTGTGATACAGGGTGCGGGGGTGAGGGGCAGAAAGCAGGAGCATTGTATGCAAGGTAGATTTGATTTAAATCAAGTTGATTGAAATCATAATTTTTAAAGAGCAACTGTCATCTCTGTCTGGCAGTGGCTCCTCTTCTGACCCGCTGTTGATTCACCGACAGTCTCATTCACCTTGATGGGACAGCTGGTGATGCGGCAGTCACACAACAAGGTGAGGGACATGGCGGCAGCAGGTGAGTGGATGCCCACTAACTGGCGCTGCCATGATGGATCTGAAATGACAGGTGCTCTTTAAATGTAAGGACTTATTCTTGCTGGTAGTTAGAAACTTTAATATTTGCAAACAAAATGAAGGTTTCCTATTTAGAATAATAAGCTGTCAGGTTAGTAAATATTCCCAAACTGGGTCTCTTTTACGGCCTGCTGCCATTTTGCACCTCAAGGGAGGAATAAAGCACTTTAAGCTATGTGCAGAAAGATCACAAGGTTTATAAGCTGCTTAGAAAGTTTCACTTTAATTTTTACAGCTTGCCCTTCCTCATCACAACCTGGTACAGATGCATTTCTCTCCAAGCAATAACACAGTTTATAGTGTACTTAGATTTGCAAAACAATGGGATAAAGAAATATTCCTGAACTTATCTCATGGTAACTGTGAAATTGTGTGAATGCATCAATGCAGTGCATGTTATCTCAGCTCACAGAGCTTGGATTCATTGAATAAGTTTACCAAAAAATGTAAATATTGCAGAATATACAGCCTCACGCTACATAACTAAGCTCCATTTCATGCTGAATAAACTAAATGTTTAATGTATCCTAAATAGAAAACTAACTTTGGATAGATTTTTACTCCAAAAGCATTTTATTATAAAAATCAAGAAAATCTGATTTAAATTTAAAAAATCTGATTTTTTTTTTTTTTTTTTTAAATCATCGATTTTTATCCACCCTGATTGTATGTATAAGGCATGTAAAACTCATGTTAGTGGTCAAAATGGTTGTTAGTAATTCACAATTGTGTTTATTGGTCTGTCACATCTGAAAGGCTGGCAACCACTGCTCATGATTATTTTACATCATGCATATGGCTGGTGCCGAAACAGGAATACACTGGGTTCCCACAGCTGAATCTGAGATAAAATATGTGGTGGGTTATGGAAGGGTGGTGATGCAAGGCAAGCCCACAAGGTCATGGCAATATTTGCACCTTCAGTCCCCTTTTTCAATAGCACAAGACCTTATAACCAGAGTTGTATTAAGATATGATACCACCTTATACACATCTGAATGATGACACCCTGTTGCAGGGAAGTACTGGGCTGTAGGTCAGTACATATAATATATGTTGGGTTGGTGACCCTAACAGGAGACAATGACAGGTGCTGTGAGGTATATAGCTACCTGCTCCCTTTTCTAGGCCTTTGATCACACCACCGAGCAGAGGAAAGTGTTTCAGCATCAACTTTTCATTTCTGAGATGCTACGGGACGGAATTCAGAATGCAATAGATGTCAGTGCTGGAAGAACGCAAATCTGGGAAATGCCTTGTGCTTGATTAGTAAAGGAAGCATATGATAAGCATCATTCATGATGATGGCGTGTTATTTTATTCATTATTTTATTTAATGCAGTTAATGCTATTTTTACAGGCCATCTTGTTCAACCTAAAAAGTATTTCTTCATTTACAATCCATCACCTAAAATCCTTCTATTTAGCATATATAACTATGCAATTATAGTGTATATGGCATGTTCTGTCCATACCATGAATGATAGTATGTTGGTGCCATTTACCTGAAAGGCGCATCCACATCTATTTGTTCTGTTGTTTAAATATGCCACAAATATTCCAAATGTAGAGAGCAAGAAAATAAGAAAATGTATCTGTTTCTACCATATGGGAATGGGTTATTCTGCTGCTCAACTGGCCGATAAATGCCATCATGGCCATTAGGTGTCAACCTATGTTGCGTCACTGAAACTTTATAAAACAAAAGACCTATATCCGTATAGCAATAAAATCCTTATTTCTAAAATCCCTGATAAGATTAGAAGATTCAGACTTACATTTATGCAGTGGAAATGGTTAAATACAACCAGTCGTGTTCCATAGTCAGGGTGGTGCAGTGATAAGCGTCCTCTTATGATGCTCTTAATTAAATGTTCATGCAGCACAAAAACAGTCTTTCGTACACTGTTGTATACTTAGAGTCCCAATGTGTGCATGCTTGTCAGGTGTTTTCATTTTATTTCATATTCCCATGTATAGAAACCCACAGGAAAGGAATAAATGTGAACCCACCCATACAACTGAGAAATGCTAACAAAAGGGGATTGTTCTGTCTTCTGGTAAACTGAACACAGGAACTATCCTTCAAGGTGTGGTGTGTAAATCATTTTTTTACAGCTATAAACAGAATTTGCTTTTTCAACAAAATGTTGATTTATGGTAAATAATTTGTATCTCTAAGCCTTCTATATGTAAAGAGTCAAATCTTAGATTCACTTAAGATTTCTACATTAATTTCTCATTTGATTTTTACTACATTTTTGTCACAATTTAAAAAAAAACAGTAAAAATATGACGGCTCATATAAGAGCCCCCAACCTTTGACTTACATACTGCTAAAATGCAATGTGAACAAGGGGAAACAGTTATGCAAACTCTAAGACACTTAACGTACCCCCTACCCAGCCATTACAGTAATAAATGTCACATCACAATTCATTTTCAATAGTTTAAAATTTGCAGCTTTTTAATAAATAATGCAATAACTTTAAAGATAAAAAACACACAAGACTTGTGTGGAATTCAGTGCTAAAAAAACCTGGTAGTTGCAACAGTGGTGTACATGCACTCATATATCTTATTGTCAATGTAAAATAGAGACATCAAAAGAATGAGTGATGCAGATAAATGTTGTAAAAAATAGAGAAAGTATCTCAAAATAATGTTTTGGGGGGTAAAACTCCCTTGGGTTAGTCTCTGGTGTGAATGCTGCAGTGGGTAGCGAGGCTGCTTCAGGCACGGGCTGGGGACCCAGAAACTGTGAGAAAAAGGCAAGAAAGGGAAGAGAAGCACCAGGCAATTCCTAGTGCAGCATTATTTTATTAAAAGAAACAGTTACTAACAATATGGATTGCACTCACATAGTGCTCAGTGGGTAACACACTAGGAACACAAGGCTGAAAGCAGGCTTGGACACACTGGGAATACAAGACTGGAAGCAGGGTGGGACACACTGGGAACACAAGGCTGGAAGCAGGCTTGGACACACTGGGAATACAAGACTGGAAGCAGGGTGGGACACACTGGGAACACAAGGCTGGAAGCAGGCTTGGACACACTGGGAATACAAGACTGGAAGCAGGGTGGGACACACTGGGAACACAAGGCTGGAAGCAGGCTGGGACACGCTGGGAAAACAAGGCTGAAAGCAGGTTGGGAAACGTCCAACATGGAAACAGAAACCGTCGGTATGTCCTTTTGATGGTAAGCCAGGAGCGCCGTTTATTAGCGGGGAGCTAAAGCCTCAAGGGACCTTGGGTAGATACTGGCTGGGTAACTCAGCTTGAAGGTGATCTGAAGCTGTGAACTTGGGAGCCACCTACCACTGTGTTTGGCCAATCAGAACATGTTTGGAAGCACGGCCACACCTCCTTCATCAGCTGATGGAGGGCTGGAAGCAGGCTGAGACACATTGGGAGCACAAGATTGGAAGCAGGCTGAGACACATTGGGAACATAAGACTGGAAGTAGGCTGGGAAACACTGGGGACACAAGACTGGAAGTAGACTGAGACACACTAGGAACACAAGGCTGGAAGCAGGTTGGGACACCCCAGCAACACAAGGCTGGAAGCAGGTTGGGACACACCAGGAACACAAGGCTAGAAGTAGTCCGGGACACACCGGGAACACAAGGCTTAAAGCAGGCTTGGATACACCAGGAACACGAGGCTGGAAGCAGTTTGGGACACATGGGAACACGAGGCTGAAAGCAGGCTTGGACACACCAGCAACACAAAGCTGGAAGCAGGTTGGGACACACCAGGAACACAAGGCTGAAAGCAGGCTTGGACACACTGGGAATACAAGACTGGAAGAATGGTGGGACACACTGGGAACACAAGGCTGGAAGCAGGCTGGGACACGCCGGGAACACAAGGCTGAAAGCAAGTTGGGAAATACCAGGAACACAAGACTGGAAGCAGGCTGGGACTTTCTGGGAACACAAGGCTGAAAGCAGGTTGGGAAACACCGGGAACACAAGACTGGAAGCAAGCTGAAAACAGATATTTGCCAGCACACCATGGATTGACAAGATAGCGTCCAAACTGATTTTTTTTGCATGATTACATCACATAGTAGTGCAACGTTTCGGAGCCACGCGGGGCCCCTGGGAAGCAGGCTGAGACACACTGGGAACACGAGTGTGGGACGCACTGGGAACACGAGACTGGAAGCACTGAAGACACTGGGAAATGCTGGGGACAACTGAAGGCATATAAAAACACTAGAAAAGTTGCAAACGAACACAGGAGGTCTGGCTGCTTTTCTCAGAGGCATTTCTCACTGGCCACATGCTCACTAATTTAGAAAGTACAAAATACCTATGTAACAGCATGTCTAGACAATATGCCCCATGTAATAGTCATACACACATAAAAATGCACCTAAAAAAAAGGAATTTAAAGCAAATGCAGCATTCAGAAAGTTTGAGATAAAACACATTTAGTAAAGTCATATGCCCCGTACACACGGTCGGACTTTGTTCGGACATTCGGACAACAAAATCCTAGGATTTTTTCCGACGGATGTTGGCTCAAACTTGTCTTGCATACACACGGTCACACAAAGTTGTCGGAAAATCCGATCATTCTAAACGCGGTGACGTAAAACACGTACGTCGGGACTATAAACGGGGCAGTGGCCAATAGCTTTCATCCCTTTATTTATTCTGAGCATGCGTGGCACTTTGTCCGTCGGATTTGTGTACACGCGATCGGAATTTCCGACAACGGATTTTGTTGTCAAAAAATTTTATATCCTGCTCTCAAACTTTGTGGGTCGGAAAATCCGATGGAAAATGTGTAATGGAGCCTACACACGGTTGGAATTTCCGACAACAAGGTCCTATCACACATTTTCCGTCGGAGAATCCGACCGTGTGTACGGGGCAATACAGTTTATTTCTATCTTGCAGTCACTGCTCTAGAACCAGAGGGGCCATAAAAAAGCTGCAGCCTACATTAAAGCATTGTCATATGTTTATTGTAAGCAGAGCAGAACATACATTTTAATGTGAACAGTGACAAGCATTACCAGCTGTATTAGAGACATGTCTGAAAACAAATCTAGCCATTTGGCCTTGTGTGATTGACTGTACCATGAGTGCTTCTTGTCTTACTGACGTTAACTATTGCGTGTGTCTTTGAGTAAGACTGTATCTATGTGCTAACTCTGCCAAGTCCCCTAAGTAATTTTCCAGCTGCCGCGATACATACGTCAGACTCTACATGAAAAGTGTCACATGAAGCTGTGTCTCCTGGCCTTCAAACATCAAACTGTAATAAGATGTGAAGAGTGAGGACATCCTGCATATATTTAACCCTGTGCTCTTACAAAGGATATGCTGGAATAGTGATCATACATTACATACAGTATATATTTTAAGGCATCAAAAATATTTTGACTCAAACTAGGGGTGGAACAGGTCCACCGGACCATATCAAGTATTATCAAGCAGTACACATTGCAAGAATAGTGGATTGGTGCAAACATCCCACACTTTAGAGTTGAGTGGAGCTAGATAAGGATACGACTGATTTACCTCTGCAGCTTTTCCCTTGGTTCACCATGGACATCTCCACATCAATCAGGAACCATTCTCTCATAGGTACAACAATAAAATTAGTCCTAAAACACAATGTATAACTGTATCTGAAACAGGGACAGTCAAAATGAAGCCAGTCATCGGGAACCTGGCCTTTCAACCTGGTATATTGGACTTTTCCTATCATCTATTAAGTTTAGACTTTGAAACTTTGACTTATCAAATGGTTGGAAATCTATTTCCAATATTAGAACAATGGTTGACCCGCCGCTGTGGTAGGCGATGCAACTTAGACACTTTATCTCCACTCTCCAACTATTCTCCTCAGGGGAATAAACCCAGGTTGCCCTTTGAAAATCACTGCAAAGACCTTGAACCGTTACAACATGCGTGTAAATTATGTACTGTATAGGATTCTTTCCCGCCTTATGATTTTGTTTCTTCATCTATACAGAAATGGGAACAAGAACTTGGCCAGATGTTCACATAAGAACATTATATAACTATATTCTTTTCTTTGCTCACAAATCATCAATATCTAGCAGGTTCCAGAAGTCTAGATATAAACTTATGACTAGGTGGCAGACGTGGCAAGCGAGAAGTACCCTGTCTATTCCATATGACGTTGCTCTTCTAGACAGAAATTAAAAGGGATATCCTCAAACCTCACTGGTGTCACCCTTGATGATGATCAGGTGGCGCTTCTTCTCCTTTTGTAGCCCATTTACAAGAAAATGTATCAAAAACGTATTACTTATTCATCTTGAATTCATCTTTGAATGTAGCTAGAACATTTATACCACTGAAATGGAAAACCACAGATCCACCCACCATTGGTCATGGGATTTTGGTGGTCAATAAAATTTAACACATGGAAGAGTTGACTACCTCCCCAAAACGTATGGAAAATGAATTCTGTAAAACATCCTTCCATTGGAATGATTTTAAACACACACAAGGTTATCTAAAAGTCACCTAAGAAGGAAAATAAAATGTGGCAGTGGGGATGGACACACAGCATTCACTTTTTTGGATTCCCTTAACTCTCCTTTCATCACCTAGAGATTTTTTTCTCCTGCCCTTTCCTTCCACCTCCAGTGACCCCTTTTTCTCCTTTCTTCTACTTTCAACTAAAAATATTGATAAAATCTGAAGCTGCCTATCCACACTACCCCTGTTCAAGAATAAGACAAACTAGAGATGCTGACTGGTGCTTGGCATCCCAAAGAGCGGATATGGTACCACAGACCTGACGTACTAGCCAATATTTTTGTCGACTCAATTAACACTATTTGAATCTACTAAAATACAGCTAAAGCTAAAACAACTCAGATGACTAAAATACAACTAAAATGTGGCATTTTAGTCAAAAAGACTAAAATATGAATAAAACTAAAATTACATTTTAGTCAGAAGACTATGACTAAAACCAAATTTAAATTTGACGTCAAAATTAACACTGCACTACCACATAAGAATAAGTAGGGGGCATCTACTAAACTGCTGAAAAAAAAATAATAATAAAAAGGCATTTATTTTTTTCTTAATATTTAATGTTGATAATATATTCAGGTAATATGTGCAATGGCATTACAGCCAATAGAGTTGACAGTATTTTGTGCTTTTTCATATTTTAATGTTGCATTTTTGTTTGTCAAAAAGCTATATTTTTGTTTGTTTATGAAACTTGGTTTTATTTATAAAGACTTTATATATCACAATGGCTAAATCTGTGTCTGTAGTGCATGTTCAAACCTTAATACCATAAATAATAACATGTTATTAGATTTTTACTTCAGAAGTATATGAGTTTGGAAATTCTAGAGAAATGTTTATATTATGCATTACAATTTAAATTAAACCCATTAGATTTTAGTTGACTAAATATGAAAATAGGAAATTGGGTGGAAGGCCTCAATGAGAGACCCTCATTTGGTAGACCATAAAGGTCTGGTACCTCATCCTAATCAATGATATACAAAATATGGACCCTAACAAACTAAATATAAGGACTATAACGGTACCCAATTCTTGTAAAAAGTATCAAAAAATATTTATTGTATAATAAAAATTGCACATGTATACATATCAAAAAACATACAAAGCACACAAAAGCTGCACATAAAACATAACCAAAACCATCTAGTACTCCTTGAATACAGGTTCTTGGTGGCTCCCCTATGGTGGAGCACAGTGAGTTGCTGTAGTTTGGACGCATTTTGTGTTTCGCAGGAGATAACCCGCTTCTTCAGGAAGAAAAGTTTCAGCAAGAACACTCACGGTTAATAGTCAAAAACATCAAAATAGAAACACATTGAATGGTCCTCCTACACATGGTCATTGTCACCCTTTATAATGCCACTGAACGGTCCTCCTCGTATTCCAAGATAGTCGTTAGTTCCTGTGTAATTGGAACTAGGTATCCATAGTCAAATTGTATAGTGTACACCTAGTGATATATAAGGTATTATATTAGGTAGATAAAGAGGTTCCCATCATGTCGACCTTGTTAGGGTCCATATTTTGTATATTTAGTTGACTAAAATGTAGGAGATTTTAGTCTACTAAAATACGACTAAAACTAAAACAATTCGGATGACTAAACTAAAACTAAAATGGTAACTTAGTCAAAAGACTATGACTAAAACTAAATCGAAATTTGACGTCAAAATGAACACTGCTGGTTGATGGACATATGCCTGCTGCATGAAAGGATGTTTAACCACTTCAGCCCCGGAAGATTTTCCCCCTTAACCACTTCAATACAGGGCATTTTCACCCCCTTCCTGCCCAGACCAATTTTCAGCTTTCAGCGCTGTTACACTTTGAATGACAATTGCGCGGTCATGCAACACTGTACCCATATGAAATTTTGATAATTTTTTCCCCCCACAAATAGAGCTTTCTTTTGGTGGTATTTGATCACCTCTTTTTATTTTTTGCGCTATAAACAAAAAAAGTGCAAATCCACTTTGCACTGCAAGTGCACTTGCAAGTGCAGTCGCTCTAAATCTAAGGGGTAGATCTGAAATGAGGGGAAGCTCTGCTGATTTTATCATCCAATCATGTGCAAGCTAAAATGCTGTTTTTTATTTTCCTTGCATGCCCCCTCGGATCTACAGCAACTGCACTTCCAAGTGCACTTTCAGTGCAAAGTGGATTTTCTTTTAGTAAATAACCCCCAATATTTTTTACTTTTTGCTTTAATAAATACCCCATTAAAAAAAAAAAAAAATGTCCTTAGTTTAGACTGATATGTATTCTTCTACATATTTTTGGTAAAAAAACGCAATAGGCGTATATTGATTGGTTTGCGCAAAAGTTATAGCATCTACAAAATAGGGGATAGATTTATGGCATTTTTATTATTCTTTTTTTTTTTTACTAGTAATGGTGGTGATCAGCGATTTTTAGTGGGACTGCGACATTGTGGCAGACACTTTTTACACTGGCAGGGAAGGGGTTAACACTAGGGGGTATTTAAGGGGTTAAATGTGTTCCCTGGGAGGTGTTTCTTATGCCCCGTACACACGATCTGACATTGATCGGACATTCCGACAACAAAATCTATGGATTTTTTCCGACGGATGTTGGCTCAAACTTGTCTTGCATACACACGGTCACACAAAGTAGTCGGAAATTCCGAACGTCAGGAACGTAGTGACGTACAACACGTACGACGAGCCGAGAAAAATGAAGTTTAATAGCCAGTGCGGCTCTTCTGCTTGATTCCGAGCATGCGTGGAACTTTGTGTGTCGGAATTGTGTACACATGATCGGAATTTCCGACAACAAAATCCGTTGTCAAGAACCAGATCTCAAATTTTGTGTGACGGAAATTCCGATGGAAACTGTCCGATGGAGCCTACACACGGTCGGAATTTCCGACAACAAGCTCCGATCACACATTTTACGTCGGAAAGTCCGATCGTGTGTACGGGGCATAACTGTGGGGGGAATGGACTGACTGGCAGTACAGAGAGATCGCTGTTCCTAATCACTAGGAACAGAGGATCACTCTGTACTTCCCTGGCAGAACTGTGGAGCTATCGCGGGTGGCCGATAGACAGCACGGCCGCCGGCCACGTGCATCAGCTTCCCCGCCGTGAAGCGGGCGCGTGTGTGCGCCTGCTATAGCTGTTAAAGGGGCCGATGAACAGCTACGGCGATTTGCGGGAACGAGCCGACCTACCGCAGTATAACCCCTTCCTGCCGAGCGTATGCAGATGTGCGTACTCGGCTTTCGGGGGTTATACCGGGATGATGCCCGCAGCTGCAGGCATCATCCCGGTACTGTTTTTTAGAGCCGGCGATCGGCTTTCCAGCGATAACAACTGATGCGGCTAAAAGCCGCTTGGCTGTTATACCGGAGGAGCCTCCCGCCGCTCTTCCGATCAACAATCCGCCACCTCCGGCGGCTAGTGACAGGCTTAATTGTAAACACGGAAGTGACGTCATGACATCACTTCCTGTTTACTCGGCTACCATAAAGAGTACCTGTCACCACCTATTACTGTCACAAGGGATGTTTACATTCCATGTGACAGCAATAAAAGTGATCAAAACTTTTTTTTTTTTAAACACAATTTATTAATATAAAAATAAATAAAATAAATAAGAAATTTTTTTTTTAAAGTGCCCCCGTCCCCGCGAGCTCGCGCAGCAAAGAAAACGCATACGGAAGTCGCGCCCGCATATATAAACGGTGTTCAAATCACACATGTGAGGTATACCCGCGATCGCCAGAGCGAGAGCAATAATTCTAGCACTAGACCTCCTCTGTAACTCTAACCTGGTAACCGTAAAAAAAATTTAAAGCGCCGCCTATGGAGATTTTTAGGTACCGTAGTTTGTCGCCATTCCACGAGTGCGTGCAATTATAAAATGTGACATGTTTGGTATCTATTTACTCGGTGTAACCTCATCTTTCACATTATACAAAAAAATTGGGCTAACTATACTGTTTGTTTTTCTTTAAATTCATGAAAGTGTCCGTTTTCCCAAAAATTTGCGTTTAAAACACTGCTGCACAAATACCGTGTGGCATAAAATATTGCAACAATCGCCAATTTATTCTCTAGATTCTCTGCTAAAAATATATATATAATGTTTGGGGGTTCTAAGTAATTTTCTAGCAAAAAATACGGATTTTAACTTGTAAACACCAAATGTCAAAAATAGGCTTATGCCGGCGTACACATGAGCGGACATTTCGACCGGACTGGTCCGACGGACAATGCGATTATGTGTGGGCTTCATCGGACCTTCAGCGGACTTTTCCAGTCGAAAATCTGACGAACTTTAGATTTGAAACATGCTTCAAATCTATCTGACGGACTCGAGTCCGGTCGAAAAATCCACTCCTCTGTATGCTAGTCCGTCGGACGAAAACCCACGCTAGGGCAGCTATTGGCTACTGGCTATCAACTTCCTTATTTTAGTCCGGTGTACGTCATCACGTATGAATCCGTCGGACTTTGGCGTGATCGTGTGTAGGCAAGTCCGTTCCTTCAAAAGTCCGACGGAAGTCCGCCAAAAGTCCGTTGGAAAGTCTATCGGACCAGTCCGGTCGAAAAGTCCGCCCGTGTGTACGCGGCATTAGTCATGAAAGGGATAATGACGGCGGCTGGTAAGCAAGCGGATAATGCTGAAAGTATAAATTAAAAAGTAAAAAAAAAAAACTTACTGAATCATCTCAATAATCTCAATATAGTCCCAATCTGGGCTCGATTTCCAACCTTTCTGCCCATAGGCACAAAACCTTTGGCAGCAGTATAAGTGCTTTACAAATAAGATATGCTTGTTTTACTGGTCCTAACCGTATTGGGTCAGTGTGTGTATTTACTGTATGCTAATATGATGAAAACTGGGTGACTCAATGATAGAGAGGGATATGGGTGGCCTGGTGGTTCCTTCACCTACAATTAATATCTAGACTTTGCTATTCTCCCCCGACACAATTTGCCGCCTTTTACCATTGAAGCACCCTGTCAGCGATGAAACAATAACTCTATACTTAACCTCTGTCCGGGTGTCTCTGGTCTGATGACGTCACAGTTCCTCTTTTCTCTCCTGGGGTGACTGGATCCTAAATTCTGCAGACAGCATCATGTTATGACATGGCACTCCTTTCTGCAGCATTCTCCTGTAAACCTAGGGTGGTAAGGGAGCCTTGATCCATGGTCCAGTTGCAGGCAGATTATTATTTAGCGTACCACAGGTAACAAAACATAGACGTCAGGTCTCTTGCTTTATTCTCCAGCCAGGCAATACACTTCCTGAACTACACTTTGCATAAACTGGGATAAGTCATATGCAAATGTGACAATTTCAACTGTTCCCAGTATAAAGGGGACCTTTCTCCCTGTAAAAGAAAAAGAATCACTTTCTGTTAGTAGGTGCTAAAGGTCTGCCTTGCTGGGCATGACATCACCATCCTTCTGGAAAGATTCCTAGGGAATGCAGAGCAGGCCAGATCTCATGAGAAGGCACCACAATCTATTGCAAGAGAGTTCAGGAGATTTGGGATGCTCTATATTTCCCAGGTAGAAGTACAGTGACATCACCCTGGCCTGGGCATTGCATAAAGAAGATGTAGGTAAGGTAAGTATAAATCTAATATTTTTCTTTACAGGTGAATTTTGCACCTACTAATAGCAGGTGATTTTTACAGGGGCAAGGTGTCCAGACAATGTAAGTTAAGGTGACCAGATTTTTAAAATGAAATCCAGGGACATATTTTTTTTTTACTAGTAATGGCAGCAATTGGCGACTCTTTGCCCATCTTGGCTGCCGCCTCCCGCCTCACAGCCTGTCATGTCTTACTCTCCGGGCCCCGGCTTCTACTGGGTGGGGAGCAGAGGAAGATCACTCCACCAGGGAAGGCAAGGAGATAAACAGGCAGGTGGCTGGCCGGGACTTGAGCCAAGGCAGAAGAACATGCGAGCTGAGCTGAATGGGCATGTGCTGAAAACGGAAGAAATAGTCCCTCCGCTCCGACCAGCACATGATCATCAGAAAGGGGCACAGATAATGGAAAAAAATAAACCACCACAAGCTAGTAAGAGCGGCAGAGGTGGGGGGTGCAATTCAGATTTTTTTTTTATTCTGCATGGGCTGTCTTTGAAATTGCCCCAGCCTCTGTTCAAATCCAATCCGGGGACAAAACCGGGGACAGACTTGGTCCGGGGACAGTGTCCTCAATCCGGGGACTGTCCCTGGAAACCGGGGATGTCTGGTCACCCTAATGTAAGTAGACATGACATTTTACTGCAAGGTGCAATTTAACGTAAGAAATACTGAACACTCTAACAGAGAATGTATTGTCACACTTCTGATAGTGACAATGGTAGGCTGTGCATGTGCTTTTGGCACAGTCACATATGTTTCCTTTGCTCCCCTGCTAATTACCGAAGCTGGTGGACGGTAAAGCTAAAAACCCAGTACTTCTGGATATAGAAGAGAATGTGACCCGCTCCATGCTGCTACAACAAGCTTGTGGGCAGGTGCAGATAGCTAGTCTACCACTAGGTGGCTCTGTTCCAGAATAGTGTATGGTTACAGAAAGCAGTGTCATCAGGTGCTAGGCCCCTTTTAGTTAGAACCCTCCTGTAGTGATGTAATGGGTCATGGGTAAATCAATGCCCAGGTATAAGGGAGGTTGGGAAAACTCCTAGTGGCAGTTGGGGTATGGGAGCTAAACACTTCACATCGGCACAAATGTAACCAGCACATAGAGGCCCTGGAGAGGACTGGAGGCTGGGGAGTAGAAGACCTGCACCCAGGAGAGCTGGCTGTAGACTTCCTAACCCTTTTAGAGATGGAGGTTAGGACAGGTTGCAAGAGGCTTTTTAGGCCAGGCCAAGAGTTCCTTGAAGTGAGGTCATTCTCAAGGAGGGTCCCGTAAGAGGTGTACCTGTGGAGGAGGAGACTACAGAGATCTAATTCCAGTGAGTACTAATAACTCCAGGTGGAAGGAGAGACTGTTGGAGGGAGCTGGCTGCTTAAAAGTGCTGCAGAATGCCTTCACATGTGACTGCTGTGGGCCATCCACTGAATGTAATTGACTATGTACTCTCAAATGAATCCAGAATGTATGTCAATGTGATGTGACTGTTTATGTCATTTCCTGAACACCACCAGTAAAGTGCAGCAACCCAATTATTAAGTGGATACCCCTTGCTTGGGAATACAAAGGTCAATGGCTGGAAATACATGTGGAAGCATTAGCATGGAGTGGGCACAATATGTTGGAGGGTTCGGCCTCAGCAGGAGAGACAGTGTTATAGCAAAGACAAAGAGCAGGGCAGGGACTTGTACTCTTAGCGCCAACTTCTAGCCAATCACAAAGCCCCTCTTACAAGCTGCTGACAAAATTTGTACCAATCTACGTAACAGCGACTATACAAAAAAAAAATACCTGCTACAAAAGTCCGTAAACACTGTTCCCTATCTATCAAGCTCTAATGAACGGGGCAAGACCTAGTCCTTAAACTTGTTGGAGTTGCGTACCATCTTATATCCGATTTCACTTTGGAACAAATGTATATCTGTAAACCCTTACATATACTGTACCTAGTGAAGTGGCCTCAGGTGATACACAGAGATGAAAAAAAAAACCTCCGGCACAAGTTGTACCTGTTTATCTGCACTCTTCCCTTTTCTACATCCATTCAAAGTGCACAATTTATAAACTTGTCTGAGAGTTCAGAAAAAAGGGGGCAAAGAGCTGAAGTTACACTATGCAGAGCTCAGTGAAAAGCGTTCTGAGAGCTGATTGGAGGGGAGGGACACACCCCCCTTCACACAGCTCACAGGAACAGAGCTGAGGCTGTCAATCTGCTGGAGGTTCCTCCCCTGGCACCATTTTCCTTTTGGTGTCAGGAAGTCAGGAAAACTTGTCAGAATTGATTCATGCTGATAGCAGAAGAATGAAGCAGCAGACAGAAATGACACGTAGTGCTCTTAACTGAGACAAGTACACACTATAGAAGGATATGCTTTGTTCATATTTCATGTCTGAGGTTTCCAACCACTTTAATTCTAGATTTAATCACTCCTTTTATTAGCACTGGGCCAATCACTGATCACCAGAGCTGTCAGATGGGCAGAGTCAATGGCCCTGTATTTGATACACTAAGCAGCTTCTCCTGCTTCTGGCAATCATAAAGATTGGTGGGGGGGGGGGGCAACTTTCCATCTATTAAATCTTCTGCCCTTGTTATTTTAACTTTGGCTACTAAAACATTTTTTTATGCCAGTAAATACCTTATACAGCCCACTTCCTGTTTCTTGACTGGTCATTAGCCTAGGTCAGGGGTAGGCAACCTCGGCCCTCCAGCTGTTTGGAAACTACAAGTCCCATGAGACATTGCAAGACCCTGACAATCACAGGCATGACTCCTAGAGGCAGAGGCATGATGGGATTTGTAGTTTCACCCCAGCTGGAAGGCTGAGGTTGCCTACCTCTAGCCTAGGCTAATAACATCATGCACAGCTCTCTCTCTCTCACTCTCATGAGAGTTTGCTAGGAAAGGAGGGGTGATGAGTCATAGGAGGGCCAATCAGAGCTGAAGAGCTGGAGGTGTGCCTCTGTGTAAATCCAGGAAGTAAACAGGCAGCAGCTCCAGCTGCCAACAGTTAATATGGATGCAGCCAGGCTTAGTGGAGGGAGACTTCTGCAGCATATTTGGCAAGTACAGAATCATAGTATATAAAAAATAATATGCAAAGTGGTTGGAGGGAAGCTTCAGAATGGCAAAGATGTTTTACTTCAAATTATATAAGCAGACTGCAGTTCCTCTTTAAAGAAGATAAGTTTGTGCTCCTGGGTCAGGGGGCATTAATGTGAACCTGTTGCTTATTCATATTAGGGCTGGGAGATTTTCTTAAAAAAAAAAATCTTCGATTCTCTTAAAAAAAACTCGATTCATGATTCGAATCGAGTTTTTTTTTTGGAAACCGCGCCGGTCCCGAGGCGCTGCGGGCATGAGCTTTTAGGCGAGGCCGCGGCTTCGGCCTAGTCCGCGGCGTCCGGCCTAGCGGACTAGGCCGAAGCCGCGGCCTCACCTAAAAACTCCTTGCCCGCAGCTCTTCAGGCCCGGCGCGGTGTCCGCGCCGGTCCGGAGGCGCTGCGGGCATGAGTTTTTAGGCGAGTCCGCGGCATCCGGCCGTAGCCGCGGACTAGGCTGAAGCCGCGGCCTCGCCTGAAAACTCATGCCCACAGCGCCTCGGGACCGGCGCGGTGAAAAAAAAAAAATAAAAAAAAATCGATTTGCTTAAATTTTGAATCGATTTGACGTCTCAACTCGATTCAAGATTTAAATCGATTTTTTTCCCAGCCCTAATTCATATATATTCATATTAACATTTAATAGAGAGGTATTTTATATTGTTTTTTTTTTCTTTGGTCTGTGTTATTCAAAGTATATGAGTACTTCTAAACTAAATATATCATTGCCCTGTCAGACAGCAGAGCAGAAACATGATCACAGCAGCTAATCCTAACCCCTCTGCAATAATACTGAGCCAAATGCAAACAGCCAAAAAAACAAAGTACAAAAGAGCCCAGACAGAGTCCTTAGCAGAGTTGTGATGTCATGCTTTTCTCTATCGCAGCACAATCTCCCCACTTCTCCATGTCCGTCTGCTGGACATCTCTTCTATATTATCAATGAGTGTTTATATCTAAGATAAATAATCTTTTTTTGTGGCGAGCAAAGCCAAAAATGAATCTGCTGCTTAACTGAGCATGAAACCATTAATGTGGGTGTATAAAAGGGTGATCAATCAAGCGGACAACAAGAAAATTGTTTAACAAAACAAGGATTTCTATGACAGACATTAAATTGATTTGATCCCATATGTTCCTTTTTTTTTGCTTGTGTGATTTGGTATAAATACTAAGCAATAAATGTAAATGTCACTTTCACGCCTAATATGTATGTCTATCGCAACCCACAAAATATTCATTATAATTGATTTAAACAAGGACATTTGTATATGTTGATATAGCTAATATACTGTAGTCTGAAACACATAACTAAGACCCCTTTCACACTGGGGCAGTGCCGGTGTTAGCGGTAAGCCTTTACCGCTGTTATAGTAGCGCTTTTCGGCCGCTAGTGGGGCGCTTTTAACCCCGGCTAGCGGCCGAAGAAAGGGTTAATAGTGCCTGTGTTGCGGCTCTGCGAAAGCGCTTTGCAGGTGCTTCGGCAGCGCTGCCCATTCATTTCAATGGGCAGAGGCGGTTTGGGAGCGGTGTATACAGCGCTTCCACACCGCCCCAAAGATGCTGTTTGCATGATTTTTTTTCCCGTCCCGCAAGCGCACCGCCCCCAGTGTGAAAGCACTCAGGCTTTTAAACTGGGGTGGCTTGAGAGGCGCTTTAAAGGCGCTATTTTTAGTGATAAAACGCCTGAAAGGCATATCAGTGTGAAAGGGGTCTAATGCACAAAGGGCACGTGATGTGACAAATTATACAGAGCCATAACTAGTTTAAATACTGTCAGTTCATCGCGATAGGTCCCTTTCACATTGCGTTTTGATCAGATCTGCCTGTCAGGTTTTCAGGTGGATCTGGACGAAAGCTTTATGTTAGTCTATAGGCAGGAAGATATAACCTCTGTTGATGTTACCTCTGAGTCCTTCTATGTCAGAAAAGGTAAAGGAAAAAGGTTTGCAACTTTTTCTGTTTTTTCAGAAATAAACATGACAGATCAGAGGTAAAATGATGTAAAAGGACGCAGATTTGGTTACATCCGCCTGCACAGGTCTTATTTACGTCCATCAAGTTGCGGGAGGGCAAAAGTGACATCCATACTTTTCGGCTCCAATTCAGCAGGGGATCTGTTCAGAAATCCCCCGCTGATCAAAACACACGCTCTGTGTGAAAGGGTCCTTAGAGACATTCATTTATTTGAAATAAAACTGCTAATAGGTTACATTTTAGATACAAAAAGATCTTTTGTTAGGCGTGGGGGACGTTAGTGGTAAAGCGCCGCTAACGAGAAGTTCCAGTCTCCTGTGATAAAAATATAAGTCAGCAGCTATAAAAACTGTAGCTGCTGACTCTAAAAAACAGCCAATCATCTGTCCCATGATCCAGCGGTGTGCTCACCCCAGTTGGTTTCACCAGCTTTCTTCTATCCTCGACACCGGCATCTTCACTATGGGCACCTATCTGTGACAGCTTGCAGCTTCACAGCCGGGTGCCCACTGCGCATGTGCGAGCCACGCTGCACAGTGTGAATGGTGGATGCAGTCTTCTGGAACCTATCACATGTCCAAGAAGACTGCAGAGGGGGGCGGAAATCAAAATCGTGTACCTGCTTGCCCTTCCGCTCCTCAAAAGTGACAATTCTTCAAGAGGAGCGAGGGACAAGTCCTTAAAGCGTAACTTCCCCTTTTGGGTAGAGCTCCGAAATCATTTCTTACTGTTTTTTTGCCTCCCTGCAACAGCCTCCATGAACTCCTGGACCTCACGTTTTCCGGCTCACTTCCTTTGTTTGGGACGAGCAGTGCACGTTAGTTGTGGTCATGTACACTGATTTTTGCACACCACAAATCTAATAGTCTATCTTAACAACGAGCGAGAGAGGGTGGCTACATTCTTACATACAGTGGGAACATGGAGAACAAATGTAGCCACCCTCTAACAGAGGAAGTCAGATCACAGCAGCAAAAAAAGAACTTTGGAGGGGGCTGAAGGAAATAGAAGGTAATAATTCAATACAACTTTTTTAAACTAGAGTTTAGTGTTTTTAAAGCTGGGGTTTACTTTTCAATGTAAGTGTATGTTTGTGCAGTAGTTTTACTGTTATTTTATTCTGTTTATAGCCATTTCTGACTTTAACTATTTTGCGATCTATATATAGTTTTTATTTGATATTTTCTTGTGCACTGTTTGCAGAACAATAATAACCAATTATATTGGCATGGTTCTATGAAGAAGTCTTCTTGTTCTGCATGTGTGGTGTACATACTGGGAGCACCCTGCCCTAAGGGCCTGTGCTGCAGCTGTTGTTCATTTCATTCAGCTTGCCTTTGCTTGCACCTTGTTGTACTCTCTAATCGATTGAACCTTTTGTTTTTGACTTTTATGACAGATCCCTTCGGTGTATCACCTGTTGACATTAAATAGCATGCATGAAGTTTTTTGCATTTTTTCTTTTAGAGGCAATAGAAAAAAGGTAACTTACTGTTATTATAATGTAGCACCCTCCTAGTTTGCTAGTTGTTAGGTACATTTAGTCTGCTCCCCTGTAGGCAGAGGGGCATCAAGTTAATTGTATTTAGAGGCTGTGCAGTGCATCACAGGTTGTGGCTTTGCTACCTCCCCCTGTATTCTGGAACTCAATGGAGGTTTCCAGAACATAGTGGGTGGGGGAAAAGAGGCTGCAGCCTGAATATTCACAGGACTTCCATCAAACCATGGGGAGGTGAGCCCAGAAAGTGGGGAAGCAACCCATAAATATTCTGAAGCCTGGCAGTCTGGGAGCAGAGTCCAGGGTCCAGCCATCAGGAGGTGACCCCTATGCTGGGGGCTCTGCCCCTGGGGCAGGGAGAAAGAGAAAGACAGAGGAGCTCAGACAATATGGATGGCTGTACTAAAAGGAAAATTGGCTTTTTCATTGACTGGACAGGTATGTGTAAAAATAATCACGTTTTAATATCTGGTTACACAGGCCTTACAAAGAAAATACACAGCCCAGGCCAAGGCTGTTGGTGTATTTCAGAAGCAAGTTCTGCATCATTCTATCTCTGGGGTCCTCAAACCTTTTTAAATTGAGGGACAGTTCAGTATCCTTCAGTTTGTAGTGGGCCAGACTATGGCCAGTGGTCGGTGAAAGTAAAAAATGCCCAGTGTCAGTGGTCAGTAGTTTGAGGACCATTGTTCTAGCTTGAATTCATTAAAGCGGTAGTAAACAGCCAGAAAAAAAAAACCTGCAAGGCAATAGCATAATGTGCTAGTATGCATCACATACTAGCACATTATGAAGTAATTTCCTTTTGAACAAGGCTCCTGCAGCTCAACCGGTCAACATGTCAGCCATGTTCCCTCTGCGTTTCTTCTGGGTTTGCAGGCTCCGGCGCTGTGACTGGCAGGAGCCGCGATGACGTCACTTCATTCTGGCAAGGTCCAGCACGAGCCACCGGACTGTCAGCGGCTGCATGAAAGGTGAATATCTAATTTTACCTATAGGTAAGCCTTATTATAGGCTTACCTGCAGGTAAAAATGACCACGTGGACAATACAACTTTAAAGGGTACCCTCTTGCATAGCATGTGTAACTGACGTCCTCTGAAGTACACATCACACACATATGTCAGTACCTAAAGATCTACAGAATATACTATATATATATATATATATATATATATATATATATATATATATATATATATATATACACACACTATGCTGGCGCTGAACAGAGTAGCAAATTGGCGGGAAGCTTTCTGCTTCGAAAAGATATGCCTTTATAGTTTTGATTAGGTACCAGATTGGCTGACTATTACTGACCTACATTTTTAACTAGGTCTTAGGCTGGGTTCACATAGGTGCCAATTGGATGCAGGTTTTTACCGTATCCAATGGAGCCAGTTCACACATGTGAGGGGCAGCCGCGGTGCAAATTCCAAAAGGGTCCTGTGCCTTTTTGGGTCCGGTGCGAATTCAGGCAAAAAATTCGGACCTGAATCGCACCTGAACCGGTGAACAGGAACGCACCGGACTCCAGGCTGGACACCGCAGCTGCACATATGTGAACATTGGTGTAGCCCTTTATGGTTTTCCTCTGACATAGGCAGAGCTGGATCATCCACAGGGCAACCTAGGCAGGATCCTAGGGCCTGGGGGACATCCAGAGGGTCCAGCTACAACCTTCATACACTTGCAATAATCAGGGGGATAGCAACATTTATCAAAGCTGCAAACAAGTCTGCCACTTTGCAAGATATAATGCACTTGCAGGCAGTTAGTGTCTGATGGAGTAGGTCATACTGGTCCAGACAATGCAAGTAGGTGGCTTCTCTATGCCTTTTGCAATATGTATTAATGTAGACCGAAGAGTTGGGGGTTGGAAGAGCAGCTGAGCTTAGCTGAGGAACCTTAACTGAGGCCCCATTTTTCCTTAATCCACTTTTAGACATCTGTTTTTAAAGCATGTTTGAAATATATTGAATGCAGTGGCTTAACATAATAAATTACAATCTTTGGATTATCATGCAAATCTCAAACTGGTAATACTGTACATATATTTATACACTGTATGTCCACTTCCCCACTCCTATCCTCTATAGTTCCTGGCCTTTGGCACCAATAATTAACAATCTCATCCTGCGGTTGTTCAGAGTGTGTAGCAGAGTTAATTGAGAGTGGAACTTTAGAAAAATAAGTCCTGCTAGATCACTTCAGGCTGACCCCTTTTGCAGGTATAACTATGTAAAACCTTAAAAATAAGTGCCCATACCAGTGATGGCGAACCTTGGCACTCCATATGTTTTGTAACTACATTTCCCATGATGCTCAATTACACTGCAGAGTGTATGAGCATCATGGGCAATATAGTTCCAAAACACCTGGCGTGCCAAGGTTCTCCATCACTGGCCTATACTGTTTAAAATCCAGTAATACG
This sequence comes from Aquarana catesbeiana, assembly GCF_042186555.1. NCBI lineage: Eukaryota > Metazoa > Chordata > Amphibia > Anura > Ranidae > Aquarana > Aquarana catesbeiana. The sequence continues at coordinate 99,699,380 of NC_133331.1, forward strand.
CTGTTTCACCCTGCTCTGCACATGCTCAGTTGCGCTCTATTTTTTGCCATTGTGCATTCAGAGCCACTAGAGGCCGATCTGCTGATGGCCTTAATATTTACTGCTGCTCAGGGGCTCAAGGCTTCAGTAAAATGGCATCCTCCAGAAACAGGAACAATATTGACAGCACGCACTAATTTTGGAAGCATAATTATTAATGTGGAATGTATGTTCCTTGCTGAAGAACATTACATTTTATCCAATTGTTATGGGTAACGTTCCATTTTAAATGAGCAACAATACATCACAATTTCTCTTATCAACTATTGTATTTAAGCTGAAAGTTAAATTTGTTTTTTTAGGTAATTTGGTCAGTGTTAAAAACCTAACCTTACCAGGCTTTTTACTGTCTATGGTCCTGTTGAATAACTTTCCCTTCACTTTCTGCACAGTCACCAACATGAAGGAAGGATCAACCCAGCCAGGGCACCACACTAAGGATCCAACAGTGGCTGTAACCCTCTAATAAAAGGGTTTTATTTCTGTTTGGGTCCTTGTTGGAGAGATTCTACTCAATATGACCGAAAAAGAAATGAAGTAAGAATTTCCTAATGGGGACACAGACAGCAATAAAAACTCTTGAAGGGGTCTTACTCTACTCCATTCCACCCAAAACGTAAAAGAAACATTTGGGAGATTTTCTGAAATTGGGGAGTGCAAAATCTGCAGCAGTAACCAATCAGCTTCCAGGTTTTATCACCAAAGCTTTACTAAACAAGCTGAAGTTAGAAGCCGATTGGCTACCATGCACAGCTGCACCAGATTCCGTGTGCACTAGCTTTAGTAAATCTCCCCCAATACTGTGTCTGGTGTTTCACTTTAAGCTACCTTAGCACCAGTAAGTACAATCTGTAACCACCAATCCCTGTAGCAAAAAGACCACTGAGCTGTAAGATGGCATGATCTATGTTACCACAGAGGGGGACCCAAAAAACACATGGGATCTTTAGACTTTTTTTTTTGTATTGCAAAACAACTGCATACCTCCCAACTTTTAGAGATGGGAATGAGGGACACCTATCAGCAAAAGTATGCAGGCATAGGACACACCCCTTGCCACACCCCCTTAAAGGAGAATTGTACAAAAAATAAAAGATTGGTTCAACCCAAAAGTGCTCTTTTTACCACTACTCTTCCTTTATACTGGTGTTTGGAATTTACAAATGCAGCCATTTAGAAATCAGATGAAAGGTTTAGCACTGTAAAACACTTTTTCATAGATAAAAAATACATTTTTTATACATCTATATAGATCAGACCAAAATGAGGGACAAATGAGGAGGAATGAGGGACAGAGGGACATTGCTCCAAATCAGGGACAGTCCCTCAAAATCAGGGACAGTTGGGAGCTATGCAACTGGTATATGTTAGTAATTTGTTAGGTCCTCATTTTTGATTTATTAATAGGCTTATGTGACCAAGTTTGACAATTGGTAGCACCCCCTGTGCAGCAGTTTCTCCACTTTACTGTATTGTAGGATAATATGATGATGCAAAGGAGCTCCATGATAAAAGAAAAACACACAAATGATTTCTTACCCTTCAAACACATATAAGGAAGATGAGCAGAGCTTTGATGTTCCGTTCACAGTTAAATCCTCTTCTTCTTGCCTCCACTGTAGTTAACGTCACCTACTAATCCCTGTCCTTGTCTCAGAGTGCCTCCAGAATGTCAGAGTTGTTCCTGAGTGTTCCTGATCCCTCTGCTTCCGTTCCTCTCTTACCTAGTCAGTCCAGCCCTGCTGGCAGCACTCTCCTGTGCCTGCTGGCTCAGGATGTTGATCCCCTCTCCTGAGCAGGTCACATGTAGCCAGCTTCTATAAATGGGATTTGAAACTCTGGTGAAGTGTGAGGAATCTGATCCCAGAGCTATATAACAGCCCTGGAAATGTTCACATAGTGCAACTGAGAGGAGAAAATAGAGACAGGAACAGAACCAGCCACAGAGGAAAGACAAAGACAGGTCAAGGAAAGTAAGACACATGAACGTGGAGGCTAAACAAATATAATGGAGAAACATACTAGGGCTGATTTCAGTGGCGGTTGGTGCTCCATTTTTTGAGGGAGGGGGCAGGCAAAAAAAAAAAACACCAATCACCCCCCCAGCCCCACTTGCCCGCAAGCCCACCGGCCTCACAACTTACCCCATCTAGGTGCAGGGTGGCTTTGGCGGCTTCCCCAGCTTCTCCGGTCGCTTCTCCTCCGGACGGTCCTCCTCCCGGCCAGTATGTTCTCAGGACCACTTCTCGTCCTGATTGGCCGGGAGGAGAAGCAGAAAGACAATAGGGAATGTTGATTCGCTATTGTCACAAGTGGGTGGGCTCAGAGCTCTGCGCCCCGAGCCCACCCTTTTTGAAGCCAATTAGAGCTTCCGGCTCTGATCACGTGCTTCACAAAAAATAAAAAACCTGTAGAACTCTATGCGTCCGCCGCCCTGCATGGAGTCTAGAGGCTGGGCGCATAGCGACTAGGGGGCCGCCGCAGGTCGATTTACTAAAACTGGATCAGCTCTGCATAGAAACCAATCGGCTTCTAGGTTTTTTTTTGTCGAAGCTTAATTGAACAAGCTGAAGTTAGAAGCTGATTGGCTACCATGGGACGCAAGTGGCTGAAAACCTTTAAAAAAAAAGTAATGAAATATTTTCCAAATGTAGCAGAGGGAGGGGGAGCCAGGAAGAAAAAAGTTATTTTTACATTTACATCAGGGATATGCAGTTAGCGGACCTCCAGCTGTTGCAAAACTACAAGTCCCATCATGCCTCTGCCTCTGGGTGCCATACTTGTGGCTGTCAGAGTCTTGCTATGCCTCATGGGACTTGTAGTTTTGCAACAGCTGGAGGTCCGCTAATTGCATAGCCCTGATTTACATCAATATCAATGGAAGTGTTTGGGGAGTGGTAAAGCCCAGTGACAGGTAAATTCTGATGCGACGCAGCGCGACCATATGAACAACACTGGGCACTGCAATGCACATTGAATTTTGACAGGTGTCTCTAGAGCTTTAAAAACACTCATGAGCCGCCTGCTTTTGAAGCTAGCTCCTGCTTTTGAGCGGAAGTTCAGCCCCTCCCCCTTCCCCCGCTGCATTCTGGGACATGTCACAGGTCCCAAAAACTGCAGGACCAATCAGATAACGCAGCGCATGCCAAGTGAATATGTGACTGTGAAGCCACAAGTAGTCACAGCCAGCTGCCCACAGTTAGTATGCCAGCACAGGAGACCAAAGCCTGGTGAAGAAACCAGCTGGGTGAGGACAGTGCTGGACCTTGGAACAGGTGAGTTTCTGTTTATTAAAAGTAGCAGTTACAGTTTTTGTAGCTGCTGACTTTTGATTTTTCAATAGATGACTGAAAAACTGCTTTAGCCCCAATATGTCATATACAAAAAACACAAACCCTCTATGTATAGGGACTTTTTTTTACAGTAATCTGTCCCAGAAATACCTTATAAGACATAGTAAAAAAATATTTTTATTTATAATAATCCAAAATTAACAGAAGAAGAAGTACATAAGTGAAAAAGCAACCAAATATTGAATGACAAATGGAAATACTATACAGAATAATGGAACCTATAGCAAAATATAGCAGTGTTAAGCAGTACCCAACGCGTTTTGAGATCAAATATCTCTCAGGGGTGTAAACTTTCAGGTTCTAGGTCTCTTTTTACTGTATATATCTAAAACATATATAAGGTCGCCAGAGATTAAAAGCATAAAAAGTCATTAGTGCTGCTGCCACAGGATGATGCCAGGAAGGAGATACCTCTAGAGACCATGGCACCTCTGGCACTGGGGTCATCCAGAAAAGAGGGCAGAGAAGAAAGGGGGCGATCAGGTATTATTATTAAGAGCATGTATGTTCATGAAGATGAAATTAAATGGTGGTTACTAAACCCACAACAGTAAAATCAGTCTGTATATGCAGTATAGCAGGCTGGTTATACTCTCTGTGGAACCTAAGGGGTTAATCCTGCACATTGTGTAAAAAGGCTGTTTAATCCTGTCTTCCTGTCTTCTCTGATCCTCCCCTTCTTCCACTGTCCTCAATCTATCTGCTGGTAGAACAGAGCCTTGGGGGCAAACTGCACAAGCTCAGTTTGGTGTGTATTGCTAGAGAGTTTTTTTTTTCTTGGGATAGTGCATGTGATCAGCATATGGCCAATCAGCACTATCCAGACAGAGGGTCAGGGGTGTTGTAGCCTCACAGGACAGTCAGGGGAGAATGAAAACTCCTAGCTTTAACCAGACACTGATAGAAGTCACAAGACTGCTTTACTGCTGACGAGAAAAGGTATTTAGGAGTTCATATTTACTAAAACTATTGCATTTCCATGTTCTTTGTACTATTGGAGACCAGATATAGTGAATGAAGGGTCCTGGGTTTAGTAACACTTTAATGTTGGAACTGGCATCACATCAAGAAGGTCATGTCCAAAAAAGGATGAGAGGGAGGTGTTTTATGATCGGGTGTAATTATAAAGCCTGCGTGTATGGTGAGCATCACCCTGATGTGTCAGTCTTCATAACAACCTACGTTTCCAGGGTGGGTCCTTTAAAATCTGCCATCTACATAAGCTCTAACCTGCTGTTGTCAGAGTGGAACTTCACCCTAAATAGGAAGTCCCACTTTTAAGAATCCCCTCCTCCTCTAACAATATTGGAGGTTAATTTTTTTTTTTTTTTAGGGGGGGGGGGGAGCAGACACCTAGTGTGCTGCTCCCACTTCCACTGGAAGTTGTCTCCCCTCCCTGCCTGCAACCTCTTGGAACAAGTCCTCAGAGGGTGCTGGACCATCCTCAAAATGCAGTGCGACTTGTGCATGTGAAGTGGGGAGCCGGCTGTGAAGCCACAGGGAGTCACAGCCAACTTTCCACAGTCAACATGGTGGTGCCGGGCCCCGGAGACCAGTGAAGAACCGGCCGAGGTGAAAACAGTGCTGGATTCCTTGAGAGGTAAGTGCGATTTTCCCGGGACAATTCCGATTTTGGGACCCTCGTCCCGATTTAAGCTTGTCCTGATTATTTTCCCGGGATTTTGCTTTTGTCCCAGGAAAATGGGGAATGTTTTTGGCTAAAAACGGCAGCGGCTACACAAAAATGGCCACCGCCACGAGTGTTGTTTCCCCTTGTGTTCAGTGCAGAGGGACGGCTTCTCTTTTCAGTGTACAAATAGGAAATCCTATTGTACACTGAAGCCTATTGGCTGTAGGGATTGGCGACCCCTCTCCGCTCTCCACTGAACACAAGGAAGTGATCAGCCTCCACATTGATGGAAGGATCGGGGCTCTGCTGGCTGGGGACACTGATGTCCTGGCTCCCCCCTTCACAAGGCTCCGTTTGGAAGACTCCTCGGACCCCCAGCTTGGCCTAGGTCGGCCCCAAATCCTCACACACCGCAGGTACCATCTTCTGGACACGGCTCTGCTGTGTATTGTAGTGTAGTGTAGTGGGCTGTGTAGTGAATAGTGTAGTGTAGTAATCAGTGTAGTGTAGTGGTAATCAGTGTAGTGTAGTGGTAATCAGTGTAGTGCAGTGGTCAATGTAGTGGACAGTGTGTAGTGGACAGGTAGGTCAATGTACTGGTCAGTATAGGAATCAGGTAGGTCAGTGCAGTGGACAGGTAGGTAAGTGTAATGGTCAGTCTAGAAATCATGTAGGTCAGTGTAGTGGATAGGTAGGTCAGTGTAGTGGTCATTGTAGGAATCAGGCTGGTAAGTACTATTGTAGGAAGGGAAGGGGCTCAGGGAGTGCTAAAAGTCCACAGGTTAGGGGGCGCAAATTTCTTGCCTTGCACCTACGCCACTGCTGCTGGGGGCACCTGATGCAAGGACGGACTCTGTTGGGGGCACCTGATGCAAGGACAGACTCTGCTGGGGGCACCTGATGCAAGTACGGACTCTGCTGGGGGCACCTGATGTAAGGACGGACTCTGCTGGGGGCACCTGAAGCAAGGACAGACTCTGCTGGGGGCACCTGATGCAAGGACGGACTCTGCTGGGGGCACCTGAAGCAAGGTAGGACTCTGCTGGGGGCACCTGAAGCAAGGTAGGACTCTGCTGGGGGCACCTGATGCAAGGACGGACTCTGCTGGGGGCCCCTGATGCAAGGACGGACTCTGCTGGGGGCACCTGATGCAAGGACGGACTCTGCTGGGGGCACCTGATGCAAGGATAGACTCTGCTGGAGAGGCACTTGATGCAAGCACGGACTCTGCTGGGGGGGCACTTGATGCAAGGGCGGACTCTGCTGGGGGGGGCACCTGATGCAAGGACAGACTCTGCTGGGGAGGCACCTGATGCAAGGACGGACTCTGCTGGGGGCACCTGATGCAAGGATGGACTCTGCTGGGGGCCCCTGATGCAAGGATTGACTCTGCTGGGGGCACCTGATGCAAGGACGGACTCTGCTGGGGGCCCCTGATGCAATGACGGACTCTGCTGGGGGCCCCTGATGCAAGGACGGACTCTGCTGGGGGCACCTGATGCAGGGATGGACTCTGCTGGGGAGGCACTTGATGCAAGGATGGACTCTGCTGGGGAGGCACTTGATACAAGGACAGACTCTGCTGGGGAGGCACCTGATGCAAGGAGAGACTCTGCTGGGGCTACCTGATGGCAGGCGACGTGGCAGGTGACACGTTCGGGGCTTCCACTGATTCTGCATTATGGTGAGTTGAATGATTTTATATTATATTATTTATATTATTTTTATTTTATTATTTTTATTATTATATATTTGGGCTAGGATCTTGGCCTGCTGTCCTTTCTTTCTTTCTTTCTCCATCCCTCACGCCCACTATTTTGCGTAAACCACACCCATTATTCGCAAAGCGCGCCACATTTTACTATTTTGCTATGTCAAGCCGACAAACAAATGCCCCACCCCCTAATTATAACAAGGCTCCGCCTACATGCAAAAAAGCGTCCCTACATTTTTTTTTACAATGTTGGCAACTATGTAAATGTTCTTATAATAAAAGTCAACAACTACAGTATTTGTAACAGGTGAGTTTTATTTTTTTTTCTAGAGACTGAAGATCCTCTTTAAATTGGTTGTGATCCGACACTTCCAGGTAGGGGGCGCGCATGTGCGCTGCCGGCAGCTCGCTTCTGTCATTACACACAGCAGAAGCCGATCAGTGGGTGCCGAGTATACGATGTCCGCCGCCAACCGTCGATCTTCTGGCAGAGAGACAGAACTAAGATGTGCCTATGTAAACAAGGCAGGTCGCTGTTCTGACAGGGGGGAAAGGAATGGAGTTTGTGTTCCTGCAAAGCAGGAAATAAATTCTATCTCTTCCCCTAGTAAGAGCACCTCACACAGTGTATAGTAAAACAATTATTAGGCACACAGTTAACCCATTTCATCGCCCCCTAATGTTAACCCCTTACCAACCAGTGTCATAGTACAGTGACAGTGCATATATATATATATATATATATATATATATATATATATATATATATATATATATATATATATATATATATACGCTTATTGGGATTTTTTACCAAAAATATGTAACAAAATCCATTTTTTTTATTTATTTCAGCTACTTATATAGCGCTGTCAATTTACGCAGCACTTTTACATATACATTGTACATTCACATCAGTTCCTACCCTATTGGCCTAAATTTATGAAGAAATTAGATTTTTTTTATTGAATATGTTTTATAGCAGAAAGTAAAAAATGTTTTGTTTGCAAAATTGTCAGTCTTTTTTGTTTATAACGCAAAAAATAAAAAACACAGTGGTGATCAAATACCACCAAAAGACAGCTCTATTTGTGAGAAAAAAGGACATAAAGTTTATTTTGGTACAGCGCCGCCCAATTGTCAGTTAACCACTTCCGGACTGCCCACAGCACATAGACTGCGGCAGGGCGAAACAATGTACATCATGCATGAGATACTGTGGGCAGGTGCGGGTCCCACAGACTCGATGTCCGCCGGCAACCTGCGATCGCTCCACAGAGAGGCAGAATGGAGATCTGCCTAAATAAACAAGGCGGATCCCCGTTCTGACAGGGGGCAACACTGAGATCGGCTGTTCCAATAATCAGGAACAGTGATCTCTGTGTTGTCATAGTGAGCCCATCCCCCACACAGTTAGAACACACCCAGGGAATACAGTTAACCCTTTGATCGCCAGTGTCATTTATAAATTGATCAGTTCATTTTTTTAGCACTGATCAGTGTACTTGTGTCACTGGTCCCCAAAAAATGTCACTTAGGGTCAGATTTGTCCACCGCTATGTCCTGCTAAAAAAAATTAAAAGTCCCTAAATATATCCCCTATTTTGTAGACGCTATAACTTTTGCACAGACCAATCAATATACACTTATTGGGATTTTTTTTTACCAAAAATATGTAGCAGAATACAAATTGGCCTAAACTGATGAATAAATGTGTTTTTTTACATTTTTTTGGGGGGTATGTATAATAGCAGAAAGTAAAAATTTGAGGTTTTCTTTCAAAATTGTCGCTTTTTTTTGTTTATAGCGCAAAAAATAAAAACCGCAGAGGTGATCAAATACCACCAAAAGAAAGCTCTATTTGTGGGAAAAAAGGACATTAATTTTGTTTGGGTACAACGTCGCACGACCGTGCTATTGTGAGTTAAAGCGACGCAGTGCCGTATCGCAAAAAAAAAAAAGGCCTGGTCATTAAGGGGGTAAATCTTCCGGAGGTCAAGTGGCTAAAACGGAGCTCTCCAGTGGTGCGCTTTCACCGCTGACAGGGCTTCCATCTTCACCTGGTCTTTCTTCCGGGTTCATGGTCCCTGGTCCTTTAAATGTCTGGGTTGCGATGATGCCACTCCCGCGCATGCACACGGGAGTCACTGTTCACGGCACATGGTTCTGAAGGAAGGGCATGGGTATGGTGTTCCTTCAGAGGGCATTCGCTGGTGACGTCACTGGCACCTTCACAACGAAATATCTCCTAACGTGCACATTTAGGAGATATTTACGGTACATACCTCCCAACATTTTGAGATGGGAATGAGGGACACCTACCCACAATTGTATGTAGGCATAGGACACGCCCCCTGCCACGCCCCCTTAAAGGAGAATTAACCAAAAAAAAAAAAGGTTAATTAAATCCATAAGGAACTTTTTTTACCACTACTATTCCTTTATACTGGCTTTTAAAATTTACAAATGCAGCCATTTAGAATTTGGATGAAAATACAACTGTATAGATCAGACCAAAATGAGGGACAAATGAGGAGGAATGAGGAACATTGCTTGAAATCAGGGACAGTTGGGAGCTATACAGGTAAGCCTTATTATAGTTTTACCTGTAGGTGAAACATAAATTTCACAAAAACTTATACTAACACTTTCATAGAGTTGAGTGTGGTGGAATCAGAACGAGGCTTGGTACGCAGAGCTCCGCGGTGTCACATGTCCTGGTCCCTGTCGGCCTCCGTAGGGTCTGTGTTGTGTCTTACGTAGTTCAGCGGCGCCAAAGCCGAGTGATCGGAGTTGGGACGGCTTGTCATCGGGCTCTTCAATTATGTCCAGCCGGAGATCCACCAGTGGGGAGGACCATGGGGACACGTTCATGGACGGAGACGGAGCTGGAGATCGGGACAATGGGAACCGACGGGAGATCCGACACAAGTACCGGGAGCTCATGCAGAACATGCACCGTAAGTGTCCCGGGGGCGAGCCGTGTGTGATCGGAGGACCGGACACCAGTATAGGGCTGATCGCCATCTCAGTGCAATGCATGGAGGAGTTGGTGCCCACCAGGGCCAGGAAGTTACACTAGACTTAGAAAATGCCTGGAAAAGGGCCACAAACCTTTCAGGTGCCATTAACCACTTGACCGCTGGAAGATTTACCCTCCTTCATGACCAGGCCATTTTTGTGATATGGCACTACTTTATTTTACTTTAATTGTCCTTTCACACTGGGGCGGTGTGCAGGCGATATTAATAGCGCCTGCAAACCGACCCGAAAGTGCCGCTGCTTTCATTCCAGTGTGAAAGCCCAGAGGGTTTTCACACTGGAGCGGTGTGCTGGCAGGACGGGGAAAAAAGTCCTGCTAGCTGCATCTTCGGAGCGCTGAAGGAGTGGAGTGTATACCGCTCCTTCACCGCTCCTGCCCATTGAAATCAATGGGACGGCGCGGCTATACCGCCGGCAAAGCGCCTCTGCAGAGGCGCTTTGCGGTGGTTTTAACCCTTTCTCGGCCGCTAGCAGGGAGGTAAAACCGCTCCGCTAGAGGCCGCATACCGACGGTAAAGTGCCGCTAACAATAGCGGCGCTTTACTGCCGACGCCACCCCCGCCCCAGTGTGAAAGGGCCCTAACTGACGATTGCGCGGTCATGCAACGCTGAACATAAATGAAATTTGTCTTTTTTCCCCCACAAATAGAGCTTTCTTTTGATGATATTTGATCACCTCTGCGGTTTTTATTTTTTTGCCCTATAAGCTAAAAATAGACTGACAATTTTGAAAAAAAAAAAAAATTTTTTTTTACTTTTTGCAATAAAAAAAAAAAAAGTAAAGATCTGCGCTGCATTTTATCGTAGCGTGCTGCAACATGGCTCCAGGCTGCATTGCAAAGTTGCATTGCAAAACAAAAGATGTGCAAAGTTTTACAGCTCATATTTTTTTTTTTTGTATTAACTGCTTGTGGAGCGCCTGCTGTACATCTTCTGCGGCAGGGTGGACACATCCGTGTCTGGGGCGCTTGCTACCGGCGACCCGCTCCTGCTGTGATTGGACACAGCAGGAGCCAATCGGTGGGTCCTGCTGATGCGATGTGCGCCGGGACCTGCCGATTGTTTGGGAGACGGGCAGAGCCGTGGTCTGCCTATGTAAACACGGCAGATCGCCATTCTGTGAGAGGGGAAGATGGAGATCTTGTGTATCTGCTAAGCAGAAACACAGATCTTTACCTTCCTCTGGTCAAAGCGCCTCCCCCACAGTTAGAAAGCACTCCCAGGGAACACGTTTAACCCTTCGATCGTCCTTGATTGTAACCCCTTCCCAACCAGTGTCATTAGTACAGTGACAGTGCATATTTTTAGCACTGATCACTGTATTAGTGTTACTAGCCCCCAAAAAGTGTCAGGTGTCTGATTAATCCACCGCAATATCGCAATCCTGCTATAAGTCACTGATCGCCGTTATTACTAGTAAAAAAAATTTAAAATAAAGAAAAACATCCCATAGTTTGTAGTAGAGGTCGACCGATGTATCAGCCAATATTTGTAATTTTTTAATTAATCGGCGATTGTGCTGATAAATAAGGCCGATTATAACTTCAGCGTGACTTGCAAATTACTTCTGTAATAGAAGTCAATGCAAGTTGCCTGAAGTCTTCAATGGAGTGACTTGTTTGTCCTCTCTGAGCATTCTGCCAAATCTGATAAAAGAACCAAGAAGAGATATACAATGTTTCTACTTATCAATGGACTGAACTGTGTGGAGAAGTTCTCAGTTTAACCATTTAAAGACTAAATCTTTTCTGACACTTGTTGCTTACAAGTAAAAATCCTGTTTTTTCTACTAGAAAATCACTTAGAACCCCCAAAAATTACATATATTTTTTTTTTTAGCAGAGACCCTAGGGAATAAAATAGCGGTTGTTGCAATATTTTATGTCACACGGTATTTGCGCAGCGGTCTGTCAAATGCTATTTTTTTGGAAAAAATACACTAATGAATTAAAAAAAAAAACTAAAACAGTAAAGTTAGCCCATTTTTTTTTTGGCCAAAAATTTTGATTACCTGTTTTTGTGTATTTAATATTTAAGATATATATTTTTTTTTTTAATCTAAATTCTACATACAAGTGAACTGATTGGAGGTTTGTTTTGTTTAATAAATGTTTAAATGTAAGAAATTTTCTGTATCACTTATTAATTAAGGCTGCGTCCACACTGTAGCGGGCAGGCGTTGACGGTAAAATGCTGCTAGTTTTAGCGGCGCTTATAACCCAGCTAGCTGCCGATGTGAAGCGCCGCTGCCGAAATACACTTTCGGCAGCGGTGCGCATTCATTTCAATGGGCAGGAGTGGCGGAGGAGCGGTATACACCACTCCAAAGATGCTGCTTGCAGGACTTTTTTTTTTTTTTTTTTTTTTTTTAACATCCTGCCAGCGCATCGCCTCAGGCTCGGTTCACACGGGGGCGACTTGTCAGGCGACCTAGCCGCCTGACAAGTCGCCTCCCGTTCTGTACAATGGAACCGTTCTAATCGGAGCGACGCAAGTCGCTCCGACTTAGAAGAAAGGTTCCTGTACTACTTTGGGGGCGACTTGCATAGACTTCTATACAGAAGTCGTCTTGCAAGTCGCCCCGGCAGTCGTGTGCAGGTCGCCTCGGTGAGGCGACCTGCAAGTCGTGCCGCCTCTGGTGTGAACTGAGGCTAAGTGTGAAAGCACTCGGGATATCACACTGAGACTGCAGGGGAGCCGTTTTGCAGGCACTTTACAGGCGCTATTTTTAGCCCAAAAGCGCCTAAAAAATGCTCCAGTGTTAAAAAGGATCTAACTGTTAGATTTTATGAAATGAAGGGAAAAAAAAAATCTACCTAACATATCAGCCCCAAAAAATCTGCATCATATATCGGCCGCCGTGATTTCTAAATATTGGCATCGGCCAGAGAAAAACCCATATCGGTCGACCTCTAGTTTGCGCAAACCAATCAATATACACTTATTGGGATTTTTTTAACCAAAAATATGTAGCAGAATACGTATTGGCCTAAATTGATGTTTTATTGATTTTTTATTGGATGTTTTATAGCAGAAAGTAAAAAAAATTGTTGTTTTTTTTTTTTTTTAAATTGTCGGCCTTTTTGTTTGTTTATAGCGCAGCAAATAAAAACCGCAGAGGTGATCAAATACCACCAAAAGAAAGCTCTATTTGTGGGGAAAAATGACATACGTTTTATTTGGGTACAGCGTCACACGGCCGCGCAATCGTCAGTTAAATAAGGCAGTGCTGTATCGCAAAAAATGGCCTGGTCGTGAAGGTGTGTAAACCTTTCAGACCTCTGCCTTGTGACCACTGTTTCCACACAGAGAGCACCTATGTTGCTGCTGGCAGTGGACAGGCTTTTCTAATTTATGTTGTGTCTGTTTTTAAAAGAAAACCACCTGTAAGCCATTAAATATCTGGCCAGGTTCACACTGATGCGATTGCGGTAAAGGCAGCGATTCCTGTGTGTTTCCCACATAGCAATAGCACTGTGTTCATGCGATCTGCTGTGGGTGTCAATTAAAAGTTAACAACACCCCAAAATCAGCTAGCAAAACGCAGTTAATTTGCCTGAACCGAATTGCATGGGTATGAACACCCAAGTGAGTCGGTTCCAGTGCGAACAAAAGAAGGAAAAAAGCTGCAGCACCGTTTTCATGTGGATACGGTGCGATTTGAGCCATTCAGAATAAACGGGCAAAAATGGCACTGCACAGAATTGCAAGTGATTTGCACAGGAACGTGGTGCGATTGCCGTGCGAATCACGTGATGTGACTGTGTGATCCTAGGCTTAAACTGACAGTTCAATTTGGCTTTAACAAATATACTATTTTAAGGGCCCATTTACTATTTTACATTCTAAACACAAAATCTTTTTTAATAATTACTAATCAATATCTCCCAGAAAGCGTTTTCCTTTATCATAGATGAAAGTATTTACAAACTGATGTTTCCCCCACTGCTAACTCCAGACCCCTCAGCATTCCTTCCCCAAACTTTTTGTCGGTAAGTGCATACCAAACAGGTCACATGATAATTTTGTCTGGCACTACATGTCCCAGCAACCCTATCAGTATGGCCCGTCCTGCTAGACCCAGCTGCAGCCCTACATTGCAGGCGGCGGCACTCATTTAGCTTCAGGGCTGCCCTTGTGTGCGCATGCGCAGCGTATGTGTGGTCCCAGGCCGGAGCGCACACGTATGGGTGGCTGTATATGTGCTTGCATAGGATAGGAGTAGGGCTGCAACTAACGAGTATTTTCATAATCGAGTCATTGGCAGATTATTGTTTAGATTAATCGGTTAATAACCTTAAAAGTGTGGTGTATAATTTAGTTAATATGTAAAGTTTTTTAAAAAAAGGCAATTTATTCTTAAATATCTCTATGCAGGGGTAAATATAAATAACCAAATATATGGTTAGAGAAATCTCTAATCTCGTGAAAATAACCTACTTGACCCCTTACAATCTGGCTCTTGCTCGCAGCACTCCACGGAAACTGCCTTACAAAAACTCACCAATGATTTACTAACTGCTAAAACCAATGGCCTCTACTCCATACCCCTACTACAGTACTTGACTTCTCTGCAGCCTTTGATACTGTTTACCATCCGCTCCTCCTCAAAAAATCTCCGTTCCCTTGGCCTCCAAGATTCTGCTCTTTTCTGGTTCTCCTCCTACCTATTGCAGCGCTCCTTCAGTGTCACCTACAACTCTGTCTCCTCCGCTCCATTTCCTCTTTCTGTGGGGGTCCCCCAAGGCTCTGTTCTTGGACCCCTTCTCTTCTCTATCTACACCTCCTCCCTTGGTCACTTGATAACTGCCCACGGCTTCTAATACCATCTCTAAGCCGATGACACCCAAATCTGTCTCTCTACTCCTCCCCTCACTCCTTCAGTCTCCTCTCGCATTACTAACTGACATATCAGTATGGAGCTGATGGAACAAGCCATAAACCCACACACACCACGGGCTGAACTGGATGGACTGGTGTCTTTTTCAACCTCACCAACTATGTACCTTCCTTAAAAGAGAAGTGTGTTTATCGGTCCCCTGGCGCCTCTACACTGAGAACCGAGCGGTCGAATATCGCCGATGACTCGGTTCTCACAGGTCCCCGAGCAGAGAGCTGCAGACTGTCAGTCAGCAGCTCTGCTCCCTCCTCACTCACTGGAACGCTGAGCTGTGGAGGGGCGAGGAGCGGCCATCTCAGACTTTCGCTTAATGAGAGGCTGAGACAGGTATCAGTCCAGGCACCTGGCAGGTCCAGACTTTATTGTCGTGATGATGCGGTGCCTGGACTGATTCCTGTGACATCAGCAGAGAACGGACTTCAGTCTGCTCTTTGCTGAAAACGGGTCACAGGAGTGCAAAACGGATTGCACTTCTGTGATCCATAGGAGAGGCCAAATGAATCCGCCCTCCCCCCCCGGTCGCAGACCGACCCCTCACAGGCCCCGACCCCACCCACCCCCCCCGGTCGCAGACCATCCCGCGTCACAGCCTCCTCCCGGTCACAGCCCAACCCGTCACAGCCGCCCCCCCCCCCGGTCGACCCGTCACAGCACCCCCCCCCCCCCCCCCCGTCGACCCGTCCAAGCCCCCCCCCCCCCCGGTCGACCCGTCACAGACCACCCCCCCCCCCCCGGTCGACCCGTCACAGCCCCCCCCCCCCCCCCCCCGGTCGACCCGTCACAGCCCCCCCCCCCCCGGTCGACCTGTCACAGCGCGCCCCCCCCCCGGTCGACCCGTCACAGCGCGCCCCCCCCCCGGTCGACCCGTCACAGCCCCCCCCCCCGGTCGACCCATCACAGCCCCCCCCCCGGTCGACCCGTCACAGCCCCCCCCCCCCCCCCGGTCGACCCGTCACAGCCCCCCCCCCGGTCGACCCGTCACAGCCCCCCCCCCCCCCGTCGACCCGTCACAGCCCCCCCCCCCACCCCGGTCGACCCGTCACAGCCCCCCCCCCCCGGTCGACCCGTCACAGCCCCCCCCCCCCGGTCGACCCGTCACAGCCCCCCCCCCCCCCGGTCGACCCGTCACAGCCGACCCCCCCCCTCCCCCCCCCGGTCGACACGTCACAGCCCCCCCCCCCCGGTCGACCCGTCACAGCCCCCCCCTCCCCGGTCGACCCGTCACAGCCCCGATCCCCCCCAACTCCCCCCCCCCCCCCCGGTCAACTGGTCACAGCCCCCTCCCGGTCGACCCGTCATAGCACACCCAAACCCCCCCCAGCCCCCCCCCCGTCGACCCGTCACAGCCCCCCCCCCCCCCGTCCCCGGTCGACCGTCACAGTCCAACCCACCCCCCCCCCGGTCGACCCGTCACAGCCCCCCGGTCGACCCGTCACAGCCCCCCCCCCCCCCCAGTCGCAGACCGACCCGTCACAGCCCCCCCCGTCGCGGACCGACCCGCCACAGCCCCCCCCCCCGTCGCGGACCGACCCGCCACAGCCCCCTCCCGTCGCAGACCGACCCGCCACAGCCCCCTCCCGTCGCAGACCGACCCGCCACAGCCCCCTCCCGTCGCAGACCGACCCGCCACAGCCCCCTCCCGTCGCAGACCGACCCGCCACAGCCCCCTCCCGTCGCAGACCGACCCGCCACAGCCCCCTCCCGTCGCAGAGCGACCCGCCACAGCCCCCCCGTCGCAGACCGACCCGCCACAGCCCCCCCCCCGTCGCAGACCGACCCGTCACAGCCCTCCCGTCGCAGACTGACCCCCCCCCCCAATCACAGACTTCCTAACTTAAAAAGTCCCAGGGCTGAGCTTCACATCTTGTATCAATAAGACAAGCAGTATGGGGGAGGGGGACAGTGCAGAGATCTTATCGAAGGGACAGACCCGTGCCCGCCTGCCAGGCTGTGAACATAGCAGCGGCAGGCAGGCGAGCCGGCAGCAGGGAGAAGACAAACATGCAACTATTTGGCGAGGCTACGGTACGGGTAGGACCTCATAGGCCTACCCCTCCAAAGGCTATCCCCCCTTCAGTCTATCATGACTGCTGCTGCACGTTACCAACCGCACAGTGTTCGCCACCCCTCTCCGCCAATCCCTAAACTGGCATCCGATTACCCAGCAAATTAAATTCAAAATACTAATTACAACATACAAAGCCATTCACAACTCTGCCCCAACCCTACCCGTCCACTCAAGACCTCCTATTCTCAAGCTCCCTTGTCTCCTCCTCCCATGCTCGTCTCCAGGATTTCTCCATAGCCTCTTCAATCCTCTGGAACTCTCTACCTAAATCTGTCCGGCTATCCCCTACTCTTGCTACCTTCAGGCGATTCCTGAAAACTCATCTCTTCAGGGAAGCCTATCACGTCTCCAAGTAATCTCCCATCACTTCCATCAGCTCATTTTCCACAGTTACAACCTTTTGTACCACTTGCCCCACCCTTTTTGATTGTAAGCTCTTCTGAGCAGGGCCCTCTTGTATTTTATTGTATTGTAACTGTATTATCTCCCTTTTATATTGTAAAGTGCTGTGTAAACTGTTGGCACCATATAAATCCTGTATAATAATAATAATGTTTTTTTTTTTTTTTCAGAGAACAGGGATGACATGCTCAGCTCCCGTAGTAACAGGCTGACCGAGACCCTGGAACAAGCCAATAAACTCTTTGAAGGAGGCAAGTGTCCAGTTCTTCACTTTTTATTTAATATATTAAAGCTGATGCTTAGTTATGGCATATTTTACATTAGTTAGATTGAACCAGTGTGGACCAATGTACAATTTTGTATGTACAATACCTGAGGGATCCCTATGGAAGCTGGAAACCATTGTAATAGGCAGTGCTGTTACAGTGATCTCCACTAATTTCCTCTCCTGTGCCAAGCGGCTGTCCTGCTGCATTGTGAACACAGGAGGTAAGTCGCTTAGCACAGGCACCATTCAGAGAACACTGAATGCAAAGTATTCTTTGATTTGATGAGGGGGAGAGGCGGGCTGTTGACATCATGAGCTCCACCTCATCCTGCCAAATTGCAGAGAAAATGCAAAGTATTCTCTGCAACCCGCTCTGTTTTCTAAGCAGCAGGGCAGCCACCTGGCACAGGACCTGGACGCTTCCATGGTGTGGCACAGTGCTCTCAATGGACAACATACTCCAGTGGGCTGTCTATTCAGAGTGCAGTGCGCACGCATCTGTGACATCTCCGGCCACTACAAATGTGAATATCTTCTAAACGGTACATGTTTAAGAGATCCTTACTGTACTTACAGGTAAGCCTTGTAACTGTAGGCAGAGTTTACTAACGCTTTACTAATGCTTTAATGAACATGTTCCATCTGTACAATTCCTGTATTTGCAATTTCAGTGTCCAAAGCCAGAGAAGCTGCACTTGACGCTCAGTTATTAGTTTTGGCATCAAACCTGGGGAAAGAGAAAGCCAGTCAACTCCGCACAGACCTGACAGTGTTTGACCCAAGTTCGTTTGCAGAGGATTTGGTAAGTCGTACTCGGGTTAAGGTGTGCAAGAACAGGTATTAAACTGAAATCCAGGCAGATATAAAACACCAATTAATGCAACTGATTATTTTGGTTAAAGCCCAACTCTGGGAAAATGTAAAACGATCCCTTGCGGTGTGGCTGTGCTCGCCCTGCAAGGGTTAATAGTTAATTTTTTCTAGGGGGGAGGAGAAATAGTTTTAATTACCTGATCCTCCACTCCTCTAGCAGATGTTGCCCCCTTAATGCTCCAGCTGTGGATTGTCCTTGGTGTCATCACATCCAGTGCACAGCTACGGACCCTGCTTTGGCCTTGATGTCAAGATCCTAGACCTCTGGAGCGTGGGGGAGAAGGAGCTGAGGTGAATTTAGGGAGGTAGATCCTTCTTTTTTTTGTTTTGTTACCCTACAGTAGACTAAAATGAGCAATTTAACCCTTGCAGGCACAACACCACTGCAAAGGATGATTTATTAAATATTTTTTTTTTAGCTGTTTGGAGTTGGGCTTTAATAAATTTATTTTTTATATCTAGACACATAAGTGCCTGAATTGGAAAAATGGAAAATAACGCACTATAGATAGCATTAAAAAGAAAAGAAAGGAAAAAATAGAAAAAACAACAGAATATAAATAAAATAAAGCAGCTGCTAAAACCGTGAGATACATACATGTACAATTATAGAATTCAAAGTAGCAGCGCTATAAAAAATAAAATAAAACAAGGAAAAATAGTGAATGATCCAAAACAGTGAATGTGTGTGAACTACAACACACAGCAACATGTGTGGTAAAAATGAAAATTAGTAAACAGTCCATAAAAAGCACATCAGTGTAGATTCTTGTGATATACACGTCTCAAAGACAGTGCATCTCCACCACATAAAATGCGCGCCGCGCTTACCAAAGGGCATGCTCTTATGAGCCTGCGGCTAAGAAACCAGGGCCTCTGTCCGGAGGGGTGTTGAATGTCCACAGGTATTGCTTGGGAAGAAACTTGAGCTAAGCACCAAACGACAAGGGAAACTCGAACATCACACCACCAGGGGGATAGATCAGGCGTTACCCAGAAATTTAAATGACTCTCCATAGTGTAAAATGTACCAAAAGGTTTATTAAAGCTTTTTAAAATTGCACCTTCAGAAGTGATGTTTAAAACGGTCAAGAGAAAACAGCCTGCTGGCTTGCAAACACCCGTCCACTGAGTACAGCGCGATGGCGTCAGCACGTCAAACCTCCCTATGCGTGTTTTGTCACAATCTGACGTCGTCTCGGGGAACCCCTCTCTTCCCTGATTGGCTAACTGACTTTGACAGCCATGGGAGCCAATGGCACTGCTCAGGAGGAGAGTCCCGGACAGCTTAGACACTCATGGACATCGCTGGAGAGAGATGGTGTTCAGGTAAGTAATTAGGGGGTGCTGGGGAGGCTGCTACACACAGAAGGCTTTTTATCTTAATGCATAGAATGCATTAAGATAAAAACCTTCTGTCTTTACAACTCCTTTAGTTATCATCAAGCTGTGTTTCTCAATGAACTTTTGCTGTTAGTACAAAAATCCTTTTATTCCTTATTGCAGCTTACCTTCATGGGCATTAATCGGTTGGAAAACCCGGACAGTGACAGTGAAGATGAATCATTTGCCAAAGGATATCTTCCCCCAGATGCTTGGTATAAACTTGGAACTGGAGCTGCTAAATATTTCAAAAGAACTCCCACCTTTCATTTCATGTGAGTGACAGACTGAGCCATTCCAGTTCAGAACAGAGCGGAGTAAACTTAATTTGGTCAGTCTTAAATCTCATTTCTACTTTTTTACTTCTCTAGGCTGGGATCCTTTAAGACGGAACCTGCTGTAGTTCGGCAAAGAATCGAACGCCAACGGAGGGCTGAAAGAGTTGAAGAGAAGAGAGCGATGCCAGCACAGGTATGAGGCATTTTACAAAAAAAAAAATCTCTTGCACACGATACTCCTTTTTTAAGCATCTACTTTTTCAGTCGTTTTTAAAACCGTTTTTTAAAATGTATTTATGCACGCGCGTGAAAACGTGTTCTCGTGTTTTTGTTCTGCACAATATGTGAATGGACATTTGCCCACATTTGTGCACAGTTACGCACATTTGCACGCATGAGGTGTAAATTACTGACCAAAAATGCTTATTTTTGCTTTTTTTTTTTTTTTTTTTACTGAAGAAAGCACAGCTCTTGTTTACGCACCTGTGTGCATAGTCACATTACAATTAATAGGCTTTATTTTAGCTCAGTAAAAAAAAATAAAGCTGTACTGAGCTTTTTCAAGCTGCAGTGTACAAGAGGCCTTACATGCAGTTCTTGTGATTGCACTGCTATGAAGCCATGCATAGCTGCTTACAGTCGGAGTTGAAAATTAAACCTTGGAGGAGTATAGTATTCTCAGTACATCCATTGTGTGTTTTTCTTTTAATTAACATTTTAATAGTCCAGGCAGGCCATAGACGATGCAAATTTGCACGAGTCCCCCATCAACACACCCCTCCTGCCGAGCAATTGTCTTCTCTCTGTGGGGGGTGGGTGGGGGAAGCTGTCCTCGCTGGTAGAAGACAGTGATTATTGCTAATGGCTATAGCAGCTGCTTGCGATAATCGCAAGCGAATCCGGCAGGCTGGCTGTACCCAAGTTGATCGATTGATCAACTTGGTACATTGAAACCTACCCATTATTGGTTTGAATATCGGCCGGCTCAGCAGGAACCATGTATGGCCGGCCTAAGCCAGAAAACCTGATGTAAAAAAAATTTCTCTCACAGTAACCAATCACATTTACACCTGCCTTGAAAGTTGCAATACTCTGCTGTCCATCAACTTGCCCAGTGAAGAACTGCAGTGAGGTCTGGAAGCCACTGAACTCGATTCGAGTCATTGAGTGTAGTTTGGCTTAATATAGCCACTTTGTACTAAAATAACCAATGTGTTTTGGGTCCTGATGAAGGGGGAGTTTTTTTCTGATCCCCTAAATGCGTTGGTTGTTTGTATTTTTTTGTTTTGTTTATTTTTTAGTATCTTTTAGTCTGGCCCTCCTTCCATTTGTTCCTTTCTTTTCTGGTAACATTTTGGGGTACTCACTGAAGGATAGCGTGTCTGTTGTAGGCAGTCTAACCTGAGCCAGTGAGCTCTTCAAATATTTTTGCCTTCTCGCTTCCTTTTTTTTTTTTTTTTGCGTTAATTGATTGCCATGGTTTTTTGAGGTATAAATCCTGACTAGTCCGAGTGAATAATAGTTCTAATAACAGTATTCAACCTCAGGGATAATACCCTTGCCAAATGTTTTTGTATCTGCTTGCAACAGGGATATAGGCCTATAGGAACCTAGGTCCAGTGGGTCTTTACCGGGTTTCAATAATAATATGGTATTTGCTTTAGTCATGGACATGGGTAGGCAATGTTGTCGTCTAGCAGCATTAAACACTTTAAGTAAATAAGGGGAGACAACTTCCCCATAACGCTTATATACCTCCCATGGGAGGGCCGTCATCCCCCGGTGCCATGGAGTTTGGGAACAAACCAGTCTTCAGCTGTAATTCTTTCAATGGCAATGGGGAGTCCTAAAAGCGTCTGAGTGTCTGACAAGCAAGGCAGATCCACCCTTTGCAAAAAATTGTGTAAAGGATCTACAGAGTACTGTTGTTTAGAGTGGTATAAATTAGAATAGAACTCTACTAGTTCATTCATAATTTGATCTGGAGAATTGACCACGGTCCCATTCCTTGTGCGTAGGGCACCTATAGACAGGGAGGCCTGGTGAGATTGAACAATCTTGACTAATAGGCGACCAGTCTGCTCTGCCACCTCATAAAATGCCAGTTTACTAAAGAACCATTTTCTATCCGCAGCTGAAGTGCAAATACGGACCATAGCTTCCTGGGTGGAAATCCATGCCTCTCTAGTGGAGTCAGATAGGTTGGCAACAAATTCCGCCTCCAATCGACTCACCAGCTGTGCAGCCTGTTCTTTTTGGGAGTTAGTTGCCTTTTTAATATTTGCAAGTTCAAATATGAACATGGCCCTCTCACTTCTTTGTATGAACTTGCATCAAAATCTCAGTGCCTCTTGGATGCTTTTGCTTCACTGGTGTACAGAAAAACCTTGTATTGCGAGTGTAATTTCATTCCGGAAAGATGCTTGTAATCCAAAGACTGAGTGTTGTAGTAATCCATTTGTTTATCAAACAGGAATTTCCCCATAAGAAATAATAGAAACTCAGATGATTTGTTCCACAACCATTTATTTATATGTCCTTCAGTTTATAGTCCATATAAAAATATTAAAGCTATGTGATAGGTTGTGTAACCATAAAATGTCCATCCACAAATGGCAGCTTCCACTAGGGGATTAGAAGCAAAATCCAGCAGGAGCTACGTGCAGTGTATAAAAGAGAAGAGAGGTCCCTCTAAGTGTAGCAACATGGTTACATTTAATGAAGGTACAACATTTAGCAAGTTACATGGTTGATGATTAAGAGGCACATCTAAGTATGCAGGCATCTGGGGTAAAGCTGTCCACATAGACCATCCTTCGCACCGCTGGCTCTCAGAGCTGTCAGTCTATAATCGTGACCAGGAAGACTACCCTGCGATAGTGTGATTTGAAAGCGAGCCTTGAAGCGCTTGTGGAAGGGATGACGTAGATGGTGGTGCAGATGATGGTCTATGTGGACAGCTTTACCCCGGATTCCTGTGCCGGTTTTAATCATCAACCATGTGACTTGCTAAATGTTGTACCTTCATTAAATGTAACCATATTGCTACACTTGAGGCACCTCTCTTCTGTTTTATACTCAGTTGTGAAATGACGTTACTTGTATATCAAGACATCGCTTGTATGTCAAGTCAAAATTTATTTTAAATTTTAAACTTGTCTTGCAAAACGCTCTGAAATCAAGGTTTTACTGTAATTTAGTTACTTTGTCTGCTGTAAAGAATAAGTGGCTGAATGTTTTCAAATGCTTATAGTGCTTTAATAGACTCCCAGGATTTCTCACAGGTTATAGAAATACTCTTCTATGTATGAAACAGTCATCTGCCCACCAGCTTTTTTCCTTGCTATTACCAAACACCTATCCCAGGAAAATGGAAGTTTTGATAAAAGCATATTTTATTAAAGTGGTGTTCCGGGCGAAATTATACTTTTTTAAATAAAAATACCCCTATAATACACAAGCTTAATGTATTCTAGTAAAGTTAGTCTGTAAACTAAGGTCTGTTTTGTTAGTTTATAGCAGTAGTTTGTTATTTTATAAACTTACAGCATGCCGTGGCCATCTTAAGTGTGGGCATCTGAAGCCAGACTGTATTTCTTCCTGGATCTCATCCTTGCAGATCTCGCACATGCTCAGTGCAGCACAAGCAGTGTAATAGGTTTCAGGTCAGGTTTCCATAGCAACCGCAGTGTCAGAGGAAGTTGCCACCCCTTCCCAGAAGGCATTGCAAACAGGAAATGATGCGATGGGCCATGGCCAGGGAGGAGGAAGTGAAAAATGAATACAGCAGATATACAGTAGGTGCTGAGAATTTTTTTTTTTTTAAATATCCAATTCGTTTACAGTGCACAGTTTAGTGAGGGATGCTGAAGAGTTGTAAAAGTGGGTGGAACTCCACTTTAAGCGAAAAATAAACCATGGATGTTAGCATATGAAATACATGTGCCACTCTTATTTTTTCCCTTATTTCCACCTTCCTCCTGGCCATGTACACTAATGCTTTGAACATTCAGGTACAGAACACTGTACACCAGAGGGGTATCTAACCTGCGGCCCAAGACAGCTATGAATGCGGCCCAACATAAATTCCTAAACTTACTTAAAAATGTTCATTATTTTTTGGGGAATTTTTTGTAAAAATGTGTTTACACTTAGCAAACACGTGGTCGAAGAAACATTTGACAGTGTCCTTTTTACTGGACTTTATATATAAGTTTGTATCTTCTCAAAGAAAAATCTCCCACTCTTCACAATCACACCCTATTCATGTCATCAGTTTTCAGCAGCACCTACATTTGTGAGCAACAATTTTCAAGGATGAAGCACACGAAAGGCAAATTTAGAACCAAAATATCTGATGCGCACCTTGAGATTTATTGAGAATTGCTACTACATCCTTCACACCAGATATAGATGCGTTGGTTTATCAAAAACATTGTCAAATATCACACTCGTTTTATGTTGCTTTCTTTTACTTGTATAAGAAAAAATATTAGAAAGTAAAATGAAGTTTTAATATGCAGGTACATTATCTATATTAGTGATTGCTAACTTGTGATCTTCCTCCAATGTGGCCCGGGAAGGTCACGAGGTTGGACACCCCTGCTGTACGCTGTGTGTTCTCATACAGTGGTTTCACTTTGTGACTGAGTGCTCTGCTTTTATAGTTTGCATTCAGTTGACCTTTAATGAAGAGTGTATTGGGGTATTAATTTATAAACCGTGTTTTACCCATGCATAGGTCCTAAAGCATTCAGGGTGTACACAATTTTTAAGTGTGCCTATGCACATACATGTACTTGTGGTGTTGTCAGTAATGCAATGCAGTCCAGAACTCACCAGAACTCCCCCTTCAGAAGGCACACTTGGTAGTGCTTGTGCCCACTGCACAATATACCCGCGCTTCAATTATCTGAGCATCTCTGGCTATACACTTGACCCTGGTCAAATCCTGGTTTGTGTAAGATGCTGTGTGCAATTTGCGTGCATTACACAAATTGTTTAAGCAGGGTTTTTTTTTTGTTCTACTAGAACAAGGTGCTGCATATATAATTTGCATATTTTGTACTTCTTCTTTTTTTTTTTTAGCTGAAAAAAATGGAAGAGTCTCACCAGGAAGCAACCGAAAAAGAAGTAGAGCGTATTCTAGGCTATCTACAGACCTATTTTAGAGACGACCGTGAGTCTCAACTATTTGTTTTAATTTGATGCTTACCTTTTTTCTATTAAGGGCCCGTTCACACCACATGCAGTCCAGTGTATTTTTTTTTCTGCATCAAAAAGCATGGAAAGTAGGTTATATGGTTTTCAATGGCGTAGTTCACACCAGTGCAGTCAGTTCCAGGGCTTTCCAGTTCCAGAAAAAAAAAGTAGAATGTGCTGGATTTTTTTACTGCATTGGACTGTACTGGAACGTTGAAAAACGCACTGGACCCCTTTACAGTAGAGAAAAAAAAGCCTCTGGAATGCATCTGGGAACGCGCCAAAAACGTGTTACTAAAAACATTCATGCAAAAACGCATCTGGAACGGATCTGGGGTGCGTTTTGTGGTGTGAACCAGCCCTAAAACAAAACTGTGGCGCCTGAAATATGTAGGCTGCTATTGTTGACCTCCTCTTTTCGATGGTGTTTTCCAATTTTTCTATGTAAGTTTTCAGACTACAGGGGGCAATTTACTGTCAAGTAACAATCGTATTCAGAAGCAGAGGTCGGCAATAGCAGATGCACTACTCAGCCACAAGAAATATGCTGACTGGCATTCTTGCTGTAGGTGCAGCTAGAAAATTTGCATGATTCCTTGTAGCCACTTCTAAAGGAAGCAATGACAGAGCAAATATTTATCTTATAACATTTTGCATGTCAAAAGCTTACCTAGCTGTTATCCTAGTTCAGGGCATCCTGTTATTTATTATGTCACCATTAATTTAGGATGATGTGATTCATTTCTTGGGTACAAGTATAGTGGTTATTTAACATCCCTGTTAAAATGTCAGGTTTCTGTGAGGTGGAGAGAAGTAAAGAAAACAAAAACCGTATTAGTTGTAAAAGTGTGCACAACCTTTAATTAATACTTTGTTGAAGCACCTTTTGATTTTACTACAACACTCAGTCTTTTTGAGTATGAGTTTGTCAGCATGGCACATCTTGACTTTACTCTTCCTTGCAAAAACACTCCAAATCTGTCAGATTGTGAGGGCACCTCCTGTGCACAGCCCTCTTCAGATCACCCCACAGATTTTCAATTGGATTCAGGTCTGGTCTCTGGCTGGGCCATTCCAAAACTTTAATCCTCTTCCATTCCTTTGTTGATTTGGATCAAAGTTTTGACTTATTTTTTTTACATCACAGAAACCTGACATTTTAACAGGGGTGTGTAGACTTTTTATATCCACTGTATAACAAAGAACATTGGGTAGCAGAACATATAACGAAGCACACGTGAACGTTGCCCAATCACAAACCCTGCCCAGTGGCACTTTTAACATTCCCCCATGGCACAAAAAAGCACATATGAACATTGCCAAGTAACAAAGCAGAGTCCATACCATCTAAAAAGCCAAAGCTCTCAAATATGAGTGGTGTTACCAAGCCTGTGTTGTTCACATATACAGTTTGTGCAAGAATTCCAAAATTTCTGTGACTTCTTTTGTTACTATGCTTTATGAATGTTCTGCGTTGTTGGCCATGGAATTATAGTAAAGCAATTATTCTCTGCTTTTTTTTTTTTTTTTTTTAATTTAATTTTTTTTTTCATGTTACTTTTTCGTCAGTAGATTAGCATTTGATTATAAGTGATGCATTAGAGGTTGGAGATTTATTAAATAGATGTGTAGCTTTATAAAGTTAATCTGTGCATAAAAACATTCAAATATGCTCTCTAATTACGCTTATTTAATTTCAATTTTCTTTTTCTTTTGATAGCTGATACTCCCATATCTTTCTTTGATTTTGTTATCGATCCACGTTCTTTTGCTCGTACAGTTGAGAACATCTTCCATGTTTCTTTTATCATTAGGGTAAGTCTTCCATACAGCTGTACATAATAATTGTTGGTTCTTTTTTCTGTTGATGTATTAGACTATATTTGCACAGGCCACTAGCACTGGTGCAAGTGATAGCAGCGGGAATCTGCTGATTTCTGCAGCTGTTTCCGTCACCTGTGAGCGGCTGGCTGGGGCTGCTGAGCCCTCTACACTTCAATGAGAGGTCGGCGGGGACCGCAGCTATCTGTAGCTGTCTGCCCAGCCAGTGATTACCTGCGGTGATTGCTGCTGGAAGCACACAAACCTATCATGGAAGTGTACAAGGCTCAGCGGCTGCAGCTAGCCGTTCGCAGGTGACTGAAACAGCGGCAGGAATCAGCCACTGTCATTGTTTAGCAGAGACCCTAGAGAATAAAATGGTGTTTGTTACAATATTTTATGTCACACTGTATTTGCGCAATGGTTTTTCAAACGCAATTTTTATTTTTTTTTAAATACACTTTAATTAATTAAAAAACAAAACAAAAAAAAACATAATGTGAAAGATGATGTTACGCCACGAGAATCGTGATCTTTATTCACAGCAAAAAAATTTTGATTCTCATTTTATCCAGAATCGCTCAGTTCTACTAAGGCAGGGATCCTCAAACTACGGTCCTCCTACGGTTGCAGAACTACACTTCCCATGAGGCATTGTAAAACTGACATTAACAGACATGACTAGGCATGATGGGAATTGAAGTTCCTGAACAACTGGAGGGCCACAGTTTGAAGACCCCTGTACTAAGGGTTCATGCACACTGGACTGGACCTAGATGCCTTCCTCCTGGCAGCAGAAAAACTCGGATAAACGTGTGTACCATGTTTAGCCACATTTTACTCGCATTTAACAGCATCCAGCGCTTGGCCGTTAATTTTCATTAGCTAGGATAATTTATTCTGGCCATTAAAATTAAGACACTAAACATGCCTATCATTAATTCACATTTAAACGTGTTTACACGTGTTTTTGCTACTTCCATTTTCTGCTAAAACGCTCCTCTCCTGAATTCGATTCGTCTGCGTTCAGGAGAAGAGCGTTTACTGCTTCTAAATGCAGGAACATGTCAGCGGTGACAGTACAGCGTTGGAGGGCTTCATTCCAAAGTGAGTATTTCATAATGTGCTAGTATGCAATGCATACTAGCACATTATGCCATTGCCTTGAAGGTGTGTTTTTTTTTTTTTTCTACAGCATCCGACGTTTACAACAAACATACATACATACAACATACCATATATATTTATTTATTTATTTTTTCTTTTCATGGTGTACTTCATATTTTCACATTCTGATGCATGACTTTCTTCTCTGCTCATGTCATTTCTTCAACTCCTTTTTAGGATGGTTTTGCAAGAATAAAACTTGATAATGACAAGCTGCCAGTGATAGGTAAGCTTCAAACCTAAAGAATTAAAATGATTGTGCCTTGTTTTTTACCCTTAAGAACAATACAGTTATTGCATGTGTTGTGTTTGTATCTGATGAATAATACCTCTCCTATGAGGGAGTTTGTAGTAACAGTGAAATAAAGAATGGGATGAGCACCACAAACCAAAAACACTATTTTGATAAATTTTTAATATTCAAGAACAAATTCCCCCATCCATCCATGTCTCCATGCTTTATTTTGTTGAGGAATCGCTTTGGAAAACACCCCTCTAGCATTTCTGACCGTGGCCATTTTGTTTTAGGGCAGATGATTCATGTAGTATTTACTTCCTGAACTCCATCTGCCCTTAGCTCAGGCTGGAGGGTGTGCTTAGCTGAGAAAACCCCTCCTCTTCTCTTTAACACTCCTGGGATGTATGATATCATTTGCCTAGGACTGGAAACTGAAAGAAATGTAAATATGATATACTTTCCTATCAATTTTATTGATGCTAGCAGCAAAAGGATTTAAAATGTAGTCAATGTTCATTGAAAGAGTAAAACTCTGCTTTAAAAATAAAAAGGTCAGCATTTTACTTTCTCCTTGGTTGAAGATTCTAAGGCGGTCTTCTCACTGTTTAGTGGACCTGTGTCTGTTCACAGTGCTTACTTAGTCTAGCCATCCACGACCTGAATGTTGGCTGATTCCTGCTGAATTGGCTGAAAACCAAGTCGTGGATGGCCCTTTCAGCAACACCCAACTCAACAAACTTTGATTTTAAAAATGCGAAGAAGCCAGGTGGAATATTGTCAGCCCAACAACGTCTGCATCTAATTATTAGAGGTTACATTTCAGGTATTCAGACAGCTGCTGGTGCTTTGGTTTCTTTAATACAACAGCTGGCAGTATAGATCCCTCCATTCATACTCTTTAGTGTAGATTGGGGAATTGAGTGATTTCTCTTGTTCATCCTGTGAGCTCATTGATGAGCTTCCCATGGCACCATGTTAAAGTTAGCATGCCAGATACTTTGATTCTGGAGCCTGTGTATCCGTTTGCCAGTATTTCAGGATTCTAAAAAAAAAGTGCATTCTAGTACAGTCCTTAGATATAAGTTTATGGACCTTTACATTTACGACTCTTACGTTTTTAATACCCAGCTACTCATCCACTTGGGATCCAAAAAGGTTTGAATTGTTGCAAGAAAATAATAAACTGCAAGGAATAACTGTAATACACATGTAAGTGAAGTGCATTGAGAGCTCCGCACACTAGAATTTATTTTTATTTTTTTGATCAATAGCTGCCAGCATTGCAGGACTATTGTAGATATTGTCGGCAGTGAAATGCATGCATGACTACATCATCCTGCTGTCCTATGGGGAAGCGCTGTGGGGATAGGGTGACAAAGCTGCTGCAAACTGAGAAGCACTTCACCAGTGTTTTTAAAGTGACACTAAGAAAAAAAAATTCTATTCAAGTATATACTGTATCTCACAAATGGTAGTGAGGAAGAGGAGAGGTTTGGGCGCTCACAGAGGATGTACAAGGGGGATGAAAATAACAGTGAGAAACTTTCATGAAAAATTGATTACAGGGCCATTTAGTAGCAGCGGATGTGTGTGAATGTTTAGAGGATCTTGTTTAGTGTCACTTTAGCCCTGCAAAGGCAGTGATGCAGAACGGAGCTTACCAACAAGATTACCAGGTAAAAAGTTTGGAGTGGAAGGGGAACAGAATACTGGGAATTTATATTACAGTCTACATTGAGAAATGTACTGTTAATCTAAATATAATTGATTTATTCTTAGACATATAAATTTAAAGTTTGTTACACCAACACTTCATATTCCTGACATGTGCCTGCATGTACGTGTATGAGAAAGTATTCTCTTTGTATTGCTTCCTTTATGTGAAATCCCTGGTGTTCCTGCCAGTCTCTCTGCTTTCCTTAACCACTTGCCGACTGCCGCATGGCGATGTACGATGTCCTAACCTTGCCGGCGGTTATCGTTGTTATGGCAGCAGCTAGGTGCCATAACCCCGGTATCTCCGTTTTCCTGCGGTGGTCGGCTACAAGATAAAAGTGGTCTCTGCGGCGGATTCGCTGCGAGATAACTTTTATCGGTGGCGGGAGAGGGCCCCTCCGTTGTGATCCGGTGCCCTCCGCCGCTTACCGGAGCCGTCGGTAGTGGCGGAGGCGATCGCGTCTGTCCTCTAGCTGTGCCTAGAGAGGAGTGAGGGAAAGATGGCGCCCACTCGTCTCCATGACACTGCAGGGCGGAAGAGATGTCAAAACGTCACTTCCGCCCATACGTCTTAAAGGCATATTTTTTTCAATGCCATTTTTTTAAACAACTTTTTTTTTTATTGCATTTTAGTGTAAGTATGAGAACCGAGGTCTTTTTGTCCCCAGATCTCATATTTAAGAGGACCTGTCATGCTTTTTTCTATTACAAGGGATGTTTACATTCCTTGTAATAGGAATAAAAGTGACACAATTTTTTTTTTCTTCTAAACAGTGTAAAAATAAATAAAATAATATAAAATAAATAAAATCATATAAAATAAAAAAAAAAAAAAAAAAAAAAAATTTTAAACGCCCTGTCCCGACGAGCTCGTGCGTAGAAGCGAACGCATACCTGAGTAGCGCCCGCATATGAAAACGGTGGTCAAATCACACATGTGAAGTATCGCTGCGATCGGTAGAGCGAGAGCAATCATTCTAGCCCTAGACCTCCTCTGTAACGTAAAACATGCAACCTGTTGAATTTTTTAAATGTCGCCTATGGAGATTTTTGAGGGTAAAAGTTTGACGCGACTTTTAACTTTACTGTTGTCTTATTTTTTTATACAAAAAAGTGAATTTTTTCCAAAAAAGCGCACTTGTAAGACCGCTACGCAAATACGGTGTGAAAAAAAGTATTGCAATGACCACCATTTTATTCTCTAGGGTGTTATAAAAAAAATATATAATGTTTAGGGGTTCTAAGTCATTTTCTAGCAAAAAAAACTGTTTTAAACATGTAAACACCTAAATTCCAAAACGAGGCTGGTCCTTAAGTGGTTAAAAACTGACCACACTGTGGTCAGTTCTCTCGCTATTCTGGGAACTCAGTATGCTCTCCTCCAATGATCAGACTTGTCCTGACAGGCTCCTGCTGCACAGCCATTCACTGGGAAGCTAAGTGTGCTTCTGCATCTCCTCCCTCCAACTTGTATGCAGCTGAGAAGAGAGGGAATGTGATTATTTATATAAAAGGGAAAAAATGTATTTTATAATGTATTTTTTATCTAAACTGTTATGACTAATTTCTGATTGGGACTCTAAAACAGAGTTAGTCCTCATGCACACGGACGTTTTTACAGCTGCTTTTTTGAGCTTTTTTTGCAGCTTAACCACTTGCCGACCGCCGCACGACTATATACGTCGACAGAGCGGCACGGGCAGGCAAAAGGACGTATATGTACGTCCTTGCCTGCCCGCGGGTGGGGGGTCCGATCGGACCCCCCCCCGGTGCCTGCGGCGGTCGGCAAATCTCCCCCGGCGATCGGAGGTGAGGGGGAGGCCATCCATTCGTGGCCCCCCCCTCGCGATCGCTCTCAGCCAATGGGATCATTTCCCTGCCTCTGTATTGTACACAGAGGCAGAGGAAATGATGTCATCTCTCCTCGGCTCGGTATTTTCCGTTCCGGGCCGAGGAGAGAAGACTGCAATGTAAGTGCACCAACACTACACACACAGTAGAACATGCCAGGCACACTAAACACCCCGATCCCCCCCCCGATCGCCCCCCGATCCCCCCCCAATCACCCCCCCCCCCTGTCACAAACTGACACCAGCAGTTTTTTTTTTTTTTTTTTTTTTTTTCTGATTACTGTATTGGTGTCAGTTTGTGACAGTTACAGTGTCAGGGCAGTGAGTGTTAGGCCCCCTGTAGGTCTAGGGTACCCCCCTAACCCCCCCTAATAAAGTTTTAATCCCTTGATCACCCCCTGTCACCAGTGTCGCTAAGCGATCATTTTTCTGATCGCTGTATTAGTGTCGCTGGTGATGCTAGTTAGGGACGTAAATATTTAGGTTCGCCGTCAGAGTTTTATAGCGACAGGGACCCCCATATACTATCTAATAAATGTTTTAACCCCTTGATTGCCCCCTAGTTAACCCTTTCACCACTGATCACTGTATAACCGTTACGGGTGACGCTGGTTAGTTTGTTTATTTTTTATAGTGTCAGGGAACCCGCCGTTTATTACCGAATAAAGATTTAGCCCCCTGATCGCCCGGCGGTGATATGCGTCGCCCCAGGCAGGGTCAGATTAGCGCCAGTACCGCTAACACCCACGCACGCAGCATACGCCTCCCTTAGTGGTATAGTATCTGATCGCATCAATATCTGATCCGATCAGATCTATACTGGCGTCCCCAGCAGTTTAGGGTTCCCAAAAACACAGTGTTAGCGGGATCAGCCCAGATACCTGCTAGCACCTGCGTTTTGCCCCTCCGCCCAGCTCGGCCCAGCCCACCCAAGTGCAGTATCGATCGATCACTGTCGCTTACAAAACACTAAACGCATAACTGCAGCGTTCGCTGAGTCAGGCCTGATCCCTGCGATCGCTAACAGTTTTTTTGGTAGCATTTTGGTGAAATGGCAAGCACCAGCCCCAGGCAGCGTCAGGTTAGTGCCAGTACCGCTAACACCCACGCACCGTACACCTCCCTTAGTGGTATAGTATCTGAACGCATCAATATCTGATCCGATCAGATCTATACTAGCGTCCCCAGCAGTTTAGGGTTCCCACAAACGCAGTGTTAGCGGGATCAGCCCAGATACCTGCTAGCAACTGCGTTTTACCCCTCCGCCCGGCCCAGCCCAGCCCACCCAAGTGCAGTATCGATCGATCACTGTCACTTACAAAACACTAAACGCATAACTGCAGCGTTCGCAGAGTCAGGCCTGATCCCTGCGATCGCTAACAGTTTTTTTTGTAGCGTTTTGGTGAACTGGCAAGCACCAGCCCCAGGCAGCGTCAGGTTAGTGCCAGTAGCGCTAACACCCACGCACGCACTGTACACCTCCCTTAGTGGTATAGTATCTGAACTGATCAATATCTGATCCGATCAGATCTATACTGGCGTCCCCAGCAGTTTAGGGTTCCCAAAAACGCAGTGTTAGCGGGATCAGCCCAGATACCTGCTAGCACCTGCGTTTTGCCCCTCCGCCCGGCCCAGCCCAGCCCACCCAAGTGCAGTATCGATCGATCACTGTCACTTACAAAACACTAAATGCATAACTGCAGCGTTCGCAGAGTCAGGCCTGATCCCTGCGATCGTTAACAGTTTTTTTGGTAGCGTTTTGGTGAACTGGCAAGCGCCAGCGGCCTAGTACACCCCGGTCGTAGTCAAACCAGCACTGCAGTAACACTTGGTGACGTGGCGAGTCCCATAAGTGCAGTTCAAGCTGGTGAGGTGGCAAGCACAAGTAGTGTCCCGCTGCCACCAAAAAGACAAACACAGGCCCGTCGTGCCCATAGTGCCCTTCCTGCTGCATTCGCCAATCCTAATTGGGAACCTACCGCTTCTGCAGCGCCCGTACTTCCCCCATTCACATCCCCAACCAAATGCAGTCGGCTGCATGAGAGGCATTTTTATGTCCTCCCGAGTACCCCTACCCAGCGAACCCCCCCAAAAAAGATGTTGTGTCTGCAGCAAGCGCGGATATAGGCGTGACACCCGCTATTATTGTCCCTCCTGTCCTGACAATCCTGGTCTTTGCATTGGTGAATGTTTTGAACGCTACCATTCACTAGCTGAGTATTAGCGTAGGGTACAGCATTGCACAGACTAGGACACACTTTCACAGGGTCTCCCAAGATGCCATCGCATTTTGAGAGACCCGAACCTGGAACCGGTTACAGTTATAAAAGTTACAGTTACAAAAAAAGTGAAAAAAAAAAAAAAAAAACACACAAACAAAAATATAAAATAAAAAATAATAGTTGTCGTTTTATTGTTCTCTCTCTATTCTCTCTCTCTCTATTCTCTCTATTGTTCTGCTCTTTTTTACTGTATTCTATTCTGCAATGTTTTATTGTTATTATGTTTTATCATGTTTGCTTTTCAGGTCTGCAATTTTTTATACTTTACCGTTTACTGTGCTTTATTGTTAACCATATTTTTGTCTGAGTACAGCATTCACGACTTTGAGTGGTTATACCAGAATGATGCTTGCAGGTTTAGGTATCATCTTGGTATCATTCTTTTCAGCCAGCGGTCGGCTTTCATGTAGAAGCAATCCTAGCGGCTAATTAGCCTCTAGACTGCTTTTACAAGCAGTGGGAGAGAATGCCCCCCCCCCCCCACCGTCTTCCGTGTTTTTCTCTGGCTCTCCTGTCTCAACAGGGAACCTGAGAATGCAGCCGGTGATTCAGCCAGCTGACCATAGACCTGATCAGAGACCAGAGTGGCTCCAAACATCTCTATGGCCTAAGAAACCGGAAGCTACGAGCATTTTATGACTTAGATTTCGCCGGATGTAAATAGCGCCATTGGGAAATTGGGGAAGCATTTTATCACACCGATCTTGGTGTGGTCAGATGCTTTGAGGGCAGAGGAGAAATCTAGGGTCTAATAGACCCCAATTTTTTCAAAAAAGAGTACCTGTCACTACCTATTGCTATCATAGGGGATATTTACATTCCCTGAGATAACAATAAAAATGATTAAAAAAAAAAAAAAATGAAAGGAACAGTTTTAAAATAAGATAAAAAAGCAAAAAAATAATAAAGAAAAAAAAAAAAAAAAAAAAAAAAGCACCCCTGTCCCCCCTGCTCTTGCGCTAAGGCGAACGCAAGCGTCGGTCTGGCGTCAAATGTAAACAGCAATTGCACCATGCATGTGAGGTATCACCGCGACGGTCAGATCGAGGGCAGTAATTTTAGCAGTAGACCTCCTCTGTAAATCTAAAGTGGTAACCTGTAAAGGCTTTTAAAGGCTTTTAAAAATGTATTTATTTTGTTGTCACTGCACGTTTGTGCACAGTTGTAAAGCATGTCATGTTTGGTATCCATGTACTCGGCCTAAGATCATCTTTTTTATTTCATCAAACATTTGGGCAATATAGTGTGTTTTAGTGCATTAAAATGTAAAAAAGTGTGTTTTTTCCCCAAAAAATGCGTTTGAAAAATCGCTGCGCAAATACTGTGTGAAAAAAAAAAATTAAACACCCACCATTTTAATCTGTAGGGCATTTGCTTTAAAAAAATATATAATGTGTGGGGGTTCAAAGTAATTTTCTTGCAAAAAAAAATAATTTTTTCATGTAATCAAAAAGTGTCAGAAAGGGCTTTGTCTTCAAGTGGTTAGAAGAGTGGGTGATGTGTGACATAAGCTTCTAAATGTTGTGCATAAAATGCCAGGACAGTTCAAACCCCCCCAAATGACCCCATTTTGGAAAGTAGACACCCCAAGCTATTTGCTGAGAGGCATGTCGAGTCCATGGAATATTTTATATTGTGACACAAGTTGCGGGAAAGAGACAAATTATTATTATTTTTTTTTTTTTTTGCACAAAGTTGTCACTAAATGATATATTGCTCAAACATGCCATGGGAATATGTGAAATTACACCCCAAAATACATTCTGTTGCTTCTCCTGAGTACGGGGATACCACATGTGTGAGACTTTTTGGGAGCCTAGCCACGTATGGGACCCCGAAAACCAAGCACCGCCTTCAGGCTTTCTAAGGGCGTAAATTTTTGATTTCACTCTTCACTGCCTATCACAGTCTCGGAGGCCATGGAATGCCCAGGTGGCACAAACCCCCCCCCAAATGACCCCATTTTGGAAAGTAGACACCCCAAGCTATTTGCTGAGAGGTATAGTGAGTATTTTGCAGACCTCACTTTTTGTCACAAAGTTTTGAAAATTAAAAAAAGAAAAAAAAAATTTTTTTTTTTGTCTTTCTTCATTTTCAAAAACAAATGAGAGCTGCAAAATACTCACCATGCCTCTCAGCAAATAGCTTGGGGTGTCTACTTTCCAAAATGGGGTCATTTGGGGGGGTTTTGTGCCACCTGGGCATTCCATGGCCTCCGAAACTGTGATAGGCAGTGAAGAGTGAAATCAAAAATGTACACCCTTAGAAATCCTGAAGGCGGTGATTGGTTTTCGGGGTCCCGTACGCGGCTAGGCTCCCAAAAAGTCCCACACATGTGGTATCCCCATACTCAGGAGAAGCAGCTAAATGTATTTTGGGGTGCAATTCCACATATGCCCATGACCTGTGTGAGCAATATATCATTTAGTGACAACTTTGTGCAAAAAAAAAAAAAAAAAAAAAATAAATTGTCACTTTCCCGCAACTTGTGTCAAAATATAAAATATTCCATGGACTCAACATGCCTCTCAGCAAATAGCTTGGGGTGTCTACTTTCCAAAATGGGGTCATTTGGGGGGGGTTTGTGCCATCTGGGCATTTTATGGCCTTCAAAACTGTGATAGGTAGTGAGGAGTAAAATCAAAAATGTACGCCCTTAGAAATCCTGAAGGCAGTGATTGGTTTTCGGGGCCCCGTATGCGGCTAGGCTCCCAAAAAGTCCCACACATGTGGTATCCCCATACTCAGGAGAAGCAGCTAAATGTATTTTGGGGTGCAATTCCACATATGCCCATGGCCTGTGTGAGCAATATATCATTTAGTGACAACTTTTTGTAATTTTGTTTTTTTTTTTTTTTTTTTTTTCATTATTCAATCACTTGGGACAAAAAAAATGAATATTCAATGGGCTCAACATGCCTCTCAGCAATTTCCTTGGGGTGTCTACTTTCCAAAATGGGGTCATTTGTGGGGGTTTTGTACTGCCCTGTCATTTTAGCACCTCAAGAAATGACATAGGCAGTCATAAATTAAAGACTGTGTAAATTCCAGAAAATGTACCCTAGTTTGTAGGCGCTATAACTTTTGCGCAAACCAATAAATATACACTTATTGACATTTTTTTTACCAAAGACATGTGGCCAAATACATTTTGGCCTAAATGTATGACTAAAATTGAGTTTATTGGATTTTTTTTAGAACAAAAAGTAGAAAATATCATTTTTTTTCAAAATTTTCGGTCTTTTTCCGTGTATAGCGCAAAAAATAAAAACGGCAGAGGTGATCAAATACCATCAAAAGAAAGCTCTATTTGTGGGAAGAAAAGGACGCAAATTTCGTTTGGTTACAGCATTGCATGACCGCGCAATTAGCAGTTAAAGCGACGCAGTGCCAAATTGTAAAAAGTGCTCTGGTCAGGAAGGGGGTAAATCCTTCCGGGGCTGAAGTGGTTAAAAAGGCCTGTCTATGTTAGTCTATGGCTTCATGCCCACCTAGGCGTTTTTGAGCTGCAAGTGGCATAGGCGTTTTTAAGCTGTAAAAAAAATCCAGGACCAGTGGGTTCTGAAAGACGTTTTTCAGCTGTAAAAACGCTCTAACGCTCAAAAACGTCATTCACCAACGTTTTTTAGCATTTTTGATCCATTGAAAAAAAAAAAAAAAAATTTGAAAAAAAAAAAAACGCTCAAAAACGCTAACGCGGAAAAACGCTCAAAAACGCTAAAAACCGCTATTGCAAAAACGCTGAAAAAAGCTGAAAAAAGTTTAAAAAATCACTGCAAAGATACTGGCGTTTTCATAACGTTTTTTTAACAGCCTGTGTGCATAAGGGCTTAATACTGCAGCTGCAGGAACAGATTCACAGGACTCAATCACAATCACTGTGTTTAAAATGTCCGTTCAGTGTCAGAATGTATTATTACATGTTGTTATTTTATACATAGATAAGAAAGGGGTGGTGTGAGTTATTAAAAACTAACAAATAGAAATATGTTATTAAAAGCTAGTGAATAGAACAATTGCAAAAGTAAAACCTTGAGAGGGGAGGGGGGAGTAGAGAGCTTTTAGCAGAAGATGTGGCTGTGTTAGGTGAAGGTTACAGAACACATTTCTACAGCGTGAACAAAATGGAATCTCTTGTGCTTAAATGAACAATACAGTGAATGTCCATGTCAATACAAAAATGTTTTGCCTTTTTATTTCTATTTTAAACTGAATGGGTTGTTTTACAAGGTGATCATTTACAATCACTTACAAACCCAGCAAAGAGAGCACAAACTTGAAGCCACTTCTTAACTTCAGATGCTTTATTGACGTGAACTCATTTAATCCTATGTTTTTTTTTTTTCTCTTTAATAGAACCTGTAGACCAAGAAGACGAGTCAGAAGTAGACAAAGATAATCTGCGCCGGTACCAAGGAGTCATCTCCCTTAGCCACCAAGATTGGAAGGTGACTTTTTTATTTTTCATTGTCTTGCAGTTTCATTATGTTGTGACGAACGCCAGTCTCAAAAAAAAAAAAAAAAAAAAAAAAAAAAAAAAAAAGATGTGGGGTCCATGTGCACTGGGCTTAAAAAAGATACCAGTTCTTTTGGCAAAAAAAAAAAAAAAAACACTCATATAAAAATAAAAAATGAAAATAATGTAGTTGCATAAGTAGGCATAGGAGTCGGCACACACTTGCCATCATTTAAAGTGCCTCTGATTAACCCTAAATAAAGTTCAGCTGTTCTAGTAGGTCTTTCCTGACATTTTCTTAGTCGCATCCTACAGCAAAGCCATGATACGCAGAGAGCTTCCAAAGCATCGGATGGATCTCATTTTTAAAAGGTATCACTCAGGAGAAGGGTACAAAAGAATTTCCAAGGCAATAGATATACCATGTAAGCCCATTAGAAAGAATAATGTCGGGGCATAACCAGATGGGCGGGTGCGTGCTGAGCTGCGGCATGGTGTGAGTGAGGACGCTGTGTGCTCCTTCCCACCTCCGCTCCCTTCTCCCCCTTGGATGCACGGGTAACATACCCGGCTGTGTGGGATCTCTGTTGCGGTACCCGCGTGGTGGATGGACGCGGTGGAAGAGCGTGGAGGGGGGCCCGGGAACCTGGTCTCTCACTGCTTCCTCCGCTAACCTCCTTCAGTCTATCTGGGCTGAGAATGCCGAAGAAACTCCTGGGAGTGACGTCACTCCCTGCACGCCATTGAGAGGTACTCGGCAAGCGGCTCTCATCTACATGCACACAGCCAGAGAATCGAAAGCTTCATAAGCGGGTACAGTAAGTGGACATTGGTATGCTAAACCAAATGCTGCTTAGGAAACACAGATGCCCGATGGACTAGAAACAACTCCTGGTAATGTGTCACTTTTAAAAGGGAGGGGAGGAGAAAGAAAAAAAAAAGGGGGAAAAAGTGCATAAGTTTACTATCTATAACAGTGTCCTGCTTTGTTTGCTTTATTAGCTCTGATTGTTCTATAAATCTGGGAACAGAAAGAACCAATATAGAAAGTAAATATTTCTCCCCCTGCGCAGTGACTGGCTTTGGGACCAGGGGCCGTGGGGAGAATCCTTGGGTGCCCCAAGTACTTTTTTTAAATCCCCCTATCCTTAGGTGGTGTAACCCCCAAATCACTGATCATAGACTTGCCAAAGTCCCGGTCACTCTCTGTGGCCGTAAGGACTGCAGGTTTAGGTGAGTGTCGGGATACTTTGTGTATATACCACACCCCACATACAACCGGTGATTATCTTGGTGGTCTTAATCGCTTCTTGTAAGTTGGAGGGTACCTCAGTCAATGGCGCCTTGATAATAGTATGCTATACAGTGTGGACTTGAATCCTGAACCATAACCTGGGTTGACGGTGAAGTTCGCTGGGGGGGCAGCAATAACTACTGTGTCAGTTGGGGTGCATATGAGCGGAGGGAGCTGACCTTCGTTGGGTCATCCTAAACTGCAGTGGTGACGCCTCTGCATAGCGTGTGGACAGATATACCATGTAACGCAGTAAAGACAGTCGTCATCAAGTGGAGAAAATATGGCACAACAGTGACATTATCAAGAACTGGATGTCCCTCTAAAATTGATGAAAAGACGAGATGAAAACTGGTCAGGGAGGCTGCCAAGAGGCCTACAGCAACATGAAAGGAGCTGCAGGAATATCTGGCAAGTACTGGCTATGTAGTACATGTGACAACAATCTCCCGTATTCTTCATATGTCTGGGCTATGGGGTAGAGTGGCAAAACGGAAGCCTTTTCTTATGCAGAAAAATATCCAAGCCTGGCTAAATTTTGCAAAAACACATCTAAAGTCTTCCAAAAGCATGTGGGAAAATGTACTATGGTCTGATGAAACCAAGGTTGAACTTTTTGGCCATAATTCCAAAGGATATGTTTGACGCAAAAACAACACTACACATCACCAAAAGAAAACCATACCCACCGTGAACCATGGTGGTGGCAGCATCATGCTTTGGGGCTGTTTTTTTTTTTTTTTTTTTTTTTTTTATAGCTCGAACAGGGGCCTTAGTCAAGGTAGAGGGAATTATCAACAGTTCCAAATACCAGTCAATATTGGCACAAAACCTTCAGGCTTCTGCTAGAATGCTGAATATGAAGAGGAATTTCATCTTTCAGCATGACAACGACCCAAAGCATACATCCAAATCAACAAAGGAATGACTTCACCAGAAGAAGATTGAAGTTTTGGAATGGCTCAGCCAGAGCCCAGACCTATATCCGATTGAAAATCTGTGGGGTGATCTGAAGAGGGCTGTGCACAGGAGATGCCCTCTCAATCTGACAGATTTGGAGCGTTTTTTCAAAGAAGAGTGGGCAAATAGTGCCAAGTTAAGATGTGCCATGCTGATAGACTCATACCCAAAAAGGCAGAGTGCTGTAATTAAATCAAAAGGTGAGAATATGAATGATAACACAAAAACATTTTTTTCACTCATGGTTAGTGTTTGGCTGAAGCCATGTATTATCAATCAACTGTGTTTTACTCTCTTCAAATCATAATGACAACAGAAACTACCCAAATGACCCTGATAAAAAGTTTACATACCCTGGAATGTTTGGCCTCGATACAGACACAGAAGGTGGCACACAGGTTAAAATGGCAATTAAAGGGAGGCACATGCACAGAGCCTGACCGTGCGGTCATGCTCTGCTCCATGGAGAACCACACCAGAGCCATACCCGCAGCAGCGGCTTCTCGAACGACTCCCGCGGACTCCTCTAGCTCCACAGAGACCACTGCTCTCACAATCATGGTCCTGGGGGGCCCCAAAACCAAATATAAGACAGGCAACATCAAGGACGCTCTGTCCCGGCCCTCTGCCAAGATGGCGCCGGCTGCCTCCTCACAGCTCAGCACACCGCAAGGCACAGCTGCAGCTCCACAACCTGAAACCACAGGACAATGCCGGTGAGTCTGACTCTGATACAGACAGTTCCAGTCTGTCATCCAATCCAGCATGTTCAAACAGTTTGAATGGATGCTACACAGGCCCTTAAACTGACATCAGAACACATTACAGACAAGCTGACACATGAGATCAGGGAACTGGGGCAAACAGCAGAGCTAGAGGTCAGAGTGGATGAATTAGAGAACCACACACAGATTTACACGGCAGAATTCGAAAACCTCAAGGATGAAAACATGATTCTGCAGCCTTGGCTTGAGGACCAGGAGAACAGGAACCATAGGTCTAATTTAAGGATCAGAGAAATTCCAGAGACCAGCCACCATGCTTGCCTTATTCCAGGAGCTGCAACCTGGCATTCCAGTGGACAGACTGGAGATGGATATGGTGCACAGGGCCCTGTCCTCACGCAAAACCAATGGCCCACCAAGGGCCTTTATAGCTAAGTTCCACTACTACCGCACTAAGGAACAGCTATTGGCCCGCAGCAAGAGTCAAAGACTCCCTGTCATTCCAGGGCCACACCTATCGCCTATTTGCAGATATATCCCCGCTCATAGTGGCTAAACAACGAGCTCTCAAACCCCACCTGCAGGTGCTTCAACGCAACCAAATCGCATAACACTGGGGATTTCCATTCTCTGTTCGGTTCACACATCTGTAAACCAAATATGTTTGCCGCACGGCTGAAGAGTTGCAGTCCACCCTGACAGACCTGGGCCTATTGGAAGACACCCTGCACAGAGATTCCTCTCACAGGCGATCAGCCACTCGCTCACCCTACAAGCAAACAGCGGGCGGCTCAGGGCATCTGGATCCCGCACGCCAGAGTCTCTATAAACTAGGACGATTCGATAACCGTGGACCCTCCAACGAGGACCCGATGGACTGACCTAATTTTGTGGATTTGCTTTGTGTCAACCATTTCCTTTTGAGACCCGCGTGAACTGATGGAACTCTCTCAGGCGACAGCCCAACGGAACCATTCCTGTGAACTATGTCTTCACTCCTGAGACATCCCCTGGAATCTGCACAGCTTAAGTTCCACTGGGCAGGACCCACCTGCCAACTTGAACTTCCACAGCTGGGTCACCCCTACTCGACCTGAAGGCCCAGACCATATTTTCATAGGCCCTTGAGCCTCATCACAGCGGCTTCATAGGCCCCAGGTTATGCCTAGCTTGTAGATTTTGCTCCTATCTGCCCTGCACCTATGCTCTCCACCCTACTCTACCTCAAACATCCCTCTCCCCTTTAGTAACTTGGAAATAGGGTGGTATTAGCATTGGTTTAACCCAATAGCCAGGTTTCTTTCTACAGGTATGCCGACCAAGGATCAGAACTGGCCATCTTTCCTTTTCATTGCAGCCTTACTGCTCACTTATGCATGATAGATTACTGTTTAGCCATGCTGTTATCTTAAGATTATTTTTTTAGTTGCTCTCTCCAGTGTTGTTCCCCATCCGGAGCTTCTTGCTCCTCCGTTAACTGCCCTTGGACCCCTGCCCTTATTATGTATGTATCTAACGGCAGCCTCAGAGCCTCCACAGAACCGCTCGACGCTCCCATACACTGTTATTAACAAGTTATACACTAATGTACATTGCACCTAATAGTGTTGTGCCTATTTTGTTTTGTTCTTTCTCTTTCTAACCTTTTCTCCCCTCTTCTCCCTCCCCCCCTTGGTGGTTGCTGCTCTCTCCTTGGGAAATGTCCTCTACACGTTAAGATTAGCCCTGGAGTTATTGTGGCCCCCCATAAACATTCTCTCCTTGAAAGTTCAAGGCTTCAATGTCCCTCATAAGTGCACCAAGGCCCTGCGTTCCTTTGCAGCCACTAAGGCTCATGTTATCTGCCTTCAGGAGACCCACTTTAATGACCTATCCTCCTCTAAATTCCTCAGTAGCTCTTACCCCCAATTCTATTCTACTTCAGCCACAACCAAGCAGAGAGGGACTCTTATTGTTTTTCATCGTTCTGTGCCATTCACCCTCTCTTCACAAGTCAAAGATCCAGAGGGCAGATACCGCATTCTTTCTGGCCATATTTCAGACACTGCAGTCACGTTAGTGTCCATACTATGCTTCCAATAAACGCCGATAGCTTTTCTTTCACATCTCTTTCAGGTGGTTGACAAACACAAATTTGGTACAGTAGTTCTATGTGAAGACTCCAATCTGACGATTTTCCCGTTCCTTGACAAATCACCTCCAACTTTACCATATACTCCAAATAAACCAACCTTACAACACCTGATATCCACACATAACCTAGCCCAGCCTCAAAAAATCCACTCGCCTGCTCGCATTTTGCAAGTGGATTTTGAGGGCTGGTGAGGAAGGGCTGCCTGGGAGCGAGCACCGCCGGCAGCCTGTGTGGAATGGGAGTCCTTCTCCCAGCGATCACGGAGGGGAAGAGAGAGCGAGCCGCCCAGGTGATCAGAGCGCAGGGAACACAGCGATAACAGCTTTCATTTCAATAGCCGTGTTCCCCGCTGCTCGCTGTCAGATACAGCCCCTTCTCCTGGTCCCGGGACTTTCATAGACAGATCACCCATCCAATCCCAGTGGCGGGTGATCTGTCAGTCAAAGTCCCCCCGCCAGGGGGCAGGGCTGTATATGATGTTGCGTGGCGGGAACACGGCAATTGAAATGAAAGCTGTTATCGCTGTGTTCCCTGCGCTGCGCTCTGATCACCTGGGTGGCTCTCCTGTTCCTCTCCTCCCCTGCACAGGTAGGCTG
Source organism: Aquarana catesbeiana (assembly GCF_042186555.1). Lineage (NCBI taxonomy): Eukaryota > Metazoa > Chordata > Amphibia > Anura > Ranidae > Aquarana > Aquarana catesbeiana. The sequence continues at coordinate 99,743,771 of NC_133331.1, forward strand.
CATGGTGGACACAGAGCTGCATTGGTGGTTGGTGGGCACAAGGCTGCATTGGTGGGCAAAAGGATGTATTGGTAGGCACAAGGCTGCATAGTGGATACAGGCTGAATGGTGGACACGGCTGCATTGGTGGGCACAAGGCTGCATGGTGAACACATGCTGTATTGGTGGGCACACGGCTGTATTGGTGGGCACACGGCTGTATTGGTGGGCACTAGGCACAAGGCTGCATTGGTGGGCACAAGGCTGCATGGTGGAAACAAGGCTGCATTGGTGGGCACTAGGCACAAGGCTGCATTGGTGGGCACGGGGCACAAGGCTGCATGGTGGACACAAGGCTGCATTGGTGGGCACAAGGCTGAATAGGGGACACATGTAGCCTGCATTGGTGGGCACGGATACCGTTGTTGTTAATATTTCTTTTTTTAACTTAATTCTGCATAATACATATACAGGTAAGTGTCATTTCATGAGATAATTTATGAGGGCGGAATTAGGGGCGGGGCGGGCTGGGTGGGGCAACTGATGGCGAGTACCCTTGAGGCCTGGCTAGTAGCTCAGGACTTGAAATTTTAAACCCTGACCTAGTCGACACCTGGAGCGAACTTAACCCAGTTAGTAAGCGCTATACGCACTACTCCACACAAATCTTTCTCGTGCCTAGATCACATCTTCATGTCCAATAGCATGATCCCAGAAATCATCTCTTTTGTCATCACATTTTTCTCGTGGACTTACCACTGTGCAGTATGCACCACCATAGCCTCCCCAATCCCTAGAATGCAAGACACATCCTGGAGTATTAACAATAATATTCTCTCCCACCTCTCTCACTGTCTAGATATGGAAGTAGTCCTTAAAGACTATATTGCTACTAACGCGACGAACGATATTTCTCCAAGCGTCTTCCAGGACAGCCCATGAGACCTTGGGCTCCTCCTACCAGGACAGGAAACACGTCACCCCCACCAGATAAAAGGGCGGTCCTCCAGGCCCATGTCAGTTATTTGTGTTTCCTCCGGACGGGGGGGTAACATGTTCATGGAACCTGCTCCCATAGGCCTTATAAGCAGGGGCTTTGTATGGCTTTTTTCTGGGGCATATCACTTACCTCTTCCTCTGCCAGAAGCAGCACACCGCTGGGGAGGTTGGCTGTGTTGCTGTTCTCTGTCCTCAGTGCCTGGAGAGGGCCAGGACCGGTGTGAGGTCATGCCCCTAGCGCAGTGCATTGAACTCTAGCTCAGCTGAGCTTCGGTTGTCCTTCCCTGCCGACAGCCTGGCTGATCTGAGCAAGGAATGGAGGAAGCCGCAGCGTTCGAGGGGGCGGAGCTATTGCGCTCCAAGCTGGCCCACAGGAAGTGCCTGGAGAGGGTTACTTCCGGGGCATATGACATCATCATCGGGCGCTGGAGACGAGGTTCCAGTCTTCATAAACGGCGCGAACAGAGAACGCTGGCTGCTGGTGTTTCTTGGTGTTAAGCAGCCAGGCTGTGGATGACCAAGAGGGGCAGAATGGATCCTCCTGCAGTACCTGCACAGGCAGCGGATGCAGTTCCCAACACCAGCACCTCACAGGTAAGCCTGGGGTGTTCTGTCACCACCTTACTATCCCTGTGAGTGTTCCCTTCCCCTCCCCCCTCTGTGGTAGTGGGTGTAAGGGGACACATTTCCTCCCTCCTGCACGTGGTGTTACGGAGTGATTGTGTGGCTTTAATTACATTGTGGGTCATTTATTTTGTCTTGCAGACCAAGACTCAGGACAAGGCCCAAGCGCAGCCACTTAAAAGGAAATGTGCGGTTTGCGCAAACAAATTGAGCTCCTCATGGAGCAAAGCAGTTTGTCGCACCTGTATAGAAGGCCTAGTAAAGGATGACCCGGTTGCCTCGTGCCAGAAGATGCTTACTTCTGTTAGGGATGAGCTTGCGTCCACCTTCAGTTCCTTTAGAACGCTTATTGATAAGCTCCAGACTCCAGCAGAGAGTCCGTCTTCACTGAAGGCGTCAGTAAGCACTCCGCAGCAGGCAGAGAGTGAAGACTCTGAGGCTGAGGTCAGATCTACCCGTTCTTCTCTGGAAGAATCAGGGTCAGATACAGAGCCCAGAGATAGAGAATCCACTCGAGGCTCAAGATTTAAGTTATCTGTTGAGGATGTAGATGACTTATTAAAGGCTATCTATACTACCCTTGAATTAAAAGAGGAAGAGGTTCAGTTATCCAAACATGATCTTATGTATAAGGGATTACATAAGAGAAAATCAAGAGTGTTTCCAGTTCATAGTTCTTTGGTTGATACTATTAAACTGGAATGGGATAATCCTGAGAGAAAACCATTCTTCTCTAGTAACCTAAAAAGGAGGTTTCCTTTTGATGAGGACACTGCGCAGCCATGGAATAAGAATCCCAAGCTAGACGCACCTCTTTCAAAAGTTTCAAAAAACTCGGACCTGGCGTTTGGTGATATGGGTACGCTTAAGGATCCGATGGACAAGAGGGGGGATATCCTTCTCCACAGAGCCTGGGACTCAGCAGTTGGAAACCTGAAACCAGCTTTGGCTTCCACTTGTGTGGCCAGAAATCTGGAGGTTTGGTTGACTCAGATTCAGTCACATCTGTCAGCAGGTACCTCCAGAGAGCAAATTTTAAAGTCTTTTCCTCTCTTATTTCAGGCAGTGGGTTTTTTGGCAGATTCTTCCGCTGAGTCGGTAAGAATGTCAGCCAGGACTTCGGCTCTAGTGAACTCGGCCAGGAGAAGCCTTTGGCTTAAGACCTGGTCAGGGGACTCGGCCTCCAAGTTGCGCCTTTGTGGCCTTCCTTTAACTGGCGATCATTTATTTGGCCCAGGTCTACAGGAGGCACTGGAACGCACGGCTGATAAGAAAAAGGCGTTTCCAGAGAGAAAGAGAGTTCAGACAGCCAGAAAATTTTTTCGTGGCCAAAACAGGCAACAGAGTCCTAGAGAAAAGGACAGCAGGCCGAAAAAGCATTGGACTGGGCACAAAGGCAGAGGCAAAGGGGGAGTGCTATTTAACCCTCCTCAACAGCCCGCCAAGCCGCAGTGACTTGTGTTCCCCGGTGGGAGGGAGATTGAGGGCCTTCATCCCACAGTGGGCAGCAGTCACTCTGAGCCCCTTCGTCCTGGACCTAGTGACCAACGGGTACAGGCTGGAGTTTGTTCACCAACCACCAGAACGTTTGTTGGTCACATTTCCTCCACAAGATCGGGAGAAAGCGAGGGCTCTGGGTCTCCAGATCGGAGACTTATTAGATCAAAAAGTCCTGATTCCTGTTCCTCGATCAGAGCGGGGCAAGGGATTCTATTCCCATGTATTTGTGGTCAGAAAGCCGGCAGGAAAGTTTCGACTTATCCTGAATCTCCGGACCTTAAACAAGTCCATCAGATACAAGCATTTCCGTATGGAGACGGTTTTTACAATCAAAAACCTACTATACCCAAACTGCTTTATGGCCACGTTGGACTTAAGGGATGCTTATCTTCACATCCCTATCCATCCAGCCTTCCAAAAGTTTTTGAGATTGGCAGTGAAGACGGGTATGGGGACCCGACATTTTCAATTTCAGGCCCTCTTCTTCGGTCTTTCCTCAGCCCCACGCATCTTTACGAAGGTGTTGGGGGAAGCGCTGGCTCCTCTAAGATTAAAGGCAATAACGGTTATCCCTTACTTAGACGACCTCCTGATAGTGGCAAAATCATACCAAAGGCTGTTGGAAGATCTCCAGGCTGTACAGGACTTCTTACAGTCCCTAGGCTGGCTAATAAACAAAGAAAAATCGTCCTTGATTCCGGTCCAGAAAGTAACTTATCTGGGTTACGATTTTTGCTCCGTGAACCAAAGAGTTTTTCTTCCTCAGGAGAAGATTACCAAAGTGTTCCAGACTATGTCAACATTGCAGACCAACCAGTCGGTCTCTCTGAGACAGGTGTCGAGGGCAGTGGGTCTTATGACCTCATGTTTTCCCGCAGTACCATGGGCGAGACTCCGTCAGCGTCCGTTACAAAGGTTTCTTTTAAGAAACTGGGACGGGGACGTAAGGTCCCTGGAGTCAAGGATCTGGCTTCCCAACAGGATAAAAAGAAGCCTGTGGTGGTGGAGAGCTGGTCAGCACCTAGCAGGAGGTCTCCCATGGTCCTTTCCCATATCCCGAAGGATTACCACGGATGCGAGTTCCTGGGGATGGGGGGCCCACCTCAGCAATGCAGTAGCACAAGGAGAGTGGTCCCCAGAGGAGGCAAGGGCCTCATCCAATCAAAGAGAGCTGCTTGCAGTCCAGAGAGCCCTCCAGTCTTTTCAGATGGAGGTCAGGGGTCACAACCTCCAAATCCTGTCAGACAATATAGCGACAGTCGCGTATATCAACAAGCAGGGAGGCACGAGAAGCCGGAGGCTTCAGTCCATTGCCCAGGAGATCCTTTCATGGGCAGAGGGGAATCTAGCCTCCATTTCTGCTGTACACCTGAAGGGGAAAAACAATTGCCTGGCAGATTATCTCAGCCGTCACAGGATAGACCGAGACAACTGGTCCCTTCATCCCGAAGTCTTTGCAGACCTCACCAAGAGATGGGGTTATCCGGTAGCGGATTTGTTCGCAAACCGAAACAACCGCAAGACGGAGATATTCTTTTCCATGAACCCGGCAGACCAAGCCTTGGGGATCGATGCTCTGGCAAACCCGTGGCCTCCAGGCCTATGTTATGCCTTTCCGCCAATCAGGCTGATTCCAGTAGTCCTCCGGAAGTTTCGGCTGGAAGAGACAGATCTGATTCTAATTGCCCCGTTTTGGCCCAAGAGGCCATGGTTTTCCCTGCTACAGTCTCTGGTTTCAGAGCCTCCGTGGAGCCTTCCGAAAAGGGAAGACCTATTATTGCAGGGTCCAGTATCACACCCTCAGGTGGTTTCCTTAAACTTAACGGCCTGGTATCTGAAGAAAAGATACTGAGCGCCCAAGGGTTCTCTGACAAAGTAGTCAGGACTCTCGTGAATTGCAGGAAGCCAGTTACTAGAGCCATATATTCCAAAGTTTGGAAAAGGTTTAACTCATGGTTATCTGAAAATGATAGATTAGCTCATGATATTCCGTCTATTTTAGAATTTTTCCAAGAGGGTGTCGACAAAGGTCTTTCTGTTAGTACCTTAAAGGTACAGGCGGCAGCTATTAGTGTGTTCCTCCAGTTTTCTCTCCTGGAAAATCCCACTATAGCCAGATTTTTCAAATCTATCTCTAGGGCCAGACCAGTAGTGGTGAGAAGTTGTCCAACGTGGGATCTGTCCCTAGTACTTCAAACTCTGGTAGAATTTCCGTTTGAACCTCTGGAAAGTATGTCAGTTAAGTTACTTACATTAAAAACTGTGTTCCTTATAGCTGTTACCTCAGCTCGTAGTGTAAGTGAGTTGCAGGCCCTATCAGTTAGGGAGCCCTTCCTCACGATTTTTGAGGATCGAGTTGTGTTACGAACCGATCCAGGTTTTTTGCCCAAGGTGGCAAGTACATTCCACCGATCTCAGAACATTGTATTGCCAACCTTTTGTAGTTCGCCACAGGGCGACTTAGAAAGAAAATGTAGTTTCCTAGATGTAAGAAGGATTCTCTTGGTCTATCTTGAGGTCACGAAGACCTTTAGGAAAACTGATGCCTTGTTTGTCCTCTTTTCTGGAGTTCACAAGGGGAATAGTGCATCTAAAGCCACATTGGCTAGATGGATAAAGCAAGCCATCTTGGAAGCTTACAAAATTAGGGAGGTCCCTACACCTTTTGTTACTGCGCACTCAACTAGAGCCTTGTCTACGTCTTGGGCTGAGAGGGCTGGTGCCTCACCGGAACAAATTTGCAGGGCTGCCACTTGGTCCAGTTACTCGACCTTCATTAAACATTATCGCCTGGATCTCCTATCAGCTCAGGAGCAGGCGTTTGGTTGTAAGGTCCTTCAGGCAGTTGTCCCTCCCTAGACTGGTAAGTTCTGGCTCATCGTCTCATGGGCTGTCCTGGAAGACGCTTGGAGAGAAGCTGAGTTAGACTTACCGGTAACTCCTTTTCTGAGAGTCTTCCAGGACAGCCGGATTCCCACCCGGTATTGTCTGAAGTTATGTGTATTATGCATATGTTTTGCAGGGTCCTACGGTTCTTGAGAATACTGACATGGGCCTGGAGGACCGCCCTTTTATCTGGTGGGGGTGACGTGTTTCCTGTCCTGGTAGGAGGAGCCCAAGGTCTCATGGGCTGTCCTGGAAGACTCTCAGAAAAGGAGTTACCGGTAAGTCTAACTCAGCTTTTCTGCTCTGACACTTTGGGAAGCTCACAAAGCTGTCATCCATGGCAGGTTAGTCCAACAGGCAGCAGCCCTTAAACATGACCGCAAAATCTTATTCCAGCAACACTAGAAGCCAACTTTAACGCATGCCATGCAGCATTTCAGTCCTCCCCCAACACTAACACCAATGCACGTCTGGAAAGGGCCAGACTTGACTTTGACTTATTTCTCACTGACTGTGCCGAGAAACTCATATGCAGACGTCAGCACAATACCTACCTTAGGGGCCACAAACCCGACACACCCGTGGCTCGCACGTTATGGGCGATCCACCACCCCAAGTCATCCATACGGTTAAAAACAACCAATAATGCTTTCACTAGCAACCCTGTCAAGATACTCGATGTATTTCGGTCCAACCTTGCGAAACTTTACTCCCCTACGCAAAACTTCGACTTTACTAAAGCCGAAGCTCTCTTATCCCGTATCCCCCTTCCAACCCTCACACAGGAACAACTAGATCTACTTGAGAGCCCGATCAAGTACCTTGAGGTCATAGCTGCCATTAAAGCGTTGAAACCTAACAAAGGCCCGGTACCTGATGGGTTCACAACAGCCTACTATAGAAATTTTTCACCCATTTTGACCCCCTTACTGACTAAAGCCTTCAACTCTGTTGGCTGGGCACTCATTTAGAACTGAAACTCCGACCTCTATAATTTCTATGTTACCCAAACCTACATCAGATTTCTCCTCATGGACCAACCACCGGCCCATCTCTCTCCTCAATTTGGACATTAAGTTGTTAGCCAAAATTATTGTGACCCGACTAAACCCTGTTATAGGCCGTTTGATACATTGAGACCAAACTGGCTTTACACCAACACGCCAAGCTGGTGACAATATCAGACGAGCCATCCTGCTCTCCCATGCAGCTAAAACTAGACATATTCCAACATGCCTTCTATTCCTTGACATCAGGAAAGCTTTTGATACATTAACCTGGCCATATCTACAATACACTCTCCAGCGTTGGGGTTTTGGGGACCACTTCCTAACCTGGGTCTTCTCTCTATATAACGACCCACGGGCCTACATCAAATATGTAGGCTATAAATCAGCGATTATTGATATTAGAAGACGCACTAGGCAGGGATGCTCCCTCTCCCCGCTGTTATTTGCTTATAGAGCCTTTGGCACAACTGATCAGATCAGACCCTGATGTCAAGGGGATAGAACTGGGTGGTCATCATAATAAGCAATGTCTTTTTGCGGATGACATTCTTATTTTCATGGCACATCCCCACACCTCCACCCCATATTTGTTAGCTATATTGGATAACTTTGCCCAGATCTCTGGACTACATGTCAACCCCAAGAAATCTAACGCACTCAACATTTTCCTATCACAATCAGCTCCAAGAGGCCAGGTCCACACTGCTGTTCAATTGGGTGACTCATCAACTCCCTTACTTCGGGATACAACTATCCGAAATCTTTACAGTGAACAACTTGCCTTTGAAACAGATGACTAATCTCATGACACAATGGTCCTGGTCCTCCCTTCCATTATCCTGGCTAGGTAGGGTCAATGCCATGAAAATAACAATTCTGCCTAACTTTCTCTATCTGTTCAGAGTTCTCCCCATCCCATTACCTTCCTACTTTTTATGCCTAATGCAACGAAGAGTGATGTCCTACATATGGGGGGGCCACCAAGCCTCGTATCCCGAAATCTACCCTATTTCTCCACAAACTAAGTGGGGGCTTAGGCATTCCCAATTTCTCATCTTACTACTATGCTGCACAACTTGCCCAACTTCCCAAGTATCACACAGCAGATGAAACGCCACTATGGGTTGCTATCGAATCAGTTGACTGTGACCCAATTTCGGTAGCGAACATGCTTTGGTTACAACCTAAAGATAGAGCTTGCATCCTCCAGTCCTGTTACTAAGCATTCCCTGACCATCTGGGACAAATTCAGGGATGCTCGAAATCTCCAATCTCCTCATAATCCTCTCCTATCCTTTCTCAGAAACCCAGCTTTCTACCCAGCTTGTGCGTCTCCGACTGCATTCGTGGCATGGTCTACGGCGAATCTATTTAGACTCCACCAACTAACCTCTCATAACACAATTCTGACTTTTCCTACCCTATGCGAGACTTTTGGACTACCTAGATCGGAACTCTTCTGTTATCTGCAAATTAAAAATTTCTGGATCTCCACCGAATCTGCTGACCCAATTCCAACGCATCTGCAAAAGTGACCCACACACCAGAGGACTAATATCGACCCTATATCAACACTTGACTAATATCCCTGATAACGCACCACCTTTCTACACCATTAAATGGGCACAAGACATGGAGCGCACGTTCGAGATTGCAGACTGGTCTGCTATATGGCTTGCTACCAAATCCTGCTCCCCCTGCTCGGCAATTGAAACGAACTTTAAAGTCCTAGCCCGGTGGTACCTCATTCCTGCGAGAATTGCAAAATATGTCCCATCATATCCAGGAAACTGTTTCCGAGGCTGCTCGGCCCCAGGCACCCACATACACATATGGTGGCAATGTCCGGTGGCCCAAGACTTCTGGAAAATAATCTTCCTATGGCATCCAAAGCCTTAGAGACTAATATCCCTCCTGACCCGGCTACTTCCCTTTTAAACCTGAAACCACCAGAGCTTACTCATGATCAATTCCGATTACTAATCCAACTTACCACCGTGGCTAAACAAACAATAGCCAAAGCATGGAAATCGCAGATCTTGGTTGTGGCTGAAGCAAAACACAGGATGAATAGGGCCCTTATCTTTTCTAAAATGACTGCCATAGGTACTGATAAAGTGAAGAAATTCAAAAAAATATGGCAACCCTGGGTTAAGCATTGCCTTCCCCCAGACTTTGATGAGTCATTACTAATGCCTTGGTAATTCAATCCATTATATTCTTTCTATTCTTTACCTACTTCGAGGGCTTCCTGATGAGGGGCTGAACCACCGTGTTGGGGAACTTCCCACCCTCTCCACCCCCCTTTCCCAAACCTGATGTTTAATTCAATGGCATATCCCCTTTATTGCAAAGCTATTACCCACGATGAGGTTGGAAATATAGCAATTAGCCCTACATGGTTGATCATTACATTTAAGTCCGTAACTGATATGTAACGATAGACTGTAGTATGGTTTCCTTCTTACCCATTATATCCCTACCCCAGGTGCCACACTTCCACCCTAGGACTTGTCCTATACTGTGACTTGTCGGTTGTCCCCATCTGTCCACAGTTTGTTCCCATTAGGGTTGGACGGGTGGAATGAAGGTACATTCGGCATTCCTTAGGGACCAACATATCAGAGCTTCTCGAGTCCCTTTCTCTCCTATATCCCCTTTTAAAATCCACATATAGTCATACCATGTTGTTTTACTTCACTCAAATCCAACCGATTGTACATGATCCTCATAGCATTACTGCTCACGTTGTACTTATCTCATTGAAAGTTTGTAAGCTTATTGTCATATTCATGAAACGTCAATAAAATCTTTAACGAGAAAAAAAAATGGCAATTAAAGGTTATTTTGCCACATTTGTGGCTTTTTAAATCACAATTAGTGTTGGTGTATAAATAGTCAATGAGTTTGTTAGCTCTCACATGGATGCACTAAGCAGGCTAGACACTAAGCCATGAGGAGGTTGAAAAGAACAGTCAAAAGACCTGCGTAACAAGGTAATGAAACTTTGCAGAGATGGAAAAGGATATAAAAAGATATCCAAAGCCTTGAATATGCTAGTCAGTACTGTTTAATCACTTATTAAGAAGTTGAAAATTAGGGGCTCTTTTGATATCAAGCCAAGGTCAGGTAGACCATGAAAGATTGCAGCCACAACTGGCGGGAGAATTGCTCAGGATACAAAGAAAAACTCACAGGTAACCGCAGGAGAAATACAGACTGCTCTCCAAAAAGACAGTGTGGTTGTTTTTAAGGAGCACAATTCAACAATACTTGAACAAAAAAGAGCTGCATGGTTGAGCTGCTAGAAGGAAGCCTTTACTGCGCCAATGCCACAAAAAAGCCAATGAGGCATGTCAAGGTGGTGTTGAGTAGGGATGAGCCGAACACCCCCCTGTTCGGTTCGCACCAGAACATGCGAACAGGAAAAAAGTTCGTTCGAACATGCGAACACCGTTAAAGTCTATGGGACACGAACATGAATAATCAAAAGTGCTAATTTTAAAGGCTTATATGCAAGTTATTGTCATAAAAAGTGTTTGGGGACCTGGGTCCTGCCCCAGGGACATGGATCAATGCAAAAAAAAGTTTTAAAAACGGCCGTTTTTTCAGGAGCAGTGATTTTAATAATGCTTAAAGTCAAACAATAAAAGTGTAATATCCCTTTAAATTTCGTACCTGGGGGGTGTCTATAGTATGCCTGTAAAGGGGCGCATGTTTCCTGTGTTTAGAACAGTCTGACAGCAAAATGACATTTTGAAGGAAAAAACTCATTTAAAACTACCCGCGGCTATTGCATTGCCGACAATACACATAGAAGTTCATTGATAAAAACGGCATGGGAATTCCCCAAAGGGGAACCCCGAACCAAAATTAAAAAAAAAAAAATGACGTGGGAGTCCTCCTAAATTCCATACCAGGCCCTTCAGGTCTGGTATGGATATTAAGGGGAACCCCGGCCAAAATTAAAAAAAAAAAATGACGTGGGGTTCCCCCTAAATTCCATACCAGACCCTTCAGGTCTGGTATGGATTTTAAGGGGAACCCCGCACCAAAAAAAAAAAAAAAAAACGGCGTGGGGTCCCCCCAAAAATCCATACCAGACCCTTATCCGAGCACGCAACCTGGGAGGCCGCAGGAAAAGAGGGGGGGACGAGAGTGCGGCCCCCCCTCCCTCCTGAACCGTACCAGGCCACATGCCCTCAACATTGGGAGGGTGCTTTGGGGTAGCCCCCCAAAACACCTTGTCCCCATGTTGATGAGGACAAGGGCCTCATCCCCACAACCCTGGCCGGTGGTTGTGGGGGTCTGCGGGCGGGGGGCTTATCGGAATCTGGAAGCCCCCTTTAACAAGGCGACCCCCAGATCCCGGCCCCCCCCTGTGTGAAATGGTAAGGGGGTACATAAGTACCCCTACCATTTCACGAAAAAAGTGTCAAAAATGTTAAAAATGACAAGAGACAGTTTTTGACAATTCCTTTATTTAAATGCTTCTTCTTTCTTCTATCTTCCTTCATCTTCTGGTTCTTCTGGCTCTTCTGGTTCTTCCTCCGGCATTCTCGTCCAGCATCTCCTCCGCGGCGTCTTCTGTCTTCTTCTCCTCGGGCCGCTCCGCACCCATGGCATGGGGGGGAGGCTCCCGCTCTTCTCTTCTTCTTTTCTTCTCTTCTTCTTTTCTTCTCTTCTTCTTTTCTTCTCTTCTTCATTTTCTTCTCTTCTTCATTTTCTTCTCCGGGCCGCTCCGCAATCCATGCTGGCATGGAGGGAGGCTCCCGCTGTGTGACGGCGCTCCTCGTCTGACAGTTCTTAAATAACGGGGGGGCGGGGCCACCCGGTGACCCCGCCCCCCTCTGACGCACGGTGACTTGACGGGACTTCCCTGTGGCATTCCCCGTGACGTCACAGGGAAGTCCCGTCAAGTCACCGTGCGTCAGAGGGGGGCGGGGTCACCGGGTGGCCCCGCCCCCCCCCGTTATTTAAGAACTGTCAGACGAGGAGCGCCGTCACACAGCGGGAGCCTCCCTCCATGCCAGCATGGATTGCGGAGCGGCCCGGAGAAGAAAATGAAGAAGGGAAGAAGAGAAGAAAAGAAGAAGAGAAGAGCGGGAGCCTCCCCCCCATGCCATGGGTGCGGAGCGGCCCGAGGAGAAGAAGATAGAAGACGCCGCGGAGGAGATGCTGGACGAGAACGCCGGAGGAAGAACCAGAAGAGCCAGAAGAACCAGAAGAACCAGAAGATGAAGGAAGATAGAAGAAATAAGAAGCATTTAAATAAAGGAATTGTCAAAAACTGTCTCTTGTCATTTTTAACATTTTTGACACTTTTTTCGTGAAATGGTAGGGGTACTTATGTACCCCCTTACCATTTCACACAGGGGGGGGGCCGGGATCTGGGGGTCACCTTGTTAAAGGGGGCTTCCAGATTCCGATAAGCCCCCCGCCCGCAGACCCCCACAACCACCGGCCAGGGTTGTGGGGATGAGGCCCTTGTCCTCATCAACATGGGGACAAGGTGTTTTGGGGGGCTACCCCAAAGCACCCTCCCAATGTTGAGGGCATGTGGCCTGGTACGGTTCAGGAGGGAGGGGGGGCCGCACTCTCGTCCCCCCCTCTTTTCCTGCGGCCTGCCAGGTTGCGTGCTCGGATAAGGGTCTGGTATGGATTTTTGGGGGGACCCCACGCCGTTTTTTTTTTTTTTTTTTTGGCGCGGGGTTCCCCTTAAAATCCATACCAGACCTGAAGGGTCTGGTATGGAATTTAGGGGGAACCCCACGTCATTTTTTTTTTTTAATTTTGGCCGGGGTTCCCCTTAATATCCATACCAGACCTGAAGGGCCTGGTATGGAATTTAGGGGGACTCCCACGTCATTTTTTTTTTTTTTTTAATTTTGGTTCGGGGTTCCCCTTTGGGGAATTCCCATGCCGTTTTTATCAATGAACTTCTATGTGTATTGTCGGCAATGCAATAGCCGCGGGTAGTTTTAAATGAGTTTTTTCCTTCAAAATGTCATTTTGCTGTCAGACTGTTCTAAACACAAGAAACATGCGCCCCTTTACAGGCACACTATAGACACCCCCCAGGTACGAAATTTAAAGGGATATTACACTTTTATTGATTGACTTTAAGCATTATTAAAATCACTGCTCCTGAAAAAACGGCCGTTTTTAAAACTTTTTTTTGCATTGATCCATGTCCCCTGGGGCAGGACCCAGGTCCCCAAACACTTTTTATGACAATAACTTGCATATTAGCCTTTAAAATGAGCACTTTTGATTTCTCCCATAGACTTTTAAAGGGTGTTCCGCGGCATTCGAATTTGCCGCGAACACCCCAAATTGTTCGCTGTTCGGTGAACTTGCGAACAGCCAATGTTCGAGTCGAACATGAGTTCGACTCGAACTCGAAGCTCATCCCTAGTGTTGAGCATATTGTAACCAGGCTTTTTGTGGAACTTGTACAGTAAATGCTTCTTTCTGGCAGCTTGACCATGCAGCTCTTTTTTGTTAAAGTATCATCATATTGTGCTCCTTAAAAACAACCACACCATATTTTTCCAGAGCAGCCTGTATTTCTCCTGAGGTTACCTGTGGGTTTTTCCTTGTATCTCGAACAGTTCCTGTGGCAGTTGTAGCTGAAATCTTTCTTGATCTACCTGAACTTGGCTTGGTGTCAAGAGATTCCCAAATTTTCCACTTCTTAAGTGATTGAACAGTACTGACTGGCATATTTAAGGCTTTGGATATCTTCTTATATCTTTTTCCATCTTTGTAAAGTTTCATTACCTTGTTACCTAGGTCTTTTGACTGTTCTTTTCTACCTCCTCATGGCTCAGTGTCTAGCCTGCTTAGTGTATCCATGTGAGAGCTAACAAGCTCATTGACTATTTATACACAGACACTAATTGTGATTTAAAAAGTCACACATGTGGTTAATTACCGTATATACTCGAGTATAAGTCGTTCCGAGTATAAGTCGAGGCCCTAATTTACCACAAAAAAAATGGGAAAAACCTATTGACCCGAGTATAAGACGAGGGTGAGAAATGCACAGTTACTGTAAGTGGAAAAGAGGGTCATCAATGCCCATTTGAAGCATCACTGTGCCCATTTGCATGCCTCACTGTGCCCATTTGCAGCCATAGGTCCCCTGAACTTCAAACTTGGTAGTTAAGGGTTCCTAGATGCCCCCTAGCTGCAGCCAAAATTTGGGGTCTCTGAACCCAAAGGGTCCTGAAATGACATTGCTGCAGATGGACACAGTTGACCGAATTTGGGGCCCCATATCTCGGGGCTACTTAGTGCTAAGAACCCCAAATTTGGTGTGCAAACCCAGTGGAACTAGCACCATAAAATTTACAAAGCTGGCGTTTCTAGCACCAAGTGGCCCCGAGATACAGGGCCCCAAAAATCAGTTCAGAAAATGTCAAACACTTTTCTGCAGCAGAGAATGACATTTTCCAAACCGGATTTGGGGCCCCGTATCTCAGGGCCACCTGGTGCTAGGAACCCCAGCTTTGGATATGTTATGGTACCAGCTCCACTGGGTTTGTACACCAAATTTGGGGTTCCTAGCACCAAGTGGCCCTGAGATATGGGGCCCCAAAGTCGGTTCAGAAAATGTCAAGCACTTTTCTGCAGCAGAGAATGACATTTTCCGAACCGAATTTGGGGCCCTGTATATCAGGGCCACTTAGTGCTAGGAACTTCATCTTTGGATATGTTGTGGTACCAGTTCCACTGGGTTGGCATACCAAATTTGGGGTTCCTAGCACCAAGTGGCCCTGAGATACGGGGCCCCAAAATCGGTTCGGAAAATGAAATTTTTTGCTGCAGAAAAGTGCTTGACTCGAGTATAAGTCGAGGGGGGCACTTTCAGCACAAAAAAATGTGCTGAAAAATTCGACTTATACTCGAGTATATACGGTAACCTTTAATTGACATTTTAACCTGTGTGCCCCCTTCTGTCTCTGTACCAAGGCCAAACATTCCAGGGTATGTAAACTTTTGATCAGGGTCATTTGGGTAGTTTCTGTTGTCATTATGATTTAAAAAGAGTAAACACAGTTGATTGATAATAAATGGCTTCAGCCAAACACTAACCATGAGCGAAAGAAATGTTTTTGTGTTGTTATTCATATTCTCTGAAAAATGGCCAAGAAATCATAAATTCTGCCAGGGTATGTAAACTTATTAGCACAACTGTATATATATACACATATATGCACTGGAGATCAAAATTAGAGAACAATCTACAATTCCTAAATTTAAAGGTCACTACATAGTCCTCTTTGAAATGATCTAAACAGGAGTAAAAAAGCAGTTATGTGAAGCACATTTCATGAGTTACATATAGTTTGAAGCACATAATTAAAAATTTCAATGAGATTTGAAAAAGAACATTGATCAAAATTAGGGAACACTTTCAGATACCTCCCAGTTATTGGTGTTTATCTGGCACCTTTGTGCTAATTTCTTAAATCGTCTGACAAACCCTATTTAACTGACAGCCTAACTTTCCAGTTTTCACTGACTCTGCAAGATGAGTCGTTCTAAAGTGACTGAAACCCTCCGGCAGCAGGTTGTCCAGATGAAGGCCAAAGGGATGACCCTTTCAGCCATAGCAAGTGAAGTTTGTCGTTCCAAATCTGTGATTTCTAGAATATTGTATCTTTACAACGTCACAAACTCATTCAAGTCCCCCAAGAAGGCTGGTCGTCCGCAAAATGCAAGAGAGGACAGGATAATGCAGAGAATCTCAATGGGAAATCGGTTCAACACTGCAGCTGCGATTGCTCACCAGTTCAGTGCTGAACAGAGTAAGGATCTGTCCCATCATACAGTGTCTTGCTATTTAGGAGAATTTGGACTGAAAGCCCTTTCTGTAGTGACCAAACCTCTCATTAGCAGAAAGAATCAAAAGTCTAGACTAACCTTTGCTGAGGAGCATGTTGTGTGGACAGAGGAGAACTGCACCAAAGTTCACTTTAGTGATGAAAGCAAGTTTAATTTATTCGGGTCCGATGGGAAACATTATGTTCAAACTGGGGATAGACTGAACCCAAAGTGTGTAAAGAAGTGAGTGAAAGGTGGAGGGGGAAGCGTCGTGGTTTGGAGGATGTTTTCTGCAGCAGGAGATGGGCCTCGGATACGGCAACATGGCAGGGTGAATGCAAATGTTTATCAGAACCTTCTTTGACAACATGTGGTTCCTTCCCTGTGTTCATCACCCGATCAGCCAGCAATTTTAATGCACGACAATGTCCCCTGTTGCACAGCAAAACGGGTAAAGCAGTTCCTTGAAGCTGAAAACATTGAAATAATGAAATAGCCAGCCCAGAGTCCTGATCTAAACCCAATAGAAAACCTCTGGAAAATCCTTGGCGACAAAGTTATGGCCAAGAAACCCACTACAGTCACTGAACTGTGGAAGAGACTGGAAGAAGAGTGGAACAAAATCACACCAGAGCAGTGTGAGAGACGAGTGATGTCCTGGGGCCGCAGATGTGCTGAAGTCATTCAAAGCAAGAGCCTGTACACTTCCTACTAATTGTTCATTGTTGTACCCTTCAGAAATTTTAGTTGTAATCTTTCTCCGTGCTACAGTCATTGCTATTCTCTAATTTTGATCATTGTGTTTTCTACAAAATAAAGGTTTTTCTGCTGAAATGCCTTGGATATTTTGAAAAACCCTGTTCTATTAGCATGGTATAGCCTCAACAAAAATTCCATCAAATGTTCTGCAATGCAGATGACATTATTTCTGAAAAAAAATCAAGTGTTCTTAAATTGTTCTCTAATTTTTATCTCCAGTGTATACTGTGTGTGTGTGTGTGTATAGAGATATATATATATGTGTGTGTGTATGTATGTGTGTATATGTATGTATGTGTGTGTGATTGATATATATATATATATATATATATATATATATATATATATATATATATATATTCTATAGATACATACATACAGTTCAAAGAAAAGGGGATGCCGCTCCAGTTGAGCAATCAATACAGTCCAGAAATGCTGGGTGCAAGCAACGGCTCCCCACAGATGATCAAATGAGAAGAAAGGACGGCTGCACACCAAAGAAAAAAGTTCTAAGGTATTTTATTCCAAAAAATGACAGATAACAGCCAACAAGAGTGTCACAGGACCCAGGAGGTGACACGTTTCACACTGACCACAGTAGTTCTTCAAACCTCACGTTTAAAGGAGCACTGTGGTCAGTGTGAAAGGCGTCACTGCTGGGTCCTGTGACACTCTTGTTGGCTGTTATCTGTCATTTTTGGAATAAAATACATTGGATCTTTTTCCTTTGGTGTGCAGCCATCCTATCTATCTATAATTACACATTTACTCATTTACTTCTAAAAGCACTTGTTATAAATATAAATATAAATATATATATATATATATATATATATATATATATATATATATATATATATATATATATATATATATATATATATATATATATTCTATATTTTTTTTTTATACAAAACACTTTGATTATTTTGATATTGAAATTACCTTTGCTAAAGCGTTCAGTGACTTCTGTTGCCATGCTCAGTACTGTGCACAGATTGATAGTTTCATTTCAGTCCATTCAATGTTTAAGGGTGGGATGAACCAAGGTGACATTTCAATGTACATATACATGTTGTATAGAGAATACAGTTAGCTTGTGCTTCCCACACCACAGGGGTTGATGTACAGTTTAAAAACTGAAGCCAACATACTTTGGAGAAAAAGTAAAAACTTCTAGAATCAATGCATGCTTAATTAATAATCAGATGTTTGGACACCGTGTGCAGTATCTTCAATTGGTTTGAGTTCTTAACTCCTTGCCTGTGATTGCATCTATAGCTGGCCATGCACCCATAGATTTATTTCACTGAATGAAATAAATCTAAAAGCTTCCTCCATTGGTGCTGTTCAATACAGATGGACGAACTCCTGCTGCACCTATTGTATTCTGACAGCTGGCACTGGAAGGCAAAATTAAACTTCAGCTTTAACTCCAGCTAAAAGCTTTTTCCAGTTTTTGGAAGAGTGGAAAGGGGTTTAAACCTCCGGTTCCCAATGCTGTGTTGGTTCCATTTCAATGACCTACACTTCATTTTTAGTTAATATTGAAAATGGCTTGCAGTTTTGTGTTACAGCTAAGTCAGTAATGCTGCTTTTGTTTTAAATAAAGTTTAGCTTTTTAAAAATCCGAAGTAAATACGTGATTTTTTTATTTATTTATTTTTTTAGGAAATAATAGAAACTTTTGAAATTACAGAACCTATGATCCCTGATACCTGATCCCCTCTCATAAAATGACCATAAGTGTTCTAAGACTGCTTTCTGTAAGTATTAATTTTTGTATTGAGATCATGAATTATTTTCAGATGTTATGTTTTTTCTGACCTGTCACTTTGGCCTTTTTGGTCCTCCATTTTTAGTGCAGAGCCTTTAATATTGTAGCTGCTGACATTTAATAAAAGGACACTTACCTGTCCAGGGTTCCAGCATTGTGCTGTCCCAATCCAATGCCTAAAATGTTCTTCAGGTCCAGGCGCCAGCATCTTAACTAAAGGAAAGCGCCAGTGAAGCCTTGTGGCTTCAGAGCCGGCTTCCCGCTGCGCTTTGTAAATGGTCCCACAGTCTTCTGGGACCTGTGATGTGTCCCAAAAGGCTGGGGGGGGGGGGGAGCGGGTACCTAGTTTGTCCGCTTGGGAGTGGATACCTGTCGAAACCAGGTACCTACCAGAAACCCTAAAAAAGAAAACGAATGCAGCCACCGCATTCAATACCACTTTAAGTGGATTAAGTTAATAAAGTAATTCTGTTATACTATTATACATCACATTTATGGGTAGATGATGGGAGTTTAATAGACTGGGGTAAAGCTATTTCCAGTGCTGGCAGGGAGAGAGGGAGGGGGGAGGAGGAGGGAGATAAAGGGGGCAGGGAGAGCGAGGGAGAGTGAAGGAGGGGGAGGGGGCAGGGAGAGTGAGGGGGAGAGGAGGGGGGAGATGGAGGGGGCAGGGAGAGAGAAGGGGCATGGAGAGAGCGAGGGGGGAGAGAGCAGGGGGGAGGGGGGAGAGAAGGAGGGTCTGATCACAGTGCTCACTTACTTGAATGGTCCCTGGGGGCCCTAGTCTAGTGACTTCTCTCAATGTGGCTGTCGGCTCCTTAATCTTCCCGTCCCCCACATCCCCTTCACAGACGCAGCAGCACACAGGCAGGGAGAGAGGGGTGGGGGAGACAGGATGTGTGTGAAGCTCAGGCATGCTGGAGGGGACAGAGCAGCGTGGGGATCCTCTCCTTCCAGGACAACCACACCTCCTGAGCCGCTTGTCACTGCACACTGAGCCCAGGGATCGTCAGGAGGACAGAGCAGCTCAGCAGCCATCAAAGAAGGGGGAGGAGAGGAGCAGGTGGATTGAACCACAGGTTTTCCGGGGGGGATTACTAATTTCTGCACCCCTCGAGCGCACCAGCTGACACCCCCCCACCCAGTGTTACTGGCTGGGAGTTAGGAGCCAGTGCAGTGGGTGGCACCAACAGGAGTCGGGACTAGTGTAGGGGGAGGAAAAGAGCAAAGGGGAGATGCCAACTTGGAGCCCGGCATCCTGAAGGACCGGGCCCCTCAGGACGCTCGGGCCCCTTACACTTGTATGGGCTGTACCCCCTGATGGTGGCCCTGATCAGGACATGCTATTGGAGGCTGTCATTTGTCTGCTTGTATGCATTGCTAGTTTTGGCCTCTATAATCCACCAGTTGACTCCAGCGAAAACACTTTTTCCCAGTTTTGAATACAGTTCCAGTTTTGAACCTGTTTTTATTGCTTCCTGTGTCCCCATTGGTGAGATTTTAGCTCATTATGTAGAATGATGTCTGCATGGTAATTGGGCTCTAATTCCTCCCCTCCCCTGTCTTCACTTTTGCTGCAAGAAATACCCCAGCTCGTCCAAAGGTAGCACAACAGAACAAAAAGATAATAGCAAGTTTAAAGTGATTGTAAAGTCTCGTTTTTTTTCCCTATAAAAATAACAAACATGTTATACTTACCTGCTCTTTTGCAGTGGATTTGCACAGAGCAGCCCAGATCATCCTCTTCTCGGGTCCTTCTTCTGTGATCCTGGCCCCTCCCTCCTGTCAAGTGCCCCCACAACAACCAGCTTGCTATGGGGGCACCCGAGCCGAGCTGCAGCTCTCTGTGTCCATTCAGACATGATGTGATTGTAGCCGTATTAGTGCAATTGTGACAGAGAAAATTGAGTACTGTCCATGATACTTTTTTTTTTATTTGCACTAACATACAATTTTTCAGGACAAGCTTTTGGGGTATGTCCCTTTCTTCAAGGTCTAAGCAGACTGCTTGGACCTTGAAGAAGGGGGCATACCCCAAAATCTTGTCCTGGAAAATTGTATATTAGTGCAAATAAAAAAAGTATCACAGATAGTACTCGATTTTCTCCATTCAGACACAAAGCCCCGACCCTGCCCTGCCCCCTCTCCTCCCTGATTGGCTAGCTGACAGGAAGGAGAATCTGACGGCTGAGACACTCGTGGACATCGCTGGACAGAGAGGGACCTCAGGTAAGTGTTAGGGGAGCTGCTGCACACAGAAGGTTTTATATCTTAATGCATTAAGATAAAAAACCTTCTGCCTTTAGAACCCCTTTAAAGTATAGCTAAATCTAAGAAAAAATATATATATATTAGAATATATTAGATGTGGTGACTGCATAGGTAAGATGTATTATATTACAGTGCTGCAGCTCCCCCCTTTTTTTTCTTACCTGAGCCAGATCCAATCCAGCGATGTGCACGAGTCGCTCCAGCCACTGTGTTGAGACCCATACACACGATCGGACTTTTTGACAACAAACATGCAAATTACCTGTTTTAAGGCAACATCCGACCGTGTGTACACGCCATCGGACAAACTTTTTCGGTTTTCATCAGACAAATGTTGGCTGTGCGAACAGACAAACTTTCCTGCAACAAAAGTCCTACATCGGCTAGTCTGATCGTGTGTACACAAATCTATCGGACTTTAGTCCAAAGTACAAACACGCATGCCCAGAACTAAGGATGAGCTCCGGCGTGTTCGCATGGCGCACGTGCCGAGCCCGCCAGGAAGTCGGCACGGCGCAGCGCTAATCACAGGCAGGGAGACATTTCCCGATCTCTGCAGCCGCACATCGGGAAATGTCTCACTGCTTGTGATTAGCGCTGCCCCGTGCCGACTTCCTGGCGGGCTCGGCACGTGCGCCATGCGAACACGCCGGAGCTCATCCCTACCCAGAACCAATGCAAAAGATCAGACAACAATACAGAAGTTGACCAAAGGGTGGCGGTAAAGAGCTGAAAAACCACGTGATTTGGTGAAAGTTGACTGAAAAAGTCCTGCCGTGTGTATGCATACCAAGTTCACGGCCAACGCCCTTTGGACAGAAAACCACGGAAAAGTTTGTTTGAAGTCTGATTGTGTGTACGAGGCTTTAGAGTATATAACATTAATTTGTGTGTGTTTTGGGTTCTCTGCTAGGAAAGCTGCTGTCAGAAGAGTCTTATGTATGTCAGCGACACCAATGCAGCTGGACCATGGAAGGACTTAATGCAATTTTTTCAAAGATTATATTGTCGATGATCTGCAGCCCTTAACACTTTGTTACTAAACATGATTGGTAAAAAAAATGAGAACTCTGACCACAGATTTTTTTTTTTATAAAGATTACAATCTTTTATTGTTTGCACTTTACACTTTTATTCATGAAAGTTGCTCTTCCCATGTAAGTATATGTTATGCTGGCATGCTGTACTTGCTGCTTGCGTTTGATGTTTTTCGGTAACTGTTCTGTGATCAGTAGATTAAAGACCACAGTCCAGTCTCTCCTGATATTATAAGCCATGGGTTCTCAACCTGTGGCCTTCCAGCTGTTGCAGAACTACAAGTCCCATGACGCATTGCAAGGCTGACAGTTACAAGAATGACTCCCAAAGGTAGATGCATGATGGGACTTGTAGTTCTGCAACATCTGGAGGGCCACAGGTTGAGCACCCATGTTGTAAGCCATGTTTCATTTTACTTGTATATTTTTAATTTAACTTAGCTATTTTTTTAAATGTTTCTAAAACTATAGAAAAGTGAAAATTGAAGAATGTTTTGTTACTGATTTAAAAAAACAAAAAAAACAAAAAAAAAAAAGATTGTATTGTCGGCCACGACCAGATTTATATCTGTAAATTAACAAGTATATTCTGTGCTTCTTTTGTAAATATGTTTTAAAGTTTGTTTAATGTCTAAATAAACAACTTTTTTCCAGGACTGAGTTGTTGGGTGACCATATTCATCTTGCATCTACTGTGCATCTGGAAAGTATTCACAGCGCTTCACTTTTTCCACATTTTGTTATGTTACAGCCTTTTTCATTTTTATTAATAATATTTTTTTACTAGTAATGGCGGCGATCAGCGATTTTTATGGCAGACAGATCGGACACTTTTGGTGCTATTTTGGGACCATTCACATTTATACAGCGATCAGTGTGATTAAAAATGCATTGATTACTGTGTAAATGTGACTGGCAGTGAAGGGGTTAACCAGGAGGGGGCGCTGCAGGGGTTAAGTGTGTCCTAGGGAGTGATTCTAACTGTGGGGGGGGTGGGCTATGTGTGACACAACACTGATCACCGCTCCCGATTACAGAGAGCTGTGATTAGTGTCAGTGTCACTAGGCAGAATGGGGAAATGATTGTTTACATCAGAATTTCCCCATTCTTCCTCTCTGTGAGACGATCGCGGGTATCCCTGCGGGCATCGAGTCCGCAGGACCCGCGATCACACTCACGGAGCTCGCGGCAGGGGCCACACCGCTGCAAATTTAAAGGGACGTACCTGTACGCCCATTTGCCTGTCCGTGCCATTCTGCCGACATATATGTACATGCGGTGGTCGGCAAGTGGTTAATGACAACTTAAAAGAAGTTTGTTTGAAATCTTTGTAAATTTAATAAAAAAACATTCAAAAAAATCACATGTACATAAGTATTCACAGCCTTTGCTCAATACTTTGTTGAAGCACCTTTGGCACCAATTACAGCCTCAAATCTTTTTGAGTATGATGCTACAAGCTTGACACGCCTATTTTTGGGCAGTTTCTCCCATTTCTTCTTTGCAGGACCTCTCAAGCTCCCCCAGGTTGGATGAGGAGCGTCAGTTCACAGCCATTTTCAGATCTCTCCAGAGATGTTCAATTGGGTTCAAGTCTGGACTCTGGCTGGGCTACTCAAGGACATTCACAGAGTTGTCCCATAGCCACTCCTTTGTTATCTTGGCTGTGTGTGAAGATAAACCTTCACCCCAGTCTGAGGTCCAGAGCGCTCTAGAGCAGGTTTTTATCAAGGATTTCTCTATACATTGCTGCATTCATCTTTCCCTCGATCCTGACTAGCCTCCCAATTACTGCCACTGAAAAACATCCCCACAGCATGATGCTGTCACCAACATGCTTCACTGTAGGGATGGTATTGACCAGTTGATTAGAGCAGTGCCTGGTTTCCTCCAGACATGAGGCTTGCCATTCAGGCCAAAGAGTTCAATCTTTGTTTAATCAGACCAGAGAGTTTTGTTTCTCATGGTCTGAGAGTCCTTCAGGTGCCTTTTGGCAAACACCAGGCAGGCTGTCATGTGCCTTTTACTGAGGAGTGGCTTCCGTCTGGCCACTCTACCCTACAGGCCTGATTGGTGGAGTGCTGCAGAGATGGTTGTTCTTCTGGAAGGTTCTCCTCTCTCCATAAAGAAACGCTGGGGCTCTGTCAGAGTGACCATTGGGTTCTTGATCACCTCCCTGACTAAGGCCCTTCTCCCCCGATCACTCAGTTTGGCCGGGCGACCCACTCTAGGAAGAGTCCTGGAGGTTCCAAACTTCTTCCATTTACAGATGATGGAGGCCACTGTGCTCATTGGGACCTTCGATGCTGCAGAATTTTTTCGGTACCCTTCCCCAGATCTGTGACTCGATACAATCCTGTCTCAGAGATCTACAGACAATTCCTTGGACTTCATGGCTTGGGTTGTGCTCTGACATGCACTATTAACTGTGGGACCTTATATATAGACAGGTGTGTGCCTTTCCAAATCATGTCCAATCAACTGAACCACAGATGGACTCCACGTTGTAGAAAAAGGATGATTAGTGGAAACAGGATGAATACTTATGTGAAATCTCAAAAAAAAATGTTCACGTTGTAATTATGGGGTATTGTTTGTAGAATGTTTGTAGGAAAATAATGAATTTATTCCATTTTGGAATAAGGCTGTAACATAACAAAATGTGGAAAAAGTGAAGCGATGTGAATACTTTCTGGATGCACTGCAGGCAAGAAACTCAATACATAACTGGGGGTATGAGGTTTCTCATGTTACTCTGTTCTTAAAGTGGTTGTAAACCTCAGACATGAAATATGAACAAGGTGTACCCCTCTATAGTGTGTACTTGTCTCAAGTAAAAGCACTAAGTGTCATTTCTGTCTGCTGCTTTGTTCCTCTGCTATCAGCATAAGTCATTTTTGACAAGTTTTCCTGACACCAAGAGAAAAATGGTGACGGGAGAGAGCTCCAGCTGTTTCTGTGTGCTGTGTGAAGGGGGGGGGGGGGGGTGTGACTCTTTCCTCCAATCAACTCTCAGACTTCCCCTCCCTGAGTTCTGCAAAGTGTAACTTTAGCTCTCCACCACCTTTTTTTCTGAACCCTCAGACAAGCTTATACATTCAGCATTTTGAACAGATGTAGAGTAGAGAGGACTACAGATAAACAGACACAATTGATGTAGGAGGATTTGTTTCATTTCTGTGTATCATCTGAGGTCAGTCACTTCACTGAGTATATGTGAGGGTTTACAACCACTTTAACCACTTGCTTACTGGGCACTTAAACCCCCCTCCTATCCAGACCAATTTTCAGCTTTCAACGCTGACGCACTTTGAATGACAATTGCACGGTCATACAACACTGTACCCATATGAAATTTTTATCATTTTTTCACCACAAATAGAGCTTTCTTTTGGTGGTATTTGATCACCTCTGCAGTTTTTACTTTTTGTTAAAAAAATGTAAAAAAGTGAATTAAAAAAACTATTTTTTTTTATTTTTTTATATTTTGTTATAAAAAATTTAGAACAGGTAATTTTTCTCCTTCATTGATGTACACTGATGGGGCGGCAGTGATGGGCACTGATAGGCGGCAGTGATGGGCACTGATCAGTTACACTGGTAGGCAGCACTGCTAGGTGGCACTGATTGGCACTACTGGTGGGCATTGATAGCTGGCACTTGTGGGCACTGTTAGGTGGCATTAGGTGGCACTGATGAGGCAGATGTGCCTCTTCCACTTCGGGACCAATGTCCCTCACATCTGAGCCGGTGATCGGCTTTTTTTTTTTCTACTCACGCTGTCAGCGTGAGTAGAAAAAAAAAACGATTACCGATCTTTTGTTTACATCATGTGATCAGCTGTCATTGGCTGACAGCTGATCACATGGTAAGGGGCCGGGACTGCCCTTCCTTAGATCGGTGATCACCCGAGTCTCAGTGACTCAGTGATCACAGTGCGCCGAGCGCATGCACAGGGGAGGCCGTCATATGACGGCCTCCCGGGAATTCAGGTCCGCGCTGTGGCCGTCATTCGGCCATAGCGCGGATGCCAAGAGGTTAATGGAGATCTTTCATAAGAAAAATGTAAAAGTTATGATATGTGTTCTTTTATAAACAAATACTAGGCAACATGCTATCATGCTAGTCTTTTTGCTTCCATACCTTCAGCTCCCCAGATCAAGGATGGAAGATAAGGCTTTCTCTACATTTTTTGATTCAGTATATTTGTCTTAGCGACTCAAAGTATTGAAGCTAAAAATCACTGAATGAAACCGAAAGATGTTCGTGCAAACATGCTAATTGGGTTTTTAGAGGGTATGTGAAAAATTGATGGATCTGCGCTTAGTGTGCTCTTAACATATAAAAATCAAATATAATCAATAGTGTCACCACAAGTGTTAGACAGCTGCACTCATAAATATTGTACACCAACATAGAAAATATAAAGAAAAAATTGTTGCGCTGTCTTCAATCCCTACAAGTGTAAAAATGACAAAATTATAAAAATAGGTGATTAAACGGTTTAAAGCTCATTCCAGACTTCAAAAAATGCATGCCAAAAACTATTGAATGTGATGCCAATTCATGATAATAATATCACACATGCATAATAATATGAAGAAAAAAAAAAATTCAGTAAAGTCCAAAGGTGATTATCCACAGGTGCATATACAGTTAGGTCCATATATATTTGGACACGGGCACAATTTTAGATTTTTTCAGGTATTTAACAAAACATATTTAAGCTATAGTTATATAATGGATATAAGCTGAAAGTGCACACTCTCAGCTTTAATTTGAGGGTATATGTAGCCAAATTGGAGAAAGGGTTTAGGAATTACAGCTCTTAAGAATAGCCATTCCCCCTTGTTCAAGGGACCAAAAGTAATTGGATAAATGAATCCAAAGCCGTTTCATGGCCATGTGTGGGCTACTCCTTTTTGTTATTTCTTCATCAATTAAGCAGGAAAAAGGTCTTGCGTTGATTCTAATGCTGGCCATACACTATTTGAAATTCGGTCATTTAGACAGTTCGTTTTTCGGCCAGTTAATGGGCACAAATCGGTAATCGGTTGGGACGTTTTTGAGCTGAAAAAACGAAGCACAAGTTTGGAAATTTTCTGCCGAACAATAAATTGAAAGGTTTATGTGTTTCCCGTCCAAACAAAAAACTGACTCATTTATGTCCATTGAACAATTTATCGGTCATTACATGATGGCACTATCGTTTGCTCTCACGGCTGAATTTTCGTTTTTTCGAAAATGGGTTTAAACGATTTTTTGTATAGCCAGCATAAGTGTGGTATTTGCATTTGGAATCTATTGCTGTGAACCTACATCATGCGTTCAAAGGAGCTGTCCATGCAATTGAAACGGGCTATTGTAAGTTTTTACAAACAAAACAAATCCATCAGAGAGATAGCAGCAACATTAGGAGTGGCCAAATCAACAGTTTGGTACATTTTGAGGAAAGAAGTACGCACTGGTGAGCTCTGCTACATAAAAAGGCCTGGACGTCCATGGAAGACAACAGTGGACAACATCCAGACAAGTGAAGTACACTCTCCAGGAGGTGGGCATATCATTGTCAGTCTACAATTAACCACTTCAGCCCCGGAAGGTTTTACCCCCTTCCTGACCAGAGCACTTTTTACAATTCGGCACTGCGTCGCTTTAACTGCTAATTGCGCGGTCATGCAATGCTGTACCCAAACGAAATTTGCGTCCTTTTCTTCCCACAAATAGAGCTTTCTTTTGATGGTATTTGATCACCTCTGCCGTTTTTATTTTTTGCGCTATACACGGAAAAAGACCGAAAATTTTGAAAAAAAATGATATTTTCTACTTTTTGTTCTAAAAAAAATCCAATAAACTCAATTTTAGTCATACATTTAGGCCAAAATGTATTCGGCCACATGTCTTTGGTAGAAAAAATTTCAATAAGTGTATATTTATTGGTTTGCGCAAAAGTTATAGCGCCTACAAACTAGGGTACATTTTCTGGAATTTACACAGCCTTTAATTTATGACTGCCTATGTCGTTTCTTGAGGTGCTAAAATGGCAGGGCAGTACAAAACCCCCACAAATGACCCCATTTTGGAAAGTAGACACCCCAAGGAATTTGCTGAGAGGCATGTTGAGCCCATTGAATATTCATTTTTTTTGTCCCAAGTGATTGAATAATGACAAAAAAAAAAAAAAATTACAAAAAGTTGTCACTAAATGATATATTGCTCACACAGGCCATGGGCATATGTGGAATTGCACCCCAAAATAGCTGCTTCTCCTGAGTACGGGGATACCACATGTGTGGGACTTTTTGGGAGCCTAGCCGCGTACGGGGCCCCGAAAACCAATCACTGCCTTCAGGATTTCTAAGGGCGTACATTTTTGATTTTACTCCTCACTACCTATCACAGTTTCGGAGGCCATGGAATGCCCAGGTGGCACAAACCCCCCCCCAAATGACCCCATTTTGGAAAGTAGACACCCCAAGCTATTTGCTGAGAGGCATGGTGAGTATTTTGCAGCTCTCATTTGTTTTTGAAAATAAAGAAAGACGAGAAAAAAACATTTTTTTTTTCTTTTTTCAATTTTCAAAACTTTGTGACAAAAAGTGAGGTCTGCAAAATACTCACTATACCTCTCAGCAAATAGCTTGGGGTGTCTATTTTCCAAAATGGGGTCATTTGGGGGGGTTTTTTGCCACCTGGGTTTTCCATGGCCTCCGAAACTGTGATAGGCAGTGAAGAGTGAAATCAAAAATTTTTACGGCCTTAGAAAGCCTGAAGGCGGTGCTTGGTTTTCGGGGTCCCGTACGCGGCTAGGCTCCCAAAAAGTCTCACACATGTGGTATCCCCGTACTCAGGAGAAGCAACAGAATGTATTTTGGGGTGTAATTTCACATATTCCCATGGCATGTTTGAGCAATATATCATTTAGTGACAACTTTGCGCAAAAAAAAATAAAAAAAATAAAAAATTGTCTCTTTCCCGCAACTTGTGTCACAATATAAAATATTCCATGGACTCGACATGCCTCTCAGCAAATAGCTTGGGGTGTCTACTTTCCAAAATGGGGTCATTTGGGGGGGTTTTGAACTGTCCTGGCATTTTATGCACAACATCTAGAAGCTTATGTCACACATCACCCACTCTTCTAACCACTTGAAGACAAAGCCCTTTCTGACACTTTTTGATTACATAAAAAAATATTTTTTTTTTGCAAGAAAATTACTTTGAACCCCCAAACATTATATATTTTTTTAAAGCAAATGCCCTACAGATTAAAATGGTGGATGTTTCATTTTTTTTTTCACACAGTATTTGCGCAGCGATTTTTCAAACGCATTTTTTGGGGAAAAAACACACTTTTTTAAATTTTAATGCACTAAAACACACTATATTGCCCAAATGTTTGATGAAATAAAAAAGATGATCTTAGGCCGAGTACATGGATACCAAACATGACATGCTTTAAAATTGCGCACAAACGTGCAGTGGCGACAAACTAAATACATTTTTAAAAGCCTTTAAAAGCCTTTACAGGTTACCACTTTAGATTTACAGAGGAGGTCTACTGCTAAAATTACTGCCCTCGATCTGACGTTCGCGGTGATACCTCACATGCATGGTGCAATTGCTGTTTACATTTGACGCCAGACCGACGCTTGTGTTCGCCTTAGCGCGAGAGCAGGGGGGACAGGGGTGTTTTTTTTTTTTTTTTCTTTATTATTATTATTTTTTTATCTTATTTTTAAACTGTTCCTTTCATTTTTTTTTTTTTTTTAAATCATTTTTATTGTTATCTCAGGGAATGTAAATATCCCCTATCATAGCAATAGGTAGTGACAGGTACTCTTTTTTGCAAAGATTTCTCCTCTGCCCTCAAAGCATCTGACCACACCAAGATCGGTGTGATAAAATGCTTTCCCAATTTCCCAATGGCGCTGTTTACATCCGGCGAAATCTAAGTCATAAAATGCTCGTAGCTTCCGGTTTCTTAGGCCATAGAGATGTTTGGAGCCACTCTGGTCTATGGTCAGCTGGCTGAATCACCGGCTGCATTCTCAGGTTCCCTGTTGAGACAGGAGAGCCAGAGAAAAACACGGAAGACGTTGGGGGGGGGCACTCCCTCCCACTGCTTGTAAAAGCAGTCTAGAGGCTAATTAGCTGCTAGGATTGCTTTTACATGAAAGCCGATCGCTGGCTGAAAAGAATGATACCAAGATGATACCTAAACCTGCAGGCATCATTCTGGTATAACCACTCAAAGTCGTGAATGGCGTACCTGAAGACAAAAAAATGGTTAACAATAAAGCACAGTAAACGGTAAGGTATAAAAAATTGCATATCTGAAAAGCAAACATGATAAAACATAATAACAATAAAACATTGCAGAATAGAATACAGTAAAAAAGAGCAGAACAATAGAGCGAGAGAATAGAGAGAGAGAGAACAATAAAACGACAACTATTTTTTTTTATTTTATATTTTTGTATGTGTTTTTTTTTTACACTTTTTTTTGTAACTAACTTTTATAACTGTAACCGGTTCCAGGTTCGGGTCTCTCAAAATGCGATGGCATCTTGGGAGACCCTGTGAAAGTGTGCCTAGTCTGTGCAATGCTGTACCCTACGCTAATACTCAACTAGTGAATGGTAGCGTTCAAAACATTCACCAATGCAAAGACCAGGATTGTCAGGACAGGAGAGACAATAATAGCGGGTGTCACGCCTATATTCGCGCTTGCTGCAGACACGACATCTTTTTTGGGGGGGTTCGTTGGGTAGGGGTACTCGGGAGGACATAAAGAAAATGCCTCTCATGCAGCCGACTGCATTTGGTTGGGGATGTGAATGGGGGAAGTACGGGCGCTGCAGAAGCGGTGGGTTCCCAATTAGGATTGGCGAATGCAGCAGGAAGGGCACTATGGGAACGACGGGCCTGTGTTTGTCTTTTTGGTGGCAGCGGGACACTACTTGTGCTTGCCACCTCACCAGCTTGAACTGCATTTATGGGACTCGCCACGTCACCAAGTGTTACTGCAGTGCTGGTTTGACTACGACCGGGGTGTACTAGGCTGCTGGTGCTTGCCAGTTCACCAAAACGCTACAAAAAAAACTGTTGGCGATCGCAGGGATCAGGCCTGACTCTGCGAACGCTGCAGTTATGCGTTTGGTGTTTTGTAAGTGTCAGTGATCGATCGATACTGCACTTGGGTGGGCTGGGCCGGGCGGAGGGGCAAAACGCAGGTGCTAGCAGGTATCTGGGCTGATCCCGCTAACACTGCGTTTGTGGGAACCCTAAACTGCTGGGGACGCTAGTATAGATCTGATCGGATCAGATATTGATCCGTTCAGATACTATACCACTAAGGGAGGTGTACGCTGCGTGCGTGGGTGTTAGCGGTACTGGCGCTAACCTGACGCTGCCTGGGGCTGGTGCTTGCCAGTTCACCAAAACGCTACCAAGAAAACTGTTAGCGATCGCAGGGATCAGGCCTGACTCTGTGAACGCTGCAGTTATGCGTTTAGTGTTTTGTAAGTGACAGTGATCGATCGATACTGCACTTGGGTGGGCTGGGCCGGGCAGAGGGGAAAAACGCAGGTGCTAGCGGGTATCTGGGCTGATCCCGCTAACACTGCGTTTTTGGGAACCCTAAACTGCTGGGGACACTAGTATAGATCTGATCGGATCAGATATTGATCCGTACAGATACTATACCACTAAGGGAGGCGTATGCTGCGTGCGTGGGTGTTAGCGGTACTGGCGCTAATCTGACGCTGTCTGGGGCGACGCATATCACCGCCGGGCGATCAGGGGGCTAAACCTTTATTCGGTAATAAACGGCGGGTGCCCTGACACTATAAAAAATAAACAAACTAACCAGCGTCACCCGTAACGGTTATACGGTGATCAGTGGTGAAAGGGTTAACTAGGGGGCAATCAAGGGATTAAAACATTTATTAGATAGTATATGGGGGTCCCAGTCGCTATAAAACGCTGACGGCGAACCTAAATATTTACCTCCCTAACTAGCGTCACCAGCGACACTAATACAGCGATCAGAAAAATGATCGCTTAGTGACACTGGTGACAGGGGGTGATCAAGGGGTTAAAACTTTATTAGGGGGGTATCCTAGACCTAAAGGGGGGTAATACTCACTGCCCTAACACTGTAACTGTCACAAACTGACACCATGCAGTAATCAGAAAATAAATAAATAAATACTGCTTGCTGTCAGTTTGTGACGGGGGGGGGGGGGGGTGATTGGGGGGGGATCGGGGGTGTAAAGTATGCCTGGCATGTTCTACTGTGTGTGTGTGTGTGTGTGTGTGTGTTGTGCACTCACATGTCTTCTCTCCTCGGCGCTGGGACGGAAACTGCCAAGCCGAGGAGAGATGACATCACATCCTCTGCCTGTGTGAAACTACACACAGGCAGGGGAGGATTCCGATTGGCTGGGAGCGATCGCGAGGGGGGGGCCACGATCGGATGGTCTCCCCCTCGCCTCCCGACGCTCCCAGTCAAATGCCGACCGCCGCTGGCACCGGGGGGGGGGGACCCCCCGCCCGCGGGAGGCAGATCACGTATGGGTACATGATTCTGCCTGCCCGTGCCATTCTGCCGCCGTATATGTGCGTTAGGCGGTCGGCAAGTGGTTAAGAGAAGACTTCACAAGTGCAACTACAGGGTTCACCACAAGGTGCAAACCATTCATAAGCGTGAAGAATAGAAAAGCCAGATTAGAATTTGCCAAAAAAAATCTCTAAAATAAAGCCAGTTCTGGAAAAGCATTCTTTGGACGGATGAAACTAAGATTCATTTGTACCAGAATGACAGGAAGAAAAAAGTGTGGAGAAGGCTTGGAACAGCTCATGATCTAAAGCACACAACATCATCTGTAAAACATTGTGGAAGCGGTGTGATAACATGGGCATGCATGACTTCCAGTGACACTGGATCATTGGTGTTTATTGATGATTTGACCGAAGACAGAAGCAACTGGATGACTTCTGCAGTGTTTAGAGATATACTGTCAGCCCAGATTCAGCCAAATGCAGCAAAGTTGATTGGACGACACTTCACAATACAGATGGACAATGATCCAAAAC
The DNA here is from genome assembly GCF_042186555.1 of Aquarana catesbeiana. Classification (NCBI taxonomy): domain Eukaryota; kingdom Metazoa; phylum Chordata; class Amphibia; order Anura; family Ranidae; genus Aquarana; species Aquarana catesbeiana. The sequence continues at coordinate 99,776,546 of NC_133331.1, forward strand.
ACACTGCAAAAGCAACCCAGGAGCTTTTGAAGGAAAAGAAGTGGAAAATCTGCAATGGCCGAGTCCAAAATTACTAGATCTCAACCCAATTGAGCATGCATTTCACTTGCTGAAGGCAAAACTAAAGGCAGAAAGACCCACAAACAAAGACAACCGAAGACACCTGCAGTTAGAGCCTGGCAAAGCATCAGCAAGGAGAAAACCCAGTCTTTGGTAATGTCCATGGGTTCTAGACTTCAGGCAGTCATTGCCAGTAAGAGCCCTTGCACACTGGGGCGGTTTGCAGGCGCTATTGCGCTAATAATAGCGCCTGCAAACCGCCCCGAAAGTGCCGCTGCTGTGTATCCAGTGTGCAAGCCCCGAGGGCTTGCACACTGGAGCGATGCGCTGGCAGGACGGTAAAAAAAGTCCTGCCAGCAGCATCCTAAGAGCGGTGAAGGAGCGGTGTGTATACCGCTCCCTTACCGCTCCTGCCCATTGAAATCAATGGGACGGCGCGGCTATACCGCCGGCAAAGCGCCTCTGCAGAGGCGCTTTGCGGTGGTATTTAACCCTTTCTCGGCCGCTAGCGGGGGGTAAAACCGCCCCGCTATCGGCCGCATACCGACGGTAAAACGCCGCTAACAATAGCGGCGTTTTACCGCCGACGCCGCCCCCCGCCCCAGTGTGCAAGGGCTCTAAAGGATTCTCAACAAAATATTAAAAATGAACATTTTATTTATGATTATATTCATTTGTGTATAAAAATGTTTGCAGTTCCTAAAATTTGTACTTTATTGTTATGTTCAACCACTTGAATTAAAGCTGAAAGTCTGCAATTAATTAATTTGGACTGTTTTGTTTTAATTTTATTCTGGTGGCATACAGAGCCAAAAGTATGACAATTGTGCCTGTGTCCAAATATATATATATATATATATATATATGTGTGTGTGTATATATATATATATATATATATATATATATATGGGCCTAACTGTATACTTCCTTATTCCAAAGGGTTCACCCTCGAGTGCGCCCCTTCCTTATAGGTATAATTGGCCTCCTTACCAGAACGTTAGGTCTTATTTGGGTCTATCCATGCCTTAGTGAGCTTCACTCCTTACTCTAGATGTGTTTGGCAGTATCCTCTGGTAATGGCTCCTATAGTGTTAGCTGGATGCTCGGACCGGATAATATGGAATAAGATGACAAGAGGGGAGCTTTCATTGCGCAGTGTTTTGTAAAATCAGTTAATATTTAAAACGCTACTTGCAAGATTCACGAGAAAACAGGCAGTTTGGTAAAACACTCGCCTAAAGTGTGTTTTGTTGTAATAGACGTCCTCAATGGGGCAATGGGGATGTATGTGTGATATTGTAATCATGGATTGGCATCACTTTTAATAGTTCTTGGCACACATTTTTTGAAGTCTGGAATGATCTTTAAATCGGTTACTTATTTTTAGAGGTTATATGCCTATAAATCAAACAAAACCAAAGAACATAAATCAACTCACAAACCAGCCTGCAAACAACTGAATTATCCTGTCCAACAGTTTGCGTTTAAAACAAGAGGTTTAGTTTGCACATATTTGCAAATACATGCATAAGCTGCAGAGCCACTTCACGGCACCCCAGTATTATTTGCAGTCCTGGCTCTCTATATTTTTTAAAGCCTCCACATTGGAAGCACATGCATAATAATGGAAAGATAGAGAGCACGTAAGCCTGGAGGGAGCCCACCTCTACTTAAAGACACAGTGGTACACTGAACACCTACCATTAAGCACAATGGCAGCAAAGGTGTCCACAGTGCATCCCCTCACCAGTATTCCAACAGTACAAACAAATGGCAACTGCCCCCACCTATAACCGGCCTTTGCAGCAAGGAGCACATGGAAGGGTGACGTATGTCAGACAAAACCAAAGAAATTCCAGCTCATCTCACCAGCCTGCAAACAACACAGCACCCCAGTATTATCTGCAGTCTTAACTCTATACATTTTTGAGAGCCTCCACAGTGAAAGCACAAACTAAATCCCTGTTTTTAACGAAAACTGTTAGGATAATTCAGTCGGTAGCAGGCTGGTTGGTGAGTTAAGCTGGGAATTTTCTTTGGTTTTGTTTAACTTGTGTCGCCCTTCCATGTGCTGCTTATGAGTGAGCACTTTTTACTTGAGTCGCCTGAGGTGTCACGGACTGGTTTTTGGACGTGGTACATTGATGGAATGATATGAAGGAGAATTGAATAATAAAATTATTTAAGAAAACCATTGGACTCTTGATCTTGGCACAGCATGTATACATCAAGTGTAACTATATGATTTAATATTGTGTGCTTTTTAGTATAGGATTTGATGCTAACATAGAGCCATCTTTTGATTTTAATTTACTTATTTTTGTATAAAGTGCTATTGGGGTACACATTGAGGGGGCAGCTAGCAAAAATTACTGGGTAGAAATTTGTTTCCATTTTGGTTATTTGCACATTTATTTATATTTTGGTCCATACAGCCCAAGGACAAGTTGGTAATACAATTTTAAGGTTTGTGACTGCAAAAAAAATACCTTGTATGTGTTGCCTTGTTGATCCTAATTTTACATGATTTTTGGTTGTATAACTGATGGCACACAGGGGAATGTAAAAAGACCAATGATGAGGTTATAGGTTATTAAAGGCTAACCCCACTTTTATAGATTATGTTACATCTATATAAGGATGCAATGTGGTGCCAAGCTGGTACAGTATCTATATAGCAGCTATCCAGATCGTTCCTCAACGTTAGCTTTAGAGGCCGAACCCAGGCTCCTCTGGACCGAATGTTGGAGTCCAGAATGAAATGTGACATTTTTGGCACTGGGCTCTGAATTGTGATGCTTTCTAGACCTGATTGTTCTCTGTTAGCTGTGGAACTCTTTCCAGGTCCAGAGCCATGCCATAGTCCCTCTTTTATCAATAAGTCCTTTTGATATGCTACATCTTTATTCACACTGTTGAGCACCTTTTAAAATTCCCACCACTGCTGCTTTTTGCTCTTCGACATTGTTTTGACTAGAGAAGAACCATCCTGGATCAAAAGATTTCTGGTCTCTGGCCTGTTTCCACTTCCCACCTACAGTGACCTGGTCACTTCCGGCCACCTCTAACCCTCATCAGCATCAGCTGCTTATGTCTGTGAGTACCTGAGGCCTTGCCTTACATTGAGCCTAGTTGCATTACTGCTGCGAAAACATGTCTTCATTAGGACACAGAGAGGCAGTCCCTCTGCCACAGGTGACCTCAGTCCATATTTTGCTAGTGGTTCTGGGGGTTTTACCTGGAATCCCCATTCTATCAGGCCCCAGAGACACCCTGGGGTGTTAGAGGTTTGTTTTTTGTTATCCTCATAGATTCCTTACATAAGTCTAAGGTTGAACTTAAAGCAGAACTCCACCCAACAGGGGTCCGCTGCCACATTTGACACCTTTCGGGGGGAGCGGATATCTGTCAAAACCAGATGTAAAAATCGTTGTCGCTTTGCGCCGATTTACAAAAGTTCTGGCCCCTCCTTCTTCCCCCCTGCTGCCTTCTGGGAAACACCTAGGTCACAGAAGACAGCAGGACAATTCAGAAAGTTCAGCATGCGCAGTAGGAAACAGGCTGTGAAGCCGCAAGGCTTCACTTCCTGTTTCCCTTAGTGAAGAATCAAGTGCCTGCACCCGGAGCTGGAACTCCGCTTTAAAGTGGTACATTCTATACTTTAGAGCCCTTGCACACTGGGGCGGCGTCGGCGGTAAAACGCCGCTATTATTAGCGGCATTTTACCGTCGGTATGCGGCCGCTAGCGGGGCGGTTTTACCCCCCGCTAGCGGCTGAGAAAGGGTTAAATACCACCGCAAAGCGCCTCTGCAGAGGCGCTTTGCCGGCAGTATAGCCGCGCCGTCCCATTGATTTCAATGGGCAGGAGCGGTAAGGGAGCGGTATACACACCGCTCCGAAGATGCTGCTAGCAGGACTTTTTTTTACCGTCCTGTCAGCGCATCGCTCCAGTATGCAAGCCCTCGGGGCTTGCACACTGGAATGAAAGCAGCGGCACTTTTGGGGCGGTTTGCAGGCGCTATTATTAGCGCAATAGCGCCTGCAAACCGCCACAGTGTGCAAGGGCTCTTAAGGTAAAAAAAAAAAAAAAACCTTTCAAGTGCAGACACCAAACCTACCTCTGTGGCTGTGATCTGCTCTGTCCACATCTTGAGCATCAGGTTGACCCTCCTGTGGCCTCCTATTGGCTGCTCCCCTGTATTGCAGGGGGGTTTCCCTCCTCTGGTTCAGCTTGGGACTTGTTTTTTTAGGTATTCCTGAATTCCATACAGTTTCAGTCCTTTGTTGTAGACCTATCATTGGCTTTTTCCCACCCATCACTGTATCTGATTTCCTGTATCCTTCAATGGATGAGAAAAGAATAGGTTTTTGTAGTTGCTGTAAAACCTTTTTTCTTAGAGTCCATTGAGGGACCCAGATACCACCTATCTTGCTCTGGTCCTTGCTACTGCTTTTCCACAAAACTGAAAGCCCAACTCTGGGCAATTTAAAAATTCTCTCTGCACTGAAAGTGTTAACTGCTTGTTTAGTTGAGGGAAGTTTTATTTTTCATTTGGTATTGGGGATCATCATGAGGGCAGGCCCTGGGCTTGATAGGATATACACTGGTGAGTGTATGTGTGTGTGTTTTTTTTTTTTTAAGATTCACTAGGTGGATACATTAGGACAAAAGTGAATATTGAAGACTTTATTTTTTTTGGACATTTTTTCACAATTTCATGTGTGCTGACACGGGTTGTTTTTATTGTATGCATATTTATCTATATCTCTGTTTCAGGGTGTTTGGTCACAGGGCCTCCTCAAATTGTCTAATATTCAGATTAGGGTGGCAGTAGCTAACCTGGTTTATATACACAGTGGGAAGTTTTGTTTCTGTGGTGCAGAGTATATTGAAGGTTTTAAAAGGTAGTTGATACTGCATCAGCAAGGTCTCTCCCAGGCCAAGATTTCAAAGCAGACTGGGTGTGCTGTTCAATCTCTTTTGAAGAAGCCCAAATAAATGGGCAACATTGAGGACTGTAGATGCAGTGTGCGAAAGACACATCATGCTTACTACCCTTCGTCATCAGGAGATGTCCAGCAGTGCAATCAGCACAACTGTCGGAAACCAGTGGAACCCAGGTACACCCATCTACTGTCCCGAAGTGATCTTCATGGATGAACTGCAGCCAAAAATCTGTGTGAAGGCAGCCATCCTTGTAGAGACAAGGTTGTGGTTCCTTATATTGGAGCAACAAGCAAGGGAAATAATAAACAGCACATTAGTGGCATCACTTAAAATATTTTGAGAGCAGCAGCAGCAGCAGCCTTAGATCTCACACTGCAGATATAAAACTATGACTCTAGGCACACTCGCATACCTGGAAGTACACTGCTATTTCTTAGCAGGAACTTTTAAAAAAGGTATATTTTTCAAGGCACTGCTTAGGCACAATTAACATTTCTAGATATTCCCTATAACACAGCAGTATTTCACTTTTTGAGTTCAGATCCACTTTAAAGAATCTCCCCACATGCAGTTAGTTTTCTCGAATTGGTTACTATGTAATTGCTCTCCTATACTGTCTCTCTCCTAACGTGCATATAAATTGACACTACTTTATCCAGTGTATGCTCTCTTATGTTAGTCATTTTCAGATAGTCGTGGCCATGTCCCTGCCTTTTCATTTTTTATATACAGTGGCTAAGTGGTTAGCGCTTCCACCTAGCAGTACTAGGGTTGCCAGTTTAAATCCCAACCAAGGCACTACCTGCTTGGAGTTCGCATGTTCTCCCTGTGCCTGCAGTGTGTTTCCTCCGGGTACTCCGGTTTCCTCCCACACTCCAAAGACATGCTAGTAGGTTAATTGGCTCTAATATGTATGAATGTGAGTTAAGGACCTTAGATTGTAAGCTCCTTGAGGGCAGGGGTGGATGTGAATGTATAGGATATGCAAAGTGCTGTGTAAATTAATGGCGCTATATAAGTACCTGTAATAAATAAAACTGGTAGAAAGTCATTTTATCATGTGACACGGTTGACATGGTCACCTCCCTTTTCAATCTCTTTACAGCCAAAAATTTGAGGACCATCACACCTATTTAGGCTTGTTGGACATTCCATCTCTATTGGTATGCCAGCAGTGTGTGCCCAGCTCTTGCAGTATACCAACAGTCTCTGCCCCATATCCTGTAGTATGCCATCTGTGTCTGCCTTTCTCCTGTAATATGCCAGCAGTGTCTGTGCAGTTCTTTTAGTATTCCAGCAGTCTCTGCCAATCTCCTGTAGTATGCCAACACTCTCTTCCCATTTCCTCTAGTATCAAAACAATATTTGCCCATATCCTGTAGTATGCCCATAGGCATGTCCTGTCTTGTAATGTGCACACAATCTCTGCCCTTTTGTAGTGTGCCCACTATTTCTGCCCTTATCCTGTAGCATGGCCACAGTCTCTTCCTGTCATCTGTCGCATGCCCTTTGTATCTCTTGTAGCGTACCCATGCTCTCTTCCTCTCTCCTGTAGCATGCTTGCACCCTGTGCCTATCACTTGTAGCTTGCCCGATGTCTCTATCCATTTCTTGTACCATGTCAGAAGTCTCTACATTTTTCTGAAGCATTGTGTAATGAATACTTCATGTAGGCCTTTGTTGATGTGATAGGTTGCACTGGGTCCCTATATCAAGTAAAAGACAAAATTTTGAAAACTGCTTTTACTGTAGTACTCACCTTCGGCTCAAAGATGTCTTTCCCAATACATCTTTTCCAGATCTTTGCTCTCTTCCATCACTCCTTTCCTCGAATCCTCTCTTACTAATTTCCTCTATCGGGGGAAAATCATAATTTTTAAAGAGCAACTGCCATCTCTGTCCTGCAGCGGCTCTGCTTCTGACCCTCTGTTGACTCACCAATAGTCCCATTCACTTTAATGAGACGGCTGGTGATGTGGCAGTAACACAACAAGGTGAGGGGTGTAGCGGCTGCAGATGAGTGGATGCCCGCTAACAGGCGCTGCCATGATGCATCTGAAATGACAGGTGCTCGTTAAATGTAAGGACTCATTCTTGCTGGTAGTTAGAATCTTTAATATTTACAAACAAAATGAAAGTTTCCTATTTAGAATAATAAGCTGTCAGGTTAGTAAAACAGCGATATCAGAACCGATACAATCATACAGTTTGTAGTGTACAAAGATTTGCAAAACAATGGGATAAAGGAATATTCCCGAACTTTGTTTTATCTCATGGTTACTGTGAAATTGTGTGAATGCATTAATGCAGTGCATGTTATCTGGATTCATTGAATGAGTTTACCAACAATATAAATATTGCAGAATATACAGCCTCATTCTACATAACTAAAAGCAAGAGAGAGAGAGAAGGACGCGCCAAACTAAGTGCAGTATCCCAAAGATTTAATGCATAGGCAGGATATAAAACACTTACAAAAGATAAATATGGGCTCATCTGTGAATGGATCCTCTGGCTGTCATCCAGGCAGCCGCCGTGATGTATATCATCGGTGTGTTTTCCAACCACTGGTGTGGGAGACAAGGAGGCGATGTCTGGAGCCTCCAGGGGTTTGGAAGTCGCACTCTGGATGCGAGGATCGTCCTGTAGTTGTGACATCACTGGCAGAGATAGGACATTGCTGACAAGTGGAGGAAAGGCTAGGCTGCGCGCTCGGAGCATTCAGTTCCTTCTACTGGTCAGTAGAAGGAGCCTGCTGCAGAATAAAGTTGGGGCCAATCACACGCCTCCCTGATGGTATGGTATAATAGATGTATCTGCCTGTATCTCTCAGCGTTGAGGACTTTGATCCTGACCAAATCTTCAACTCCATTTGCAGATATGCAGTCCAAACTTGCACGGAACCTCCACCATGCTTCACTGTTGCCAATCATTATTGTACTGTTCTACAACCCTTTGTGAGCAATCTGCCTCCTGCTACAGCCAAATATTTCAAATTTTGACTCAACAATCCAATGCACCATTTTTCTGCACTCCAGTTCCTACATTTTCATGCATAATTGAGGAGACAATTGCTCCTGCTGCTGCCCGAGTCCATGTATGTAGACAAAAGAGAGGGGAGAAGAGATGCAGCCATGCACAGCGCTGGATCTCTTTTCCCATCTCTTCCCTTTCACACAGGGAAGGGGGGAAGGACTGAAACTTATAAAATGTTTTTAACCTTAATGCAGGGAATGCAAACCACTTGCCGACCGGCTCATGTACATATACGTCGGCAGTTTGAAGAGGGATATCTCGGTAACGGCAGCAGCTGCTGCCACAACCGAGGTATCCTTCTTTAGAGCCGGTGGTTCTGTTCACAATAATGGTGGTCTCTGCGGCGGATTCGCCACAAGATTACCCTTATCGGCGGCGGGAGAGGTGCCACCCCTCCTCCCGCAGCTCTCCCGCGCCCTCCGCCGCTTACCGGAGCCGTCGGCAGCGGTGGAGGTGATCGGGACCTGTCCGTGGCTGTGTATGGAGACGAGTGAGGGGAAGATGGGCCCCCACCCACCTCCATACTATAGCAGGGCGGAAGCAACGTCAAAACGTCACTTCTGCCCATATGTCTTAAAGGCATATTTTTTCTGTCGTTATTTTTTCTGTCGTTATTTTTTCAAATTACATTTTTTTTTCTTTTTGCATTTAAGTCCAAATATGAGATCTGAGGTCTTTTTGACCCCAGATTTCATATTTTAGAGGACCTGTCATGCTTTTTTTCTATTACAAGGGATGTTTACATTCCTTGTAATAGGAATAAAAGTGACCCATTTAAAAAAAAAAAAAAAAAAAAACAGTGAAAAAATAAATAAAATCAAGTAAAATAAATAAGAAAAAAAAAGTTTTTTCTTAAAACGCCCCGTCCTGACAAGCTCACACACAGAAGCGAACGCATACATGAGTAGCGCCCGCATATGAAAACGGTGGTCAAACCACACGTGAGGTATCGCTGCGATTGTTAGAGAGCAATAATTCTAGCCCTAGACCTCCTCTGCAACTCAAAACATGCAACCTGTAGAATTTTTTAAACGTCGCCTATGGAGATTTTTAAGGGTAAAAGTTTGACGCCATTCCATGAGCAGGCGCAATTTTGAAGTGTGACATGATGGGTATCAATTTACTCGGCGTAACATTATCTTTCACAATATAAAAAAAAAAATTGGGTTAACTTTACTGTTGTCTTATTGTTTTTATTCAAAAAAGTGATTTTTTTTCCAAAAAAAGTGCGCTTGTAAGACCGATGCGCAAATACGGTGTGACAAAAAGTATTAGAATGACCGCCATTTTATTCTCTAGGGTGTTAGAAAAAAAAAAGTATAAAAAAAGTATAATGTTTGGGGGTTCTAAGTAATTTAATCTAGCAAAAAAACTTGTTTTTAACTTGTAAACACCGAGTCTGAAAAAGAGGTTCGGTCTTTAAGTAGTTATGGTAAATAAAGGTTTTGGTTTTAGAGCCACTTCACAAAAAAATGAACAAACCTTTATGCTAGGTTCACACTAGTGTGGGCCGTATGACCCACGTTTGCTCAGGCACGGCTGCTGTGCCAACGTAAACCACGCAAAAAGGTGCATGCTCCTTCTTAAAAATGCAGCCGCAGGGAAACTGCATGGTCTTTTTGACCATGCGGTTTCCTGTGGTTCCTGCACCCGCAATCACACTGCAGGCTGAGATGCGTGGGGGTGCCATTTAGAATGAATGGCAGCCTTTCGTGTCTCGTAAGAGCAGTGCGATTCGGATGTGGGAGAATGCGGGAATTGATGTGATTCCTGCTATCGGAACGCACAATGCGGCCTAGTGTGAACCTAGCCTTATACTGCATCTGTTCATTAGCTGAGATTGACAGATGATCACAAAAGTTTCCACTCCTTATTGCTATGAGAGATCTGCAGGTTTATGTCCACCTTGCTTAAAAGGACTGTATTCAATGTCTTTTTTAGTTATATGTATGCAAGTCTGAATTAGCAGACTCATTGAGAACAATTAATTCTGTGTATGGTTGATGAGCTATCTGTTTAGGCAGTTTAGCAGGCCATACATGATTCATTTTCTTTTTTTGAACCAGCATGATGAATGAATTAAAATGAAGCAATTGCCCCACTCGCACATTCAAGGTGGATGGGGAATCCCTCTCGCAGGGCTATTGTATTCTGACAGCAGGGAGATCTCCCCGCTTTCACAATCCATTCATCAGCACTGCTGGTTATAGCCGGCTGCACTGATCGAGCGCTTGTACAGAAGTCTGGTTAATCTCCAACAGGACCACGTTGCCACCCGGGTTTATGTACATCGGAGCTTTAGACATTGGTTAGAGTCCTTTCACACAGGGGCGGTGCGGGCGCCAGCTGTAAAACTGCGCTATTTTTAGTGCCCCTTTAGCGGCAGTATTCGCCAGCTAGCTAGGCGGTTTTACCCCCCCTGCTAGTGGCTGAGAAAGGGTTAAAACCACCGCAAAGCGCTGCTGCAGCAGCTCTTTGCTGGCAGTATAGCCGCGCTGCCCCATTCATTTCAACGGGCAGGAGCGGTGAAGGAGCGGTATACACACCGCTTCTTCACCACTCCAAAGAAGCTGCTAGCAGGACTTTTTTTACCGTCCTTTCAGCGCACCGCTCCAGTGTGAAAGCCTTTGGCTTTCACACTGGAGTGTGAGGAGCGACTCTTTCAGGGCGCTTTGCAGGCGCTATTTTTAGCGCTGTAGCACCTGCAAAGCGCCCCAGTGTGAAAGGGGTCTTACTGTAAATATGGGCTAATTGGCTCTTTACATTTTTTAAATAAAGTGCAGCTGATAATGCATAATACTTTTGTTTTGTTTATACTGGTTGTACAGAAGATGACCTAGAGATCGACATCTGTCCAACCAGCTTGCCCATAGATGGATCAAAAATTCAGCAGGACTCTACTGAACCGACCAAATTTCGATCCATCTATGACTGACTTTAGGCAGAGTTGCTGTAATGGTTAATCCACTGTGCTTCTAGCGGCTAACAAACAGTTCTCCACATTTAACACATAATAAAGTATTCTGAGTCTGAATAAATATGGGAGAATAAGAATGTCAACATTCAAAGTTTACAGTCACGCATTGCAAGGTACATTTTGCAATAACAACTTAAAATATATCTTCCCTTCCCCTCTCCACCATAAGATTGATCGATCTTACCATGATGTCTTATTTCATTAACACATGGCTTTGTAGGTGACAACTTCAACCCCTCTATGCTGCACATGAAAGCCTAAAATCATTTCAATGGGTTTTCTTATTACACTTAATATTAGATTGATCCGACTTTCAGTGCGATTCTGTGATGCTACATGGATATGGTTTGCATATTCTACGGGGCCAGAATCATGCTGGAATCACACCAAAATAGCACAGGACCCTTTTCCAAAATTGCGCCACGTTGATGTGAACAGGCACTATTGAAAACAATGTGATTTCCATTGTCGTGCGATCCTGTCCTACTCAAGTCACTTCTGAAATCGCAGCAGTGTGAACCAGGCCTTAGGCCCAGTTCACATCTCGCCTATTGTGGACTTGTGTTCCTGCCCGCCAGTTTTGTAGAGTAATGCACGTTTCCGCGTGTCACATATAGGGCAGCCCGTTCACTTGAATGGACAGCCTTGTGCGCATTTGTCGTAGCGAAGCAGCTCAGGGACAAAATGGTGGCCCTGAGCCAGGAAAGTTCTTACATGTGTGGTGAAATCGCACTGTGCTTGAGGTGCTATTAAGAATGAATAGCACCTAAAAAACCCATTGTTTGTTGTGATTTGGAATGTGGGCAGAATTGTGCCAATTCTGTCCGTGATTCCAAATCATTAAGTGTGAATGGGGCCTATATTTCAGGTAGGGTTGCCACCTGTCCGGGATACACCCGGACATTCCGGGTTTTGAATCCTGTGTCCGCGTTTCAGGCAGACTGGAACCCAGACACATTATTCTGACCGGCCTGTAGCTCCCCAAGTAACCAAGATAGTCATATACAAATCTGTTGCTGTCTGGGTTCAGGTTCGGTGTCACGGTGGGGGCTGGGCGATTATGTCAGCAAGAACAATTTGGCCACAGCCACTGTTGGCTGCATCACATTACTACACTGCTTCGGGTACCCAAGGGTCCCAGGCCACTAAAGTGTTCGGGTTTGGTTTGAAAAAAGGTGGCAACCCTATTTCCAGGCTATACTTTGTTTCAGTGCAAACAATTTGGTGATTTGGATGGAGTTCTTCACCTTGCAGGTGCATCAAGAACTATATGTAGTACCAGCGGGAGCCGCAGTGCTGCGTGGTGGCAGTAGAGAGCTCTCTGTCATATGATATGAAGACTTCGATCCCGATGGGCGGCTTGTTTACGGCACAGCTTCACTTATAGAAGCAAGCCGCTGCAAGTATGTATTCCATAATGGAGTACAAGGGACTGAGAAATGAGGCGAGGTGCGGCTACTGCCGCTCCCTCCATGGCAAAGCATCTCACGGTAGGTTTCTGCATTGCTGTCTATAAACAGGCCAGCTATAGGAGTCAGTACGAGCGAGGTCTCACTAAGAGCACAGCTTTGCCCTCACTCAACATGGCGCCTGCAAACTTGTGTTCCTGGTTAGGAGGAGCAATGATGGCGGGCCAGACTTCAGCAAGGAGCAATAGGGCGCATGCGTGTAGCCGGCTCGGCTGACGGACGGGGCAGGGAGCAAGATGGCGTCCGCCGGCGGTGGAGCCTTGAGTATCCTGGAGTACTTTGGTGGAGAGTCTGGGAACCGGTGCGGCTATTGTAAGAGTGAAGCCGGGAACGTGTCCCACGGTGAGGAAGCCTACGTCACTCCGCTCCCAGCATGCCTTGCAAGCCCTGGAGCTAGGGGGGCATCCTGGGACTTGTAGTTCACTGAAGGTGAAATGTTGCAGCCAGTGGCTTATGTGCCTGTGTGTTCTCCCTGATTGGGGTGTGACCTCTAATAATACCTTCATTATAATGGATCATACTAACCAAACTACTGTCTACTAACATCTCTTCCTTCTTTATATCAGAATCAGGAGAAGGCAAAGCTAGTCTTCTTTTCATTTTGGATAGAGTAAGGGAGGGATTTTACCCCCTCAGTGTGTGTGATTTTTTTTTTTTTTTTCATTTGTGCCCCATTGGGGAGATTGCCCTTCACTTCCTGTTCCATAACCAAAACAGGAAGTGAGGAAACCTTGGTTGTCCCCATTGTAAGCATTCTCCTCAATTGTTCTAATGGCAATCCAAAATTTGAGCTTTTCTTTCCCTTTGATGATAACGATAAACAGGATACATGTAGAACTCTCTTAACTCTCCCCTACTCCATCCAAAATATTTTATTTATTTTTTTATAAAGGAGAAGTGCACTGATCATTTTCACCCTAACCTAAACCACCCTCCCTCCCTCACTCTTCTACAGATGTATACATTATATTACCAAAAGTATTGGGACGTCTGCCTTTACACAGACAGGAACTTTAATGACATCCCAGTCTTAGTCCGTAGGGTTCAATATTGAGTTGGCCCACCCTTTGCAGCTTTAACAGCTTCAGCTCTTTTGGGAAGACTGTCCACAAAGTTTAGGAGTGTGTCTATGGGAATGTTTGATCATTCTTCCAGAAGAGTTGAAGCTGTTATAGCTGCAAAGGGTGGGCCAACTCCATATTGAACCCTACGGACTAAGACTGGGATGCCATTAAAGTTCCTGTCTGTGTAAAGGCAGATGTCCCAATACTTTTGGTAATATAGTGTACTTCCCAAGATCCACCGCCTGCAGCTTCTGGTGACTGTTTACATCCAGTGCTACTTTTTCTCCTTGATTTCCGTGTGTTAGGTGGCTGATTCCTGGGACCAAAACGGGAGCCATTTATTCTTTAAATTTGGTATTTTAATGTGATATCCAGTTTGAAACATTCAGAAAGTACGTTTTTATTCCTCTCCCCTAGAGGGTGCATTGTCAGACACTTGTGGTGCCTAAATTGGAGGGATTGTATTCTTTCCTCTGCAATGTAATATCTTGTGTGTCTTATTCATTTTTCACCACAAGATGGCATTCTGTGCAATATTCTTTGTCGGTTACCATTCTGTGTTTTTCATTGGCTTCTGGGGTTTCTCCCCGCCCTCAACAATCGTGGAGTATATAAGACGTAATGACTTATGGCCATTCTGTGCCCCAAATGTCGGTTCTGACGAAACGTGTGGGGACATCACCACACATTCATGGGGCCGCTGACAGAATTCTAGGAATTGTTTATTTGGCATTGATTACTGCTTATCCTTATAAAACCACAAATAAAGTGAAGCACTGTAAGTAAATAAAAATATCATATATATATATATATATATATATATATATATATATATATATATATATATATATATATATATATATGATATTTTTATTTACTTACAGTATATTTACTTATATATATATATACACTAGTGATACAAATGAATAGTGTAAAAATATATATGCCTTGTGATCTCATAACCTGTATAAAATCAAATGGGTAAACAAAGAAATACAATAAGTCCAAGTGTCATTATTAGTGCAGCAATAGTAAAAAAAAAAGTGTCCACCCTTTAAGCCAAATCCCATATGCTGCTAAAAATAAGCAATCCAAATCTTCCTTGTTTTTAACACACTTCTCCGTCAGTGCCCCCCCTCACCGGAACCCCCTGTGGGTGTCCTCTCACCTTATTGTACGGACTCTAATGATAACATAAGGGTCAGAAGTAGTTTGCACAAAAATAGATGCCAGCAAGGTTCCCGAGTCTTTAGACTGATCTCCTCCGCTCCTCCAGCGGGTATAATCCTGTAGGGGGAAAAAGAACAAATAGTGTCGACCGCTAAAATCATATTTACAGGTATTTATAAAAGAGATTCACTCACATATGAATCGGTAGAAATCGCATAAAATGATATTGGGTATTCCATGCACCAAACTCCATCAAAATGGCATCCTTGTCCCGCCCAGCATGATGACCTCACCACCTAACTGACACGTTGCACCAATCCTGGCTTTTTCAAAGGCTTCTTGGGGATTTTACGCTATTGGAGCTCTTTTTTATTTCTTCCCTTGAGACTGGTCTGCTGAGTACAACAGGATTGGAGGAGTGGCAGATTCTCTATCCTTGTAGTTCCCGCAGAGCAGTGTTTACATCTAGCTGACTTTTCATACTTGGGGGGGGGGGGGGGGGGGTCACAATATTTTGGGTAAGCCTTTTGTGTGTACCAAGGAGGAGTGGACACGTGGAGATTTATCTCTAAGTACTGACAGCCGCAATTTGCTTGATTTGCTTTCACATGTGCACTTATACTTTTTGTATGTCTTTTAACCCCTTCCCGCCGATTGTACGCACATCTGCGTACTCGGCTTTCGGGAGTTATACCGCGATGATGCCCGCTGCTGCAGGCATCATCCCGGTACCGTTGTTTCGAGCAGGCGATCGGCTATCCTTATATAACAACCGATGCGGCTAAAAGCCGCTCGGCTGTTATACCGGAGGAGCGGGAGGGGACGCCCCCCCTCCCGCCGCTCTTACCGGGCCTCCCGTGCGATCGGGAGGCCCGGTGTCCAATCGGCTGCCTCCGGCGGCTGTGGGCGGGCTGGAATGAAGCTGTGGGCGGCCTTGTTCCAGCCTTCTCAACGTAAACGCGGAAGCGTCGTCATGACGTCACTTTCCATTTACTCGGCTGCCAATGGCGTCGAATTTTAAAAAATACACAATATTCAGAATCGCCGTTTTCGGCGATCTGAATACTTTGAAGTGCAGAGGAGGGATCGGGGGTCTTTTAGACCCCCAATCCCTCCATAAAGAGTACCTGTCACCACCTATTACTGTCACAAGGGATGTTTACATTCCTTGTGACAGCAATAAAACTAAAAAAAAAACATTTTTTTTAAAACACAATTTATAAGTTATAAAAATTAAATAAAATAAATAATAAAAAAAAAAAATTTAAAGCGCCCCCGTCCCCGCGAGCTCACACAGCGAAGAAAACGCATACGGAAGTCGCGCCCGCATATGTAAACGGTGTTCAAATCACACATGTGAGGTATCACCGCGATCGTCAGAGCAAGTGCAATAATTCTAGCCCTAGACCTCCTCTGTAACTCTAACCTGGTAACCGTAAAAAAAATTTAAAGCGTCGCCTATGGAAATTCATAGCTACCATAGTTTGTCGCCATTCCACGAGTGCGTGCAATTATAAAGCATGACATGTTTGGTATCTATTTACTCGGCGTAACATCATCTTTCACATTATACAAAAAAATTGGGGTAACTTTACTGTTTGGATTTTTTAAAATTTGTGGAAGTGTCCCTTTTCCAAAAATTTGCATTTAAAACACCGCTGCACAAATACCGTGTGATGTAAAATATTGCAACAATCTCCATTTTATTCTCTAGATTCTCTGCTAAAAAATACATATATATAATGTTTGGGGGTTCTAAGTAGTTTTCTAGCAAAAAATATGGATTTTAACTTGTAAACACCAATTTTCAAAAATAGGCTTAGTCATGAAAGGGTTAAATGTCACAGTTTTGGCACATTTCAAATTTATTCTCTGTTTATTTTTGGACTTATTGTTATTGATTATGTTAGCATTTTCTTGCACATTGATGTGATCAGAGTAATTCTCAAGGCATGTTTTCATCCAGTGCTGTGCCTGCATATTGCAGCCCTATAGACTTCTATGAGACCAGAGTAATGCACAGGCACAGCGCTGGATGTAAACAATCATCAGAGACTGCAGGCATCAGTACTCAGTAAGTATATATATCTGGGGGAGGATGGTTTAGGATCAGTGCACTTCTCCTTAAATTATAAATTACCTACAAGTGACACTAAATTCTGTTTTTTTTTTTTTTTTTTTTTTTTTTTTTTTTTTTTTAAAACCAGTACAATTGAATATTATATTGTGTTTATGGGCACTCAAATTCATTAAAGTGTATTTTTTTCCCAAAAGTATTGCGTTTGAAAAACTGTTGCCCAAATAAAGTGATAATTTTGGTGGTTATTTGTCTTGGCCAAAATTTACTTTAGGTCTTGCTCCACCCCAACCCCTCCCCAGAACATCAGAGGAAGTCTTGCTCTCTGTGGAAGCAGTGGTCTCTCTCTGCAGAGGTTAGACATACCCCATTTGAGTCAAAGCTAGAACTCTCCAATCAGCAGGGAGCATGAACTGACTGCTAAGGTATAGGAATGACAGGGTAGGGGGGAGTGTTGGGCGCCTTCTATATAGAATGCTGGCAGGGGACACTTGTGCTTCCACAGTAAAAACAAACTTTAAGACTTTCCACACCTTTTTGTTTAGATGCTCCTGGAATGTATTTGGCGATTTAAGGGCTCATTAACACTATCAAGCTGCGCTAAATGCATAGCCGTTGGTGTGAGCTGGAAGGAACAGTGCCAATTAATCGATCCTGAGGCACTCCACACTTTACTTTTCTTCTTCTTTTTTTTTTTTTTGTTTAGAATTTTATTGAAATGTCACAAGTGACATTTTATTTAATTCCGTTCTTTGCAGCGGTAGTTTGTGCACAACATGCTGTGCTAAAAAATAGTGCATGCCTGTAATTTTTTCAGTGCACATTACCGCATTGCAGTGGTTTGAACTGACTTCATAGAAAACAAATGACCTTGTCTTTGCACTGGGACAACCCAACACAAATGGTGTGGAAAGGCACATAAACTTTAATAGGAGCTGTTACGTTCTTACTTTCTACCCAGAGCGATCTCTCCTTGGGTCCAGCTGAGCTGCTCATTTCCTGCTATTTTTTGGATTCTATATGAGGCCTTGCGGAGATCTCAACTTTGCCTGGCCCATATCCTAAAATAGAAGGAATCAATAGGCCAGTTTAACCCTATGGATAACAGTATGTAGCATCTCGTATAACATATACCTGTTAGGAAAATGTGGCAGATTTTAAGTTTAGTTCCACTCTGAGAACTTCTGTTAAGTTTGTTGTATTTTATAATTTGGGTGCATACAGTGCCTTGAATAAGTATTCATATCCCTTGAAATTTTCCACATTTTGCAATGTTACAACCAAAAATGTAAATGTATTTTATGTGATAGACCAACACAAAGTGGCACATAATTGTGAAGTGGAAGGAAAATGATAAATGGTTTTCAACATTTTTTTACAAATAAAATCTAAAAAGTGTGGCGTGCATTTGTATTCAACCCCCGTGAGTCAATACTTTGTAGAACTACCTTTCCCTGTAATTACAGCTGCAAGTCTTTTTCTGGGGATGTCTCTATCAGCTTTGCACATCTAGAGAGTGACCTTTTCTCTCATTCTTCTTTGCAAAATAGCTCAAGCTCTGTCAGATTGGATGGAGAGCGTCTGCGAACAGCAATTTTCAAGTCTTGCCACAGATTCTCAATTGGATTCGGGTCTGCACTTTGACTGGGCCATTCTAACTCATTATTATGCTTTGATCTAAACTATTTGATTGTAGCTCTGGCTGTATGTTTAGGGTAGTTGTCCTGTTGGAAGGTGAACCTCCGCCCCAGTCTCAAGTCTTTTGCAGACTCTTTAACAGGTTTTCTTCTAAGATTGTCCTGTATTTGGCTCCATCCATCTTCCCATCAACTCTTACCAGCTTCCCTGTCCCTGCTGAAGAAAAACATCACCACATGATGCTACCACCACCATGGTTCAGGGTGATGTGCAGTGTTAAAGTTTTTTCTTTTTTTTGGTCTCATCTGACCAGAGCACCTCCCTCCACATGTTTGCTGTGTCCCCCACATGGCTTCTCACAAACTGCAAATGGGACTTCTTATGGCTTTCTTTCAACAATGACTTTCTTCTTTCCACTGTTCTATAAAGGCCAGATTTGTGGAGTGCACGACTAATAGTTGTCCTGTGGACAGATTCTCCCACCTGAGCTGTGGATCTCTGCAGCCTCTCCAGAGTTACCATGGGCCTCTTGTCTGCTTCTCTGATTAATGCTCTCCTTGACCGGCCTGTCCGTTTAGGTGGATGACCATGTCTTGGTAGGTTTGCAGTTGTGCCATACTCTTTACATTTTCAGATGATGGATTGAACAGTGCTCCATGAGATGTTCAAAGCTTGGGATATTTTTTTATAACCTGACCCTGCTTTAAACTTCTCAACAACTTTATCCCTGACCTGTCTGGTGTGTTCCTTGGCCTTCATGATTCTGTTTGTTCACTAAGGTTCTCTAACAAACCTCCTGAGGTCTTCACAGAACAGCTGTATATATACTAAGCCCCGCTTCACACGGGCGACTTGTCAGGCAACTTAGCCGCCTGACAAGTCGTGTCCCGTTCTGTACTACGGAACCATCCTAATAGGTGTGACGCAAGTCGCTCTGACTTAGAAAAAGGTTCCTGTACTATTTTTGGGGTGACTTGCATTGACTTCTATACAGAAGTCGTTTTGCAAGTCGCCGCTGAAGTTGTGTGCAGGTCGCCTCTGTGAGTCAGCCTGCAAGTCGTGTTGCCCCTGTGTGAACCGGCAGTGAGAGCAATTGCACACAGGTGGACTATTTACTAATTAGGTGACTTCTGAAGGCAATTGGTTCCACTAGACTTTAGTTAGGGGTATCGGAGTAAAGGGGGCTGAATACAAATGCACACCACACTTTTCACATATTTGTTTGTAAAAATTTTTAAAAACCGTTTATCATTTTCCTTCCACTTCACAAACTATATGACACTTTGTGTTGGTCTATCACATAAAATCCCAATAAAATACATTTACGTTTTTGGTTGTAACATGACAAAATGTGGAAAACTTCAGTGCCTTGAAAAGGTATTCATACCCTTTGAAGTATAAGGCCTCATACACACGGACCTTTAGCTGCTCCTGCGTAAAAAAAATCTGCTTGGGGAACCGCGCACATGTGCCGCGTACAGCCGCCAGTACAAGCGAATGGCGGTACACAGCTGTTCTGGTAAACGCAGATTGCTCCTGCATCATTTACCAGCATGTCACTTTCTCATTTGTGGGCAAACGCTTATATAGAAGCAATTGGCATTTACCTGAGCAAGGCCACATGTAGCTAATTACTTGAATTGACAGCTGTATGCAGTGCATGCGGCTGCTCAGGGTCATGAAAGAGAGTATTTTACACTTCAGGACACAGGAGCTGGTAAATGTCCGTGTGAATGAAGGTTGATATCATTTATTTTTGGTGCTGGTTTCTCGGATTTTTAGCACTGTGCATTGCTTCAATGCTTTTTTTATCTATTTTACTGGAAGTATTGCAATGTTTTCCTTTATTTTGAAAGCTGCATCACTGATTGTCTTTTTATATAAAAATATTTATGTCTTGTCTGGACAAAAAAAAGAGAAGAATCTGAAACAAAGCCTCCCACAGAGCTCCGCAGGAGGATTTTGCCAGAAGGGGGCAAACTCTGCATAGTTAGGAATTCGCTCTCTATTATGGAAATCCATGTTTCTTGTGAATCAAGAGAACGAAGAACTGTCTGGGAAAAAAAGTTTCCCCGTCTTTAAACTGATATTTGCTTTCCAAGAAAATTCATTTGGCATATTGATTTAAATTTGTGTCAATAGACATAAGAAAGTAGTCTGAGGCTCGGTTCACACTGCTGTGACTTGGATCCGACTTCTGCACTACTTTGATCTGACTTTGACATGACTTCAATGCCACAGAGTGGAAAAGTCCTATCAAAGTCTGACTCCAAAGTTGTACTAAAAATTGCACGACTTTGGAGTCTGCTTAGTGTGAACCGAGCCTTAATCATGATTGGGTTGCTGGAAATTTTCTTTATAAATATACACAGTCATGGCCGAAATTGTTGGCACCCCAGAAATTTTTCCAGAAAATCAAGTATCTCTCTCAGAAAAGTATTGCAGTAACACATGTTTATTCCCTTTTGTGTGTATTGGAACAAAACAAAAAAAGGAGGAAAAAAAGCAAATTGGACATAATGTCACACAAAATTCCAAAAATGGGGTGGTCAAAATTCTTGGCACCCTTTCAAAACTGTGACTAAATAAGATTGTTTCAAGCATGTGATACTCCTTTAACCGGTTCAATACAGGGCATATTCACCCCCTTCCTTCCCTGGCCAATTTTTAGTTTTCAGCGCTTTCGCACTTTAAACGACAATTGTGCGGTCGTGCAACGTTGTACCCAAAAAAAAATTGACGTCCTTTTTTCCCCACAAATAGAGCTTTCTTTTGGTGGTATTTGATCGCCTCTGCGGTTTTTATTTTTTGCGCTATAAACAAAAGAAGAGCGACAATTTTGAAAAAAACACAATATTTTTTACTTTTTGCTATAATAAATATCCCAATTTTTTTTTTTTTTTTTTAATTTTTTTCCTCAGTTTCGGCCGATACGTATTCCTCTACATATTTTTGGTAAAAAAAAATTGCAATAAGCATATATTGATTGGTTTGCGCAAAAGTTATAGCGTCTACAAAATACGGGATAGATTTATGGCATTTTTTTAAAAAAAAAATTATTTATTTTTTTAGCGGCGATCGCGATTTTTTTTCTCGTGACTGCGACATTATGGCGGACACTTTTGACACATTTTTGGGACCATTCACATTTATACAGCGATCAATGCTATAAAATTGCATTGATTACTGTGTAAATGTGACAGGCAGTGAAGGGGTTAACCACTAGGGGGCGGGGAGGGGTTAATATGTTTCCTAGGGAATGCTTCTAACTGTAGGGGGAGGGGACGTACAAGGGGAGGAGACCGATCAGTGTTCCTCTGTTCTGGGAACACAGATCGCTCTCCTCTCACCTGACAGGCTGTGGATCTGTGTGTTTACACACACAGATCCACGGTCCGGCCCGGTTAACGGGCAATCGCGTGTGCCCGGCGGACATCGCGGCCGCCGGGCACACGCACCGGGTCCCGAGCAACGCGGCGGGCGCGCGCGCGCCCCCTAGACGGCCGGGAATCCAAGGACGTCATATGACGTCCACCCAGGATGGGAGATCCCATCCCAGGACGTCGTATGAATATATGTGGGTAGGGAAGTGGTTAAACTCACTTGGGACAAGTAACAGGTGTGGGCAATATGACAATCACAACTGAAAGCAGATAAAAAGGAGAGAAGTTCACTTACCCCCGGTTCACACAGGGGCAACTTGTCAGGCGACCTAGTCGCCTGACAAGTAGCGTCCCGTTCTGTGCAATGGAACCGTTCTAATCGGAGCAACGCAAGTCGCTCCGACTTAGAAAAAGGTTCCTATACAACTTTGGGGGCGACTTGCATTGACTTCTATACAGAAGTCGTTTTGCAAGTCGCCACTGATTTGTGTCCTGGGTCGCCTGAGGCAGTCGCGCTGTAAGTCGTGCTGCCTCAGTGTGAACCGACCTTTAGTCTTTGCATTGTGTGTGCCACATTAAGCATGGACAACAGAAAGAGGAGAAGAGAACTATCTGAGGACTTGAGAACCAAAATTGTGGAAAAATATCAACAATCTCAAGATTACAAGTCCATCTCCAGAGATCTAGATTTGCCTTTGTCCACAGTGCACAACATTATCAGGAAGTTTGCAACCCATGGCACTGTAGCTAATCTCTCTGGGCGTGGATGGAAGAGAAAAATTGATGAAAGGTTGCAACGCAGGATAGTCCCGATGGTGGATTAGCAGCCCCAAACAAGTTCCAAAGAAATTCAAGCTGTCCTGCAGGCTCAAGGAGCATCAGTGTCAGTGCGAACTATCCATCAACATTTAAATTAAATGAAACGCTATGGCAGGAGACCCAGGAGGACCCCACTGCTGACACAGAGACATAAAAAAAGCAAGAGTACAGTTTGCCAAAATCCTTCTGGGAAAACGTCTTTTGGATAGATGAGACCAAGATACAGCTTTTTGGTAAAGCACATCATTCTACTGTTTACCGAAAACGGAATCAGGCCTACAAAGAAAAGAACACAGTACCTACAGTGAAATGTGGTGGAGGTTCAATGATGTTTTGGGGTTGTTTTGCTGCCTCTGGGTGCCTTGAATGTGTGCAAGGCATCATGAAATCTGAGGATTACCAAAGGATTTTGGGTCGCACTGTAGAGTCCAGTGTCAGAAAGCTGGGTTTGCATCTGAGATCTTAGGTCTTCCAGCAGGACAATGACCCCAAACATACGTCAAAATGCACTCAGAAATGGATGGCAACAAAGCGCTGGAGAGTTCTAAAGTGGCCATCAATGAGTCCAGATCTAAATCCCATTGAACACCTGTGGAGAGATCTTAAAATTGCTGTTGGGAAAAGGCGCCCTTCCAGTAAGAGAGACCTGGAGCAGTTTGCAATGAAAGAGTGGTCCAAAATTCCGGGTGAGAGGTGTAAGAAGCTTATTGATGGCTATAGGAAGCGACTGATTTCAGTTATTTTTTCCAAAGAGTGTGCAACCAAATATTAAGTTAAGGGTGCCAAGAATTTTGACCAGCCCATTTTTGGAGTTTTGTGTGACATTATGTCCAATTTGCTTTTTTTCCTCCATTTTTTTGTTTCGTTCCAATACACACAAAGGGAATAAACATGTGTATAGCAAAACATGTGTTACTGCAATACTTTTCTGTGAGAAATACTTGATTTTCTGGGAAAATTTCTGGGGTGTCAACAATTTCGGCCATGACTGTATATGTATGTATGTTATATATATGTATGATATATATATATATATATATATATATATATATATATATATATATATATATATATATATATATATATATATATTTTTTTACTTAAACGCATGTTTGGATTGTCTGTGTATGCATGTTTTATGATTGCGGAAGTGATGGGAAGAGCAGCTGAGCAACTCTCTCTGGCCGTCTAAGGCTGGTTATAGACAGAATCTTGGCTGGTTCAGCAGGTATACAATGGCTCGGTGGGAGTGATTCCCCCGTCAACGCTGTATATCAGGCCTTAGGTTCGTTACATACCTATGCATTTTTTTTGTGCTTTTTGAAATCACTGCAGTTCATTTATATGGTTTCCTATGGGACACGTTCACATCTATGCTTTTTTTCAGCCGCTGTGTTTTTGGAAAGGGTCAGGGACTTTTTAAAATGGAAAATGGTGCTTTTTTGCTATTTTGGTTCCATAGACTCCAATGTTTTTATCTCTGTTTTACAGAGTTTTTTACATTTTTAATCTGCCCAACAACAAATTGGCCAAAAAACATAAGTGCAAATCGCGGTACTATCACGCATGCAAAAACGCACAGCAAAAATAACTGCAGAAACGATCAAAAGCAAACTGCATAGGTGTAAACCGAGCCCAAGACCTGGTTCACACCTATGCACTTTGCTTTTGATTTGTTTTGATTTGATTTGTTTGATTTGTTTTTGCACGTGTTTTTCATGCATTTTTTTTTTTATTTTTTTTTTTTTGGCCAATTTGTTGGGCACATTAAAAAATGCTAAATTGTGGCAAAAACGCACTACATGCTTTTCTGTAGCTTCTCCATCAAAGTCTATTGAACCAAAAAATGCACCTTTCCAAAAATGCAGTGGCTGAAAAAAGCATAGTCCAATAGGAAACCTTATTTAACTGTAGTGGGTTTCTGTTTCTGCTTCACTAAAAAAACGCATAGGTGTGAACCAGGCCTAAAAGCTAGTAGTGTCTGTATATCAAGCGCCACATCCTCAGTAGATAGATTAAAGAAAAGAAAAAAGCACTGTGGACTTTAGGGCCTCATGCACACTGGACGTTTTTGGATGTTTTTTTACAGCAGCTGTTTTTGGCTTCAGACATTTTTTTTTTCTACAGTCGATAAACTCTCCATCATTTTATCCTATGTGTCCATGCACACATAGGCTGTTTTCAGCAGTTTTTGGCTGGGGTGTTTTTGTGGCTTTAAAAAACCCCCAAAACTAGTGGGTTCTGAGAGGAGTTTTTCAGCTGTTTTCAAAATGCTGATAAACGCTCAAACATGGCTTGCTATCGTTTTTTGACGTTTTTGATCCATTGAAAAAAAAAAAAAACGCTAAAAACCGCTATTACAAAAACGTTAAAAGACGTTGAAAAACTCACTGCAAAGCTACTGATGTTTTTATAACGTTATTTTAACATCCAGTGTGCATGAGGCCTTAGCCTCGGTTCACACCAGAGGCGGCACGACTTGCAGGTCGCCTCACCGTGGCGACCTGCACACGACTGCCCGGGCGACTTGCAAAACGACTTCTGTATAGAAGTCTATGCAAGTCGCCCCCAAAGTCGTACAGGAACCTTTTTATAAGTCGGAGCGACTTGCGTCGCTCCCCTTAGAATGGTTCCATAGCACAGAACGGGAGGCGACTTGTCAGGCGACTAGGTCGCCTGACAAGTTGTCCCTGTGTGAACCGAGCCTTAAGGTGAAAAACTTTATTTCACAAACTTTATTAACATACTATGTACCTCATACTCTTTCACGTTTGGGAGGTGGGACTGGGATCTGGACCCACGTCATCTGAATTTACATTAGTGTTAACCAGGCCTAAATGTCTTCTTTTCAGGAAACATGTTAACTTTTTTTTTAATAAAGGGGGAGGGGGTGGGGCCACCTGCAGTTTAGAGATACAATTGCTATTTCCATGTAAATTCAGCTACCTAAACCCCTGACTCTACTGAGCACTGTACATGTGGTTTTCACTAAAGGTGATTTCTACCAGTAGCGGCTGGTGCTCAAAAATTTTTTTTGGGGGTGCAAACAAACTGAAAAATTCTGAAAAAAACCCATCAATTGCAGCCTCACTGTGCCCCATCAAACGCCGCCACTGTGCCCCATCAAACGCCGCCACTGTGCCCCATCAAACGCCGCCACTGTGCCCCATCAAACGCCGCCACTGTGCCCCCCGCTGTCTGCCCGGCACTTGCCCTGTCTCGGTGGGGCAGCGGGTGGAGGCGGTGGCCGGCGAGCTATGTCCTCAATGTCTTCTTCTCCCGTCCTTCTATGATTGGACGCCTGAGAAGCATCCAATCACAGCACCTGTCATTTCAGCCAATCAGGTGATGGGTAACAGACCCGAGCACCTGATTGGCGGAGAGGTGGTTCAGTGTTAGGAAAGCGAATATTCATTAGCTTTTCTAACACTGCTGGGTGAACTCTGCTGTTTACCTTTTTTTACACCTATTAGAGCCTATGGCCTATGGCTCTAATCAGGTGCTTCAAAAACACCCCCCGCCGCTGTAATTCAGGCACCCAGTGCCCAAAAGGGGGCCGAGTGCCTAAATAGGGGGTGACAGCGGCAGCCATGGATAGATTCATGCAATGCCCGCCCAAGACCAATGTGAAAAAGGTACCTGCACTATTTTGGCGATTTCATGTGTGACTTGCATTGACATCTGTGCATGAAATTGCACAGATGACAACAAGATGCAGATGAAATTGCACAGATGACAAGCTGCAGATGAAATTGCACTGTTCTGCAGTATTGAAATCGTGCTGAAGTAGCACGTTTTTAAAGCCGCATTCAGCGTGAACAGGGGCTAAAAGACAACTTTAAAACACTGGTGCGAACACACCCCATTTGACAAAAGCCAATTTATAAAGTAGCTCACCGTTTTAATGCCACACACACACACACACACACACACACACATATTAAAGCATCTGGTATGAACGAGGTCTTGGATGCAGAATATGTTACACCTCTTTCTCCTTCATTGTATGGGGGCTGTTTAAAAGTATTCATTTGTCAGTCTCAGATTCTGAGATAGCTTCTGTGGATGGATTTATGACTTCAGTACAAATAATGAATTTTCTTTCTCCTCCTTGTGCTTGCAGGCATGTGGGCTCACTCCCTCACTGTTCAAGATTACCAGGATCTTATAGACCGAGGATGGAGAAGGTACATTGAATGAATGATGTCTTCTTCATCAATCTTTGCTCGATTCCTTTAAAGTTGTATTCAATATTCTTCCTGCATAATTACATCTTCCGGTGTTCTGCTTTTTATGTAGGTATCTGTACATCAGGGTCTGCACTTCCTACCCATCCCACTTCCTGTCTGAGCATACTCCCTAATCTTGTGTTTATGACAAGATATACTTGGCAGCTTCTCTGTGGTGATACATGACCGCCTGATGGCTCCCCGTATCTCAGGGGATAATTAAAGCAGGCCTGCGTTCTTCATTTTCTGGCCATGTGTTGAACATGTTACACAAACATTGACGGGTTTCTTTTTCGCATTGAGGTCAGGGAGGATGTGTGCGCTTATTTCTACAACGTGACCATGAAACAAGCAGAAGAGTAAGAACTACTCCAATGTCAATTTCAGAAAGGGTTTTTCACAATAAATCGCTTTGCACAGTATCAGTGACAATGGGTCAAAGCTTCCAGGGAGATGAGTCCTAAATGGCCTGATAGTTTAAGCTTCCAATTAGAGAACTATTTTGAAAAGTGGGTATCACATTAGAATTTAGTTTTGGCAAGGAAAAAAAATGGAAATGAGACTGTTGGGTGCAATTTTGTTTTTTTTTTCAAATCCCTAATACTTTGGATGTGGTACCCTTTCCTTACTGACAGCCCCTAGCCTTTTGGTATACGATGTACATTTTGTAAACACAAATCTTACATGTGTATGGACAATGTTTTTATGCAGGAACTTGCTGGCAGCAAGGTCCTGTGTAATTGCGATGCCCATTTGAATGCTCTTTCAGTTTTTGTTCTTTAGAAAGCAGCCACAGCCTGAGTAGATAAGCCTGTCCCCTACCAGAATGCTGCAGAGTGGGACATTTGCGTTGGTTTCTCTGTAGAGGTCCAACCCCCTTCCCCTCTTGAGTCAGAGCTTTCTAATCGGCATGGAGCAAGAGCTTTTTAAATAGCAGAGATCTAGCTCAGACTCACAATGATTGAGTCAGAAATACCACTCATTCTATACAGCGCAAGGGTCCTTCTCTAAAGCTTTCCTAAGGTTTTCCCAGGGATCTGCTTTAACAGGGTGACAATCCTGTTAATTGTGCAGTGAAGTTGTATAACAGCCTTGTCACTCTGCGCACAGAGTAGTTTTACATGGACAGCTTGTTTTAAATGGACTTTATAACTAAAGGCAAAACCTTTTTTTTATTTTCGGATAGAGTGGAGAGGGATGGGGACATCTGCCCCTGTTAGTAAGGTTCACCCTCTCAACATGTTATCTTTACTGTTATTAAAAGTCAAAATCACAAATTTTGGGTTCTCCCCAGAACAGGAATACAGGGGTGTAATGAAATCTCCCACACTCCGCTTGAGTGCTTTCGTCATATACCGCTTCTTCCAGTCTGAATATTGAAAAACGAGGACAACCAATAACTAGGCAGTACTCGCTTTGGTTGCTCAACATGAACTGTTTATTGAAACACAGGTACACAGAGATATTGAAACTTCTCATTAGTAGACTGTCCAATCAGCAGGGAGAACTGTTAGAGGAATTCTCCCCTCTCACAGCTAATCTAAATACACATCCCATAACACTCAAGGCAGACAGACACAATAGAACAGTGAAATACAGCCACACCCCAAACAACCTAGCAAGGATTTCCCAAAAATGAGACAAAAAAAAAAAACTATATATAAAAAATGTGTGTCAAACGCAGCCACTGTGCCCACTATGCAGCCACTTGTGGCAATCAAATGTAGCCATCACTTCACTGCCAGTTCCCTGGCAATCCTGTTTGCACCTTCCAGCACACTAGGAGTCAACACAGTGGAATGTGCAAAGGGGGAAGCCAGGGAACTGTCAGCACGGAGTGTGTACTAGGTGTAAGTAGCGTACAAACACATTTGTACTGTTACTGTTGGTAAAATTACTGTGTTTTAATAAAGCCCATGTTACAATCAATGAAGTGCCACGCTGTATGGGCTTTTTAAAAAAAATATGAAACTTCATACCGAATTTCACAGTACAATACATCCTGCTCATGTGCCTGCCCTGCCCGGCCCGACCTGCCTCTCTCCTCTCTCCTCTCATGTCTCTTGTCTCTCCTGACGTCAGCGGGGAATTCTCAGCCCTGCTTGCCCCTACAGTCAGCGGGTGGGGCTGAGAATTCCCTGCTGACATCAGGAGAGACAAGAGACATGGGAGGAGAGAGGCGGGCTGGACAGGGCAGTCACATGAGCGGGATGTATTGTACTGTGAATTTCGGTATGAAGTTCCATATTTATTTTAAAAAGCACATACAGCGGGGCACTTCATTGATTGTAACACGGGATTTATTAAAACACAGTAATTTTACTAATACGCTTGGAGCAGAAGGGGCGGGGCAAGTCGGGATGACGTCACCCGACAATCGATTTTCTGGTCGTATGTGTCGATGCCACATCGGGGACACCCGAATCGCGATGCAGTGGTTAATTTCAGCACCCCTAGTGGGGATATGAATGAAAGTTAAGCATTGTAAGCACCCGTGGCAGTTTTTTTTTTACCTAACCCCTGTAATTGTCACGTTTGCTGGCCAGCTTGGTCTGCATGCAAATTTGGAGAACGATAAATGCAAATGTGTATAAATGAGGAATTCGTATATATCGAATACTGTCATTTCAGATATGTAAGTGTTACTAAACCCACAACAGTAAAATCAGTCTTTATATGCATAATAGCATGCTTGTTATACTCGCTGTGGAACCTAAGGGGTTAATCCTGTACATTGTGTAAAAAGGCTGTTTGATCCTGTCTTCTCTGATCCTCCCTTGGAGTGTTTTTTTTCTTGGGTGGGTGCATGTGATCACAGGGCCAGTCAGCACTGTCTAGACCTAGGGTCAGGGTCCTGCAGCCTCATAGTACAGTCAGAGTAGAAAGAAAACTCCTCCTACAAGCTTTAACCTGGACACTAATAGAAGACACAAGACTATATACTGCTGATGAGAAAAGGTATTTAGCAGTTTATATTTACTAAAATAATTGCATTTCCATGTTGTGTACTGTGGGAGACCAGATATAGTACATGCAGGGTCCTGGGTTTAGTAACATTTTAACACCTTAAGGACGAATTCACACTATACAGCCCACAAATTGCAGAGCAGCTAGAGTAATTCACTGCTCCGGCAGGGGGCAGTGTGATGTGCAATTTTGCCTGGTGCACTGTGGTAAAATGCAGCATGTCTAAGCTTCATTGCAGTGTGAATGCGACACAGAGGAAACAATTGTTTCCTGTCTCCCTGCGGTAACAGATTTTTTATAATGCATGAGACATCTGTCACCACATATATTATGAATTGGCCCTTACAGTTACCAGAATACAACACTTTTCTTTATAACGGTCCTTTAAAATGGAGAGCAGGCCTGTTACAGTTGGAAAATGTTGTACCTGTGTCCATTACCCAAAAAAGGGGGGTGAATCGTCATTCTCCTTTAAGAGGTGATCCTATGATTGAACCACAATGCAAAAAAATACTTGCCGGATAGACCGCAAAAGACAGTCACTACTAAGGATCACAGAGCATACCATAATATAAAAATAGAAACTTTATTCAAAAATAAAATGCATCAAAGTCATAAATATACAAAAATGTATCATCATAATGAAAACTAGAACCATCACCTTTTCCCTTGTATTAAAATACAAATGATGTTGAGGTTCCTATCGTGGACGTCCAAAGGGGGAGGGCAGCAGTGCAGTGGATTTCCCACAGCATATTTCCGTTTTCCAAGGGGCACTCAGTGATGATAGAATGTCCACGTCATGGTTTCCAAATAAGTATTGTATTCCCGTCACTAAATATAGTTGTTTGTCAGCCTTATCTTCTGCCCACATTTACTTTATTGTTTACTTTGGTTGTTTATGGAATGTTTTTGTTAACAAATAAAGGAAATGGATTTGTTTAGCAGCATTCTTTTGTATCTGGTCACAGAGCTTTGTATAACTTTTATTTTAGGAGTGGAAAGTATGTGTACAAGCCTTTGATGAATGAGACCTGCTGTCCTCAGTACACCATCAGGTATTTTTTTTTAACCAATTCCCTTCCATTTGAATGTCATTACAGCCATTATACGTAGAATATTTGTAGATTTTAGGATTTACGCAGAGAATTTGAGCAAGGCATGCACACAAGCTATTGTTGGGTCACCTTAAATATATATTTCCTGTGTTCTGGCTCAACTTAGTGAGAAACTCCCAAAGGGAGCCAAACTAGAGAGCGTGTATAACCCCAATTCCAAAAAAGTCGGGATGCTGTGTAAAATCTACATAAAAACAGAAATGATTTGCAAATCTTAGAAACCCACATTTTATTAAGAAGAGAAAATATATCAAATGATTAAACTGAGAAAATGTACCATTTAAAAAAAAAAAAAAAGTAATTTTGAAATTGATGTCAGCAACACGTTTCAAAATCGTTTGGGCAGGGCAACAAACAGCTGGCAAAGTAAGTGATCGTAACAAGGAAGAGCTGGAAGAATATTTTACAACTAATTAGGTCCATCAGCGACATGAGTGGGTATAAAAGACCATTTTGGAGAGTCTCGGAAGTAAGGGTGGGCAGAGGTTCTGTAAAAAGCTGCGTCTAAAAATTGTTGAATGATTTTCAGAATAATGTTTATATCCTTGTCTACAGTACAAAATATTGTGAAAATATTCTGAGAATCTGGAGAAATCTCTCTGTGTAAGGGATAAGGCCAAAATGCATTATTGGATGCCTGTAATCTTCAGGTCCTCAGACAGCACTGCATTAAAAACGGGCATGGCTGTGATGGACCTCAGTGCCTGGGCTCAGGAATGCTTCCAAAAATTACTGTCTGTGAACACAGTTTGCCTTGCCATCTAAAAATGCAAGTTAAACCTCTATCATGCAAAGGCTAAGCCATATGTGAACATGATCCAGAAATGCCGCCATCTTCTCTGAGCCAAAAATCATTAAAAATGGTCTGTTGCAAAGTGGAAAACTTTTTTGTGGTCAGACAAATCATAAGTTGACATTCTTTTTGGCATCCATGGGTGCGGAGTCTTCCGGACTAAAGAGAAGGGGAACCTTCCGGTTTGTTATCAGTACTCAGTTCAAAAGCCTGCATCTCTGATGATATTGGGATGCATTAGTGCATATGGAATGATTAGCTTTCATATCTGGAAAGACCCCATCAATGCTGAAAGATGTATCCAGGTTTTAGAGCACCATATGCTTCCGTCCAGACAACGTCTTTTTCAGGGATGGCCTTGCATACTTGAGCAGGACAATGCTAAACCGCACACTGCATCTATGACCACAGCATGGCTTCATAGTAGAAGTCTGGGTTCTTAACTAGCCTGTCTGCAGTCCAGACCTTTCACAAACTGAACATATTTGGTGCATCTTTAAATGAGAAATACGACAAGGACTATTGCGCAATTAGAATCCTATATCAGCCAAAAATGGGACAACATTCCTCTCTCAAAACTCCAGCAACTGGTCTCCTCAGTTCCCAGATGTTTACAGGGTGCTGTTAAAAGAAGAGGGGATGCTACACCGTGGTGAACATGACTCTGTGCCAACTTTTTTGAGATGTGTTGCTGCCATTAATTTCAAAATTACCTTATTTTTTTCATAAAATGGTATGGTAATTTTCTCAGTTGAAATATTTCATATGTTTTCTATTGTAAATAAAATATGGATTTATGAGATTTTCAGATCATTTAATCCTGTTTTTATGTAGATTTTACGGTGTCCCAACTTATTTGGAATTGGGGTTGTATACAAATATCTATACAATCTTAGCTGGATTGTACAAAAGCTTTAAAAAAAAAATGTGTTTTTTTTTTTTTTTTTTTGACATGTAGCATCATAGACTTTAGGTATGTTTTGTGGAGTGTATCCTATTACTTGCAGGTGCCTTTTTCTGCTCAAAGTCCCCCAGTGTTGTCCCCTTCACAGCTGGTGGACACGGCCCTTATACAATCTTCTTGTACAATTTTTCTTTAGCTTTACCAAAACCATATAATATGGGGTTAAACTTAAACACTTTTAATTTGAATGCAATTAGGCAGATCCTTGCACTACATAGTTGAAGGTAAATCTAAAGGAGAAAGAAAGTTGTATATTGTATGGCCAGCTTAACAGCAGCTGCTCTTAATCAGGAAATTGACATTATTTGCCCACCACCTCCTGTTACCTCCATCATCATTCATAGAACTCTTCTTCAAACACTCCCTTGGTGCATTGAAGTCTGTAAATTAAGGAGGAGATGGGAGATGAATGATATTATCTTCTCCGCCCATTCAGAGATCACATTGTTTACATCACTCCTGATGTCTTTTACATGTATTATAATATTTAGGAAGTTATACATTCGCTTTAACCACTTTACAAGACTTATCTTTTATGAGTAGTGGATGAACAAGCTAGAGGAGAAAAGTGTTACAAATATGAAATCTGTAGAAGATGTAGCAAAAACAAAGGTAGTAAATGCATTTTTGTTGTGCTAAGAAGAGTTGACAACGACTTTTATAATAGGCGATTCATTATTATTTCTGAATATTAGAGGAGGTGACGTACAAGTAACAAAGTATAACCACTTGCCGACCAGCTCACGCAGATATACTGCAGCAGGTTGGCTCTCCTGCACGAACTGACGTACTCCTCCCTGCACTCGGTTTGTGCAAGGAGGATAGCGGGCGCATGCGCCCACCGTGTGCCGTGGGAGCATGCCCACGGGTCCCGCGGACTTGATGTCCACCGATGACCCGCGATCGCTGTGTACAGAGGCAGAACGGGGAACTGCCTATGTCATGTCAATGACATGCCTAATGACATGTCAGTGATCTTCTGTTCCCAGTGATCGGGAACAGTGATCTCTGTCATGTCCCAGGGAACACACCCAGGGAACACACTTAACCGCTTGATCGCCCCCTAGTGTTAACCCCTTTCCTGTCAGTGTCATTTTTCCATTGATCAGTGCATTTTTATAGCACTGATCAATGTAATAATGTCACTGGACACCAAAAAGTGTCATTTGGGGTCAGATTTGTCCGCCGCAATGTTGCAGTCCTGCTAAAAATCGCAGATCACTGCCATTACCAGTAAAAACAATAGAAAAAAAAAGTCCCTAAAACTATCCGGTAGTGTGTAGATTTGATAATCTTTGTGCAAACCAATCAATATACGCCTATTGCGATTTTTATTTTATTGTTACCAAACATGTAGGAAAATATATATCGGCCTAAACTGATGAATCCATTTTTGTGTGTGTGTACATGTATGTGTGTGTGTGTGTATGTATGTGTGTGTGTGTGTGTGTGTGTGTATATATATATGTATGTATATATATATATATATATATATATATGTATTATAGAAGAAAGGGTGTGTGTGTGTGTTTTTTTAAATTTTTTTTATTTATTTATTTTTTTTTATAGCGCAAACAATAAAAACCACAGAGTTGATCAAATACCACCAAAAGAAAGCCCTATTTGTGGGTAAAAAAGGATGTCAATTTTGTTTGGGCACAGCGTCGCATGACTGCGCTATTGTGAGTTAAAATGACGCAGTGCCGTATCGCAAAAAATGGCCTGGTCATTAAGGAGGCAAATCCTTCCGGGGCTCAAGTGGTTAAAGGACAAGTACAGCCAAGGCTTGTTTGGCTGCCCTTCTGTGGATCACAGGAGTGCAGTTTGTTCTGTACTCCTGTGACCCATGGGCTGAAGCCTGCTGTCAGCTGATGTCACATAGCTGGACCAGGCTGGGGAAAGATTGTGACCATATGATCGGGATTCATCCAGAAGCCTAGAGGCAGCTGCTCTTGTCCCCTTCACAGCTCAGCGCTCCAGTGAGCGTGGGTCAGGGGCAGAACAGAGAGCCGGTGATTGACGGTCACCAGCTCTCTGCTCACAGAGCACTGAGAACCGAGCAATCAGCGGTGTTTGATCGCTCAGTTCTCCATCTTAGAAGCGGCAGGGGACAGATTCAGTGGACTGATGCTGCATCCACCAAGGCCAGTATGATTGCTAAAAAAAAAAAAAAAGCCAAACTTCTCCTCTTTTAATATATGTAAAGTAGGTGATCCAGATGGTTTTCTGTCACTGTGTGCTAAATAAAGAGGTCAGTTAAATTTTGGTCCCAGAATTATCCCCATTAGGAGTATAAAAGTTAGCATAATCAAGCCAAGTGGTTCTGGTGAGTGAGAACAGTAGAAGGTCTGTGACCCCTTAGTATGTGATAATTTTCTGTACTGTCAATAACTGACCCAGAACAAGTATATAGATCAGAAATGTTAGTCTTTATCTGCATACTTGTTCCAGGTCAGTGAATTATAATATTGGAATAACAGGGTCAGTGAGAAAGCCAGAAAGCTAGGATGTTAAGGAGAGGTCAGCAACAGCAGACTCTGTATGGCTCATGACAGGTTTACTTTCAAGTGTATATACAGTGCCTTGGAAAAGTATTTCTACCCCTTGAAATTTTCCACATTTTGTCATGTTGCAACCAAAAACTTAAATGTATTTTATTGGGATTTTATGAGATAGACCCAAAAGACACAAAGTGGCACATAATTGTGAATTGGAATGATAAATGGTTTTCCAATTTTTTTTTTTCCAAATAAATATCTGAAAAAAAGTGTGGCGTGCATTTGTATTCAGCTCCCTTTACTCTGGGATGATATAAA
The DNA here is from genome assembly GCF_042186555.1 of Aquarana catesbeiana. Classification (NCBI taxonomy): domain Eukaryota; kingdom Metazoa; phylum Chordata; class Amphibia; order Anura; family Ranidae; genus Aquarana; species Aquarana catesbeiana. Next base: position 99,812,074 of record NC_133331.1, read on the forward strand.
AAAAATGTAGCGCTAAAACAAAGTGTGACCAAAAAACATGTAAAAAACCAATGTAGTTCAGTGACTTGTGGATAATAACCCAATATAATATGGATATAAACAATATATGAATGTAATAAAGTCCCACAGTGCAATAAGTGTGAAATCCAATAAAAGTGAGAAAGTCTTCCGACGTGTAATTCATCAACTGAAGAATCTTGGAGTGAAAAGAGGTTAAATACTCTTACCGGAGCTGATGGTTTCGGATGCCGGTGACACCGAATCAAACAAGCTTAGAAATCCAGATAGGTGGCTCTCCCAGGTGAAGGTGGGGGTCCCGGATCTCAGAAGACATCTCCTCTTGGCTGGAACAGCTTCAATGGTGTCCACCAAACGGAGGAAACGATACATCCAATAGGGACATCCAAATCTCGTATCCAATCAAAGAAATTAAGGGAAGAAAAGAATGGAGTGCTCCAATGGTGCAGATCAAAAGGGTAGGTTTATTGGAACCAACCAATATACAATAATAAAAACGTGATCACATAAAGTAAAAGCAATGTAGGGAACAATGAGCCTTGCCCGGCTCGTTTCGTCCTAATTGGACTTCTACAGGGGCATCAAACTGTTTTCCCACACTGCATAAATATATATAAATGATCTAAAAATTACACAACCAATCAAAATCAGTCAATGGAGCCTGGGAGTGACATAACTGGTAATTGGACGAGGAGTGGTCAGAAGTCTCAGTTTGGGCATCCAATGAGAAAGTAGCATGTAAACTTTAGCCAGTGGCCCAGTTTCTCATTGAATCTATGTTGTAATGAGCCACCTTGCGTGCGGTACAAACCACATTAGAAAAGCCAGTGAAAATGGAATACATCCTCTTGTGGCTGTCCACTCCCCGCCAATCAGGAGTCTGAGTCATGTACGTGCATGGCGCAATGACGCACCATGCACAAACCAAAACAAAGGGCACATGACCACGCCTTAGGCTCCGATCATGTGACCTAAAGAACACCAGTGACGTGGCCCAGCAGGATGACGCAGCACGTACAACGCGCCATGAATGTCTGCCCAGAGGGTACGTGACTGCGCTAGAGGCTCAGATTAGGTGACACGGAAGATATCAACTAATCGTCACATCTTGATGCCAGCACACAGGTATCACCCAAGCAAAGCCTATCCATACAACTGCACATCACCCGCAGGGAGAGCACAGCACAACGTCCACAGTGGGACAAGGTCCAAAATGACCTAATGTGCTACGCGATTCGAGCGAAGAATCCACAGTGGGTCCCTTTTACTCTGATGCCCCTAACTAAAATTTGGTGGAACCAATTGCCTTCAGAAGTCACCTAATTAGTAAATAGAGTCCACCTGTGTGTGATTTAATCTCTATAAATACAGCTGTTTTGTGAAGCCCTCAGAGGTTTGTTAGAGAACCTTAGTGAACAAACAGCATCATGAAGACCAAGGAACACACCAGACAGGTCAGAGATAAAGTTGTGGAGAAGTTTAAAGCAAGGTTAGGTTATATAAAAATATCCCAAGCTTTGAACATCTCACGGAGCACTGTGTTCAATCCATCATCTGAAAATGGAAAGAGTATGGCACAACTGCAAACCTACCAAGACATGGCTGTCCACCTAAACTGACAGGCCAGGCAAGAATTTGTCCACAGGACAAATTAGTCGTGCACTCCACAAATCTGGCCTTTATGGAAGAGTGGTAAGAATAAAGTCATTGTTGAAAAAATGGCATAAGAAGTCCCGTTTGGAGTTTGTGAGAAGCCATGTGGGGGACACAGCAAACATGTGGAAGAAGGTGCTCTGGTCAGATGAGACCAAAATTCTACTGTTTGGCTAAAAGCAAAACGCTATGTGTGGCAGAAAACTAACACTGCACATCACCCTGAACAGACCATCCCCACCGTGAAACATGTTGGTGGCAGCATCATGTTGTGGGGATGCTTTTCTTTAGCAGGGACAGGGAAGCTGGTCAGAGTTGATGGGAAGATGGATGGAGCCAAATACAGGGCAATCTTCGAAGAAAACCTGTTAGAGTAGGCAAAAGACTCGAGACTGGGGTGGAGATTCACCTTCCAGCAGGACAATGACCCTAAACCAGGGGTCTTAAACAGGCGCCCCTCCAGCTGTTTTAAAACTACAAGTCCCATGAGGCCTTGCAAGGCTGACAGTTACAAGCATGACTCCCACAGGCAGAGGCATGATGGGACTTGTAGTTTTGCAGCAGCTGGAGGGCCGCCAGTTTGAGACCTCTGCTCTAAACATACAGCCAGAACTTCAATGGAATGGTTTAGAGCAAAGCATATTCATATGTTAGAATGGCCCAGTCAAAGTCCAGACCTAAATTCAATTGAGAATCTGTGGCAAGAGTTGCTGTTCAGACGCTCTCCATCCACTCTGACAGAGTTTGAGCTATTTTGCAAAGAAGAATGGGCAGAAATGTCACTCTCTAGATGTGCAAAGTTGGTAGAGACATCCCCAAAAAGACTTGCAGCTGTAATTTCAGTGAAAGGTGGTTCTATAAAGTATTGACTCAGGGGGGCTGAATACTAATGCACGTCACACTTTTTTCAGATATTTATTTGTAAAAAATGTTGAAAACCATTTATCATTTTCCTTCCACTTCAGAATTATGTACCACTTTGTATTGGTCTATCACATAAAATCCCAATAAAATACATTTATGCTTTTGGTTGTAACATGACAAAATGTGGAAAATTTCAAGGTGTGTGAATACTTTTTCAAGGCACTGTAACCCAAAATATATATATATTTTTGATAAGGGTTGGACTAGAACATAGTCTGTTTTTTATTGCTCTCTGTGCCCCTGCTGTGGAAATGTACCCACTCTTTGGTTGTTTGTATTCTTGGTGCCAATTTAAAAGTCCCAGGCCACAAGTTCACCTTGAATTTACCCACTCTATTTAGCATGGTGACCATTGTCAACAAGACAGAAAGTGATGGAAAATCCCAAATTTTGAGTTGTCGCCAGAACATTGAGGGGGAAGATTTCCACTAAGGGCGCTTGTTTCAGTGGTACTCAGAGCGGCTTCACCTTAGTTTCAAAACTTTTATTCTCTTTTCCTGTTGTGTTTATGGGACAGAAAGTAAAGCTGGATCTCCTCAGTGGGACAAAGATGGACAAAAAAGACCTTTACAGGGGTTTATTCATTTCCTAGTCTACAAAACAAACAAAAAAATTGGCTTTACATTTACTTTAGGATACAGTACAATCTATTAGCAGGAACCTAGAGGGCATGTCAGATAATACCCTTTTTTTTATTTTTTTCTTCGAGAAATTAAAAATTTATCTTTAGCGCTTTCTTTCTAGATTATGTGCTACAGATTTCCATCCCAATAAATCGCACAAGAAAGTCCTCAAAAAAATGCAGAAGTTTCTTCAGACTGGGGAAGTATCTCGCTCCACAAATGATGGTGAGAACATAAGAGTGTCGCTGCATTTATTGGAAGCTTTAAATTAAATTGATGTAAAGTTTAAGTATTTCAAAATAGCAGTGCAGAACAAAAGTTCACACCATACGTGCATGAAAACTGATGGGGAAAACCGCACAGAGTTTACAACAGTTTTCATGCGCATATAAGTGAGTTTTTATGCACGTTGACATCAGTTTTCATGTGCATCAGTTATATGCCCTGTTTACACCAATGTTGAGTTCATGTCATTTTTTTTTTTCCGTGCAGAAAACTGCATACATGTTACAGATTCCTGTGCAGAGAAAAATCACCACATTGCATTGTGGTGTGAACAGGGTACATGGAGAACCATTGTTTTCTTTAAAGCCTGGTTTACACCTATGCATTTTTTAGTATGTTTTCAGTTTTGCAGAAACGGACTACAGTCCATTTCACATGGTTTCCTATGAATGTAGTTCACATCTGTTGATTTTATGGAAAGGCCAAGGTTTTTTTCTGTTTTTTTGCTCCATAGACTTCAATGGTTTAAAGATGTGTACAGAAAAACTGACGTCTCTGCACCATGGTGTGAACGAGGCCTTAGATGTACTAAACTATCTATTCATTGTTTAGGTACTGGTTTAAACACGTTAATTCAATTGGGTATCAAACTGTATTCTGATGAGAAGGTATTCAGGAGTAGCTGCAAACAAAGGCTCTTAGGCCCCATTCACGCCATGTGCAGAGACTTCAGTTTCTGCATGCGTTCTGCAAGGGTACGTTCTGCCCTGTTCCCACCACAACACTGGTATCCCGTGCAGATTTCTTTCTGTGCAGGAATCTGCAACGTGTAATGTGAACAGGGCACATAAAAGATGCACATGAAGATTGATGTCAATGTGCATAAAAACTGATGTAAACTTGTGTCTCTGCAAGTGAAATCTACACAGTTTTTATGCACATGTGGTGTGAACAAGGTCTTGAGATTTTTTTTTTGTAGTGGCATGCCGCATGACTAGTTCAGTGGGCTACTAGAACTGTGTTAAACTGAAAAATCCATAACATTAACCCCCCACCAGAAAAGTGCCCTTTACTGTGCAGGGTAAAGTTAATTGGTCACTTAATTCTTTGCCTGCACAGTAGTACTTTTCCTGCTTCTGCACTGCTTTGTTTGGCTACCAGGACCAGGGAAAGGGAGCCCTGTGCAAGTGCATCAGAGCTCATTGTCATTTCTGAACAGAAGACTAGAAGACATAGGAGTGTAAAGCCAGCGTATAGTTAGTTATCAGGAGGTGTCTGGTAGATACTTTAGAGCAGTGGTTCTCAACCTTTCTAGTGCTGTGACCCCTTGAAAAATTTCCCAAGTTATGGGGACCCCTAACAGTAAAATTATTTTCGTAGCGTGGGTTGTCAGCACCCAAGGCAAGACAAGTAATTTGCGCCCCTAATGGACATTTAGCGCTCTCTGAGTCCCTTCCACTCGTACAGTATTGAAACCCCTTAAGGTACATTTTAGGATGTACCACTCTTTTTCTTTGTTCTCCTTTCTTTCTCTATGCTAATTTATTTTTCCCCACCCCTCTCTCTAGCCGTCTTTCTTGTTCTTTCTCTTATTCTGTCTCTCCCTTTTGTTCCTCCCCCTCCTTTTCCTCTCCCTTTCATGTATTCTCTATTTTTATTCCTTCTCTTACTCCTTGGTGGGGGGAATGGGATAAGTGGCAGTACTGGCGGGGAGTTGGGATGTTTGGCAATGCAAGGGGGAGTTCTGATCAGCCAACTTAGGTGCTCTTGATTAAGGTCATCTGCTGATCTGAGAACTGTAGTGGGGACTTTTAATGGCAACTATAATCACAGGTAGTGTTAACTCACTGTGTCTCCGACTTTGTGGTGTCTGGTAACAGTGACACCTATGCCGAAATCAGGAGATAGGGTCTCCTCCAGCCCCTCCCACTTCACATTCCTCACCAGTCAGCTGACCTCCAGTCTCTGTCCCCCAGCCATGCCGTGAACTGAATGGACGGTTGTGAAGAGGCTGAGTGGGCGGCTGTGGGCTCCAGGAACAACCCTGCTGAGCGGCCACAGGATCCAGGGACAGCCCTGCTGGGCGGCCGCAAAAAGACCGGGAAAGTGATGCAAGCTTCAGGAACAGCCCAGGATTCAGTGACCCCTGGCAAATCATCATTCGATCCACGAGGGGGTCCCGACCCCCAGGTTGAGAACCACTGCTTTAGAGCCTAACTTCATATTCTTGTGAACGTTAAATGGTTTGTTTGGGTCAAGTTGGTCCAAACAAATTATTTCCTTCATTAACAACATGCGGCGGCTGTCAGCACTGTATGAACTGTATGTATCTTCAGCTACACACATAGACTTGTGTTTTGGCAGTGGGACTGGGACTTTCCTCCCAGAACAAATGTGTCAGGCTGAGTGCTGCTCAGCCATTCCCAAAAAGCTTTGTCATTTCTGAATGAATACAAAGCTTCCTCTGGCTGAAGTAAAGATTGTGACATCATCCTTCCACCTCAGCCAATCAGGGGAAGCCTTGTATTCATTCAGAAATGAAAAATTGTGAATGGCTGAGCAGCACTCAGCCTGACTTGATTTTGTTCCAGGGAGCAGGATGGGAAGTCCCTGCTGGCAGAACACAGCACTGTATACTGTATGTAGTTGAATGCTGGCAGCTGTGTGCTTAGTCCAAGCAAACTATTTAAAGTTCACCAAAACATGGAGTTATGTGTTATTATTTCAAGGGGAAGGCACAGATTCATTTTAAATCTGAAGTTTAATCTGCTTCTTTTTTGCCCTCCTTGGATCCGCCCATTCCTGTTCCTATTAGAATGCTAGTGAAATGGTTGATCCAGACCTTTCTGTTTTTATTACATATCTTATTTTAGACCCAGTGACCTCAGCACTGGGTCTCTTTTTGTTTCTTTATGCAATGCGGGCAGATCTTGGCTGATGGGAGGGACCAGCAAGGTGTACATTACTTCCTGAAAACAGGAGGCTGTGGTAATGCCCACATCTGATGCTGAGCTTCCACGATTAAAAAACTGAAATTTCTAACAGGGACTGGCCAGGCAGCCTGATTGTACCCAACTCAATCCATCAATCAACTTGGGTACAACCAGCCTGTCAGATTTTTAACATGCGATTATTGCCAGCGGCTAGAGCTGCTAGCAGCAATCATTGTACTCTAGGGCGAAGTGTGAAGTGAAATTAGAATAAGAAATTTCAGTACAGTAGGGGAGACTGGACAGCTGTTCAAGATGTAAGTTAAGGCTGCAGTATCTAAGGATTTTGCCTTTCCTCTCCCAGCTGATTTTTTTTTTTCTTTTTTTTTTTTTTTTTTTTAACTAGAAACTTCTGGCGAGCCAATGGATTCACAGACTGGCAGTCCTATTTCCTTCAAAGTCTGTATCCAGGACACGGCTGATGTTGCTGCAGAAGACTTGAAACCGTTAAGTACAGAGCTAGAGGAGACCGAAGAAGAAAATGACAAGGAATTGCACTTGAGCACTGATGTGAACCTTAATGAAAAACCAGTGGGATCAGAACAAGCTGCTGAACCTAAGACCGCTTTTCATCCAACTCCGAAGCCTGGTACGGTTTTTCTTTTTGTTTGTTTTTTTGCAGTCAGTAAGCTGTTATCAAGGGTGACTGTTTGTTTTAGACGAACATACACAAAGTAATTACAGTAATTGTCATTTATACAATAGGATTAAAGCAGAACTCCAGGATTTTCAAAAAAAAAAAAAAAAAAAAAAACACTAAACAGTTATTACATTTGTGAAATTTCTTACCGTTTAAGAGGTATGACTGATTGAATTTTCTGGAAGTCAGTTTTGTGTTTCAAAAAATGCATCATCTTTTCTGGCAGGGAGGATCTCTTAGAACAATGATTGCATCATATCCTCTTCTCTCTCTCTAACTGTAATCGGACTACATTTCCCATGAATCCTTGGGATTGGAGTGAATGTGGGAGGTACACTAGGCTTGTACATGTAAATGTGAACTCGCCCACTTCAACATAAATCACACCTCTTATTCTGTAGCCAGCAAGTCATATATAGCACACGGTATGATAGGTTACAGCCTTATAAATACAAAGCATTTTCATTTAAATGCATATTAATATAATATTAATGCATTTAATAAATACATTTAAATTAAATTAATTTAATATAAATGCAAACCAGTGCCGCTTGTCGGGGACCACCATGTCGGGGACCACCAGTGCCGCTTGTCAGGGATCACCATGTCGGGGACCACCAGTGCCAAATGTCAGGGACCACCATGTCGGACCATCCTGGAGTGGAGAGGTGGATTGCTGGCAGGAGCAGAGGAGGAGGAGGAGGAGAGAGGAGGACACCTCCTCCATGGGCGGCACAGACCGGGGGCTGTGAGACCCCTTCCACCCACAACATGTCTGCTTCCTCCCTGCTCGTTTTCAGAGGACTACAACGGGGCGTGTCAGACCGCTGGCTGAGCTTAGGAGAGGGATAGAAGCCAGAGGTCTTACAAACAGGAAGTCAGCAGGCAATAATGGTTTTTCAGCAAATTCAGCAGCCTATAACAAAGGAACTACAGAGCTCAGAAGAACATGGATGGCAAAGTTGGTGAATGTAGATCAGCAACAAGGACATGGAAAAAAGTTTTTGGCCGGAGTTCTGCTTTAACTTACAAAGTGAAAACAATAATATAAGAATCTTTATTTTCAGAAATTTTAGCTAAGTCTAATGGAATTTGAAAATTAGTCACGTGGTTTAAATACAAATCCTTGTCCTGGGGTAAAGCTTTGTAAATTTAACCATTTCACTGCCACTAATATATATCATGCATCGGCAGCAGTGGGAAGTGTTGGATAAAGTGGTGAGACTTTAGGACCCCTGTTGGATTTTCACTGTGTTCTCCTTTCACCATTTTTATTTTTTTAACCTCAAGTAGTTTTTGGAAACCTTAGGATTGTTTTTCTGTAGGAGAGATACTATACAGTGCAAGTGTATGATTATGTGTGACTCACACATGCTGTGTTTAGCTATAGATTTATTGACCTAAAAGCAAATGGTATAACAAGCAAAGACGCTTTTCCTGTTGTCTCTTGAAAATTCTTGCAGCTTGCTTGAGTCCCACGCACATATGGCTTCTTTTTATTTTGCTGTTTGTACAAGAAGTACCGATGGGTGGGAGGGTTGTGTGGTGTGCACTAGATTTAGAGCAATGTGTGTGGTTCTGGGGTTGTTATATCCTCTCATGCACCTATACTGCTGTGATGGATGTGCTCAGCAATTGAAATGTTATATAAATGCTATGAAAATTAGTTAGAAAGTGGATATTTCACCCTAAAATTTAATTTGTTTGCAGTCTAATTAGGGCTCTCTGGCAAATGTGATTTATGTAGCAATAGTGATCAATCTTGTAAATGTCGCTACCTAAAATAGAGCACAAGCCTTTCTTTCACTTTTTTTTTTTTTTTTTGGACAGTGTGGAAAGGTTCCATTACTATTCTATATTATTGATCTATCAAGAGGCCCCTATATAATACCCTCATAAACATCAACTGCTCAAAATATTATAAATATATTATCACAATATTATATTAATAAAATATTATTAATATATTAATTTAAAATGTGGACTGAGGTTGAATGTTTGGTCTCTGACACGGCATTGTCACCCTCAGACGTTTATTAGGAGGAAGCAATGTACTCTGCTACAATTACAAGAGAAGAATGAACTACCACGCAGTTTCTTTTATAGGTTTCTGCAACTGCTACATGGCTTGGAGACACAATTCAAAGTGTATCTATGGTCAAAATGTAAAAGCATATATTCATTTCCACATTGCATTTCAATTATTTCTAGCGTACTCCTATTATTCTGAACAATATTGAAGTTTGTAAACTTACAAAATGTGAAGCATCCCCACACATTTGCTTCCTTGAATTCTGTGATATTTAGTATGCCTTGTGCGTAGTGTCACTCATTTCACACAACCTGCATTCTGAATAACAGCGGTAAACCCTGCTGTCAGCTGATGTCATAGAGCCACTCTAGGTTCTGGAAGGATCTCAACTATATTGTGATCCACCCAGATCACTGATTTACAGCTCTCTTTGGCTCTCAGCGTGCATCTGACAACCAAAGCGAGCTGCGCCTGCCTCCTTTCTAGACTGAAGCTCCAGTGAGTGTTGAGGGAGCAGAACAGAGAGTGGTGACTGACAGTTACTGCTCTCAGCTTTGAGAAGACAGAGCTGAGCGATCGGCGTACATGTGATTGCTAAAGTCTTGGGCTTAGAGCCGGCGGGGACTGAGCTTTGCTGGGAACAGTCTATTTTTACTAGCTTTTTTATTTCCTTGTGTCTTCAAGATTTCACACTACATCACTGCTAGAGCTGGTCTCTACAGTGAAGCTAGGCGGATTTCCTCATTCTTTTATTAAACTGCTCGGGCAGAGCACCAGGAGCTACCATGTTGTTTGCTCTGCTGGGCACCTTTTTGAGTTTCCTGCTTTATGCCACTTTTATTGCAAAAGGGGTCAATGCTGAGAGACTGAGCACTGACATTTGTTGGGTAGAGTGCTGAGCGCCATTCAGCACAAGCTTCTCCTGGGTTGGAAAGTGTCATATTGAACTCCGATCTCTGGCCTGTTTCTTCTGCCTGTCTGCAATGACTTTGGTCACATCAAGCCATCCAATCTATATTTTGTGAGTTCCTGAGGCATTGCCTCGTACCCTGAGCCTAGCTGCATCACCACCACCCAGTTGCGATATGTTTTTATCTAGACACAGGGAGGACTGTCCTCCTGTGAGTAATGTAAATACCTTAATGGGTCCTGGATCAAACATCACCCCTCCTCCCTATCTTCGCTGAGAGCTTCCTGGTTCTATTCCCATTTGGAAAGGAATTTCAGTGGTCTATGCCCACTGAAGATCTGCCAGTGATCCACTTTAACAAGGAAACCACTAGGCCAGTAAAGGGTGTTCATACCTTTTTAAAGGATTTCTCTTTTAAAGCTTAGTTTTTGCTGGCTGAGCCTGTGTTTTGCTACATTCTGGTTGTGATCTTAATCTATAAAACTGTGGTGAAAAAGGTTCATTGCCATAACGGGAATCTCTGCACTGTAGCAGTGGAACCTTTTCCTGATGGAGCATGTAAAACAGCTTCAGCTGTAATGACCTGCTGGAAGCATCTAAGCTCTCGTGTGGGTCTGTCCATATAAATGTGCTGAGCATTTTAAGGTGCTGGCTCTTGTTTGGTCTTTTGAGAGATGACATCTCTTTGGTCCTACCCTTGACATTATCATTAAGGATGTTGCTGGAGATCAGAACATTTGTCTGCCTCAGTCTAAGGAGCCTAAGTAAAAGTCAGTCCCATCCCTCTCCTTTACCTACTCCTGGAGCAGGTATGACCAGATCCTCTAAACCTGGTTCTCCAGTCATCTGCAAGGTTGGAAACTAGGAACTTGCTAAACCTTCAGAGAGACTTCATCTGAAACCTACACCCCCACTTTTTAATGTGGAGGGGCAGTTGTTAACACGTTTGGGCCCTCGAGTAGTTGCCCATCAGGCATTCAGGTTTAGAGACTACCCACGTTGGTTTTGCAAACTAATCTGTCACCTCTAACCTACCTCTGCTCCTTTGAGGGTCTCCTGAACCCAGAAATTTCTGATTGGCCACAGGAACCTTGTCCCATCCTGGCAACTGTCCTCTTCTTCAGAGCAATCTTTTTGTTTCCCTTGGTGCGCCTGAGGGCCATCTGTTGGGCCTGGTAGCTTTTGGCTCCAATACCCCTTTCTCTCCTCAGAGGTACCTCCTGACCTATATGGCCAGATGGGTCATGCACAGTGTTAATTTTGTCAGAAAATTTTGATTTAGTCTTAGGACTAAAATGGCATTTTAGTTTTAGCCCCATTTTAGTTTTCTGCAATTGTTTGTCGTATTTAGTCGACTAAATCTCCAGTACATTTTAGTCGACTAAAATGTCCTACGTTTTAGTTGACTAAAATCTCCAGTACATTTCAGTCGACTAAAACTCATTTTAGTCGTCTAAAATCCAATGTGTGTAATTAAATTGTAATGCATTAGTTAACATTTCTCTACAATTTCCAAACTCTTTATATACTGCTGGAGTGAAAAATCTAATATGTCATTTATTATGGTATTGAACATGACTACAGATCAGTGCTAATTTTGAAGTCAAATTTTAATTTAGTTTTAGTCTTTTGACTAAACTGCCATTTTAGTTTTAGTCGTATTTTAGTCATCTTAGTTGTTTTAGTTGTATTTTAGTCGACTAAAATGTTTTCATTGTTTTAGTCGACTAAATTAACACTGGTCGTGCACTTGCAGATCACTGTCCCCTGCACACCTAGTGTTCCTCATGTTGGCTTCAGTGTCTTCTCATGGCATCCATTTTATCTGGTTCTTTAGTTAAGTAGTCTACAGCATGGTTTCCCTTATGTTAATCCCCTCATTTGGTCAAGGAGTTACCCTTTTTTTCAACCTTTTTCAGGAGAGTCAGGTGAGGGGGGGCTTCCTCTTTGAGGCACCTCATATTTCTTATTTGAACAACCTAAGCTCTCTCATCTCGCCACATTGGGAAGATCTTGTCATTGGAGAGTTCTTATCTCCTAGACAGGTTGTTTTAGGTGGGAAAGTAGCCCCCCCTGCTCGATCAGATCTGTTCCCCTCACTATTTGTTGAGATCTACATGCTATCTCCTGCTTACTCTTTGTGTAGTTCCATTATACCTTCTAATTGATCATGCTGCCTTCAGGTGATTAAATATGGTCTACGTTCACACTTTAAAGTTACTTCTAAATTAGTCATTCTTAGCCATAATTTCTGGATGGTGCTCTCTCTGGCGAGGTGGATATCTGTCCTGGCAGTTTCTCCAAACATGTACTGAATTTCTGTTGTGGACCTTGTGAACAGTTTAACTAAGGCTTTGAGCCTTCTCTAGCCTGTAGAGATTCTGATCTTTCCTTACCAGGACATCCTTCTGTTCATTGGTTTGATCCCAGTCCTTGGAGTGGTGTTTCTTCTCCGTGTTACTCACGCTTAGTCTGTGAGTCCTTTCCTTTTGAGAAATTTTTGTTTTGTTCCACCTCTTGGTTGGATCAGATTGACCAGTTCCATGTTTTCAATTTTAAGAGGTTACCCCCATTATGTATCTTCCTTACTAGTGTGCAAGTACCCTTGTCGTCTGGCATTGGGCTTGGTTCCCATGCTGTTACCACCTGGTCTTGTCCTCATCCAGTGACCGTTTCAGGTGTTTAATCTCGGACAGCTCTTGAGATGCATGTATTCCCCTGTTTTGTTCACATTTGGACTGTTAATAGTCTTGCCCATCCCTCAGTTGGACTGCTTTTGGACTTCTCAGAAGTATATGACTTCCTGTATCCTTAGATCGATGAAAGAGAAAATATGATTTTTGTACTCTCCTTATTAGAACGGCAAGTTGAATATCATCCTGGCTTCTTAAATCTTGGAGTATACCTAGTTCATAAAACTACTGCAACAATTACAAAGCTAAATAATGTTTAATGCTAACCTAATAGAATTTCCACAGTGTAGTACTGAATTGCAAGCAAGCTCTACCTAGAGAAATGCTATTAATTCAGTGTTGCCCATATATAAGTTGACCTACGAGAGTAGAAACTGTCCCCCAAAAATTCAACAAATTCTGGTTGGTTTAGATAGATGCTGAGGGACAAGACGCACCTGGAGGAGTCTGATTAGACTCCCCCTCCAACCCTTTCTTTCCCCTCTGACCTGTTATACTGCCAATATCTGACTTTGCAACCTGAGGTTTTCTCAATGCTCGGAATGGTTGCCTTGATTTGGGTTATGTTATCTTTTCTCTCCTGGGTACACACAGTGACTACTGCTGTTTTAATGAATGTGTCCTACTGCACAATTATACCATGCCTTACTTATTTCATACTTCCACTGAGTGATATCACTGTTCCTTTATGATATAATGTATTACAATATACTAACTACATTGCTATTGACTGCTGCATTGTTGGATGTTACTTGGAAATCCTAATCAACTTCATTTCTGTTAAAAAATAAAAAAATTGCAAGTGAGTACTTTTAGTTAGGGCTTTGAGATGGAGAAGGTGAAAACACTGGCCACTGCAGGAAAATCTCTCAATTAGAGTCTATAGCAAACATGTGCGTAGATGATATTAGTGTGTCCCAGAACCCAAGAACTCTGTTGTACAAATGCTGCCCAGGTCCTGTGGTTGATTACTGTCCCATACCTTACTTTGGGGCTGAAACTGTGAATGACAGTAGTCGTTAACCAGTAGTGAGATTCTGGAGGGAATGGGCTGCAGTTCTGAACTATGGAGGCCCACTGCACGGCAGCCATGCTAATTTAATAGGTTCACTGCTCACTGAATCACTGTCGTGCAATGAATATGCAGCTAATGAAAATAATCAAATGTATTTAGCTTAGGGGCAGTAATTGGCAAAGTACTAAGCCATTTGATCAATATGTAAATCAGGCAACTAGCCTTTTCAGAATTAGAGATCAACCATGGCAGCCTTCAGGAGATTTTTTTGCGTTGTTTGTATGTACCGCATCTTAGTGGGCTTTATTTTGACACATAACAGGTATAGGTGCCGATGCCAGTAAGCCACCTTGCAGGAAAGCCAAAGACATTCGTAAGGACCGTCGCTTGAAAAAACTTCAGCTTCAAAATTCTGATCATGCCACGTCCTCGGGCGAAACTGTCACCATTCCAAATGCATCAAAGCCAAATACAAATGGTAGCAAGTCACTGGAGGAATTTCTTATTGTGGCGGATCCAGAGAAAGCATCACATCGGCTTGAGGTACGGTGTTCTGTGCAATGATTTTGTAAATAGTTGCTATATTGTGTGAACATGTAGTGCTGTAGCCCTCATAAAGCTTATTTCATTGACCAGGGCAATGTTCAATAAAGCACTGCAGAAATTAAATTTTATTACAGTGCATTCGGGTAGTATTTGAGAAATTGTGATCACTTGGTGTGGTTTACTGCACATTGCCGTTTATGTTATCAAAGAATTCTCTTAATGCAAAGAAAACGTGGATTTTTTTTTTTTTTTTTTTCAATTCTGTCCAAGATAAGGCATCGAAAAGCTATACAATTGTCAAGAGTCCAAAATGGCTTGGCTATAGGTGCCCACCCAGCTCTGAGTGTGATCGTTAACTTCCTTAGACAAGTTGAAATGTTTTTGTTCGGTTTCGTTTTGACCCCAGCCACACGGGGCGGACTCTATTGGAGACTGCCTGCTTAGTGGGGATCAGGCGGATGGCTGATCTGTGTCCACTCCACTTATGCAGAGCAGACACAGACACAGGCCGCTCTCCTCTATTAGTGGTCGGATGTGAACAGGGACCACCAGTCTGTTTACACCTGACTGCCATGCGATCTGCCAGACTGATGGGGAAAGGGGGCATGCAAAAAATGTATATTGTGCTTTACTTGCTCTGGGTCAGTGATTCTAAATGTATTAGATTAGCATGATGGCCAGGATACTATCAATTTTAGGAGGGGAGGTCAGTAAAGACAGTCCTCAAGTGCAACTTTCTAATGCTTTGTGATGTATTCCCTGTGTTTGCCACCAGGGGGCAATATAGGATCACATTAGACTACTAGAGCATCTAACAGTGTCAACTAACTTTTCTACATTTGTTCAATTTTTTTTCTGGATTATAGTCAATACTTTAACTGTTTGATTTGATAATTTTACTACCCTTGTTTTGCATGCTTCTTGATTGTAAAATTATATCCCAAATGTTTCAAAATATACAGTGTGTTATAATATTGTGTGGGAAGAACTACTATACAGTAAAACCTTGGATTGCGAGCGTAATTCGTTCCGGAAACATGCTTGTAATCCAAAGCGCTTGTATATCAATGCGAATTTCCCCATAAGAAATTAATGGAAACACAAATGATTCGTTCCACAACAATTTATTCATAAATCCTTCAGTTTATAGTCCATTTAAAAAGATTATAGCAGTGTGATAGGTTGTGTAACCATAAAATGTTCATTCACAAATGGAAGCCTCCACAAGAGGATTGGAAGCAAAAACCAGCAGGGGCTACAGAGTATAAAAGAGAAGAGAGGCACCTCTAAGTGTAGCAATATGGTTACATTTAATGAAGGTACACCTCACATGGTTGATGATAAAAGGGGCACATTTAAGTATGCAGGCATCGGGGGTAAAGCTGTCTGCAATCGGAAAGACCACCCTGCAGTAGACCGATCTAAAAGCGAGGCTTGAACCAATCGTGGAGTGCAGCCTGGAAGGGACGACATCAATGGTGGTGAGAAGGATGGTCTATGTGGAAATCTTTACCCCACATGCCTGCATACTTAGATGTGCTTGTTTTAATCATCAACCATGTGAGTTTCTAAATGTTGTACATTCATTAAATGTAACTGTATTGCTACACTTAGAAGCGCCTCTCTTCTCTTTTTTACTCAGTTGTGACATAATGCTACTTGTATATCTTGCATATCAAGTCAAAATGTATTTAAAAATTTTGCTTGTCTTGCAAAATGCTCTCAAACCAAGGTATTACTGTACTTCTTCAGTAAGGAAGAGCGTAAGGTGTAGTTACTCATCATCACACACACACAAAAACTGGCTGCTCTTAGGCCCCTTTCACACTGGGGCGGTAGGGGGCGTCGGCGGTAAAACAGCGCTATTTTTAGCGCTGTTTTACCGCGGTATTCGGCTGCTAGCTGTGCGGTTTTAACCCCCCGCTGGCGGCCGAAAAAGGTTTAAAACCACTCGTACAGCGCGGCTATAGCCACGGTATTGCCGCGGTATAGCCGCGCTGTCCCATTGATTTCAATGGGTAGGAACGATGAATACACCACTCCTTCACCGCTCCAAAGATGCGGCTGACAGGAGATTTTTTTCTTCTCCTGCCAGCGCACCGCTTCAGTGTGAAAGCCCTTGGGCTTTCACACTGAACAAACAGCGGAGGCTGTTTTGGGGCGGTTTGCAGGCGGTATTTTTAGCGCAATAACGCCTGCAAACCGCCCCAGTGTGAAAGGGGCCTTAGTTAATGTAGATTGCATTAGAGAGACCCTGTTACCAGGTTTTTGATAAATTGCAGGGAAAAGCATTAATGCTTATCTGCAGTGTTCCTTTCCATAAACATTTATTCACTTGCACTGTGCATCTGAACTTGCTAGAAAATTTGTCTACGTGAAGAGTCAATGCCCTAGCACAGCCCCCCCTCCCCCCTTCTTGCATGTCATAGCCCTCTTCTCTTCTGGGAGTGTCTAATTACTGTCTGTGCTGGCCCCCACTCCTCCACCCCTTACTTTCCTACATAATCCAGAAGGTGATACTTAAGGCTTTGTTTGGTTAAAATAAAAAATTGGTTATGCTTTTTTTGCTCTGTAATATTCTTGCACAGAAAGATCCCTTGCCTCCTCCTCTGGCAGTGCCCCACTGGCCTTATCCACTCTTCCAGGTTCTTTAGCAAGCAGGGTGATAAGGAGATACCCATGCGTATGCTCCGGAGTCAGGCTGTGTACGTTCATAGACGCACACGGAGCTGGTAAACTACGCCCCTGCTCCCTCTTCACAGGAGATTGACTGACAGCAACAGGAGCCTATGGCTTCGCTGCCCTCAGTGTCTCCTGTAAAAATCAGGAAGAGCACGGCTGGAGCTGAGACAGCTGGAGCATTGACGGGAGTCGGGTAAATGTTTATGGACAGGGGTGATTAGGACAAGTTTGGGCACAACATCGCACGACCGCGCAATTGTCAGTTAAAGCGATGCAGTGCCGTATCGCAAAAAATAGCCTGGTCAGGAAGGGGACAAATCCTTCCGGGGCTGAAGTGGTTAAAGACCCATTTCAGGATCCATACTTTCTTGTTTCCCACCCTTCCTCTGTCTGTCTGTGTACAATGTTCTGTGCACTCTAATTCTCCTCTACCCTGCTCCAAAACAGAATATTCCTTAACTTGTATGGTCCGTGACATCATCAGTTGAAATGCTCCATGTTAAGGCCGTCTGGAGGAGGATTCTGGACTGTTCCCTTTGTCGCACACTTTCAGAATGTAATGTTAAAAGGAAGTGCAATGGTCACCTTTGCACTTATAAGAGACATTCCCTCCATGTTCCCTGATGTATCTGGCTGTTTGTGTACCTCCCAGGTGCTTATGTTGCATACAAAGGCTGCCCCAACCTTTCTTTATATGTTCATGCTCCTTGCTTTGTGAAGATTACAAAATCAGAAAGCTGAAGATCTGTAAAGTAAGGCTCAATTCACACTGGCACGACTATGCCAGGCGACTTTGACGCAACTTTGTCACAACTTTAAAGCAACTTCAGGGAATGCCTGTGTAATCCTCTTGTAATGTCAGATCCAAATCACATCAATTAAGATGAGGATCTGACTTGGATGCGACTTCTATTCAATTCTGTGGGCTGAAATCGGACAGAAGTCGGTCCAAGGTAGTGCAGGTACCTTTTCTAAAGTCGGACCAGTTAAGACGGCTCTCATAAGGAAACATTTATTTTTACATGTTATGCGACATGAGCTCTCAAAGTCAGAGCACACGTCGCACCAGTGTGAACTGGGCCTAAGAACACAGATTGAAAGGTAAAAGATAAAAAAAAACAATAACAATGTTTACTTGGAGTGGGGCTTTAATGTAGCAGCTTGGAGGTAAGGTTGATGAGGGAATACTATGGACTGTCACTTGGAGTCTGTTGGGGCTGCTGACATCACATCCAAGATGGTGGTGCCCAGAAGCAGTCTCTGGGCTTTTGAATGTTTACAGGTAAATTTTACAGGTAAATAACATTGTTAAAATACGTAAATGCTTATTTAATTTTATAAGAAGATATTTGTTGACATTTTATTGTCTAGTCTCTTTAAAGTTGACATTTTCTGCATTCCCTTTTTTACTATATTTTGTATATTTATGCTTTGTTCACCTGAGGAAGACAGACAATATAGATATTAGCAGGAATGTTTGTATCATACAGAGATATGAAGCTAATTATAATCTTTGCACTTGTATTACTGTTGATGTGAATCTGCTAAACTCTTCAGGTAGTCATTAGTAAATGCATGCTGGCTAGTAATTGCATCTGTACCATGCTCCACTGTTATATTACGTGGCCACAAATCTTCCTATTTAGCTGTGCATGGCCATTTTTTAGCACTTTCCAGCAGCTTATTAATATTCTGCATACAGTGAATTGTTAATATATTTTATTACTAATAGGAATCTGGTAATCCAAACTTTTCTTTCTTATGGTAGTGACTCTTGGCTTCAGTAAATTGAATAAATATGAAACAAGTTATAGCACCTTGAAATACTTGTGAATACTAAAAATCGCAATATTAAAGTGACACTAAACAATATTCTTATTCTTCAAATCCTTTGTTGTTGTGTTTTTTGTCCTTGTAAGGTCCTCTGTGAGCTCCCAAATCTTTTTTTCCCCCTCACCTCTGTTTGGAGCGAGCAGTGCACGTTAGCTGCGGTCATGAGCACTGCTCTCTGCACATCCCATAGTCTATCTTGGGAGCGAGCAAGAGCCAATGGCTATGTTCCTACATACAGTGGGACCATAGAAAATGAATGTAGCCATTCTCTAATGGAACCTTGGATCACAGTAAAAAAACAAAACAAAAACCTAGGTTTAGATGAGACAGAGTAATAGAAGGTACTTTTTTTTTTTTTGCGTTAGGAATGCATACTTTGATATAATTTTTAATTTTCTTAAACCAGAGTTTAGTGTCACTTTAATGTTTGATAAACACCTGCAAGATATATTTCTCCTAGCTAAATGTTTTAGGTAGTTGTCCCTGCATAGAGTAGCTAGAGTGTCATTGCATATCATCTATTATTGCCCGTATTTCATCTGTTATGTGATTCCCAGTCATACCTGTCCAGGTCTACATAGCCAAAGAGAGAGTCAACTATTTCACTCAAAGGTGTTGCTGCCATTGAGATGTCATACTTTAATTTCCAATGAGTTCAGGTGTTACAGGTGTTTCAATAGAATCATCTTTCTACAATATTTAACTAATATTTTGTATTTATCGATTTAGCAAAGCTAAAATAAGATTATAGGCAAAGCTTAACAAATCGGGACAGAAGAGCCTTCTAAGTAGGTGTCCTAAGTCTATCTGACAGTTTATTCAAGCTCAGCATTTTTAATGCTTAGGGTCCTAACCAGCTGCCTGTAGGGTTCGTTGAACCCCATTTACTGTTTACATAGGGTCTTTAGAGCAGAGGCTGACAACAGGAAATTGGACTTAAATTGAATTTTAGTTTGTCTTTCCCTGATTTAAAGACTAAGGATAGGTGTTTTTTTGAATATAAAATATTTGTTCACAACTTTGGCTATGATTGTACTGGTGCTATAATCCCATTGTCTTCTCTTTTTTTTCCACTCCTTTTGAAGGTAAGACTTGTAAGGTCTTCTCCTCCTAGCCCCCAGTTCAAAGCTTCGTTTCAGGAGTCTTACCAGGTGTATAAACGCTATCAGATGACTATTCACAAGGACCCACCTGACAAGCCCTGCATAAGCCAGGTCAGACAGCAAAAGGATTTTCCAGATCTTGCAGAAAGAAGCACTCACAACACTATAACTCATACTTGGGCTTTTAGCAACCTAACATTTTCATGTTTTAGTTAAAGTGTAGCAAAAGTACAGCATAGTAGAACCTTGCTTTTGTACATTTAACTTGTTATCAAAAATTGGTTACCATTTATACAGCACCGCCAGCACTTAAATCCATTCACAAAACCTTGCTAGAGAAGCCAGTGTCTTAACTGGCTCCAGAGACTTGGGTACATCATGTGATTTGCCTGCAGCCACTCGGGCCACTGTATCATGTATCTCAACTGTACACATACTTGCTTTTGCTGGATCTTGTACTTAGCCATGTGTTAGCAGGAATCTGCAATGTTCAGGCTGAAAGGCCAAGAAATCTAAACAGGATCTTGGTGTTCAGCTCAAATAGACCTTGCCATTCTATGTTTCTTTACACTGGGCATTGACCCAGCCGTATTAATAGCTGCTTACCTGCAACAAGAGAATGTGTGCTTGATTCCACTGGCTTTTTTTATTGACAATGTGCTGATGCTGAGTTTTTGTGTGAGTCTAAGATGGCACTTCAGGGTTCACGAAAGTGCATAATAGACTAGAGAAAGTTCCTGGTGCAATTTTGATCAAGTTTAGTTTTATTGTGTTGTGTTGGAAGAGGTGGAATTTTAATTTGAGTAGATTTTATTAGATAAAGGTTGAGCAGATGTATTAAAAGCACACAAAATGTTTTGGACTTATTAGCGAAACCGAGAAAAAACAAGAGCCGTTGCTTATAATAAGCAATCTTTTTGTGTATTGTTATTGTGGACAAGTTAGAAATTGGAAGGTAAAATTCAGGTACTTTGGATATCATTCTTATCTGATCCATTTTTCCTAATTCATCCTCTTTTTTTGTTTTATTCATCTCTATATCACGAATTTGCTTTCGTTTTGTGTGATGTTCACTAGAACTCAAGCAGCTTGAATCTGGTTGCTGTGGAAAATGGTTGAAATTGTGTTCCTACTTTTCAGCTTTCTTTTAGAATGAACTAGACTATGGTTTCTCAGCCAGAGTTCTGTGGAACCCTAGGGTTTCTCCAGATTTTGCTAGGGGTTCCATGAGCAATTTCTGACTCTCAGATAAGTTCCCACTGATTTATGTATTTTTAGCAGGGGTTCTGTGAAACAGGAAAGGTTCCTCTGTGTTGGAAAGGTTGAGAGAGGCTGAATGAGCCTTTTAGGTGTTATATTGGCCATATACATAGACACTTTTCTATCAATTTTGCCAGCTTTTTAACACCCAAACAATTGAATGGGTTAAGGCAACTTTCCAACATTTCTGCAATGTAAATACAGTACATTTTGTACAGTACAATGTACAGTTTACATTTTTTATTAACTTTTATCAAGAAAGGAACATGAGCCATCAAAACTCCAAAGTGGGCCCGGAACAGAACCTGTGGCACTGAGATCTTGATGCAAAACTCCTAGAAATATAAGAAGCCAGTGAATGATTTGGTATGCCAGATTCCAACAATAACATATTTCTTTTGGTTGATCTGATCCCTTAAAGCAGGGGTCTCCAAACTTTCTAAACAAAGGGCCAGTTTATGGTCTTTCAGACTTTAGGGGCCTGAAATAGGGCCAGTGGGAGTAGAAAAGTGTGGGTTTACAATGCCCTATTTTTTGTGTCAGTGGAAGGAATTGCCACCTTGCTGGTGTCAGTTGGAGGACTAGTGTCCCATCGTTGGTATCAATTAAAGAAATTCTGCCCCATTGTTGGTGACAGTGGGAGGAATTGTGCCCTTTTTTGTGTCAGTGGGAGGATTAGTGCCCCATTGTTGGTGTCAGTGGAAGGAGTAGTGCCCCATTGGTGTCAGTGGGAGGAATAATGCCCCATTGTTGGTGTCTGTAGATTGAATAGTACCCCAAGGGCCAGATAAAAGCAAGCAAAGGGCCACATCTGGCCCCTGGGCCGCAGTTGGGAGACCACTGCCTTAAAGCAGCTTTTTCCTTATAAGCTGTTTGGCTTATAACCATCTCACTGAGCGGTGAGCAAAAATTGCTTTACTCTACATCACCCCCAGTTATTCCTCCATTGGGTGCAACCATCTTGTGTCTCACAAAGCACAGACAGGGTTAAGCATAGCTGTGTCAATCATAGCCTGCCATAGCAAGAACACCTATGCCCTTCCTATGACCGTAACATGTCACTGCTCAGGGCATACAACAGCAGCAGGGGGTGGGGGCTCAGTGGATATGTACGACGATAAGGGATTAGCTGTTGTAGTTTGCTTAGGTTGTGTGTTGTGGGGAAAGAAGACTATGTTTGGAACAACTGATGAAGTGGCTTTTGAAGTTATCACTATGTTTAAATGCTTTGCGAATGCAAATATTCACTTTAAATAAGGCAGACTACAAAGGGTATATGTCTGTTTTCAACTTGATGATCAAATGTATAACTAACGGACAGTGTGATACCTATACTTTGTGTATGGATTTCGTATTCCTAAATTTTTGCTTCTAACCTCATTTTGAGGTAAACAATTGTAGGAAAAACAACTTTTGGCGCTCTTCTTCCTTGAACTCATCTAGGAAATAAACTTAAAGTGGTTCTAAAGCTAAAGCATTTTTTATCTTAATGCATTCTCTGTATTAAGGTAAAAAAGTTTTTAGGACTTGTGGTGCCCCTCCCCCTTTTAAACACTTGCCTCACTCCTGGATCAGTCCTGTGTCTCTCTCTCTCTCTCTCTCTCTCTCTCTCTCTCTCTCTCTCTCTCTCTCTCTCTCTCTCTCTCTCTCTCTCTCTCTCTCTCTCTCTCTCTCTCTCTCTCTCTCTCTCTCTCTCTCTCTCTCTCTCTCTCTCTCTCTCTCTCTCTCTCTCTCCAGGTAGCGGCCGGAGCCATTGTCTCCTGTTACCCTCAGTCAAATTCAGTGAGGAGTGGGCGGGCTGAGCCACATTGTGTGTGTCAGTAGACACACACGGCCCGGGATCGAGCCCATACATCTGCCCCCATAGCAAACGACTTGTTTTGGGAGCAGACAGCGCCGGTGAGGCAACCCAGAGGGAGAGGCTCCTGAATGCTCTGTGCAATACAATTGCACAGAGCAGGTAATTAAGAACATTTGGTGTTTTTGGTTAAAAAAAAAGAAAGTTCAGAACCACTAATTGTAGATATTGGAGGGAAAAACCTACAACATTGAGTTGCTCCAACAGATACCCCAGAAGTGGCGTACCAAGCTAGAAGATATAAAGGTGTCTATTTTAGTCATGAACCATGTGACAGCATTCATTTGGAAATATTCATATACAGTGGGGAAAATTATTATTTCATCCCCTGCAGATTTTGTAAGATTTTTTTTATCATAGGTGTATTTTAAAAGATAGAGACAGAATATCAAACAAAACTCCAGTAAAAAATACAAATACTGTAGCTGCTGACTTTTAATATAAGGACACTTACCTGTCGAGGGAGCCCACGATGTTTGTACCCCTAGTCCATCGGCTCTGGGTGCAGGCATCACATCCTTACTAAGGGAAACAGGAAGTGAAGTCTTGTGGCTTCACAGCCTGTTTCCTACTGTGCATGCCGGAGTCGCGCTGTGCTCTCTGAATGGTCCCACTGTCTTCTGGGACCTGTGTGTCTTCCAGAAGGCAATGGGGGGAGAAGGAGGAGGGGCCAGACATTTGCGTAGATCACCGCAAAGGATTACGACGATCTTATGAGGAAGTGGATACCTGGTTTTGACGGGTATCCACTCCCCCCTAAAGGTGCTAAATGTGGCAGCAGAGGGGGGAGGAAGCAAACAAGCTAAGCTTCCCCTTTTGGGTGGAGCTCTGCTTTAAGGTTTCTTGTCTATCGCTTGCCAACTCGAAGTTTCAGCTCCCTCCATAAATTTTCTATAGGATTGTAAAGGTGTTCCAAATTCACATTTAGCCTCTGAAAAAGTTCATAACCAGTTCAAGCATGAGCACTGGTTAAAACAATTGGGCATTGTTGAGAACTGGAGACTTAGCAAAAAATATGTTGGGAAAATTGGTGCCACTGATTGGTGATTCTGTCCTGTTTTTCCACATAAATGATTTGTATATTGCAAATGTTGCAGCTTTCTGACTTTGCCCATGTCATGGAGATTTTGTGGTGCTCAGAACATTTTAGCTGCCTGTGCTGTTTTCATACACCTACCTCCTCTCTGCATAGCTCTTATGTGAGTGCTTTGCTTATGAAAGGTAAGCTGAGATACATACATACTGGACGGGGGTCAGATTGAGCCTGCATGTTTTGAACACGCTGACTGTGGCTGGCCTAGATGGTTAAAGCAACATAACAGCATAACCTTGTCTCTATCGTTGTTTCACAGTCAGTAGCAATTTAAAAAAAATTACTGTAAAGTGCAAACCAGAAATTCAGCAGACCTGTGCAGCCAAGCTTTTAGTGAACTAAAAAAAGATTTTTTATTGCAATATTTAATTACTGCATGAGTAAGATTAGTTTATGCATTTGACTGCCTACATAAGAAAGGTTTGTAAAGTTCCAGAAAAGCACCGCTTCTAACCACCACTGCCTCCTCCTCAGTCTATGGGTGTTCTAGGTTCTGGCCTAGGAAACCTGTCTATGCTCCATGCTCTGTTTCTAAGTCGAACAGACAATTGCATGTCACTCGTCATGAAAAACTTACTTGGCACACACCATCATGCTCAGAGTCCCCATATAGGATCGGCTCCTTCTGACAGGCTTCACCCTCATGGGCTTAGTCATGGAGATTACAACTAAGACTGTGAGGGTTATTTGTGTCAGCAGGGGCAGATCTTAAGCTGGAACTTGTGTGATGTTGATGTGTGCCGAGTAAAGTTTTTTCATGGGAAGTGACATCACAGCATGAACTGTCTGTTTAACTCAGTGATGATACATAGGAAAAGGTTGTACTTCTTACAGCTTAAAATTCTAAAAGTTGCTTATAATATTTTAACTGTGTAGTGTAGGGCTGGACAATTTCCAGGGACCAGACATTCAGGGTGTCCTAAGTGCTCATTCAGATAGCAGATTAGTACCATCCTCCATGCAGACCTGCTGGCAGATGTATGTGCATCCACCTGGGAGCTGCATGCAAGTAGGCCATAGTAGGGAGCCCTAAAACATTTACTAGAACTAGATGGATTTGTGTCTTTATTCAACATGGCTAACTCTGTAACTATGTAAGATGGCTCCTAACCTTTTTGTCTTTACAATCCCTGGTGTCTTGAATTTGTCCGCTGGCCTCTAGAATAAACTGATTAGCTCCACTATTCCCCACCCCTAGTAGAGTGTTTTCATCCTTTTTTTTTTTTTTTTTTTTTTTTTTGGGCTTCTGACAAAACACTAATTTGGAACATGTGACATTGCGATGCATGTTGGGATTATTGATGTTTTTTTTTTTCCTCCTTCCATAGCAGATGACAATACTGTATACAACAAACCTGCAGTACCCATTACTGCACATCCTCTTCATGTTCATGCATTATATTAGTCCTGTAGCTTATCCCTTGTCTGCTTGACTTTCCCTTGCCCCTAAAGGTCAAGTTAGTTCCAGCCTCCATGGAGGACCCAGAATTCGTGTCAACCTTCGAATCTTCTGCAGCTCTCTATGCCAAGTACCAGATGAGCGTGCACAAGGATCTCCCTTACGAATGTGGCCCAGATGAGGTACTGCCTGTCTGCTCCTCCTCTTAAGTGTTGTACTGTGTCCTAT
Organism: Aquarana catesbeiana; assembly: GCF_042186555.1. Classification (NCBI taxonomy): domain Eukaryota; kingdom Metazoa; phylum Chordata; class Amphibia; order Anura; family Ranidae; genus Aquarana; species Aquarana catesbeiana. The sequence continues at coordinate 99,837,799 of NC_133331.1, forward strand.
TCTATAATATTTCCTTCTTCAGTCTTTCCATGCCTTGTCACAAAACTTTATAGTGACATGATTGAACTTTCCCTCACACATCGCAGCAGTCGTCACTTCACCACCAGAGTAAAATAGCTGATGAGTCACTTTTTTTTTTTTCCCTGTAAGGTGTGTTTTACAAGACTCTGTGGCCTTGCCTTTCCAGTGGATTTTATGGTCAGGTTTTTTTATTTTATTTTTCTGCTGAAAATGTCCAGACCAAATTTTACACACTGCTGGTTATGACTCATACTTACTTGTTTTAAAAAAAAAAAAAAAAAGTCCCATAATTTCACGGCGCTGAGTATAAGATAGTCACCCCTTATACCAGCTGCTGTGCAAGGTTATAAAGAATGCTTTAGGGAAAACCTTTAATGTATCAGGAAATGGGTGACACGGTCTCCTCAAGCTTGATGTTTTAGCTTATGTCCAAGTAAAGAGAACATTAGTGCCTAAGATGAAACAAACTCTAATCGTAGTTTGGTCTGTAAGTTCATTACAGTGTAGCTGTAAATGGGGGGGGGGAAAGAAGGTGGTTTTGTGTCATTTGTTGGCAGGTGGCAAAAGGCTTGCCTGTAGATTTGAAGTCTGCGAGGCAACAGTTCTTGTATGCAGAGCTATTGACTCTAGCTGGGTGGACAGTAAAGGCAGCAGATATCTCCCCTTACATTGCAGTTACCTAAGGGCTAGTTCCAAATACAACATACTGGTACTTAAATTTGGAAAACAATTTAACCACACAAGAAGGAGCCAATAAGGTTTTTCAAAAATTATATTTCCACATAGTTTTTTTTTTTACTGGAAGCACTGTATTGTGTAGGCAAGCAGAAATGCTTTCCTGGTCAAAAAACTTTGTTTTTTTTACATTTGCAGTTAGCGTAACTCAATCAACTCCTTATCCATGGTCTTGTACACACCCATGAAAATGCTGTTCATACAAATGCTCCTTTATACATGTAGCCATTTTCCTACATGAGTGTTAAGTCTGTTGCACAAATGTATTTGGGTCTGCCCCACAAGTCTTGTTGCACTGAATGGTCTGTATATGTGGGATATTGGTAGTAATGCTAAATTAAACGTTTTTCTGCTGTGTATTTGGTGTCATTCGTTTTGAGAGGCACCACATCAAACTTGGGGTTTAGAGCACAACACACCATACAGATCTGACCATCTGTGCATTGCAGCACTCAGGAAAATAAAAAAAATAGTTCATGTACATCTCATGTACACATACACATTTAAAATAACTCAACGTGCATACAGTAAAGCAATCCAGACAATGGGAATCCAGCCTTTTAAAGTAGAAGTTCAGCCTAAAACTAACCATCTCTAACTCTAATTCTACTGGGAGCCACGTTCTAATCTAATCTATCTAACCCTGTAAAGCAAAAATTTTATATTTATACCTTTTCTGCAGCTGATCTGGTCCGGCCTCTGGTCTGTGTGGAAGAGACAGCCGACAATGGCTGGGAAGTGACGTCACCCATAGACTTACTATGGGGCTTCCATTGTCGGCTGCCTCTCCTGCTGCACAAGCCTACACATAGAAACTCCACTGACAGCTCAGCGTGGGACCGGACCAGCTGCAGAAAAGGTATGTATAGGAATTTTTCATTTACAGGGTTAGATAGATTAGGCTTAGAATGTGGCTTCTAGTAGATTTAGAGTTAGTTTTAGGCCAAACTTCTAATTTGACAACTTGTCCTTTAAATTAAAGTGATACTAAAGTCTCTGTTATTTTTAACAAAAAAAAAAAAAAAAAAAAAACACGTTATACTTACCTGCTTTGTGTAGTGGTTTTGCACAAAGCAGCCCAGATCCTCCTCTTCTCGGGTCCCTCTTGGGCACTCCTGGCCCCTCCCTCCTGTTGAGTGCCCCCACAGCAAGAAGCTTGCTATAGTGGCACCCGAGCCGGGTCACAGCTCCCTGTGTCCATTCAGACACGGAGACGTGGCCCGGCCCCACCCCCTCTCTCTTCTTGTTGGCTCACGGACTTTGACAGCAGTGGGAGCCAATGGCGCTTCACTGCTGTCTCAGCAAATGAGGAGGGAGAGTCCCGGACAGCCGAGTCTCTTGTGCAACATCGCTGGATAGAGATTGGGCTCAGGTAAGTATTGGGGGGGCTGCTGCACACAGAAGGCTTTTTATCTTAAAGCATAGAATGCATTAAGATAAAAAAACCTTCTGCCTTTACAACCACTTTAAAGGTGGACTTCTGTTTGAGCCCTCTCTGCATTCTTTCAGGCTGGGTTCACACTAGTGGGAATTGGAATGCGGATTTCCTCGCATCCAATTCGCATGTCAGAGATTGTGACCGGCTCTCTATGGAGCCGGTTTACACAGCTCCGGAGTGGCTCCGGTACCAATTTGCACAGGGCATCCTGTGCGTCTTTTGTTCCAAAATTTGGGCTGAGATCAGACCCCTGCTGTTAACCCCTCCAGCGTGCAGTATGAACCCAGCCTTAGTCTCTTTAAAAACCAAAGCTGCAATATCAGTTTAAATACAGCTGTTTAGGTTAAAAAAAAAAAAGTTTTGAAAAATGTGCTTCAACCTTCATGTGAATATGACCAGTGCCAAGATGAGATTTATGGGCTGGATTTACACTGTTTTGTGTGCATGGAGTGCAAATGGTAATGCACATGTGTAAGTGTGAATGGGCCCATAGTTTTCCTTCATCTTTCACATTAAACTGCAGTGCATAGATATGAACCAGCCACAAAGGAAAGGATGGGAGTTCTACAAAATGCAAGAGTTTTACTGCTTTAAAACAAACAAATGTGAATAGGCTCTTAATGTTAGGGGGTGGAAACCCCTTTGCAATCACGGATGTGAAGTAGACTACTTACAGTACACATATACCCAATATTTTTTTCTGATAATATTATTACAAGTGATATATGATGCACATTTCTTAGCTTGCTAGTTGTATGACATTTTAAATAACTCACAGGAAGCACTTCAGAATTATCACACTACCTTCCCAGTACAGAAATACAGACATACCTTATCCCTACACCAAGCAATCATCAGACAGTACCTGGAGGCTTCATCCTGTCTGATCTCTGTAACCACATAAGTACAGAGCCTGGCTGTGCAGTCCCTGCAAGAAAACACTTTGACTGCACTAAAGTACTTGTGGCTGGGGAACTAAGTGCCAACAGCTGCTTACTCACACAGAGCACTTCTTGTTGGCATCTGAATATCCTAATCCCAGCGGTGTCTAAAAATGTACTGCAGGTAACATTTGATTACACTTTCTATATGTATATTCCAAAACACATCCTACTTTCCTCTTTTTAACTTTCCTGTGACTTCTGCATTCAATGATTGCTGTGTTTTGCAATTCTTTTGAATTTTCTGTTTCTATTTTTTATAATTGCATTTGTTTTTGTAATCTTCTGATTTTGGGTATAAGGAGGTAGATTTAAAAAAAAAAAAAAAAAGCATTAACTGGTTTCTCTGCATTATTTTAAATCTATGTCTACTTCCAGGTAAGTTGACTCTTGAAACATGAGCAAGTTTTTCCTCAGCATCAATTTCTTATGTTTCCTCCAAAGAATTCTGCATGTTTTCTG